>NC_138976.1:106825199-107571325 GCF_964341445.2 Mesoplodon mirus | reverse complement strand
ACCATGTGCACTACCACCATGTGCACTCTCACCATGGGCACTATCACCGATAACACTGTCACCATAAGTACTGTCTGCATGGGCACTGTCACCAAGGGCACGGCCAACATGTGACCTGTAACCATTGTCAGTGTCACTGTGAGAAGTGTCACCATGGGAATTAACAACATAGGCACTCTCATCATGAGCACTGTCACCATGAGCACTGACACCACGAGCACTGTCACCCAGGGCAGTGCCACCGTGAGCACTGTCACCATGACTGTTGCTATGAGAATTGTAACCATGGGCAATTTCTCAATGAGTAATGTCACCATGTGTATTTTCACCTTGGGCACTCTCAAAGTAAACAGTATTACCATGAGCACTTTCACTGTGAACACTGTCACCATGGGCACTGGCACAATGTGGTGTGTCACCATGAGCCATGTCACCATGGGAAATGTCACCGTGAGAAGTGTCACCATAGGCAATGTCACCATGGGTAATGTCACCATGGGAACTGCCATTTTGAGCACTGTCACCATGGGTACTGCAACCATGAGTACTGTCACCATGAGTAATTTAACCATTGGCAGTATGACCATGTGCACTGTCACCATGGGCACTATCACCATGACAACTCTCAGCGTGAGCACTGTCACTGTTGGAAATGGCATTGTGTGCAATTCCACCATGGGCAATGTCACGATGGACATTATCGCTGTGAGCACTGTCAATATGAGCACGTCAACATGAGCCCTGTCACCATGGGCAATGTCACTGTGAGAAGTGTCACTATAGGCAATGTCACCGTGGGCACTGTCACCATGGTCACTGCCACCACTGTCACTGTCATTTTGAGCACTGTCACCATGGGTACTGCAACCGTGAGCGCTGTCACCATGAGCACTGTCACCATTGCAAGTATCACCATGGGCACTGTCACCATGGGCACTATCACAATGAGAACTGTCAGCATGGGCACTGTCACTCTTGGCAATGTCACCATGGGCACTATCACTGTGAGCACTGTCAACATGAGCACGTCACCATGGGCACTGTCAACATGGGTACTATCTCGAAGGTCAATGTCACCATGAGCATTGTCAGGATGGGCAATTTCACCATGAACACTGTCACCAAAGGCACTATCACCATGAGCAATGTCACTGTGGGCCGTGTCACCAGGGGCACTATCACCATGGTTAATGTTCTCATTGGCACTTTCCCCGTGAGCACTGTCACCCTGGGCACTGTCATCATGGGCACGGTCACCGTGAGCACTATCTCCATGAGCACAGCCACTGTGAACACCATCACCATAATCACTGGCCTCATCGGTACTGTCACCATGAGCACTGCCACAATGAGCACTGTCAGCATGGGCACTTCCCCCATGAGCACTGTCACTATGAGAACTGCTAGCATGGGTATTTTCACCATGAGTACTGTCACCCTCTGTATTGTCACCATTTGCACTGTCACCATCAGGACTATTACCGTGAGTGCTATCACCGTGAGATCTCTCACCATGGTCACTGTCACCGTGGCACCTTGCACAATGCGTGCTGTCAACATGAGTGCTGTCACCATTGGCACTATCACCGTGAGCATTCTCACTGTGGTCAGAGTCAACATGGGCTCTGTCACCATGAGCACTGTCACCATAGGCAATGTCACCGTAGTCAGTGTCACCATGAGCAATGTCTCCATGGGCACTCCTACAGTGGGCACTGTCACTGTGCGAACTGTCACCATGGTTACTGCCACTATGAGCAGTGTCTCTGTGAGTACTGTCAGCATGGGTTTTTACCGTGAGCACTGTCACCATGAGCCCTGTCACCATTTTTCAGTGCCACCATGTGCACTCTCACCATGGGCACTATCACCGATAACACTGTCACCATAAGTACTGTCTGCATGGGCACTGTCACCAAGGGCACGGCCAACATGTGACCTGTAACCATTGTCAGTGTCACTGTGAGAAGTGTCACCATGGGAATTAACAACATAGGCACTCTCATCATGAGCACTGTCACCACAACACTGACACCACGAGCACTGTCACCCAGGGCAGTGCCACCGTGAGCACTGTCACCATAACTGTTGCTATGAGAATTGTAACCATGGGCAATTTCTCAATGAGTAATGTCACCATGTGTATTTTCACCTTGGGCACTCTCAAAGTAAACAGTATTACCATGAGCACTTTCACTGTGAACACTGTCACCATGGGCACTGGCACAATGTGGTGTGTCACCATGAGCCATGTCACCATGGGAAATGTCACCGTGAGAAGTGTCACCATAGGCAATGTCACCATGGGCAATGTCACCATGGGCAATGTCACCATGGGAACTGCCATTTTGAGCACTGTCACCATGGGTACTACAACCATGAGTACTGTCACCATGAGTAATTTAACCATTGGCAGTATGACCATGTGCACTGTCACCATGGGCACTATCACCATGACAACTCTCAGCGTGAGCACTGTCACTGTTGGAAATGGCATTGTGTGCAATTCCACCATGGGCAATGTCAACATGGACATTATCGCTGTGAGCACTGTCAATATGAGCATGTCAACATGAGCCCTGTCACCATGGGCAATGTCACTGTGAGAAGTGTCACTATAGGCAATGTCACCGTGGTCACTGTCACCATGGTCACTGCCACCACTGTCACTGTCATTTTGAGCACTGTCACCATGGGTACTGCAACCGTGAGCGCTGTCACCATGAGCACTGTCACCATTGCAAGTATCACCATGTGCACTGTCACCATGGGCACTATCACAATGAGAACTGTCAGCATGGGCACTGTCACTCTTGGCAATGTCACCATGGGCACTATCACTTTGAGCACTGTCAACATGAGCACGTCACCATGGGCACTGTCAACATGGGTACTATCTCGAAGGTCAATGTCACCATGAGCATTGTCAGGATGGGCAACTTCACCATGAGCACTGTCACCAATGGCACTATCACCATGAGCAATGTCACTGTGGGCCGTGTCACCAGGGGCACTATCACCATGGTTTATGTTATCATTGGCAATTTCCCCATGAGCACTGTCACCCTGGGCACTGTCATCATGGGCACGGTCACCGTGAGCACTATCTCCATGAGCACAGCCACTGTGAACACCATCACCATAATCACTGGCCTCATCGGTACTGTCACCATGAGCACTGCCACAATGAGCACTGTCAGCATGGGCACATCCCCCATGAGCACTGTCACTATGAGAACTGCTACCATGGGTATTTTCACCATGTGTACTGTCACCCTGTGTATTGTCACCATTTGCACTGTCACCATGAGGACTATTACCGTGAGCGCTATCACCGTGAGATCTCTCACCATGGTCACTGTCACCATGGCACCTTGCACAATGGGGGCTGTCAACATGAGTGCTGGCACCATTGGCACTATCACTGTGAGCATTCTCACTGTGGTCAGTGTCACCATGGGCACTGTCACCATGAGCACTGTCACCATAGGCAATGTCACCATGGTCAGTGGCACCATGAGCACTGTCAACATGGGCACTCATACAGTGGGCACTGTCACTGTGAGCACTGTCACCTTGGGTACTGCCACCATGAGCGCTGTCACCATGAGCACTGTCACCATTGCGAGTATCACAATGTGCACTGTCACCATGGGCACTGGCACAATGTCGTGTGTCACCTTGAGCAATGTCACCATGGGAAATGTCACCGTGAGATGTGTCACCATAGGCAATGTCACCATGGGCAATGTCACCATGGGAAATGCCATTTTGCACACTGTCACCATGGGTACTGCAACCATGAGTACTGTCACCATTGGCAGTATGACCATGTGCACTGTCACCATGGGCACTATCACCATGACAACTCTCAGCGTGGGCACTGTCACTGTGGGAACTGGCATTGTGTGCAATTCCACCATGGGCACTATCACTGTGAGCACTGTCAATATAAGCACGTCAAGATGAGCCCTGTCACCATTGGCAATGTCACCGTGAGAAGTGTCACTATAGGCAATGTCACCATGGGCACTGTCACCGTGGTCACTGCCACCACTGTCACTGTCATTTTGAGCACTGTCACCATGGGTATTGCAACCAGGAGCACTGTCACCATTGCGATTATCACCATGTGTACTGTCACCATGGGCACTATCACAATGAGAACTGTCAGCGTGGGCACTGTCACTGTTGGCAAGGGCACCATGGGCACTTCCACCATGGGCAATGTCACCATGGGCACTATCACTGTGAGTACTGTCAACATGAGCACGTCACCATGGGCACTGTCAACATGGGTACTATCTCGAAGGTCAATGTCACCATGAGCATTGTCAGGATGGGCAACTTCACCATGAGCACTGTCACCAATGGCACTATCACCATGAGCAATGTCACTGTGGGCCGTGTCACCAGGGGCACTATCACCATGGTTAATGTTCTCATTGGCACTTTCCCCGTGAGCACTGTCACCCTGGGCACTGTCATCATGGGCACGGTCACCGTGAGCACTATCTCCATGAGCACAGCCACTGTGAACACCATCACCATAATCACTGGCCTCATCGGTACTGTCACCATGAGCACTGCCACAATGAGCACTGTCAGCATGGGCACTTCCCCCATGAGCACTGTCACTATGAGAACTGCTAGCATGGGTATTTTCACCATGAGTACTGTCACCCTCTGTATTGTCACCATTTGCACTGTCACCATCAGGACTATTACCGTGAGTGCTATCACCGTGAGATCTCTCACCATGGTCACTGTCACCATGGCACCTTGCACAATGCGTGCTGTCAACATGAGTGCTGTCACCATTGGCACTATCACCGTGAGCATTCTCACTGTGGTCAGAGTCAACATGGGCTCTGTCACCATGAGCACTGTCACCATAGGCAATGTCACCATGGTCAGTGTCACCATGAGCAATGTCTCCATGGGCACTCCTACAGTGGGCACTGTCACTGTGCGAACTGTCACCATGGTTACTGCCACTATGAGCAGTGTCTCTGTGAGTACTGCCAGCATGGGTTTTTACCGTGAGCACTGTCACCATGAGCACTGTCACCATTTTTCAGTGCCACCATGTGCACTACCACCATGTGCACTCTCACCATGGGCACTATCACCGATAACACTGTCACCATAAGTACTGTCTGCATGGGCACTGTCACCAAGGGCACGGCCAACATGTGACCTGTAACCATTGTCAGTGTCACTGTGAGAAGTGTCACCATGGGAATTAACAACATAGGCACTCTCATCATGAGCACTGTCACCATGAGCACTGACACCACGAGCACTGTCACCCAGGGCAGTGCCACCATGAGCACTGTCACCATAACTGTTGCTATGAGAATTGTAACCATGGGCAATTTCTCAATGAGTAATGTCACCATGTGTATTTTCACCTTGGGCACTCTCAAAGTAAACAGTATTACCATGAGCACTTTCACTGTGAACACTGTCACCATGGGCACTGGCACAATGTGGTGTGTCACCATGAGCCATGTCACCATGGGAAATGTCACCGTGAGAAGTGTCACCATAGGCAATGTCACCATGGGCAATGTCACCATGGGAACTGCCATTTTGAGCACTGTCACCATGGGTACTGCAACCATGAGTACTGTCACCATGAGTAATATAACCATTGGCAGTATGACCATGTGCACTGTCACCATGGGCACTATCACCATGACAACTCTCAGCGTGAGCACTGTCACTGTTGGAAATGGCATTGTGTGCAATTCCACCATGGGCAATGTCACCATGGACATTATCGCTGTGAGCACTGTCAATATGAGCACGTCAGCATGAGCCCTGTCACCATGGGCAATGTCACTGTGAGAAGTGTCACTATAGGCAATGTCACCGTGGGCACTGTCACCATGGTCACTGCCACCACTGTCACTGTCATTTTGAGCACTGTCACCATGGGTACTGCAACCATGAGTGCTGTCACCATGAGCACTGTCACCATTGCAAGTATCACCATGTGCACTGTCACCATGGGCACTATCACAATGAGAACTGTCAGCATGGGCACTGTCACTCTTGGCAATGTCACCATGGGCACTATCACAGTGAGCACTGTCAACATGAGCACGTCACCATGGGCACTGTCCACATGGGTACTATCTCGAAGGGCAATATCACCATGAGCATTGTCAGGAAGGGCAATTTCACCATGAACACTGTCACCAAAGGCACTATCACCATGAGCAATGTCACTGTGGGCCGTGTCACCAGGGGCACTATCACCATGGTTAATGTTCTCATTGGCACTTTCCCCGTGAGCACTGTCACCCTGGGCACTGTCATCATGGGCACGGTCACCGTGAGCACTATCTCCATGAGCACAGCCACTGTGAACACCATCACCATAATCACTGGCCTCATCGGTACTGTCACCATGAGCACTGCCACAATGAGCACTGTCAGCATGGGCACTTCCCCCATGAGCACTGTCACTATGAGAACTGCTAGCATGGGTATTTTCACCATGAGTACTGTCACCCTCTGTATTGTCACCTTTTTCACTTTCACCATCAGGACTATTACCGTGAGTGCTATCACCGTGAGATCTCTCACCATGGTCACTGTCACCATGGCACCTTGCACAATGCGTGCTGTCATCATGAGTGCTGTCACCATTGGCACTATCACCGTGAGCATTCTCACTGTGGTCAGAGTCAACATGGGCTCTGTCACCATGAGCACTCTCACCATAGGCAATGTCACCGTGGTCAGTGTCACCATGAGCAATGTCTCCATGGGCACTCCTACAGTGGGCGCTGTCACTGTGCGAACTGTCACCATGGTTACTGCCACTATGAGCAGTGTCTCTGTGAGTACTGTCAGCATGGGTTTTTACCGTGAGCACTGTCACCATGAGCCCTGTCACCATTTTTCAGTGCCACCATGTGCACTACCACCATGTGCACTCTCACCATGGGCACTATCACCGATAACACTGTCACCATAAGTACTGTCTGCATGGGCACTGTCACCAAGGGCACGGCCAACATGTGACCTGTAACCATTGTCAGTGTCACTGTGAGAAGTGTCACCATGGGAATTAACAACATAGGCACTCTCATCATGAGCACTGTCACCATGAGCACTGACACCACGAGCACTGTCACCCAGGGCAGTGCCACCGTGAGCACTGTCACCATGACTGTTGCTATGAGAATTGTAACCATGGGCAATTTCTCAATGAGTAATGTCACCATGTGTATTTTCACCTTGGGCACTCTCAAAGTAAACAGTATTACCATGAGCACTTTCACTGTGAACACTGTCACCATGGGCACTGGCACAATGTGGTGTGTCACCATGAGCCATGTCACCATGGGAAATGTCACCGTGAGAAGTGTCACCATAGGCAATGTCACCATGGGTAATGTCACCATGGGAACTGCCATTTTGAGCACTGTCACCATGGGTACTGCAACCATGAGTACTGTCACCATGAGTAATTTAACCATTGGCAGTATGACCATGTGCACTGTCACCATGGGCACTATCACCATGACAACTCTCAGCGTGAGCACTGTCACTGTTGGAAATGGCATTGTGTGCAATTCCACCATGGGCAATGTCACGATGGACATTATCGCTGTGAGCACTGTCAATATGAGCACGTCAACATGAGCCCTGTCACCATGGGCAATGTCACTGTGAGAAGTGTCACTATAGGCAATGTCACCGTGGGCACTGTCACCATGGTCACTGCCACCACTGTCACTGTCATTTTGAGCACTGTCACCATGGGTACTGCAACCGTGAGCGCTGTCACCATGAGCACTGTCACCATTGCAAGTATCACCATGGGCACTGTCACCATGGGCACTATCACAATGAGAACTGTCAGCATGGGCACTGTCACTCTTGGCAATGTCACCATGGGCACTATCACTGTGAGCACTGTCAACATGAGCACGTCACCATGGGCACTGTCAACATGGGTACTATCTCGAAGGTCAATGTCACCATGAGCATTGTCAGGATGGGCAATTTCACCATGAACACTGTCACCAAAGGCACTATCACCATGAGCAATGTCACTGTGGGCCGTGTCACCAGGGGCACTATCACCATGGTTAATGTTCTCATTGGCACTTTCCCCGTGAGCACTGTCACCCTGGGCACTGTCATCATGGGCACGGTCACCGTGAGCACTATCTCCATGAGCACAGCCACTGTGAACACCATCACCATAATCACTGGCCTCATCGGTACTGTCACCATGAGCACTGCCACAATGAGCACTGTCAGCATGGGCACTTCCCCCATGAGCACTGTCACTATGAGAACTGCTAGCATGGGTATTTTCACCATGAGTACTGTCACCCTCTGTATTGTCACCATTTGCACTGTCACCATCAGGACTATTACCGTGAGTGCTATCACCGTGAGATCTCTCACCATGGTCACTGTCACCGTGGCACCTTGCACAATGCGTGCTGTCAACATGAGTGCTGTCACCATTGGCACTATCACCGTGAGCATTCTCACTGTGGTCAGAGTCAACATGGGCTCTGTCACCATGAGCACTGTCACCATAGGCAATGTCACCGTAGTCAGTGTCACCATGAGCAATGTCTCCATGGGCACTCCTACAGTGGGCACTGTCACTGTGCGAACTGTCACCATGGTTACTGCCACTATGAGCAGTGTCTCTGTGAGTACTGTCAGCATGGGTTTTTACCGTGAGCACTGTCACCATGAGCCCTGTCACCATTTTTCAGTGCCACCATGTGCACTCTCACCATGGGCACTATCACCGATAACACTGTCACCATAAGTACTGTCTGCATGGGCACTGTCACCAAGGGCACGGCCAACATGTGACCTGTAACCATTGTCAGTGTCACTGTGAGAAGTGTCACCATGGGAATTAACAACATAGGCACTCTCATCATGAGCACTGTCACCACAACACTGACACCACGAGCACTGTCACCCAGGGCAGTGCCACCGTGAGCACTGTCACCATAACTGTTGCTATGAGAATTGTAACCATGGGCAATTTCTCAATGAGTAATGTCACCATGTGTATTTTCACCTTGGGCACTCTCAAAGTAAACAGTATTACCATGAGCACTTTCACTGTGAACACTGTCACCATGGGCACTGGCACAATGTGGTGTGTCACCATGAGCCATGTCACCATGGGAAATGTCACCGTGAGAAGTGTCACCATAGGCAATGTCACCATGGGCAATGTCACCATGGGCAATGTCACCATGGGAACTGCCATTTTGAGCACTGTCACCATGGGTACTACAACCATGAGTACTGTCACCATGAGTAATTTAACCATTGGCAGTATGACCATGTGCACTGTCACCATGGGCACTATCACCATGACAACTCTCAGCGTGAGCACTGTCACTGTTGGAAATGGCATTGTGTGCAATTCCACCATGGGCAATGTCAACATGGACATTATCGCTGTGAGCACTGTCAATATGAGCATGTCAACATGAGCCCTGTCACCATGGGCAATGTCACTGTGAGAAGTGTCACTATAGGCAATGTCACCGTGGGCACTGTCACCATGGTCACTGCCACCACTGTCACTGTCATTTTGAGCACTGTCACCATGGGTACTGCAACCGTGAGCGCTGTCACCATGAGCACTGTCACCATTGCAAGTATCACCATGTGCACTGTCACCATGGGCACTATCACAATGAGAACTGTCAGCATGGGCACTGTCACTCTTGGCAATGTCACCATGGGCACTATCACTTTGAGCACTGTCAACATGAGCACGTCACCATGGGCACTGTCAACATGGGTACTATCTCGAAGGTCAATGTCACCATGAGCATTGTCAGGATGGGCAACTTCACCATGAGCACTGTCACCAATGGCACTATCACCATGAGCAATGTCACTGTGGGCCGTGTCACCAGGGGCACTATCACCATGGTTTATGTTATCATTGGCAATTTCCCCATGAGCACTGTCACCCTGGGCACTGTCATCATGGGCACGGTCACCGTGAGCACTATCTCCATGAGCACAGCCACTGTGAACACCATCACCATAATCACTGGCCTCATCGGTACTGTCACCATGAGCACTGCCACAATGAGCACTGTCAGCATGGGCACATCCCCCATGAGCACTGTCACTATGAGAACTGCTACCATGGGTATTTTCACCATGTGTACTGTCACCCTGTGTATTGTCACCATTTGCACTGTCACCATGAGGACTATTACCGTGAGCGCTATCACCGTGAGATCTCTCACCATGGTCACTGTCACCATGGCACCTTGCACAATGGGGGCTGTCAACATGAGTGCTGGCACCATTGGCACTATCACTGTGAGCATTCTCACTGTGGTCAGTGTCACCATGGGCACTGTCACCATGAGCACTGTCACCATAGGCAATGTCACCATGGTCAGTGGCACCATGAGCACTGTCAACATGGGCACTCATACAGTGGGCACTGTCACTGTGAGCACTGTCACCTTGGGTACTGCCACCATGAGCGCTGTCACCATGAGCACTGTCACCATTGCGAGTATCACAATGTGCACTGTCACCATGGGCACTGGCACAATGTCGTGTGTCACCTTGAGCAATGTCACCATGGGAAATGTCACCGTGAGATGTGTCACCATAGGCAATGTCACCATGGGCAATGTCACCATGGGAAATGCCATTTTGCACACTGTCACCATGGGTACTGCAACCATGAGTACTGTCACCATTGGCAGTATGACCATGTGCACTGTCACCATGGGCACTATCACCATGACAACTCTCAGCGTGGGCACTGTCACTGTGGGAACTGGCATTGTGTGCAATTCCACCATGGGCACTATCACTGTGAGCACTGTCAATATAAGCACGTCAAGATGAGCCCTGTCACCATTGGCAATGTCACCGTGAGAAGTGTCACTATAGGCAATGTCACCATGGGCACTGTCACCGTGGTCACTGCCACCACTGTCACTGTCATTTTGAGCACTGTCACCATGGGTATTGCAACCAGGAGCACTGTCACCATTGCGATTATCACCATGTGTACTGTCACCATGGGCACTATCACAATGAGAACTGTCAGCGTGGGCACTGTCACTGTTGGCAAGGGCACCATGGGCACTTCCACCATGGGCAATGTCACCATGGGCACTATCACTGTGAGCACTGTCAACATGAGCACGTCACCATGGGCACTGTCAACATGGGTACTATCTCGAAGGTCAATGTCACCATGAGCATTGTCAGGATGGGCAACTTCACCATGAGCACTGTCACCAATGGCACTATCACCATGAGCAATGTCACTGTGGGCCGTGTCACCAGGGGCACTATCACCATGGTTAATGTTCTCATTGGCACTTTCCCCGTGAGCACTGTCACCCTGGGCACTGTCATCATGGGCACGGTCACCGTGAGCACTATCTCCATGAGCACAGCCACTGTGAACACCATCACCATAATCACTGGCCTCATCGGTACTGTCACCATGAGCACTGCCACAATGAGCACTGTCAGCATGGGCACTTCCCCCATGAGCACTGTCACTATGAGAACTGCTAGCATGGGTATTTTCACCATGAGTACTGTCACCCTCTGTATTGTCACCATTTGCACTGTCACCATCAGGACTATTACCGTGAGTGCTATCACCGTGAGATCTCTCACCATGGTCACTGTCACCATGGCACCTTGCACAATGCGTGCTGTCAACATGAGTGCTGTCACCATTGGCACTATCACCGTGAGCATTCTCACTGTGGTCAGAGTCAACATGGGCTCTGTCACCATGAGCACTGTCACCATAGGCAATGTCACCATGGTCAGTGTCACCATGAGCAATGTCTCCATGGGCACTCCTACAGTGGGCACTGTCACTGTGCGAACTGTCACCATGGTTACTGCCACTATGAGCAGTGTCTCTGTGAGTACTGCCAGCATGGGTTTTTACCGTGAGCACTGTCACCATGAGCCCTGTCACCATTTTTCAGTGCCACCATGTGCACTACCACCATGTGCACTCTCACCATGGGCACTATCACCGATAACACTGTCACCATAAGTACTGTCTGCATGGGCACTGTCACCAAGGGCACGGCCAACATGTGACCTGTAACCATTGTCAGTGTCACTGTGAGAAGTGTCACCATGGGAATTAACAACATAGGCACTCTCATCATGAGCACTGTCACCATGAGCACTGACACCACGAGCACTGTCACCCAGGGCTGTGCCACCATGAGCACTGTCACCATAACTGTTGCTATGAGAATTGTAACCATGGGCAATTTCTCAATGAGTAATGTCACCATGTGTATTTTCACCTTGGGCACTCTCAAAGTAAACAGTATTACCATGAGCACTTTCACTGTGAACACTGTCACCATGGGCACTGGCACAATGTGGTGTGTCACCATGAGCCATGTCACCATGGGAAATGTCACCGTGAGAAGTGTCACCATAGGCAATGTCACCATGGGCAATGTCACCATGGGAACTGCCATTTTGAGCACTGTCACCATGGGTACTGCAACCATGAGTACTGTCACCATGAGTAATATAACCATTGGCAGTATGACCATGTGCACTGTCACCATGGGCACTATCACCATGACAACTCTCAGCGTGAGCACTGTCACTGTTGGAAATGGCATTGTGTGCAATTCCACCATGGGCAATGTCACCATGGACATTATCGCTGTGAGCACTGTCAATATGAGCACGTCAGCATGAGCCCTGTCACCATGGGCAATGTCACTGTGAGAAGTGTCACTATAGGCAATGTCACCGTGGGCACTGTCACCATGGTCACTGCCACCACTGTCACTGTCATTTTGAGCACTGTCACCATGGGTACTGCAACCGTGAGCGCTGTCACCATGAGCACTGTCACCATTGCAAGTATCACCATGGGCACTGTCACCATGGGCACTATCACAATGAGAAATGTCAGCATGGGCACTGTCACTCTTGGCAATGTCACCATGGGCACTATCACTGTGAGCACTATCAACATGAGCACGTCACCATGGGCACTGTCAACATGGGTACTATCTCGAAGGTCAATGTCACCATGAGCATTGTCAGGATGGGCAATTTCACCATGAGCACTGTCACCAAAGGCACTATCACCATGAGCAATGTCACTGTGGGCCGTGTCACCAGGGGCACTATCACCATGGTTAATGTTATCATTGGCACTTTCCCCGTGAGCACTGTCACCCTGGGCACTGTCATCATGGGCACGGTCACCGTGAGCACTATCTCCATGAGCACAGCCACTGTGAACACCATCACCATAATCACTGGCCTCATCGGTACTGTCACCATGAGCACTGCCACAATGAGCACTGTCAGCATGGGCACTTCCCCCATGAGCACTGTCACTATGAGAACTGCTAGCATGGGTATTTTCACCATGAGTACTGTCACCCTCTGTATTGTCACCATTTGCACTGTCACCATCAGGACTATTACCGTGAGTGCTATCACCGTGAGATCTCTCACCATGGTCACTGTCACCATGGCACCTTGCACAATGCGTGCTGTCAACATGAGTGCTGTCACCATGGGCACTATCACCGTGAGCATTCTCACTGTGGTCAGAGTCAACATGGGCTCTGTCACCATGAGCACTGTCACCATAGGCAATGTCACCGTGGTCAGTGTCACCATGAGCAATGTCTCCATGGGCACTCGTACAGTGGGCACTGTCACTGTGCGAACTGTCACCATGGTTATTGCCACTATGAGCAGTGTCTCTGTGAGTACTGTCAGCATGGGTTTTTACCTTGAGCACTGTCACCATGAGCCCTGTCACCATTTTTCAGTGCCACCATGTGCACTCTCACCATGTGCACTCTCACCATGGGCACTATCACCGATAACACTGTCACCATAAGTACTGTCTTCATGGGCACTGTCACCAAGGGCACGGCCAACATGTGACCTGTAACCATTGTCAGTGTCACTGTGAGAAGTGTCACCATGGGAATTAACAACATAGGCACTCTCATCATGAGCACTGTCACCATGAGCACTGACACCACGAGCACTGTCACCCAGGGCAGTGCCACCGTGAGCACTGTCACCATAACTGTTGCTATGAGAATTGTAACCATGGGCAATTTCTCAATGAGTAATGTCACCATGTGTATTTTCACCTTGGGCACTCTCAAAGTAAACAGTATTACCATGAGCACTTTCACTGTGAACACTGTCACCATGGGCACTGGCACAATGTGGTGTGTCACCATGAGCCATGTCACCATGGGAAATGTCACCGTGAGAAGTGTCACCATAGGCAATGTCACCATGGGCAATGTCACCATGGGAATTGCCATTTTGAGCACTGTCACCATGGGTACTGCAACCATGAGTACTGTCACCATGAGTAATTTAACCATTGGCAGTATGACCATGTGCACTGTCACCATGGGCACTATCACCATGACAACTCTCAGCGTGAGCACTGTCACTGTTGGAAATGGCATTGTGTGCAATTCCACCATGGGCAATGTCACCATGGACATTATCGCTGTGAGCACTGTCAATATGAGCACGTCAACATGAGCCCTGTCACCATGGGCAATGTCACTGTGAGAAGTGTCACTATAGGCAATGTCACCGTGGGCACTGTCACCATGGTCACTGCCACCACTGTCACTGTCATTTTGAGCACTGTCAACATGGGTACTGCAACCATGAGTGCTGTCACCATGAGCACTGTCACCATTGCAAGTATCACCATGTGCACTGTCACCATGGGCACTATCACAATGAGAACTGTCAGCATGGGCACTGTCACTCTTGGCAATGTCACCATGGGCACTATCACTTTGAGCACTGTCAACATGAGCACGTCACCATGGGCACTGTCAACATGGGTACTATCTTGAAGGGCAATGTCACCATGAGCATTGTCAGGAAGGGCAATTTCACCATGAACACTGTCACCAAAGGCACTATCACCATGAGCAATGTCACTGTGGGCCGTGTCACCAGGGGCACTATCACCATGGTTAATGTTCTCATTGGCACTTTCCCCGTGAGCACTGTCACCCTGGGCACTGTCATCATGGGCACGGTCACCGTGAGCACTATCTCCATGAGCACAGCCACTGTGAACACCATCACCATAATCACTGGCCTCATCGGTACTGTCACCATGAGCACTGCCACAATGAGCACTGTCAGCATGGGCACTTCCCCCATGAGCACTGTCACTATGAGAACTGCTAGCATGGGTATTTTCACCATGAGTACTGTCACCCTCTGTATTGTCACCTTTTTCACTTTCACCATCAGGACTATTACCGTGAGTGCTATCACCGTGAGATCTCTCACCATGGTCACTGTCACCATGGAACCTTGCACAATGCGTGCTGTCAACATGAGTGCTGTCACCATTGGCACTATCACTGTGAGCATTCTCACTGTGGTCAGAGTCAACATGGGCTCTGTCACCATGAGCACTGTCACCATAGGCAATGTCACCGTGGTCAGTGTCACCATGAGCAATGTCTCCATGGGCACTCCTACAGTGGGCACTGTCACTGTGCGAACTGTCACCATGGTTACTGCCACTATGAGCAGTGTCTCTGTGAGTACTGTCAGCATGGGTTTTTACCGTGAGCACTGTCACCATGAGCCCTGTCACCATTTTTCAGTGCCACCATGTGCACTACCACCATGTGCGCTCTCACCATGGGCACTATCACCGATAACACTGTCACCATAAGTACTGTCTGCATGGGCACTGTCACCAAGGTCACGGCCAACATGTGACCTGTAACCATTGTCAGTGTCACTGTGAGAAGTGTCACCATGGGAATTAACAACATAGGCACTCTCATCATGAGCACTGTCACCATGAGCACTGACACCACGAGCACTGTCACCCAGGGCAGTGCCACCGTGAGCACTGTCACCATAACTGTTGCTATGAGAATTGTAACCATGGGCAATTTCTCAATGAGTAATGTCACCATGTGTATTTTCACCTTGGGCACTCTCAAAGTAAACAGTATTACCATGAGCACTTTCACTGTGAACACTGTCACCATGGGCACTGGCACAATGTGGTGTGTCACCATGAGCCATGTCACCATGGGAAATGTCACCGTGAGAAGTGTCACCATAGGCAATGTCACCATGGGCAATGTCACCATGGGAACTGCCATTTTGAGCACTGTCACCATGGGTACTGCAACCATGAGTACTGTCACCATGAGTAATTTAACCATTGGCAGTATGACCATGTGCACTGTCACCATGGGCACTATCACCATGACAACTCTCAGCGTGAGCACTGTCACTGTTGGAAATGGCATTGTGTGCAATTCCACCATGGGCAATGTCAACATGGACATTATCGCTGTGAGCACTGTCAATATGAGCATGTCAACATGAGCCCTGTCACCATGGGCAATGTCACTGTGAGAAGTGTCACTATAGGCAATGTCACCGTGGGCACTGTCACCATGGTCACTGCCACCACTGTCACTGTCATTTTGAGCACTGTCACCATGGGTACTGCAACCGTGAGCGCTGTCACCATGAGCACTGTCACCATTGCAAGTATCACCATGTGCACTGTCACCATGGGCACTATCACAATGAGAACTGTCAGCATGGGCACTGTCACTCTTGGCAATGTCACCATGGGCACTATCACTTTGAGCACTGTCAACATGAGCACGTCACCATGGGCACTGTCAACATGGGTACTATCTCGAAGGTCAATGTCACCATGAGCATTGTCAGGATGGGCAACTTCACCATGAGCACTGTCACCAATGGCACTATCACCATGAGCAATGTCACTGTGGGCCGTGTCACCAGGGGCACTATCACCATGGTTTATGTTATCATTGGCAATTTCCCCATGAGCACTGTCACCCTGGGCACTGTCATCATGGGCACGGTCACCGTGAGCACTATCTCCATGAGCACAGCCACTGTGAACACCATCACCATAATCACTGGCCTCATCGGTACTGTCACCATGAGCACTGCCACAATGAGCACTGTCAGCATGGGCACATCCCCCATGAGCACTGTCACTATGAGAACTGCTACCATGGGTATTTTCACCATGTGTACTGTCACCCTGTGTATTGTCACCATTTGCACTGTCACCATGAGGACTATTACCGTGAGCGCTATCACCGTGAGATCTCTCACCATGGTCACTGTCACCATGGCACCTTGCACAATGGGGGCTGTCAACATGAGTGCTGGCACCATTGGCACTATCACTGTGAGCATTCTCACTGTGGTCAGTGTCACCATGGGCACTGTCACCATGAGCACTGTCACCATAGGCAATGTCACCATGGTCAGTGGCACCATGAGCACTGTCAACATGGGCACTCATACAGTGGGCACTGTCACTGTGAGCACTGTCACCTTGGGTACTGCCACCATGAGCGCTGTCACCATGAGCACTGTCACCATTGCGAGTATCACAATGTGCACTGTCACCATGGGCACTGGCACAATGTCGTGTGTCACCTTGAGCAATGTCACCATGGGAAATGTCACCGTGAGATGTGTCACCATAGGCAATGTCACCATGGGCAATGTCACCATGGGAAATGCCATTTTGCACACTGTCACCATGGGTACTGCAACCATGAGTACTGTCACCATTGGCAGTATGACCATGTGCACTGTCACCATGGGCACTATCACCATGACAACTCTCAGCGTGGGCACTGTCACTGTGGGAACTGGCATTGTGTGCAATTCCACCATGGGCACTATCACTGTGAGCACTGTCAATATAAGCACGTCAAGATGAGCCCTGTCACCATTGGCAATGTCACCGTGAGAAGTGTCACTATAGGCAATGTCACCATGGGCACTGTCACCGTGGTCACTGCCACCACTGTCACTGTCATTTTGAGCACTGTCACCATGGGTATTGCAACCAGGAGCACTGTCACCATTGCGATTATCACCATGTGTACTGTCACCATGGGCACTATCACAATGAGAACTGTCAGCGTGGGCACTGTCACTGTTGGCAAGGGCACCATGGGCACTTCCACCATGGGCAATGTCACCATGGGCACTATCACTGTGAGCACTGTCAACATGAGCACGTCACCATGGGCACTGTCAACATGGGTACTATCTCGAAGGTCAATGTCACCATGAGCATTGTCAGGATGGGCAACTTCACCATGAGCACTGTCACCAATGGCACTATCACCATGAGCAATGTCACTGTGGGCCGTGTCACCAGGGGCACTATCACCATGGTTAATGTTCTCATTGGCACTTTCCCCGTGAGCACTGTCACCCTGGGCACTGTCATCATGGGCACGGTCACCGTGAGCACTATCTCCATGAGCACAGCCACTGTGAACACCATCACCATAATCACTGGCCTCATCGGTACTGTCACCATGAGCACTGCCACAATGAGCACTGTCAGCATGGGCACTTCCCCCATGAGCACTGTCACTATGAGAACTGCTAGCATGGGTATTTTCACCATGAGTACTGTCACCCTCTGTATTGTCACCATTTGCACTGTCACCATCAGGACTATTACCGTGAGTGCTATCACCGTGAGATCTCTCACCATGGTCACTGTCACCATGGCACCTTGCACAATGCGTGCTGTCAACATGAGTGCTGTCACCATTGGCACTATCACCGTGAGCATTCTCACTGTGGTCAGAGTCAACATGGGCTCTGTCACCATGAGCACTGTCACCATAGGCAATGTCACCATGGTCAGTGTCACCATGAGCAATGTCTCCATGGGCACTCCTACAGTGGGCACTGTCACTGTGCGAACTGTCACCATGGTTACTGCCACTATGAGCAGTGTCTCTGTGAGTACTGCCAGCATGGGTTTTTACCGTGAGCACTGTCACCATGAGCCCTGTCACCATTTTTCAGTGCCACCATGTGCACTACCACCATGTGCACTCTCACCATGGGCACTATCACCGATAACACTGTCACCATAAGTACTGTCTGCATGGGCACTGTCACCAAGGGCACGGCCAACATGTGACCTGTAACCATTGTCAGTGTCACTGTGAGAAGTGTCACCATGGGAATTAACAACATAGGCACTCTCATCATGAGCACTGTCACCATGAGCACTGACACCACGAGCACTGTCACCCAGGGCTGTGCCACCATGAGCACTGTCACCATAACTGTTGCTATGAGAATTGTAACCATGGGCAATTTCTCAATGAGTAATGTCACCATGTGTATTTTCACCTTGGGCACTCTCAAAGTAAACAGTATTACCATGAGCACTTTCACTGTGAACACTGTCACCATGGGCACTGGCACAATGTGGTGTGTCACCATGAGCCATGTCACCATGGGAAATGTCACCGTGAGAAGTGTCACCATAGGCAATGTCACCATGGGCAATGTCACCATGGGAACTGCCATTTTGAGCACTGTCACCATGGGTACTGCAACCATGAGTACTGTCACCATGAGTAATATAACCATTGGCAGTATGACCATGTGCACTGTCACCATGGGCACTATCACCATGACAACTCTCAGCGTGAGCACTGTCACTGTTGGAAATGGCATTGTGTGCAATTCCACCATGGGCAATGTCACCATGGACATTATCGCTGTGAGCACTGTCAATATGAGCACGTCAGCATGAGCCCTGTCACCATGGGCAATGTCACTGTGAGAAGTGTCACTATAGGCAATGTCACCGTGGGCACTGTCACCATGGTCACTGCCACCACTGTCACTGTCATTTTGAGCACTGTCACCATGGGTACTGCAACCGTGAGCGCTGTCACCATGAGCACTGTCACCATTGCAAGTATCACCATGGGCACTGTCACCATGGGCACTATCACAATGAGAAATGTCAGCATGGGCACTGTCACTCTTGGCAATGTCACCATGGGCACTATCACTGTGAGCACTATCAACATGAGCACGTCACCATGGGCACTGTCAACATGGGTACTATCTCGAAGGTCAATGTCACCATGAGCATTGTCAGGATGGGCAATTTCACCATGAGCACTGTCACCAAAGGCACTATCACCATGAGCAATGTCACTGTGGGCCGTGTCACCAGGGGCACTATCACCATGGTTAATGTTATCATTGGCACTTTCCCCGTGAGCACTGTCACCCTGGGCACTGTCATCATGGGCACGGTCACCGTGAGCACTATCTCCATGAGCACAGCCACTGTGAACACCATCACCATAATCACTGGCCTCATCGGTACTGTCACCATGAGCACTGCCACAATGAGCACTGTCAGCATGGGCACTTCCCCCATGAGCACTGTCACTATGAGAACTGCTAGCATGGGTATTTTCACCATGAGTACTGTCACCCTCTGTATTGTCACCATTTGCACTGTCACCATCAGGACTATTACCGTGAGTGCTATCACCGTGAGATCTCTCACCATGGTCACTGTCACCATGGCACCTTGCACAATGCGTGCTGTCAACATGAGTGCTGTCACCATGGGCACTATCACCGTGAGCATTCTCACTGTGGTCAGAGTCAACATGGGCTCTGTCACCATGAGCACTGTCACCATAGGCAATGTCACCGTGGTCAGTGTCACCATGAGAAATGTCTCCATGGGCACTCGTACAGTGGGCACTGTCACTGTGCGAACTGTCACCATGGTTATTGCCACTATGAGCAGTGTCTCTGTGAGTACTGTCAGCATGGGTTTTTACCTTGAGCACTGTCACCATGAGCCCTGTCACCATTTTTCAGTGCCACCATGTGCACTCTCACCATGTGCACTCTCACCATGGGCACTATCACCGATAACACTGTCACCATAAGTACTGTCTTCATGGGCACTGTCACCAAGGGCACGGCCAACATGTGACCTGTAACCATTGTCAGTGTCACTGTGAGAAGTGTCACCATGGGAATTAACAACATAGGCACTCTCATCATGAGCACTGTCACCATGAGCACTGACACCACGAGCACTGTCACCCAGGGCAGTGCCACCGTGAGCACTGTCACCATAACTGTTGCTATGAGAATTGTAACCATGGGCAATTTCTCAATGAGTAATGTCACCATGTGTATTTTCACCTTGGGCACTCTCAAAGTAAACAGTATTACCATGAGCACTTTCACTGTGAACACTGTCACCATGGGCACTGGCACAATGTGGTGTGTCACCATGAGCCATGTCACCATGGGAAATGTCACCGTGAGAAGTGTCACCATAGGCAATGTCACCATGGGCAATGTCACCATGGGAATTGCCATTTTGAGCACTGTCACCATGGGTACTGCAACCATGAGTACTGTCACCATGAGTAATTTAACCATTGGCAGTATGACCATGTGCACTGTCACCATGGGCACTATCACCATGACAACTCTCAGCGTGAGCACTGTCACTGTTGGAAATGGCATTGTGTGCAATTCCACCATGGGCAATGTCACCATGGACATTATCGCTGTGAGCACTGTCAATATGAGCACGTCAACATGAGCCCTGTCACCATGGGCAATGTCACTGTGAGAAGTGTCACTATAGGCAATGTCACCGTGGGCACTGTCACCATGGTCACTGCCACCACTGTCACTGTCATTTTGAGCACTGTCAACATGGGTACTGCAACCATGAGTGCTGTCACCATGAGCACTGTCACCATTGCAAGTATCACCATGTGCACTGTCACCATGGGCACTATCACAATGAGAACTGTCAGCATGGGCACTGTCACTCTTGGCAATGTCACCATGGGCACTATCACTTTGAGCACTGTCAACATGAGCACGTCACCATGGGCACTGTCAACATGGGTACTATCTTGAAGGGCAATGTCACCATGAGCATTGTCAGGAAGGGCAATTTCACCATGAACACTGTCACCAAAGGCACTATCACCATGAGCAATGTCACTGTGGGCCGTGTCACCAGGGGCACTATCACCATGGTTAATGTTCTCATTGGCACTTTCCCCGTGAGCACTGTCACCCTGGGCACTGTCATCATGGGCACGGTCACCGTGAGCACTATCTCCATGAGCACAGCCACTGTGAACACCATCACCATAATCACTGGCCTCATCGGTACTGTCACCATGAGCACTGCCACAATGAGCACTGTCAGCATGGGCACTTCCCCCATGAGCACTGTCACTATGAGAACTGCTAGCATGGGTATTTTCACCATGAGTACTGTCACCCTCTGTATTGTCACCTTTTTCACTTTCACCATCAGGACTATTACCGTGAGTGCTATCACCGTGAGATCTCTCACCATGGTCACTGTCACCATGGAACCTTGCACAATGCGTGCTGTCAACATGAGTGCTGTCACCATTGGCACTATCACTGTGAGCATTCTCACTGTGGTCAGAGTCAACATGGGCTCTGTCACCATGAGCACTGTCACCATAGGCAATGTCACCGTGGTCAGTGTCACCATGAGCAATGTCTCCATGGGCACTCCTACAGTGGGCACTGTCACTGTGCGAACTGTCACCATGGTTACTGCCACTATGAGCAGTGTCTCTGTGAGTACTGTCAGCATGGGTTTTTACCGTGAGCACTGTCACCATGAGCCCTGTCACCATTTTTCAGTGCCACCATGTGCACTACCACCATGTGCGCTCTCACCATGGGCACTATCACCGATAACACTGTCACCATAAGTACTGTCTGCATGGGCACTGTCACCAAGGTCACGGCCAACATGTGACCTGTAACCATTGTCAGTGTCACTGTGAGAAGTGTCACCATGGGAATTAACAACATAGGCACTCTCATCATGAGCACTGTCACCATGAGCACTGACACCACGAGCACTGTCACCCAGGGCAGTGCCACCGTGAGCACTGTCACCATAACTGTTGCTATGAGAATTGTAACCATGGGCAATTTCTCAATGAGTAATGTCACCATGTGTATTTTCACCTTGGGCACTCTCAAAGTAAACAGTATTACCATGAGCACTTTCACTGTGAACACTGTCACCATGGGCACTGGCACAATGTGGTGTGTCACCATGAGCCATGTCACCATGGGAAATGTCACCGTGAGAAGTGTCACCATAGGCAATGTCACCATGGGCAATGTCACCATGGGAACTGCCATTTTGAGCACTGTCACCATGGGTACTGCAACCATGAGTACTGTCACCATGAGTAATTTAACCATTGGCAGTATGACCATGTGCACTGTCACCATGGGCACTATCACCATGACAACTCTCAGCGTGAGCACTGTCACTGTTGGAAATGGCATTGTGTGCAATTCCACCATGGGCAATGTCACCATGGACATTATCGCTGTGAGCACTGTCAATATGAGCACGTCAACATGAGCCCTGTCACCATGGGCAATGTCACTGTGAGAAGTGTCACTATAGGCAATGTCACCGTGGGCACTGTCACCATGGTCACTGCCACCACTGTCACTGTCATTTTGAGCACTGTCACCATGGGTACTGCAACCGTGAGTGCTGTCACCATGAGCACTGTCACCATTGCAAGTATCACCATGTGCACTGTCACCATGGGCACTATCACAATGAGAACTGTCAGCATGGGCACTGTCACTCTTGGCAATGTCACCATGGGCACTATCACTGTGAGCACTGTCAACATGAGCACGTCACCATGGGCACTGTCAACATGGGTACTATCTCGAAGGGCAATGTCACCATGAGCATTGTCAGGAAGGGCAATTTCACCATGAGCACTGTCACCAAAGGCACTATCACCATGAGCAATGTCACTGTGGGCCGTGTCACCAGGGGCACTATCACCATGGTTAATGTTCTCATTGGCACTTTCCCCGTGAGCACTGTCACCCTGGGCACTGTCATCATGGGCACGGTCACCGTGAGCACTATCTCCATGAGCACAGCCACTGTGAACACCATCACCATAATCACTGGCCTCATCGGTACTGTCACCATGAGCACTGCCACAATGAGCACTGTCAGCATGGGCACTTCCCCCATGAGCACTGTCACTATGAGAACTGCTAGCATGGGTATTTTCACCATGAGTACTGTCACCCTCTGTATTGTCACCATTTGCACTGTCACCATCAGGACTATTACCGTGAGTGCTATCACCGTGAGATCTCTCACCATGGTCACTGTCACCATGGAACCTTGCACAATGCGTGCTGTCAACATGAGTGCTGTCACCATTGGCACTATCACTGTGAGCATTCTCACTGTGGTCAGAGTCAACATGGGCTCTGTCACCATGAGCACTGTCACCATAGGCAATGTCACCGTGGTCAGTGTCACCATGAGCAATGTCTCCATGGGCACTCCTACAGTGGGCACTGTCACTGTGCGAACTGTCACCATGGTTACTGCCACTATGAGCAGTGTCTCTGTGAGTACTGTCAGCATGGGTTTTTACCGTGAGCACTGTCACCATGAGCCCTGTCACCATTTTTCAGTGCCACCATGTGCACTACCACCATGTGCACTCTCACCATGGGCACTATCACCGATAACACTGTCACCATAAGTACTGTCTGCATGGGCACTGTCACCAAGGGCACGGCCAACATGTGACCTGTAACCATTGTCAGTGTCACTGTGAGAAGTGTCACCATGGGAATTAACAACATAGGCACTCTCATCATGAGCACTGTCACCATGAGCACTGACACCACGAGCACTGTCACCCAGGGCTGTGGCACCGTGAGCACTGTCACCATAACTGTTGCTATGAGAATTGTAACCATGGGCAATTTCTCAATGAGTAATGTCACCATGTGTATTTTCACCTTGGGCACTCTCAAAGTAAACAGTATTACCATGAGCACTTTCACTGTGAACACTGTCACCATGGGCACTGGCACAATGTGGTGTGTCACCATGAGCCATGTCACCATGGGAAATGTCACCGTGAGAAGTGTCACCATAGGCAATGTCACCATGGGCAATGTCACCATGGGAACTGCCATTTTGAGCACTGTCACCATGGGTACTGCAACCATGAGTACTGTCACCATGAGTAATTTAACCATTGGCAGTATGACCATGTGCACTGTCACCATGGGCACTATCACCATGACAACTCTCAGCGTGAGCACTGTCACTGTTGGAAATGGCATTGTGTGCAATTCCACCATGGGCAATGTCACCATGGACATTATCGCTGTGAGCACTGTCAATATGAGCACGTCAACATGAGCCCTGTCACCATGGGCAATGTCACTGTGAGAAGTGTCACTATAGGCAATGTCACCGTGGGCACTGTCACCATGGTCACTGCCACCACTGTCACTGTCATTTTGAGCACTGTCACCATGGGTACTGCAACCGTGAGTGCTGTCACCATGAGCACTGTCACCATTGCAAGTATCACCATGTGCACTGTCACCATGGGCACTATCACAATGAGAACTGTCAGCATGGGCACTGTCACTCTTGGCAATGTCACCATGGGCACTATCACTGTGAGCACTGTCAACATGAGCACGTCACCATGGGCACTGTCAACATGGGTACTATCTCGAAGGTCAATGTCACCATGAGCATTGTCAGGATGGGCAACTTCACCATGAGCACTGTCACCAAAGGCACTATCACCATGAGCAATGTCACTGTGGGCCGTGTCACCAGGGGCACTATCACCATGGTTAATGTTCTCATTGGCACTTTCCCCGTGAGCACTGTCACCCTGGGCACTGTCATCATGGGCACGGTCACCGTGAGCACTATCTCCATGAGCACAGCCACTGTGAACACCATCACCATAATCACTGGCCTCATCGGTACTGTCACCATGAGCACTGCCACAATGAGCACTGTCAGCATGGGCACTTCCCCCATGAGCACTGTCACTATGAGAACTGCTAGCATGGGTATTTTCACCATGAGTACTGTCACCCTCTGTATTGTCACCATTTGCACTGTCACCATCAGGACTATTACCGTGAGTGCTATCACCGTGAGATCTCTCACCATGGTCACTGTCACCATGGCACCTTGCACAATGCGTGCTGTCATCATGAGTGCTGTCACCATTGGCACTATCACCGTGAGCATTCTCACTGTGGTCAGAGTCAACATGGGCTCTGTCACCATGAGCACTGTCACCATAGGCAATGTCACCGTGGTCAGTGTCACCATGAGCAATGTCTCCATGGGCACTCCTACAGTGGGCACTGTCACTGTGCGAACTGTCACCATGGTTACTGCCACTATGAGCAGTGTCTCTGTGAGTACTGTCAGCATGGGTTTTTACCGTGAGCACTGTCACCATGAGCCCTGTCACCATTTTTCAGTGCCACCATGTGCACTACCACCATGTGCACTCTCACCATGGGCACTATCACCGATAACACTGTCACCATAAGTACTGTCTGCATGGGCACTGTCACCAAGGGCACGGCCAACATGTGACCTGTAACCATTGTCAGTGTCACTGTGAGAAGTGTCACCATGGGAATTAACAACATAGGCACTCTCATCATGAGCACTGTCACCATGAGCACTGACACCACGAGCACTGTCACCCAGGGCAGTGCCACCGTGAGCACTGTCACCATAACTGTTGCTATGAGAATTGTAACCATGGGCAATTTCTCAATGAGTAATGTCACCATGTGTATTTTCACCTTGGGCACTCTCAAAGTAAACAGTATTACCATGAGCACTTTCACTGTGAACACTGTCACCATGGGCACTGGCACAATGTGGTGTGTCACCATGAGCCATGTCACCATGGGAAATGTCACCGTGAGAAGTGTCACCTTAGGCAATGTCACCATGGGCAATGTCACCATGGGAATTGCCATTTTGAGCACTGTCACCATGGGTACTGCAACCATGAGTACTGTCACCATGAGTAATTTAACCATTGGCAGTATGACCATGTGCACTGTCACCATGGGCACTATCACCATGACAACTCTCAGCGTGAGCACTGTCACTGTTGGAAATGGCATTGTGTGCAATTCCACCATGGGCAATGTCACCATGGACATTATCGCTGTGAGCACTGTCAATATGAGCACGTCAACATGAGCCCTGTCACCATGGGCAATGTCACTGTGAGAAGTGTCACTATAGGCAATGTCACCGTGGGCACTGTCACCATGGTCACTGCCACCACTGTCACTGTCATTTTGAGCACTGTCAACATGGGTACTGCAACCATGAGTGCTGTCACCATGAGCACTGTCACCATTGCAAGTATCACCATGTGCACTGTCACCATGGGCACTATCACAATGAGAACTGTCAGCATGGGCACTGTCACTCTTGGCAATGTCACCATGGGCACTATCACTGTGAGCACTGTCAACATGAGCACGTCACCATGGGCACTGTCAACATGGGTACTATCTCGAAGGGCAATGTCACCATGAGCATTGTCAGGAAGGGCAATTTCACCATGAACACTGTCACCAAAGGCACTATCAACATGAGCAATGTCACTGTGGGCCGTGTCACCAGGGGCACTATCACCATGGTTAATGTTCTCATTGGCACTTTCCCCGTGAGCACTGTCACCCTGGGCACTGTCATCATGGGCACGGTCACCGTGAGCACTATCTCCATGAGCACAGCCACTGTGAACACCATCACCATAATCACTGGCCTCATCGGTACTGTCACCATGAGCACTGCCACAATGAGCACTGTCAGCATGGGCACTTCCCCCATGAGCACTGTCACTATGAGAACTGCTAGCATGGGTATTTTCACCATGAGTACTGTCACCCTCTGTATTGTCACCATTTGCACTGTCACCATCAGGACTATTACCGTGAGTGCTATCACCGTGAGATCTCTCACCATGGTCACTGTCACCATGGCACCTTGCACAATGCGTGCTGTCATCATGAGTGCTGTCACCATTGGCACTATCACCGTGAGCATTCTCACTGTGGTCAGAGTCAACATGGGCTCTGTCACCATGAGCACTGTCACCATAGGCAATGTCACCGTGGTCAGTGTCACCATGAGCAATGTCTCCATGGGCACTCCTACAGTGGGCACTGTCACTGTGCGAACTGTCACCATGGTTACTGCCACTATGAGCAGTGTCTCTGTGAGTACTGTCAGCATGGGTTTTTACCGTGAGCACTGTCACCATGAGCCCTGTCACCATTTTTCAGTGCCACCATGTGCACTACCACCATGTGCACTCTCACCATGGGCACTATCACCGATAACACTGTCACCATAAGTACTGTCTGCATGGGCACTGTCACCAAGGGCACGGCCAACATGTGACCTGTAACCATTGTCAGTGTCACTGTGAGAAGTGTCACCATGGGAATTAACAACATAGGCACTCTCATCATGAGCACTGTCACCATGAGCACTGACACCACGAGCACTGTCACCCAGGGCAGTGCCACCGTGAGCACTGTCACCATAACTGTTGCTATGAGAATTGTAACCATGGGCAATTTCTCAATGAGTAATGTCACCATGTGTATTTTCACCTTGGGCACTCTCAAAGTAAACAGTATTACCATGAGCACTTTCACTGTGAACACTGTCACCATGGGCACTGGCACAATGTGGTGTGTCACCATGAGCCATGTCACCATGGGAAATGTCACCGTGAGAAGTGTCACCATAGGCAATGTCACCATGGGCAATGTCACCATGGGAATTGCCATTTTGAGCACTGTCACCATGGGTACTGCAACCATGAGTACTGTCACCATGAGTAATTTAACCATTGGCAGTATGACCATGTGCACTGTCACCATGGGCACTATCACCATGACAACTCTCAGCGTGAGCACTGTCACTGTTGGAAATGGCATTGTGTGCAATTCCACCATGGGCAATGTCACCATGGACATTATCGCTGTGAGCACTGTCAATATGAGCACGTCAACATGAGCCCTGTCACCATGGGCAATGTCACTGTGAGAAGTGTCACTATAGGCAATGTCACCGTGGGCACTGTCACCATGGTCACTGCCACCACTGTCACTGTCATTTTGAGCACTGTCAACATGGGTACTGCAACCATGAGTGCTGTCACCATGAGCACTGTCACCATTGCAAGTATCACCATGTGCACTGTCACCATGGGCACTATCACAATGAGAACTGTCAGCATGGGCACTGTCACTCTTGGCAATGTCACCATGGGCACTATCACTGTGAGCACTGTCAACATGAGCACGTCACCATGGGCACTGTCAACATGGGTACTATCTCGAAGGGCAATGTCACCATGAGCATTGTCAGGAAGGGCAATTTCACCATGAACACTGTCACCAAAGGCACTATCACCATGAGCAATGTCACTGTGGGCCGTGTCACCAGGGGCACTATCACCATGGTTAATGTTCTCATTGGCACTTTCCCCGTGAGCACTGTCACCCTGGGCACTGTCATCATGGGCACGGTCACCGTGAGCACTATCTCCATGAGCACAGCCACTGTGAACACCATCACCATAATCACTGGCCTCATCGGTACTGTCACCATGAGCACTGCCACAATGAGCACTGTCAGCATGGGCACTTCCCCCATGAGCACTGTCACTATGAGAACTGCTAGCATGGGTATTTTCACCATGAGTACTGTCACCCTCTGTATTGTCACCATTTGCACTGTCACCATCAGGACTATTACCGTGAGTGCTATCACCGTGAGATCTCTCACCATGGTCACTGTCACCATGGCACCTTGCACAATGCGTGCTGTCATCATGAGTGCTGTCACCATTGGCACTATCACCGTGAGCATTCTCACTGTGGTCAGAGTCAACATGGGCTCTGTCACCATGAGCACTGTCACCATAGGCAATGTCACCGTGGTCAGTGTCACCATGAGCAATGTCTCCATGGGCACTCCTACAGTGGGCACTGTCACTGTGCGAACTGTCACCATGGTTACTGCCACTATGAGCAGTGTCTCTGTGAGTACTGTCAGCATGGGTTTTTACCGTGAGCACTGTCACCATGAGCCCTGTCACCATTTTTCAGTGCCACCATGTGCACTACCACCATGTGCACTCTCACCATGGGCACTATCACCGATAACACTGTCACCATAAGTACTGTCTGCATGGGCACTGTCACCAAGGGCACGGCCAACATGTGACCTGTAACCATTGTCAGTGTCACTGTGAGAAGTGTCACCATGGGAATTAACAACATAGGCACTCTCATCATGAGCACTGTCACCATGAGCACTGACACCACGAGCACTGTCACCCAGGGCAGTGCCACCGTGAGCACTGTCACCATAACTGTTGCTATGAGAATTGTAACCATGGGCAATTTCTCAATGAGTAATGTCACCATGTGTATTTTCACCTTGGGCACTCTCAAAGTAAACAGTATTACCATGAGCACTTTCACTGTGAACACTGTCACCATGGGCACTGGCACAATGTGGTGTGTCACCATGAGCCATGTCACCATGGGAAATGTCACCGTGAGAAGTGTCACCTTAGGCAATGTCACCATGGGCAATGTCACCATGGGAATTGCCATTTTGAGCACTGTCACCATGGGTACTGCAACCATGAGTACTGTCACCATGAGTAATTTAACCATTGGCAGTATGACCATGTGCACTGTCACCATGGGCACTATCACCATGACAACTCTCAGCGTGAGCACTGTCACTGTTGGAAATGGCATTGTGTGCAATTCCACCATGGGCAATGTCACCATGGACATTATCGCTGTGAGCACTGTCAATATGAGCACGTCAACATGAGCCCTGTCACCATGGGCAATGTCACTGTGAGAAGTGTCACTATAGGCAATGTCACCGTGGGCACTGTCACCATGGTCACTGCCACCACTGTCACTGTCATTTTGAGCACTGTCAACATGGGTACTGCAACCATGAGTGCTGTCACCATGAGCACTGTCACCATTGCAAGTATCACCATGTGCACTGTCACCATGGGCACTATCACAATGAGAACTGTCAGCATGGGCACTGTCACTCTTGGCAATGTCACCATGGGCACTATCACTGTGAGCACTGTCAACATGAGCACGTCACCATGGGCACTGTCAACATGGGTACTATCTCGAAGGGCAATGTCACCATGAGCATTGTCAGGAAGGGCAATTTCACCATGAACACTGTCACCAAAGGCACTATCAACATGAGCAATGTCACTGTGGGCCGTGTCACCAGGGGCACTATCACCATGGTTAATGTTCTCATTGGCACTTTCCCCGTGAGCACTGTCACCCTGGGCACTGTCATCATGGGCACGGTCACCGTGAGCACTATCTCCATGAGCACAGCCACTGTGAACACCATCACCATAATCACTGGCCTCATCGGTACTGTCACCATGAGCACTGCCACAATGAGCACTGTCAGCATGGGCACTTCCCCCATGAGCACTGTCACTATGAGAACTGCTAGCATGGGTATTTTCACCATGAGTACTGTCACCCTCTGTATTGTCACCATTTGCACTGTCACCATCAGGACTATTACCGTGAGTGCTATCACCGTGAGATCTCTCACCATGGTCACTGTCACCATGGCACCTTGCACAATGCGTGCTGTCATCATGAGTGCTGTCACCATTGGCACTATCACCGTGAGCATTCTCACTGTGGTCAGAGTCAACATGGGCTCTGTCACCATGAGCACTGTCACCATAGGCAATGTCACCGTGGTCAGTGTCACCATGAGCAATGTCTCCATGGGCACTCCTACAGTGGGCACTGTCACTGTGCGAACTGTCACCATGGTTACTGCCACTATGAGCAGTGTCTCTGTGAGTACTGTCAGCATGGGTTTTTACCGTGAGCACTGTCACCATGAGCCCTGTCACCATTTTTCAGTGCCACCATGTGCACTACCACCATGTGCACTCTCACCATGGGCACTATCACCGATAACACTGTCACCATAAGTACTGTCTGCATGGGCACTGTCACCAAGGGCACGGCCAACATGTGACCTGTAACCATTGTCAGTGTCACTGTGAGAAGTGTCACCATGGGAATTAACAACATAGGCACTCTCATCATGAGCACTGTCACCATGAGCACTGACACCACGAGCACTGTCACCCAGGGCAGTGCCACCGTGAGCACTGTCACCATAACTGTTGCTATGAGAATTGTAACCATGGGCAATTTCTCAATGAGTAATGTCACCATGTGTATTTTCACCTTGGGCACTCTCAAAGTAAACAGTATTACCATGAGCACTTTCACTGTGAACACTGTCACCATGGGCACTGGCACAATGTGGTGTGTCACCATGAGCCATGTCACCATGGGAAATGTCACCGTGAGAAGTGTCACCATAGGCAATGTCACCATGGGCAATGTCACCATGGGAATTGCCATTTTGAGCACTGTCACCATGGGTACTGCAACCATGAGTACTGTCACCATGAGTAATTTAACCATTGGCAGTATGACCATGTGCACTGTCACCATGGGCACTATCACCATGACAACTCTCAGCGTGAGCACTGTCACTGTTGGAAATGGCATTGTGTGCAATTCCACCATGGGCAATGTCACCATGGACATTATCGCTGTGAGCACTGTCAATATGAGCACGTCAACATGAGCCCTGTCACCATGGGCAATGTCACTGTGAGAAGTGTCACTATAGGCAATGTCACCGTGGGCACTGTCACCATGGTCACTGCCACCACTGTCACTGTCATTTTGAGCACTGTCAACATGGGTACTGCAACCATGAGTGCTGTCACCATGAGCACTGTCACCATTGCAAGTATCACCATGTGCACTGTCACCATGGGCACTATCACAATGAGAACTGTCAGCATGGGCACTGTCACTCTTGGCAATGTCACCATGGGCACTATCACTGTGAGCACTGTCAACATGAGCACGTCACCATGGGCACTGTCAACATGGGTACTATCTCGAAGGGCAATGTCACCATGAGCATTGTCAGGAAGGGCAATTTCACCATGAACACTGTCACCAAAGGCACTATCACCATGAGCAATGTCACTGTGGGCCGTGTCACCAGGGGCACTATCACCATGGTTAATGTTCTCATTGGCACTTTCCCCGTGAGCACTGTCACCCTGGGCACTGTCATCATGGGCACGGTCACCGTGAGCACTATCTCCATGAGCACAGCCACTGTGAACACCATCACCATAATCACTGGCCTCATCGGTACTGTCACCATGAGCACTGCCACAATGAGCACTGTCAGCATGGGCACTTCCCCCATGAGCACTGTCACTATGAGAACTGCTAGCATGGGTATTTTCACCATGAGTACTGTCACCCTCTGTATTGTCACCTTTTTCACTTTCACCATCAGGACTATTACCGTGAGTGCTATCACCGTGAGATCTCTCACCATGGTCACTGTCACCATGGAACCTTGCACAATGCGTGCTGTCAACATGAGTGCTGTCACCATTGGCACTATCACTGTGAGCATTCTCACTGTGGTCAGAGTCAACATGGGCTCTGTCACCATGAGCACTGTCACCATAGGCAATGTCACCGTGGTCAGTGTCACCATGAGCAATGTCTCCATGGGCACTCCTACAGTGGGCACTGTCACTGTGCGAACTGTCACCATGGTTACTGCCACTATGAGCAGTGTCTCTGTGAGTACTGTCAGCATGGGTTTTTACCGTGAGCACTGTCACCATGAGCCCTGTCACCATTTTTCAGTGCCACCATGTGCACTACCACCATGTGCGCTCTCACCATGGGCACTATCACCGATAACACTGTCACCATAAGTACTGTCTGCATGGGCACTGTCACCAAGGTCACGGCCAACATGTGACCTGTAACCATTGTCAGTGTCACTGTGAGAAGTGTCACCATGGGAATTAACAACATAGGCACTCTCATCATGAGCACTGTCACCATGAGCACTGACACCACGAGCACTGTCACCCAGGGCAGTGCCACCGTGAGCACTGTCACCATAACTGTTGCTATGAGAATTGTAACCATGGGCAATTTCTCAATGAGTAATGTCACCATGTGTATTTTCACCTTGGGCACTCTCAAAGTAAACAGTATTACCATGAGCACTTTCACTGTGAACACTGTCACCATGGGCACTGGCACAATGTGGTGTGTCACCATGAGCCATGTCACCATGGGAAATGTCACCGTGAGAAGTGTCACCATAGGCAATGTCACCATGGCCAATGTCACCATGGGAACTGCCATTTTGAGCACTGTCACCATGGGTACTGCAACCATGAGTACTGTCACCATGAGTAATTTAACCATTGGCAGTATGACCATGTGCACTGTCACCATGGGCACTATCACCATGACAACTCTCAGCGTGAGCACTGTCACTGTTGGAAATGGCATTGTGTGCAATTCCACCATGGGCAATGTCACCATGGACATTATCGCTGTGAGCACTGTCAATATGAGCACGTCAACATGAGCCCTGTCACCATGGGCAATGTCACTGTGAGAAGTGTCACTATAGGCAATGTCACCGTGGGCACTGTCACCATGGTCACTGCCACCACTGTCACTGTCATTTTGAGCACTGTCACCATGGGTACTGCAACCGTGAGTGCTGTCACCATGAGCACTGTCACCATTGCAAGTATCACCATGTGCACTGTCACCATGGGCACTATCACAATGAGAACTGTCAGCATGGGCACTGTCACTCTTGGCAATGTCACCATGGGCACTATCACTGTGAGCACTGTCAACATGAGCACGTCACCATGGGCACTGTCAACATGGGTACTATCTCGAAGGGCAATGTCACCATGAGCATTGTCAGGAAGGGCAATTTCACCATGAGCACTGTCACCAAAGGCACTATCACCATGAGCAATGTCACTGTGGGCCGTGTCACCAGGGGCACTATCACCATGGTTAATGTTCTCATTGGCACTTTCCCCGTGAGCACTGTCACCCTGGGCACTGTCATCATGGGCACGGTCACCGTGAGCACTATCTCCATGAGCACAGCCACTGTGAACACCATCACCATAATCACTGGCCTCATCGGTACTGTCACCATGAGCACTGCCACAATGAGCACTGTCAGCATGGGCACTTCCCCCATGAGCACTGTCACTATGAGAACTGCTAGCATGGGTATTTTCACCATGAGTACTGTCACCCTCTGTATTGTCACCATTTGCACTGTCACCATCAGGACTATTACCGTGAGTGCTATCACCGTGAGATCTCTCACCATGGTCACTGTCACCATGGAACCTTGCACAATGCGTGCTGTCAACATGAGTGCTGTCACCATTGGCACTATCACTGTGAGCATTCTCACTGTGGTCAGAGTCAACATGGGCTCTGTCACCATGAGCACTGTCACCATAGGCAATGTCACCGTGGTCAGTGTCACCATGAGCAATGTCTCCATGGGCACTCCTACAGTGGGCACTGTCACTGTGCGAACTGTCACCATGGTTACTGCCACTATGAGCAGTGTCTCTGTGAGTACTGTCAGCATGGGTTTTTACCGTGAGCACTGTCACCATGAGCCCTGTCACCATTTTTCAGTGCCACCATGTGCACTCTCACCATGGGCACTATCACCGATAACACTGTCACCATAAGTACTGTCTGCATGGGCACTGTCACCAAGGGCACGGCCAACATGTGACCTGTAACCATTGTCAGTGTCACTGTGAGAAGTGTCACCATGGGAATTAACAACATAGGCACTCTCATCATGAGCACTGTCACCATGAGCACTGACACCACGAGCACTGTCACCCAGGGCAGTGCCACCGTGAGCACTGTCACCATAACTGTTGCTATGAGAATTGTAACCATGGGCAATTTCTCAATGAGTAATGTCACCATGTGTATTTTCACCTTGGGCACTCTCAAAGTAAACAGTATTACCATGAGCACTTTCACTGTGAACACTGTCACCATGGGCACTGGCACAATGTGGTGTGTCACCATGAGCCATGTCACCATGGGAAATGTCACCGTGAGAAGTGTCACCATAGGCAATGTCACCATGGGCAATGTCACCATGGGAACTGCCATTTTGAGCACTGTCACCATGGGTACTGCAACCATGAGTACTGTCACCATGAGTAATTTAACCATTGGCAGTATGACCATGTGCACTGTCACCATGGGCACTATCACCATGACAACTCTCAGCGTGAGCACTGTCACTGTTGGAAATGGCATTGTGTGCAATTCCACCATGGGCAATGTCACCATGGACATTATCGCTGTGAGCACTGTCAATATGAGCATGTCAACATGAGCCCTGTCACCATGGGCAATGTCACTGTGAGAAGTGTCACTATAGGCAATGTCACCGTGGGCACTGTCACCATGGTCACTGCCACCACTGTCACTGTCATTTTGAGCACTGTCAACATGGGTACTGCAACCATGAGTGCTGTCACCATGAGCACTGTCACCATTGCAAGTATCACCATGTGCACTGTCACCATGGGCACTATCACAATGAGAACTGTCAGCATGGGCACTGTCACTCTTGGCAATGTCACCATGGGCACTATCACTGTGAGCACTGTCAACATGAGCACGTCACCATGGGCACTGTCAACATGGGTACTATCTCGAAGGGCAATGTCACCATGAGCATTGTCAGGAAGGGCAATTTCACCATGAACACTGTCACCAAAGGCACTATCACCATGAGCAATGTCACTGTGGGCCGTGTCACCAGGGGCACTATCACCATGGTTAATGTTCTCATTGGCACTTTCCCCGTGAGCACTGTCACCCTGGGCACTGTCATCATGGGCACGGTCACCGTGAGCACTATCTCCATGAGCACAGCCACTGTGAACACCATCACCATAATCACTGGCCTCATCGGTACTGTCACCATGAGCACTGCCACAATGAGCACTGTCAGCATGGGCACTTCCCCCATGAGCACTGTCACTATGAGAACTGCTAGCATGGGTATTTTCACCATGAGTACTGTCACCCTCTGTATTGTCACCTTTTTCACTTTCACCATCAGGACTATTACCGTGAGTGCTATCACCGTGAGATCTCTCACCATGGTCACTGTCACCATGGAACCTTGCACAATGCGTGCTGTCAACATGAGTGCTGTCACCATTGGCACTATCACTGTGAGCATTCTCACTGTGGTCAGAGTCAACATGGGCTCTGTCACCATGAGCACTGTCACCATAGGCAATGTCACCGTGGTCAGTGTCACCATGAGCAATGTCTCCATGGGCACTCCTACAGTGGGCACTGTCACTGTGCGAACTGTCACCATGGTTACTGCCACTATGAGCAGTGTCTCTGTGAGTACTGTCAGCATGGGTTTTTACCTTGAGCACTGTCACCATGAGCCCTGTCACCATTTTTCAGTGCCACCATGTGCACTACCACCATGTGCGCTCTCACCATGGGCACTATCACCGATAACACTGTCACCATAAGTACTGTCTGCATGGGCACTGTCACCAAGGTCACGGCCAACATGTGACCTGTAACCATTGTCAGTGTCACTGTGAGAAGTGTCACCATGGGAATTAACAACATAGGCACTCTCATCATGAGCACTGTCACCATGAGCACTGACACCACGAGCACTGTCACCCAGGGCAGTGCCACCGTGAGCACTGTCACCATAACTGTTGCTATGAGAATTGTAACCATGGGCAATTTCTCAATGAGTAATGTCACCATGTGTATTTTCACCTTGGGCACTCTCAAAGTAAACAGTATTACCATGAGCACTTTCACTGTGAACACTGTCACCATGGGCACTGGCACAATGTGGTGTGTCACCATGAGCCATGTCACCATGGGAAATGTCACCGTGAGAAGTGTCACCATAGGCAATGTCACCATGGGCAATGTCACCATGGGAACTGCCATTTTGAGCACTGTCACCATGGGTACTGCAACCATGAGTACTGTCACCATGAGTAATTTAACCATTGGCAGTATGACCATGTGCACTGTCACCATGGGCACTATCACCATGACAACTCTCAGCGTGAGCACTGTCACTGTTGGAAATGGCATTGTGTGCAATTCCACCATGGGCAATGTCACCATGGACATTATCGCTGTGAGCACTGTCAATATGAGCACGTCAACATGAGCCCTGTCACCATGGGCAATGTCACTGTGAGAAGTGTCACTATAGGCAATGTCACGGTGGGCACTGTCACCATGGTCACTGCCACCACTGTCACTGTCATTTTGAGCACTGTCACCATGGGTACTGCAACCGTGAGTGCTGTCACCATGAGCACTGTCACCATTGCAAGTATCACCATGTGCACTGTCACCATGGGCACTATCACAATGAGAACTGTCAGCATGGGCACTGTCACTCTTGGCAATGTCACCATGGGCACTATCACTGTGAGCACTGTCAACATGAGCACGTCACCATGGGCACTGTCAACATGGGTACTATCTCGAAGGGCAATGTCACCATGAGCATTGTCAGGAAGGGCAATTTCACCATGAGCACTGTCACCAAAGGCACTATCACCATGAGCAATGTCACTGTGGGCCGTGTCACCAGGGGCACTATCACCATGGTTAATGTTCTCATTGGCACTTTCCCCGTGAGCACTGTCACCCTGGGCACTGTCATCATGGGCACGGTCACCGTGAGCACTATCTCCATGAGCACAGCCACTGTGAACACCATCACCATAATCACTGGCCTCATCGGTACTGTCACCATGAGCACTGCCACAATGAGCACTGTCAGCATGGGCACTTCCCCCATGAGCACTGTCACTATGAGAACTGCTAGCATGGGTATTTTCACCATGAGTACTGTCACCCTCTGTATTGTCACCATTTGCACTGTCACCATCAGGACTATTACCGTGAGTGCTATCACCGTGAGATCTCTCACCATGGTCACTGTCACCATGGAACCTTGCACAATGCGTGCTGTCAACATGAGTGCTGTCACCATTGGCACTATCACTGTGAGCATTCTCACTGTGGTCAGAGTCAACATGGGCTCTGTCACCATGAGCACTGTCACCATAGGCAATGTCACCGTGGTCAGTGTCACCATGAGCAATGTCTCCATGGGCACTCCTACAGTGGGCACTGTCACTGTGCGAACTGTCACCATGGTTACTGCCACTATGAGCAGTGTCTCTGTGAGTACTGTCAGCATGGGTTTTTACCGTGAGCACTGTCACCATGAGCCCTGTCACCATTTTTCAGTGCCACCTTGTGCACTACCACCATGTGCACTCTCACCATGGGCACTATCACCGATAACACTGTCACCATAAGTACTGTCTGCATGGGCACTGTCACCAAGGTCACGGCCAACATGTGACCTGTAACCATTGTCAGTGTCACTGTGAGAAGTGTCACCATGGGAATTAACAACATAGGCACTCTCATCATGAGCACTGTCACCATGAGCACTGACACCACGAGCACTGTCACCCAGGGCAGTGCCACCGTGAGCACTGTCACCATAACTGTTGCTATGAGAATTGTAACCATGGGCAATTTCTCAATGAGTAATGTCACCATGTGTATTTTCACCTTGGGCACTCTCAAAGTAAACAGTATTACCATGAGCACTTTCACTGTGAACACTGTCACCATGGGCACTGGCACAATGTGGTGTGTCACCATGAGCCATGTCACCATGGGAAATGTCACCGTGAGAAGTGTCACCATAGGCAATGTCACCATGGGCAATGTCACCATGGGAACTGCCATTTTGAGCACTGTCACCATGGGTACTGCAACCATGAGTACTGTCACCATGAGTAATTTAACCATTGGCAGTATGACCATGTGCACTGTCACCATGGGCACTATCACCATGACAACTCTCAGCATGAGCACTGTCACTGTTGGAAATGGCATTGTGTGCAATTCCACCATGGGCAATGTCACCATGGACATTATCGCTGTGAGCACTGTCAATATGAGCACGTCAACATGAGCCCTGTCACCATGGGCAATGTCACTGTGAGAAGTGTCACTATAGGCAATGTCACCGTGGGCACTGTCACCATGGTCACTGCCACCACTGTCACTGTCATTTTGAGCACTGTCACCATGGGTACTGCAACCGTGAGTGCTGTCACCATGAGCACTGTCACCATTGCAAGTATCACCATGTGCACTGTCACCATGGGCACTATCACAATGAGAACTGTCAGCATGGGCACTGTCACTCTTGGCAATGTCACCATGGGCACTATCACTGTGAGCACTGTCAACATGAGCACGTCACCATGGGCACTGTCAACATGGGTACTATCTCGAAGGTCAATGTCACCATGAGCATTGTCAGGATGGGCAACTTCACCATGAGCACTGTCACCAAAGGCACTATCACCATGAGCAATGTCACTGTGGGCCGTGTCACCAGGGGCACTATCACCATGGTTAATGTTCTCATTGGCACTTTCCCCGTGAGCACTGTCACCCTGGGCACTGTCATCATGGGCACGGTCACCGTGAGCACTATCTCCATGAGCACAGCCACTGTGAACACCATCACCATAATCACTGGCCTCATCGGTACTGTCACCATGAGCACTGCCACAATGAGCACTGTCAGCATGGGCACTTCCCCCATGAGCACTGTCACTATGAGAACTGCTAGCATGGGTATTTTCACCATGAGTACTGTCACCCTCTGTATTGTCACCATTTGCACTGTCACCATCAGGACTATTACCGTGAGTGCTATCACCGTGAGATCTCTCACCATGGTCACTGTCACCATGGCACCTTGCACAATGCGTGCTGTCATCATGAGTGCTGTCACCATTGGCACTATCACCGTGAGCATTCTCACTGTGGTCAGAGTCAACATGGGCTCTGTCACCATGAGCACTGTCACCATAGGCAATGTCACCGTGGTCAGTGTCACCATGAGCAATGTCTCCATGGGCACTCGTACAGTGGGCACTGTCACTGTGCGAACTGTCACCATGGTTACTGCCACTATGAGCAGTGTCTCTGTGAGTACTGTCAGCATGGGTTTTTACCGTGAGCACTGTCACCATGAGCCCTGTCACCATTTTTTAAGTGCCACCATGTGCACTACCACCATGTGCACTCTCACCATGGGCACTATCACCGATAACACTGTCACCATAAGTACTGTCTGCATGGGCACTGTCACCAAGGGCACGGCCAACATGTGACCTGTAACCATTGTCAGTGTCACAGTGAGAAGTGTCACCATGGGAATTAACAACATAGGCACTCTCATCATGAGCACTGTCACCATGAGCACTGACACCACGAGCACTGTCACCCAGGGCAGTGCCACCGTGAGCACTGTCACCATGACTGTTGCTATGAGAATTGTAACCATGGGCAATTTCTCAATGAGTAATGTCACCATGTGTATTTTCACCTTGGGCACTCTCAAAGTAAACAGTATTACCATGAGCACTTTCACTGTGAACACTGTCACCATGGGCACTGGCACAATGTGGTGTGTCACCATGAGCCATGTCACCATGGGAAATGTCACCGTGAGAAGTGTCACCATAGGCAATGTCACCATGGGCAATGTCACCATGGGAACTGCCATTTTGAGCACTGTCACCATGGGTACTACAACCATGAGTACTGTCACCATGAGTAATTTAACCATTGGCAGTATGACCATGTGCACTGTCACCATGGGCACTATCACCATGACAACTCTCAGCGTGAGCACTGTCACTGTTGGAAATGGCATTGTGTGCAATTCCACCATGGGCAATGTCACGATGGACATTATCGCTGTGAGCACTGTCAATATGAGCACGTCAACATGAGCCCTGTCACCATGGGCAATGTCACTGTGAGAAGTGTCACTATAGGCAATGTCACCGTGGGCACTGTCACCATGGTCACTGCCACCACTGTCACTGTCATTTTGAGCACTGTCACCATGTGTACTGCAACCGTGAGCGCTGTCACCATGAGCACTGTCACCATTGCAAGTATCACCATGGGCACTGTCACCATGGGCACTATCACAATGAGAACTGTCAGCATGGGCACTGTCACTCTTGGCAATGTCACCATGGGCACTATCACTGTGAGCACTGTCAACATGAGCACGTCACCATGGGCACTGTCAACATGGGTACTATCTCGAAGGTCAATGTCACCATGAGCATTGTCAGGATGGGCAATTTCACCATGAACACTGTCACCAAAGGCACTATCACCATGAGCAATGTCACTGTGGGCCGTGTCACCAGGGGCACTATCACCATGGTTAATGTTCTCATTGGCACTTTCCCCGTGAGCACTGTCACCCTGGGCACTGTCATCATGGGCACGGTCACCGTGAGCACTATCTCCATGAGCACAGCCACTGTGAACACCATCACCATAATCACTGGCCTCATCGGTACTGTCACCATGAGCACTGCCACAATGAGCACTGTCAGCATGGGCACTTCCCCCATGAGCACTGTCACTATGAGAACTGCTAGCATGGGTATTTTCACCATGAGTACTGTCACCCTCTGTATTGTCACCATTTGCACTGTCACCATCAGGACTATTACCATGAGTGCTATCACCGTGAGATCTCTCACCATGGTCACTGTCACTGTGGCACCTTGCACAATGCGTGCTGTCAACATGAGTGCTGTCACCATTGGCACTATCACCGTGAGCATTCTCACTGTGGTCAGAGTCAACATGGGCTCTGTCACCATGAGCAATGTCACCATAGGCAATGTCACAGTAGTCAGTGTCACCATGAGCAATGTCTCCATGGGCACTCCTACAGTGGGCACTGTCACTGTGCGAACTGTCACCATGGTTACTGCCACTATGAGCAGTGTCTCTGTGAGTACTGTCAGCATGGGTTTTTACCGTGAGCACTGTCACCATGAGCCCTGTCACCATTTTTCAGTGCCACCATGTGCACTCTCACCATGGGCACTATCACCGATAACACTGTCACCATAAGTACTGTCTGCATGGGCACTGTCACCAAGGGCACGGCCAACATGTGACCTGTAACCATTGTCAGTGTCACTGTGAGAAGTGTCACCATGGGAATTAACAACATAGGCACTCTCATCATGAGCACTGTCACCATGAGCACTGACACCACGAGCACTGTCACCCAGGGCAGTGCCACCGTGAGCACTGTCACCATAACTGTTGCTATGAGAATTGTAACCATGGGCAATTTCTCAATGAGTAATGTCACCATGTGTATTTTCACCTTGGGCACTCTCAAAGTAAACAGTATTACCATGAGCACTTTCACTGTGAACACTGTCACCATGGGCACTGGCACAATGTGGTGTGTCACCATGAGCCATGTCACCATGGGAAATGTCACCGTGAGAAGTGTCACCATAGGCAATGTCACCATGGGCAATGTCACCATGGGAATTGCCATTTTGAGCACTGTCACCATGGGTACTGCAACCATGAGTACTGTCACCATGAGTAATTTAACCATTGGCAGTATGACCATGTGCACTGTCACCATGGGCACTATCACCATGACAACTCTCAGCGTGAGCACTGTCACTGTTGGAAATGGCATTGTGTGCAATTCCACCATGGGCAATGTCACCATGGACATTATCGCTGTGAGCACTGTCAATATGAGCACGTCAACATGAGCCCTGTCACCATGGGCAATGTCACTGTGAGAAGTGTCACTATAGGCAATGTCACCGTGGGCACTGTCACCATGGTCACTGCCACCACTGTCACTGTCATTTTGAGCACTGTCAACATGGGTACTGCAACCATGAGTGCTGTCACCATGAGCACTGTCACCATTGCAAGTATCACCATGTGCACTGTCACCATGGGCACTATCACAATGAGAACTGTCAGCATGGGCACTGTCACTCTTGGCAATGTCACCATGGGCACTATCACTGTGAGCACTGTCAACATGAGCACGTCACCATGGGCACTGTCAACATGGGTACTATCTCGAAGGGCAATGTCACCATGAGCATTGTCAGGAAGGGCAATTTCACCATGAACACTGTCACCAAAGGCACTATCACCATGAGCAATGTCACTGTGGGCCGTGTCACCAGGGGCACTATCACCATGGTTAATGTTCTCATTGGCACTTTCCCCGTGAGCACTGTCACCCTGGGCACTGTCATCATGGGCACGGTCACCGTGAGCACTATCTCCATGAGCACAGCCACTGTGAACACCATCACCATAATCACTGGCCTCATCGGTACTGTCACCATGAGCACTGCCACAATGAGCACTGTCAGCATGGGCACTTCCCCCATGAGCACTGTCACTATGAGAACTGCTAGCATGGGTATTTTCACCATGAGTACTGTCACCCTCTGTATTGTCACCTTTTTCACTTTCACCATCAGGACTATTACCGTGAGTGCTATCACCGTGAGATCTCTCACCATGGTCACTGTCACCATGGAACCTTGCACAATGCGTGCTGTCAACATGAGTGCTGTCACCATTGGCACTATCACTGTGAGCATTCTCACTGTGGTCAGAGTCAACATGGGCTCTGTCACCATGAGCACTGTCACCATAGGCAATGTCACCGTGGTCAGTGTCACCATGAGCAATGTCTCCATGGGCACTCCTACAGTGGGCACTGTCACTGTGCGAACTGTCACCATGGTTACTGCCACTATGAGCAGTGTCTCTGTGAGTACTGTCAGCATGGGTTTTTACCTTGAGCACTGTCACCATGAGCCCTGTCACCATTTTTCAGTGCCACCATGTGCACTACCACCATGTGCGCTCTCACCATGGGCACTATCACCGATAACACTGTCACCATAAGTACTGTCTGCATGGGCACTGTCACCAAGGTCACGGCCAACATGTGACCTGTAACCATTGTCAGTGTCACTGTGAGAAGTGTCACCATGGGAATTAACAACATAGGCACTCTCATCATGAGCACTGTCACCATGAGCACTGACACCACGAGCACTGTCACCCAGGGCAGTGCCACCATGAGCACTGTCACCATAACTGTTGCTATGAGAATTGTAACCATGGGCAATTTCTCAATGAGTAATGTCACCATGTGTATTTTCACCTTGGGCACTCTCAAAGTAAACAGTATTACCATGAGCACTTTCACTGTGAACACTGTCACCATGGGCACTGGCACAATGTGGTGTGTCACCATGAGCCATGTCACCATGGGAAATGTCACCGTGAGAAGTGTCACCATAGGCAATGTCACCATGGGCAATGTCACCATGGGAACTGCCATTTTGAGCACTGTCACCATGGGTACTGCAACCATGAGTACTGTCACCATGAGTAATTTAACCATTGGCAGTATGACCATGTGCACTGTCACCATGGGCACTATCACCATGACAACTCTCAGCGTGAGCACTGTCACTGTTGGAAATGGCATTGTGTGCAATTCCACCATGGGCAATGTCACCATGGACATTATCGCTGTGAGCACTGTCAATATGAGCACGTCAACATGAGCCCTGTCACCATGGGCAATGTCACTGTGAGAAGTGTCACTATAGGCAATGTCACGGTGGGCACTGTCACCATGGTCACTGCCACCACTGTCACTGTCATTTTGAGCACTGTCACCATGGGTACTGCAACCGTGAGTGCTGTCACCATGAGCACTGTCACCATTGCAAGTATCACCATGTGCACTGTCACCATGGGCACTATCACAATGAGAACTGTCAGCATGGGCACTGTCACTCTTGGCAATGTCACCATGGGCACTATCACTGTGAGCACTGTCAACATGAGCACGTCACCATGGGCACTGTCAACATGGGTACTATCTCGAAGGGCAATGTCACCATGAGCATTGTCAGGAAGGGCAATTTCACCATGAGCACTGTCACCAAAGGCACTATCACCATGAGCAATGTCACTGTGGGCCGTGTCACCAGGGGCACTATCACCATGGTTAATGTTCTCATTGGCACTTTCCCCGTGAGCACTGTCACCCTGGGCACTGTCATCATGGGCACGGTCACCGTGAGCACTATCTCCATGAGCACAGCCACTGTGAACACCATCACCATAATCACTGGCCTCATCGGTACTGTCACCATGAGCACTGCCACAATGAGCACTGTCAGCATGGGCACTTCCCCCATGAGCACTGTCACTATGAGAACTGCTAGCATGGGTATTTTCACCATGAGTACTGTCACCCTCTGTATTGTCACCATTTGCACTGTCACCATCAGGACTATTACCGTGAGTGCTATCACCGTGAGATCTCTCACCATGGTCACTGTCACCATGGAACCTTGCACAATGCGTGCTGTCAACATGAGTGCTGTCACCATTGGCACTATCACTGTGAGCATTCTCACTGTGGTCAGAGTCAACATGGGCTCTGTCACCATGAGCACTGTCACCATAGGCAATGTCACCGTGGTCAGTGTCACCATGAGCAATGTCTCCATGGGCACTCCTACAGTGGGCACTGTCACTGTGCGAACTGTCACCATGGTTACTGCCACTATGAGCAGTGTCTCTGTGAGTACTGTCAGCATGGGTTTTTACCGTGAGCACTGTCACCATGAGCCCTGTCACCATTTTTCAGTGCCACCATGTGCACTACCACCATGTGCACTCTCACCATGGGCACTATCACCGATAACACTGTCACCATAAGTACTGTCTGCATGGGCACTGTCACCAAGGTCACGGCCAACATGTGACCTGTAACCATTGTCAGTGTCACTGTGAGAAGTGTCACCATGGGAATTAACAACATAGGCACTCTCATCATGAGCACTGTCACCATGAGCACTGACACCACGAGCACTGTCACCCAGGGCAGTGCCACCGTGAGCACTGTCACCATAACTGTTGCTATGAGAATTGTAACCATGGGCAATTTCTCAATGAGTAATGTCACCATGTGTATTTTCACCTTGGGCACTCTCAAAGTAAACAGTATTACCATGAGCACTTTCACTGTGAACACTGTCACCATGGGCACTGGCACAATGTGGTGTGTCACCATGAGCCATGTCACCATGGGAAATGTCACCGTGAGAAGTGTCACCATAGGCAATGTCACCATGGGCAATGTCACCATGGGAACTGCCATTTTGAGCACTGTCACCATGGGTACTGCAACCATGAGTACTGTCACCATGAGTAATTTAACCATTGGCAGTATGACCATGTGCACTGTCACCATGGGCACTATCACCATGACAACTCTCAGCGTGAGCACTGTCACTGTTGGAAATGGCATTGTGTGCAATTCCACCATGGGCAATGTCACCATGGACATTATCGCTGTGAGCACTGTCAATATGAGCACGTCAACATGAGCCCTGTCACCATGGGCAATGTCACTGTGAGAAGTGTCACTATAGGCAATGTCACCGTGGGCACTGTCACCATGGTCACTGCCACCACTGTCACTGTCATTTTGAGCACTGTCACCATGGGTACTGCAACCGTGAGTGCTGTCACCATGAGCACTGTCACCATTGCAAGTATCACCATGTGCACTGTCACCATGGGCACTATCACAATGAGAACTGTCAGCATGGGCACTGTCACTCTTGGCAATGTCACCATGGGCACTATCACTGTGAGCACTGTCAACATGAGCACGTCACCATGGGCACTGTCAACATGGGTACTATCTCGAAGGTCAATGTCACCATGAGCATTGTCAGGATGGGCAACTTCACCATGAGCACTGTCACCAAAGGCACTATCACCATGAGCAATGTCACTGTGGGCCGTGTCACCAGGGGCACTATCACCATGGTTAATGTTCTCATTGGCACTTTCCCCGTGAGCACTGTCACCCTGGGCACTGTCATCATGGGCACGGTCACCGTGAGCACTATCTCCATGAGCACAGCCACTGTGAACACCATCACCATAATCACTGGCCTCATCGGTACTGTCACCATGAGCACTGCCACAATGAGCACTGTCAGCATGGGCACTTCCCCCATGAGCACTGTCACTATGAGAACTGCTAGCATGGGTATTTTCACCATGAGTACTGTCACCCTCTGTATTGTCACCATTTGCACTGTCACCATCAGGACTAATACCGTGAGTGCTATCACCGTGAGATCTCTCACCATGGTCACTGTCACCATGGCACCTTGCACAATGCGTGCTGTCATCATGAGTGCTGTCACCATTGGCACTATCACCGTGAGCATTCTCACTGTGGTCAGAGTCAACATGGGCTCTGTCACCATGAGCACTGTCACCATAGGCAATGTCACCGTGGTCAGTGTCACCATGAGCAATGTCTCCATGGGCACTCCTACAGTGGGCACTGTCACTGTGCGAACTGTCACCATGGTTACTGCCACTATGAGCAGTGTCTCTGTGAGTACTGTCAGCATGGGTTTTTACCGTGAGCACTGTCACCATGAGCCCTGTCACCATTTTTCAGTGCCACCATGTGCACTACCACCATGTGCACTCTCACCATGGGCACTATCACCGATAACACTGTCACCATAAGTACTGTCTGCATGGGCACTGTCACCAAGGTCACGGCCAACATGTGACCTGTAACCATTGTCAGTGTCACTGTGAGAAGTGTCACCATGGGAATTAACAACATAGGCACTCTCATCATGAGCACTGTCACCATGAGCACTGACACCACGAGCACTGTCACCCAGGGCAGTGCCACCGTGAGCACTGTCACCATGACTGTTGCTATGAGAATTGTAACCATGGGCAATTTCTCAATGAGTAATGTCACCATGTGTATTTTCACCTTGGGCACTCTCAAAGTAAACAGTATTACCATGAGCACTTTCACTGTGAACACTGTCACCATGGGCACTGGCACAATGTGGTGTGTCACCATGAGCCATGTCACCATGGGAAATGTCACCGTGAGAAGTGTCACCATAGGCAATGTCACCATGGGCAATGTCACCATGGGAACTGCCATTTTGAGCACTGTCACCATGGGTACTACAACCATGAGTACTGTCACCATGAGTAATTTAACCATTGGCAGTATGACCATGTGCACTGTCACCATGGGCACTATCACCATGACAACTCTCAGCGTGAGCACTGTCACTGTTGGAAATGGCATTGTGTGCAATTCCACCATGGGCAATGTCACCATGGACATTATCGCTGTGAGCACTGTCAATATGAGCACGTCAACATGAGCCCTGTCACCATGGGCAATGTCACTGTGAGAAGTGTCACTATAGGCAATGTCACCGTGGGCACTGTCACCATGGTCACTGCCACCACTGTCACTGTCATTTTGAGCACTGTCACCATGTGTACTGCAACCGTGAGCACTGTCACCATGAGCACTGTCACCATTGCAAGTATCACCATGGGCACTGTCACCATGGGCACTATCACAATGAGAACTGTCAGCATGGGCACTGTCACTCTTGGCAATGTCACCATGGGCACTATCACTGTGAGCACTGTCAACATGAGCACGTCACCATGGGCACTGTCAACATGGGTACTATCTCGAAGGTCAATGTCACCATGAGCATTGTCAGGATGGGCAATTTCACCATGAACACTGTCACCAAAGGCACTATCACCATGAGCAATGTCACTGTGGGCCGTGTCACCAGGGGCACTATCACCATGGTTAATGTTATCATTGGCACTTTCCCCGTGAGCACTGTCACCCTGGGCAGTGTCATCATGGGCACGGTCACCGTGAGCACTATCTCCATGAGCACAGCCACTGTGAACACCATCACCATAATCACTGGCCTCATCGGTACTGTCACCATGAGCACTGCCACAATGAGCACTGTCAGCATGGGCACTTCCCCCATGAGCACTGTCACTATGAGAACTGCTAGCATGGGTATTTTCACCATGAGTACTGTCACCCTCTGTATTGTCACCATTTGCACTGTCACCATCAGGACTATTACCGTGAGTGCTATCACCGTGAGATCTCTCACCATGGTCACTGTCACTGTGGCACCTTGCACAATGCGTGCTGTCAACATGAGTGCTGTCACCATTGGCACTATCACCGTGAGCATTCTCACTGTGGTCAGAGTCAACATGGGCTCTGTCACCATGAGCAATGTCACCATAGGCAATGTCACAGTAGTCAGTGTCACCATGAGCAATGTCTCCATGGGCACTCCTACAGTGGGCACTGTCACTGTGCGAACTGTCACCATGGTTACTGCCACTATGAGCAGTGTCTCTGTGAGTACTGTCAGCATGGGTTTTTACCGTGAGCACTGTCACCATGAGCCCTGTCACCATTTTTCAGTGCCACCATGTGCACTCTCACCATGGGCACTATCACCGATAACACTGTCACCATAAGTACTGTCTGCATGGGCACTGTCACCAAGGGCACGGCCAACATGTGACCTGTAACCATTGTCAGTGTCACTGTGAGAAGTGTCACCATGGGAATTAACAACATAGGCACTCTCATCATGAGCACTGTCACCATGAGCACTGACACCACGAGCACTGTCACCCAGGGCAGTGCCACCGTGAGCACTGTCACCATAACTGTTGCTATGAGAATTGTAACCATGGGCAATTTCTCAATGAGTAATGTCACCATGTGTATTTTCACCTTGGGCACTCTCAAAGTAAACAGTATTACCATGAGCACTTTCACTGTGAACACTGTCACCATGGGCACTGGCACAATGTGGTGTGTCACCATGAGCCATGTCACCATGGGAAATGTCACCGTGAGAAGTGTCACCATAGGCAATGTCACCATGGGCAATGTCACCATGGGAATTGCCATTTTGAGCACTGTCACCATGGGTACTGCAACCATGAGTACTGTCACCATGAGTAATTTAACCATTGGCAGTATGACCATGTGCACTGTCACCATGGGCACTATCACCATGACAACTCTCAGCGTGAGCACTGTCACTGTTGGAAATGGCATTGTGTGCAATTCCACCATGGGCAATGTCACCATGGACATTATCGCTGTGAGCACTGTCAATATGAGCACGTCAACATGAGCCCTGTCACCATGGGCAATGTCACTGTGAGAAGTGTCACTATAGGCAATGTCACCGTGGGCACTGTCACCATGGTCACTGCCACCACTGTCACTGTCATTTTGAGCACTGTCAACATGGGTACTGCAACCATGAGTGCTGTCACCATGAGCACTGTCACCATTGCAAGTATCACCATGTGCACTGTCACCATGGGCACTATCACAATGAGAACTGTCAGCATGGGCACTGTCACTCTTGGCAATGTCACCATGGGCACTATCACTGTGAGCACTGTCAACATGAGCACGTCACCATGGGCACTGTCAACATGGGTACTATCTCGAAGGGCAATGTCACCATGAGCATTGTCAGGAAGGGCAATTTCACCATGAACACTGTCACCAAAGGCACTATCACCATGAGCAATGTCACTGTGGGCCGTGTCACCAGGGGCACTATCACCATGGTTAATGTTCTCATTGGCACTTTCCCCGTGAGCACTGTCACCCTGGGCACTGTCATCATGGGCACGGTCACCGTGAGCACTATCTCCATGAGCACAGCCACTGTGAACACCATCACCATAATCACTGGCCTCATCGGTACTGTCACCATGAGCACTGCCACAATGAGCACTGTCAGCATGGGCACTTCCCCCATGAGCACTGTCACTATGAGAACTGCTAGCATGGGTATTTTCACCATGAGTACTGTCACCCTCTGTATTGTCACCTTTTTCACTTTCACCATCAGGACTATTACCGTGAGTGCTATCACCGTGAGATCTCTCACCATGGTCACTGTCACCATGGAACCTTGCACAATGCGTGCTGTCAACATGAGTGCTGTCACCATTGGCACTATCACTGTGAGCATTCTCACTGTGGTCAGAGTCAACATGGGCTCTGTCACCATGAGCACTGTCACCATAGGCAATGTCACCGTGGTCAGTGTCACCATGAGCAATGTCTCCATGGGCACTCCTACAGTGGGCACTGTCACTGTGCGAACTGTCACCATGGTTACTGCCACTATGAGCAGTGTCTCTGTGAGTACTGTCAGCATGGGTTTTTACCTTGAGCACTGTCACCATGAGCCCTGTCACCATTTTTCAGTGCCACCATGTGCACTACCACCATGTGCGCTCTCACCATGGGCACTATCACCGATAACACTGTCACCATAAGTACTGTCTGCATGGGCACTGTCACCAAGGTCACGGCCAACATGTGACCTGTAACCATTGTCAGTGTCACTGTGAGAAGTGTCACCATGGGAATTAACAACATAGGCACTCTCATCATGAGCACTGTCACCATGAGCACTGACACCACGAGCACTGTCACCCAGGGCAGTGCCACCGTGAGCACTGTCACCATAACTGTTGCTATGAGAATTGTAACCATGGGCAATTTCTCAATGAGTAATGTCACCATGTGTATTTTCACCTTGGGCACTCTCAAAGTAAACAGTATTACCATGAGCACTTTCACTGTGAACACTGTCACCATGGGCACTGGCACAATGTGGTGTGTCACCATGAGCCATGTCACCATGGGAAATGTCACCGTGAGAAGTGTCACCATAGGCAATGTCACCATGGGCAATGTCACCATGGGAACTGCCATTTTGAGCACTGTCACCATGGGTACTGCAACCATGAGTACTGTCACCATGAGTAATTTAACCATTGGCAGTATGACCATGTGCACTGTCACCATGGGCACTATCACCATGACAACTCTCAGCGTGAGCACTGTCACTGTTGGAAATGGCATTGTGTGCAATTCCACCATGGGCAATGTCACCATGGACATTATCGCTGTGAGCACTGTCAATATGAGCACGTCAACATGAGCCCTGTCACCATGGGCAATGTCACTGTGAGAAGTGTCACTATAGGCAATGTCACCGTGGGCACTGTCACCATGGTCACTGCCACCACTGTCACTGTCATTTTGAGCACTGTCACCATGGGTACTGCAACCGTGAGTGCTGTCACCATGAGCACTGTCACCATTGCAAGTATCACCATGTGCACTGTCACCATGGGCACTATCACAATGAGAACTGTCAGCATGGGCACTGTCACTCTTGGCAATGTCACCATGGGCACTATCACTGTGAGCACTGTCAACATGAGCACGTCACCATGGGCACTGTCAACATGGGTACTATCTCGAAGGGCAATGTCACCATGAGCATTGTCAGGAAGGGCAATTTCACCATGAGCACTGTCACCAAAGGCACTATCACCATGAGCAATGTCACTGTGGGCCGTGTCACCAGGGGCACTATCACCATGGTTAATGTTCTCATTGGCACTTTCCCCGTGAGCACTGTCACCCTGGGCACTGTCATCATGGGCACGGTCACCGTGAGCACTATCTCCATGAGCACAGCCACTGTGAACACCATCACCATAATCACTGGCCTCATCGGTACTGTCACCATGAGCACTGCCACAATGAGCACTGTCAGCATGGGCACTTCCCCCATGAGCACTGTCACTATGAGAACTGCTAGCATGGGTATTTTCACCATGAGTACTGTCACCCTCTGTATTGTCACCATTTGCACTGTCACCATCAGGACTATTACCGTGAGTGCTATCACCGTGAGATCTCTCACCATGGTCACTGTCACCATGGAACCTTGCACAATGCGTGCTGTCAACATGAGTGCTGTCACCATTGGCACTATCACTGTGAGCATTCTCACTGTGGTCAGAGTCAACATGGGCTCTGTCACCATGAGCACTGTCACCATAGGCAATGTCACCGTGGTCAGTGTCACCATGAGCAATGTCTCCATGGGCACTCCTACAGTGGGCACTGTCACTGTGCGAACTGTCACCATGGTTACTGCCACTATGAGCAGTGTCTCTGTGAGTACTGTCAGCATGGGTTTTTACCGTGAGCACTGTCACCATGAGCCCTGTCACCATTTTTCAGTGCCACCATGTGCACTACCACCATGTGCACTCTCACCATGGGCACTATCACCGATAACACTGTCACCATAAGTACTGTCTGCATGGGCACTGTCACCAAGGTCACGGCCAACATGTGACCTGTAACCATTGTCAGTGTCACTGTGAGAAGTGTCACCATGGGAATTAACAACATAGGCACTCTCATCATGAGCACTGTCACCATGAGCACTGACACCACGAGCACTGTCACCCAGGGCAGTGCCACCGTGAGCACTGTCACCATAACTGTTGCTATGAGAATTGTAACCATGGGCAATTTCTCAATGAGTAATGTCACCATGTGTATTTTCACCTTGGGCACTCTCAAAGTAAACAGTATTACCATGAGCACTTTCACTGTGAACACTGTCACCATGGGCACTGGCACAATGTGGTGTGTCACCATGAGCCATGTCACCATGGGAAATGTCACCGTGAGAAGTGTCACCATAGGCAATGTCACCATGGGCAATGTCACCATGGGAACTGCCATTTTGAGCACTGTCACCATGGGTACTGCAACCATGAGTACTGTCACCATGAGTAATTTAACCATTGGCAGTATGACCATGTGCACTGTCACCATGGGCACTATCACCATGACAACTCTCAGCGTGAGCACTGTCACTGTTGGAAATGGCATTGTGTGCAATTCCACCATGGGCAATGTCACCATGGACATTATCGCTGTGAGCACTGTCAATATGAGCACGTCAACATGAGCCCTGTCACCATGGGCAATGTCACTGTGAGAAGTGTCACTATAGGCAATGTCACCGTGGGCACTGTCACCATGGTCACTGCCACCACTGTCACTGTCATTTTGAGCACTGTCACCATGGGTACTGCAACCGTGAGTGCTGTCACCATGAGCACTGTCACCATTGCAAGTATCACCATGTGCACTGTCACCATGGGCACTATCACAATGAGAACTGTCAGCATGGGCACTGTCACTCTTGGCAATGTCACCATGGGCACTATCACTGTGAGCACTGTCAACATGAGCACGTCACCTTGGGCACTGTCAACATGGGTACTATCTCGAAGGTCAATGTCACCATGAGCATTGTCAGGATGGGCAACTTCACCATGAGCACTGTCACCAAAGGCACTATCACCATGAGCAATGTCACTGTGGGCCGTGTCACCAGGGGCACTATCACCATGGTTAATGTTCTCATTGGCACTTTCCCCGTGAGCACTGTCACCCTGGGCACTGTCATCATGGGCACGGTCACCGTGAGCACTATCTCCATGAGCACAGCCACTGTGAACACCATCACCATAATCACTGGCCTCATCGGTACTGTCACCATGAGCACTGCCACAATGAGCACTGTCAGCATGGGCACTTCCCCCATGAGCACTGTCACTATGAGAACTGCTAGCATGGGTATTTTCACCATGAGTACTGTCACCCTCTGTATTGTCACCATTTGCACTGTCACCATCAGGACTATTACCGTGAGTGCTATCACCGTGAGATCTCTCACCATGGTCACTGTCACCATGGCACCTTGCACAATGCGTGCTGTCATCATGAGTGCTGTCACCATTGGCACTATCACCGTGAGCATTCTCACTGTGGTCAGAGTCAACATGGGCTCTGTCACCATGAGCACTGTCACCATAGGCAATGTCACCGTGGTCAGTGTCACCATGAGCAATGTCTCCATGGGCACTCCTACAGTGGGCACTGTCACTGTGCGAACTGTCACCATGGTTACTGCCACTATGAGCAGTGTCTCTGTGAGTACTGTCAGCATGGGTTTTTACCGTGAGCACTGTCACCATGAGCCCTGTCACCATTTTTCAGTGCCACCATGTGCACTACCACCATGTGCACTCTCACCATGGGCACTATCACCGATAACACTGTCACCATAAGTACTGTCTGCATGGGCACTGTCACCAAGGGCACGGCCAACATGTGACCTGTAACCATTGTCAGTGTCACTGTGAGAAGTGTCACCATGGGAATTAACAACATAGGCACTCTCATCATGAGCACTGTCACCATGAGCACTGACACCACGAGCACTGTCACCCAGGGCAGTGCCACCGTGAGCACTGTCACCATGACTGTTGCTATGAGAATTGTAACCATGGGCAATTTCTCAATGAGTAATGTCACCATGTGTATTTTCACCTTGGGCACTCTCAAAGTAAACAGTATTACCATGAGCACTTTCACTGTGAACACTGTCACCATGGGCACTGGCACAATGTGGTGTGTCACCATGAGCCATGTCACCATGGGAAATGTCACCGTGAGAAGTGTCACCATAGGCAATGTCACCATGGGCAATGTCACCATGGGAACTGCCATTTTGAGCACTGTCACCATGGGTACTACAACCATGAGTACTGTCACCATGAGTAATTTAACCATTGGCAGTATGACCATGTGCACTGTCACCATGGGCACTATCACCATGACAACTCTCAGCGTGAGCACTGTCACTGTTGGAAATGGCATTGTGTGCAATTCCACCATGGGCAATGTCACGATGGACATTATCGCTGTGAGCACTGTCAATATGAGCACGTCAACATGAGCCCTGTCACCATGGGCAATGTCACTGTGAGAAGTGTCACTATAGGCAATGTCACCGTGGGCACTGTCACCATGGTCACTGCCACCACTGTCACTGTCATTTTGAGCACTGTCACCATGTGTACTGCAACCGTGAGCGCTGTCACCATGAGCACTGTCACCATTGCAAGTATCACCATGGGCACTGTCACCATGGGCACTATCACAATGAGAACTGTCAGCATGGGCACTGTCACTCTTGGCAATGTCACCATGGGCACTATCACTGTGAGCACTGTCAACATGAGCACGTCACCATGGGCACTGTCAACATGGGTACTATCTCGAAGGTCAATGTCACCATGAGCATTGTCAGGATGGGCAACTTCACCATGAGCACTGTCACCAAAGGCACTATCACCATGAGCAATGTCACTGTGGGCCGTGTCACCAGGGGCACTATCACCATGGTTAATGTTATCATTGGCACTTTCCCCGTGAGCACTGTCACCCTGGGCACTGTCATCATGGGCACGGTCACCGTGAGCACTATCTCCATGAGCACAGCCACTGTGAACACCATCACCATAATCACTGGCCTCATCGGTACTGTCACCATGAGCACTGCCACAATGAGCACTGTCAGCATGGGCACTTCCCCCATGAGCACTGTCACTATGAGAACTGCTAGCATGGGTATTTTCACCATGAGTACTGTCACCCTCTGTATTGTCACCATTTGCACTGTCACCATCAGGACTATTACCGTGAGTTCTATCACCGTGAGATCTCTCACCATGGTCACTGTCACTGTGGCACCTTGCACAATGCGTGCTGTCAACATGAGTGCTGTCACCATTGGCACTATCACCGTGAGCATTCTCACTGTGGTCAGAGTCAACATGGGCTCTGTCACCATGAGCAATGTCACCATAGGCAATGTCACAGTAGTCAGTGTCACCATGAGCAATGTCTCCATGGGCACTCCTACAGTGGGCACTGTCACTGTGCGAACTGTCACCATGGTTACTGCCACTATGAGCAGTGTCTCTGTGAGTACTGTCAGCATGGGTTTTTACCGTGAGCACTGTCACCATGAGCCCTGTCACCATTTTTCAGTGCCACCATGTGCACTCTCACAATGGGCACTATCACCGATAACACTGTCACCATAAGTACTGTCTGCATGGGCACTGTCACAAAGGGCACGGCCAACATGTGACCTGTAACCATTGTCAGTGTCACTGTGAGAAGTGTCACCATGGGAATTAACAACATAGGCACTCTCATCATGAGCACTGTCACCATGAGCACTGACACCACGAGCACTGTCACCCAGGGCAGTGCCACCGTGAGCACTGTCACCATAACTGTTGCTATGAGAATTGTAACCATGGGCAATTTCTCAATGAGTAATGTCACCATGTGTATTTTCACCTTGGGCACTCTCAAAGTAAACAGTATTACCATGAGCACTTTCACTGTGAACACTGTCACCATGGGCACTGGCACAATGTGGTGTGTCACCATGAGCCATGTCACCATGGGAAATGTCACCGTGAGAAGTGTCACCATAGGCAATGTCACCATGGGCAATGTCACCATGGGAACTGCCATTTTGAGCACTGTCACCATGGGTACTGCAACCATGAGTACTGTCACCATGAGTAATTTAACCATTGGCAGTATGACCATGTGCACTGTCACCATGGGCACTATCACCATGACAACTCTCAGCGTGAGCACTGTCACTGTTGGAAATGGCATTGTGTGCAATTCCACCATGGGCAATGTCACCATGGACATTATCGCTGTGAGCACTGTCAATATGAGCACGTCAACATGAGCCCTGTCACCATGGGCAATGTCACTGTGAGAAGTGTCACTATAGGCAATGTCACCGTGGGCACTGTCACCATGGTCACTGCCACCACTGTCACTGTCATTTTGAGCACTGTCACCATGGGTACTGCAACCGTGAGTGCTGTCACCATGAGCACTGTCACCATTGCAAGTATCACCATGTGCACTGTCACCATGGGCACTATCACAATGAGAACTGTCAGCATGGGCACTGTCACTCTTGGCAATGTCACCATGGGCACTATCACTGTGAGCACTGTCAACATGAGCACGTCACCATGGGCACTGTCAACATGGGTACTATCTCGAAGTTCAATGTCACCATGAGCATTGTCAGGATGGGCAACTTCACCATGAGCACTGTCACCAAAGGCACTATCACCATGAGCAATGTCACTGTGGGCCGTGTCACCAGGGGCACTATCACCATGGTTAATGTTCTCATTGGCACTTTCCCCGTGAGCACTGTCACCCTGGGCACTGTCATCATGGGCACGGTCACCGTGAGCACTATCTCCATGAGCACAGCCACTGTGAACACCATCACCATAATCACTGGCCTCATCGGTACTGTCACCATGAGCACTGCCACAATGAGCACTGTCAGCATGGGCACTTCCCCCATGAGCACTGTCACTATGAGAACTGCTAGCATGGGTATTTTCACCATGAGTACTGTCACCCTCTGTATTGTCACCATTTGCACTGTCACCATCAGGACTATTACCGTGAGTGCTATCACCGTGAGATCTCTCACCATGGTCACTGTCACCATGGCACCTTGCACAATGCGTGCTGTCATCATGAGTGCTGTCACCATTGGCACTATCACCGTGAGCATTCTCACTGTGGTCAGAGTCAACATGGGCTCTGTCACCATGAGCACTGTCACCATAGGCAATGTCACCGTGGTCAGTGTCACCATGAGCAATGTCTCCATGGGCACTCCTACAGTGGGCACTGTCACTGTGCGAACTGTCACCATGGTTACTGCCACTATGAGCAGTGTCTCTGTGAGTACTGTCAGCATGGGTTTTTACCGTGAGCACTGTCACCATGAGCCCTGTCACCATTTTTCAGTGCCACCATGTGCACTACCACCATGTGCACTCTCACCATGGGCACTATCACCGATAACACTGTCACCATAAGTACTGTCTGCATGGGCACTGTCACCAAGGGCACGGCCAACATGTGACCTGTAACCATTGTCAGTGTCACTGTGAGAAGTGTCACCATGGGAATTAACAACATAGGCACTCTCATCATGAGCACTGTCACCATGAGCACTGACACCACGAGCACTGTCACCCAGGGCAGTGCCACCGTGAGCACTGTCACCATGACTGTTGCTATGAGAATTGTAACCATGGGCAATTTCTCAATGAGTAATGTCACCATGTGTATTTTCACCTTGGGCACTCTCAAAGTAAACAGTATTACCATGAGCACTTTCACTGTGAACACTGTCACCATGGGCACTGGCACAATGTGGTGTGTCACCATGAGCCATGTCACCGTGGGAAATGTCACCGTGAGAAGTGTCACCATAGGCAATGTCACCATGGGCAATGTCACCATGGGAACTGCCATTTTGAGCACTGTCACCATGGGTACTGCAACCATGAGTACTGTCACCATGAGTAATTTAACCATTGGCAGTATGACCATGTGCACTGTCACCATGGGCACTATCACCATGACAACTCTCAGCGTGAGCACTGTCACTGTTGGAAATGGCATTGTGTGCAATTCCACCATGGGCAATGTCACCATGGACATTATCGCTGTGAGCACTGTCAATATGAGCACGTCAACATGAGCCCTGTCACCATGGGCAATGTCACTGTGAGAAGTGTCACTATAGGCAATGTCACCGTGGGCACTGTCACCATGGTCACTGCCACCACTGTCACTGTCATTTTGAGCACTGTCACCATGTGTACTGCAACCGTGAGCGCTGTCACCATGAGCACTGTCACCATTGCAAGTATCACCATGGGCACTGTCACCATGGGCACTATCACAATGAGAACTGTCAGCATGGGCACTGTCACTCTTGGCAATGTCACCATGGGCACTATCACTGTGAGCACTGTCAACATGAGCACGTCACCATGGGCACTGTCAACATGGGTACTATCTCGAAGGGCAATGTCACCATGAGCATTGTCAGGATGGGCAATTTCACCATGAACACTGTCACCAAAGGCACTATCACCATGAGCAATGTCACTGTGGGCCGTGTCACCAGGGGCACTATCACCATGGTTAATGTTATCATTGGCACTTTCCCCGTGAGCACTGTCACCCTGGGCACTGTCATCATGGGCACGGTCACCGTGAGCACTATCTCCATGAGCACAGCCACTGTGAACACCATCACCATAATCACTGGCCTCATCGGTACTGTCACCATGAGCACTGCCACAATGAGCACTGTCAGCATGGGCACTTCCCCCATGAGCACTGTCACTATGAGAACTGCTAGCATGGGTATTTTCACCATGAGTACTGTCACCCTCTGTATTGTCACCATTTGCACTGTCACCATCAGGACTATTACCGTGAGTGCTATCACCGTGAGATCTCTCACCATGGTCACTGTCACTGTGGCACCTTGCACAATGCGTGCTGTCAACATGAGTGCTGTCACCATTGGCACTATCACCGTGAGCATTCTCACTGTGGTCAGAGTCAACATGGGCTCTGTCACCATGAGCAATGTCACCATAGGCAATGTCACAGTAGTCAGTGTCACCATGAGCAATGTCTCCATGGGCACTCCTACAGTGGGCACTGTCACTGTGCGAACTGTCACCATGGTTACTGCCACTATGAGCAGTGTCTCTGTGAGTACTGTCAGCATGGGTTTTTACCGTGAGCACTGTCACCATGAGCCCTGTCACCATTTTTCAGTGCCACCATGTGCACTACCACCATGTGCACTCTCACCATGGGCACTATCACCGATAACACTGTCACCATAAGTACTGTCTGCATGGGCACTGTCACCAAGGGCACGGCCAACATGTGACCTGTAACCATTGTCAGTGTCACTGTGAGAAGTGTCACCATGGGAATTAACAACATAGGCACTCTCATCATGAGCACTGTCACCATGAGCACTGACACCACGAGCACTGTCACCCAGGGCAGTGCCACCGTGAGCACTGTCACCATGACTGTTGCTATGAGAATTGTAACCATGGGCAATTTCTCAATGAGTAATGTCACCATGTGTATTTTCACCTTGGGCACTCTCAAAGTAAACAGTATTACCATGAGCACTTTCACTGTGAACACTGTCACCATGGGCACTGGCACAATGTGGTGTGTCACCATGAGCCATGTCACCATGGGAAATGTCACCGTGAGAAGTGTCACCATAGGCAATGTCACCATGGGCAATGTCACCATGGGAACTGCCATTTTGAGCACTGTCACCATGGGTACTGCAACCATGAGTACTGTCACCATGAGTAATTTAACCATTGGCAGTATGACCATGTGCACTGTCACCATGGGCACTATCACCATGACAACTCTCAGCGTGAGCACTGTCACTGTTGGAAATGGCATTGTGTGCAATTCCACCATGGGCAATGTCACCATGGACATTATCGCTGTGAGCACTGTCAATATGAGCACGTCAACATGAGCCCTGTCACCATGGGCAATGTCACTGTGAGAAGTGTCACTATAGGCAATGTCACCGTGGGCACTGTCACCATGGTCACTGCCACCACTGTCACTGTCATTTTGAGCACTGTCACCATGGGTACTGCAACCGTGAGTGCTGTCACCATGAGCACTGTCACCATTGCAAGTATCACCATGTGCACTGTCACCATGGGCACTATCACAATGAGAACTGTCAGCATGGGCACTGTCACTCTTGGCAATGTCACCATGGGCACTATCACTGTGAGCACTGTCAACATGAGCACGTCACCATGGGCACTGTCAACATGGGTACTATCTCGAAGTTCAATGTCACCATGAGCATTGTCAGGATGGGCAACTTCACCATGAGCACTGTCACCAAAGGCACTATCACCATGAGCAATGTCACTGTGGGCCGTGTCACCAGGGGCACTATCACCATGGTTAATGTTCTCATTGGCACTTTCCCCGTGAGCACTGTCACCCTGGGCACTGTCATCATGGGCACGGTCACCGTGAGCACTATCTCCATGAGCACAGCCACTGTGAACACCATCACCATAATCACTGGCCTCATCGGTACTGTCACCATGAGCACTGCCACAATGAGCACTGTCAGCATGGGCACTTCCCCCATGAGCACTGTCACTATGAGAACTGCTAGCATGGGTATTTTCACCATGAGTACTGTCACCCTCTGTATTGTCACCATTTGCACTGTCACCATCAGGACTATTACCGTGAGTGCTATCACCGTGAGATCTCTCACCATGGTCACTGTCACCATGGCACCTTGCACAATGCGTGCTGTCATCATGAGTGCTGTCACCATTGGCACTATCACCGTGAGCATTCTCACTGTGGTCAGAGTCAACATGGGCTCTGTCACCATGAGCACTGTCACCATAGGCAATGTCACCGTGGTCAGTGTCACCATGAGCAATGTCTCCATGGGCACTCCTACAGTGGGCACTGTCACTGTGCGAACTGTCACCATGGTTACTGCCACTATGAGCAGTGTCTCTGTGAGTACTGTCAGCATGGGTTTTTACCGTGAGCACTGTCACCATGAGCCCTGTCACCATTTTTCAGTGCCACCATGTGCACTACCACCATGTGCACTCTCACCATGGGCACTATCACCGATAACACTGTCACCATAAGTACTGTCTGCATGGGCACTGTCACCAAGGGCACGGCCAACATGTGACCTGTAACCATTGTCAGTGTTACTGTGAGAAGTGTCACCATGGGAATTAACAACATAGGCACTCTCATCATGAGCACTGTCACCATGAGCACTGACACCACGAGCACTGTCACCCAGGGCAGTGCCACCGTGAGCACTGTCACCATGACTGTTGCTATGAGAATTGTAACCATGGGCAATTTCTCAATGAGTAATGTCACCATGTGTATTTTCACCTTGGGCACTCTCAAAGTAAACAGTATTACCATGAGCACTTTCACTGTGAACACTGTCACCATGGGCACTGGCACAATGTGGTGTGTCACCATGAGCCATGTCACCATGGGAAATGTCACCGTGAGAAGTGTCACCATAGGCAATGTCACCATGGGCAATGTCACCATGGGAACTGCCATTTTGAGCACTGTCACCATGGGTACTACAACCATGAGTACTGTCACCATGAGTAATTTAACCATTGGCAGTATGACCATGTGCACTGTCACCATGGGCACTATCACCATGACAACTCTCAGCGTGAGCACTGTCACTGTTGGAAATGGCATTGTGTGCAATTCCACCATGGGCAATGTCACGATGGACATTATCGCTGTGAGCACTGTCAATATGAGCACGTCAACATGAGCCCTGTCACCATGGGCAATGTCACTGTGAGAAGTGTCACTATAGGCAATGTCACCGTGGGCACTGTCACCATGGTCACTGCCACCACTGTCACTGTCATTTTGAGCACTGTCACCATGGGTACTGCAACCGTGAGCGCTGTCACCATGAGCACTGTCACCATTGCAAGTATCACCATGGGCACTGTCACCATGGGCACTATCACAATGAGAACTGTCAGCATGGGCACTGTCACTCTTGGCAATGTCACCATGGGCACTATCACTGTGAGCACTGTCAACATGAGCACGTCACCATGGGCACTGTCAACATGGGTACTATCTCGAAGGTCAATGTCACCATGAGCATTGTCAGGATGGGCAATTTCACCATGAACACTGTCACCAAAGGCACTATCACCATGAGCAATGTCACTGTGGGCCGTGTCACCAGGGGCACTATCACCATGGTTAATGTTATCATTGGCACTTTCCCCGTGAGCACTGTCACCCTGGGCACTGTCATCATGGGCACGGTCACCGTGAGCACTATCTCCATGAGCACAGCCACTGTGAACACCATCACCATAATCACTGGCCTCATCGGTACTGTCACCATGAGCACTGCCACAATGAGCACTGTCAGCATGGGCACTTCCCCCATGAGCACTGTCACTATGAGAACTGCTAGCATGGGTATTTTCACCATGAGTACTGTCACCCTCTGTATTGTCACCATTTGCACTGTCACCATCAGGACTATTACCGTGAGTGCTATCACCGTGAGATCTCTCACCATGGTCACTGTCACTGTGGCACCTTGCACAATGCGTGCTGTCAACATGAGTGCTGTCACCATTGGCACTATCACCGTGAGCATTCTCACTGTGGTCAGAGTCAACATGGGCTCTGTCACCATGAGCAATGTCACCATAGGCAATGTCACAGTAGTCAGTGTCACCATGAGCAATGTCTCCATGGGCACTCCTACAGTGGGCACTGTCACTGTGCGAACTGTCACCATGGTTACTGCCACTATGAGCAGTGTCTCTGTGAGTACTGTCAGCATGGGTTTTTACCGTGAGCACTGTCACCATGAGCCCTGTCACCATTTTTCAGTGCCACCATGTGCACTCTCACCATGGGCACTATCACCGATAACACTGTCACCATAAGTACTGTCTGCATGGGCACTGTCACCAAGGGCACGGCCAACATGTGACCTGTAACCATTGTCAGTGTCACTGTGAGAAGTGTCACCATGGGAATTAACAACATAGGCACTCTCATCATGAGCACTGTCACCACAACACTGACACCACGAGCACTGTCACCCAGGGCAGTGCCACCGTGAGCACTGTCACCATAACTGTTGCTATGAGAATTGTAACCATGGGCAATTTCTCAATGAGTAATGTCACCATGTGTATTTTCACCTTGGGCACTCTCAAAGTAAACAGTATTACCATGAGCACTTTCACTGTGAACACTGTCACCATGGGCACTGGCACAATGTGGTGTGTCACCATGAGCCATGTCACCATGGGAAATGTCACCGTGAGAAGTGTCACCATAGGCAATGTCACCATGGGCAATGTCACCATGGGCAATGTCACCATGGGAACTGCCATTTTGAGCACTGTCACCATGGGTACTACAACCATGAGTACTGTCACCATGAGTAATTTAACCATTGGCAGTATGACCATGTGCACTGTCACCATGGGCACTATCACCATGACAACTCTCAGCGTGAGCACTGTCACTGTTGGAAATGGCATTGTGTGCAATTCCACCATGGGCAATGTCACCATGGACATTATCGCTGTGAGCACTGTCAATATGAGCATGTCAACATGAGCCCTGTCACCATGGGCAATGTCACTGTGAGAAGTGTCACTATAGGCAATGTCACCGTGGGCACTGTCACCATGGTCACTGCCACCACTGTCACTGTCATTTTGAGCACTGTCACCATGGGTACTGCAACCGTGAGTGCTGTCACCATGAGCACTGTCACCATTGCAAGTATCACCATGTGCACTGTCACCATGGGCACTATCACAATGAGAACTGTCAGCATGGGCACTGTCACTCTTGGCAATGTCACCATGGGCACTATCACTGTGAGCACTGTCAACATGAGCACGTCACCATGGGCACTGTCAACATGGGTACTATCTCGAAGTTCAATGTCACCATGAGCATTGTCAGGATGGGCAACTTCACCATGAGCACTGTCACCAAAGGCACTATCACCATGAGCAATGTCACTGTGGGCCGTGTCACCAGGGGCACTATCACCATGGTTAATGTTCTCATTGGCACTTTCCCCGTGAGCACTGTCACCCTGGGCACTGTCATCATGGGCACGGTCACCGTGAGCACTATCTCCATGAGCACAGCCACTGTGAACACCATCACCATAATCACTGGCCTCATCGGTACTGTCACCATGAGCACTGCCACAATGAGCACTGTCAGCATGGGCACTTCCCCCATGAGCACTGTCACTATGAGAACTGCTAGCATGGGTATTTTCACCATGAGTACTGTCACCCTCTGTATTGTCACCATTTGCACTGTCACCATCAGGACTATTACCGTGAGTGCTATCACCGTGAGATCTCTCACCATGGTCACTGTCACCATGGCACCTTGCACAATGCGTGCTGTCATCATGAGTGCTGTCACCATTGGCACTATCACCGTGAGCATTCTCACTGTGGTCAGAGTCAACATGGGCTCTGTCACCATGAGCACTGTCACCATAGGCAATGTCACCGTGGTCAGTGTCACCATGAGCAATGTCTCCATGGGCACTCCTACAGTGGGCACTGTCACTGTGCGAACTGTCACCATGGTTACTGCCACTATGAGCAGTGTCTCTGTGAGTACTGTCAGCATGGGTTTTTACCGTGAGCACTGTCACCATGAGCCCTGTCACCATTTTTCAGTGCCACCATGTGCACTACCACCATGTGCACTCTCACCATGGGCACTATCACCGATAACACTGTCACCATAAGTACTGTCTGCATGGGCACTGTCACCAAGGGCACGGCCAACATGTGACCTGTAACCATTGTCAGTGTCACTGTGAGAAGTGTCACCATGGGAATTAACAACATAGGCACTCTCATCATGAGCACTGTCACCATGAGCACTGACACCACGAGCACTGTCACCCAGGGCAGTGCCACCGTGAGCACTGTCACCATGACTGTTGCTATGAGAATTGTAACCATGGGCAATTTCTCAATGAGTAATGTCACCATGTGTATTTTCACCTTGGGCACTCTCAAAGTAAACAGTATTACCATGAGCACTTTCACTGTGAACACTGTCACCATGGGCACTGGCACAATGTGGTGTGTCACCATGAGCCATGTCACCATGGGAAATGTCACCGTGAGAAGTGTCACCATAGGCAATGTCACCATGGGCAATGTCACCATGGGAACTGCCATTTTGAGCACTGTCACCATGGGTACTACAACCATGAGTACTGTCACCATGAGTAATTTAACCATTGGCAGTATGACCATGTGCACTGTCACCATGGGCACTATCACCATGACAACTCTCAGCGTGAGCACTGTCACTGTTGGAAATGGCATTGTGTGCAATTCCACCATGGGCAATGTCACGATGGACATTATTGCTGTGAGCACTGTCAATATGAGCACGTCAACATGAGCCCTGTCACCATGGGCAATGTCACTGTGAGAAGTGTCACTATAGGCAATGTCACCGTGGGCACTGTCACCATGGTCACTGCCACCACTGTCACTGTCATTTTGAGCACTGTCACCATGGGTACTGCAACCGTGAGTGCTGTCACCATGAGCACTGTCACCATTGCAAGTATCACCATGTGCACTGTCACCATGGGCACAATCACAATGAGAACTGTCAGCATGGGCACTGTCACTCTTGGCAATGTCACCATGGGCACTATCACTGTGAGCACTGTCAACATGAGCACGTCACCATGGGCACTGTCAACATGGGTACTATCTCGAAGGTCAATGTCACCATGAGCATTGTCAGGATGGGCAATTTCACCATGAACACTGTCACCAAAGGCACTATCACCATGAGCAATGTCACTGTGGGCCGTGTCACCAGGGGCACTATCACCATGGTTAATGTTATCATTGGCACTTTCCCCGTGAGCACTGTCACCCTGGGCAGTGTCATCATGGGCACGGTCACCGTGAGCACTATCTCCATGAGCACAGCCACTGTGAACACCATCACCATAATCACTGGCCTCATCGGTACTGTCACCATGAGCACTGCCACAATGAGCACTGTCAGCATGGGCACTTCCCCCATGAGCACTGTCACTATGAGAACTGCTAGCATGGGTATTTTCACCATGAGTACTGTCACCCTCTGTATTGTCACCATTTGCACTGTCACCATCAGGACTATTACCGTGAGTGCTATCACCGTGAGATCTCTCACCATGGTCACTGTCACTGTGGCACCTTGCACAATGCGTGCTGTCAACATGAGTGCTGTCACCATTGGCACTATCACCGTGAGCATTCTCACTGTGGTCAGAGTCAACATGGGCTCTGTCACCATGAGCAATGTCACCATAGGCAATGTCACAGTAGTCAGTGTCACCATGAGCAATGTCTCCATGGGCACTCCTACAGTGGGCACTGTCACTGTGCGAACTGTCACCATGGTTACTGCCACTATGAGCAGTGTCTCTGTGAGTACTGTCAGCATGGGTTTTTACCGTGAGCACTGTCACCATGAGCCCTGTCACCATTTTTCAGTGCCACCATGTGCACTCTCACCATGGGCACTATCACCGATAACACTGTCACCATAAGTACTGTCTGCATGGGCACTGTCACCAAGGGCACGGCCAACATGTGACCTGTAACCATTGTCAGTGTCACTGTGAGAAGTGTCACCATGGGAATTAACAACATAGGCACTCTCATCATGAGCACTGTCACCACAACACTGACACCACGAGCACTGTCACCCAGGGCAGTGCCACCGTGAGCACTGTCACCATAACTGTTGCTATGAGAATTGTAACCATGGGCAATTTCTCAATGAGTAATGTCACCATGTGTATTTTCACCTTGGGCACTCTCAAAGTAAACAGTATTACCATGAGCACTTTCACTGTGAACACTGTCACCATGGGCACTGGCACAATGTGGTGTGTCACCATGAGCCATGTCACCATGGGAAATGTCACCGTGAGAAGTGTCACCATAGGCAATGTCACCATGGGCAATGTCACCATGGGCAATGTCACCATGGGAACTGCCATTTTGAGCACTGTCACCATGGGTACTACAACCATGAGTACTGTCACCATGAGTAATTTAACCATTGGCAGTATGACCATGTGCACTGTCACCATGGGCACTATCACCATGACAACTCTCAGCGTGAGCACTGTCACTGTTGGAAATGGCATTGTGTGCAATTCCACCATGGGCAATGTCAACATGGACATTATCGCTGTGAGCACTGTCAATATGAGCATGTCAACATGAGCCCTGTCACCATGGGCAATGTCACTGTGAGAAGTGTCACTATAGGCAATGTCACCGTGGGCACTGTCACCATGGTCACTGCCACCACTGTCACTGTCATTTTGAGCACTGTCACCATGGGTACTGCAACCGTGAGCGCTGTCACCATGAGCACTGTCACCATTGCAAGTATCACCATGTGCACTGTCACCATGGGCACTATCACAATGAGAACTGTCAGCATGGGCACTGTCACTCTTGGCAATGTCACCATGGGCACTATCACTTTGAGCACTGTCAACATGAGCACGTCACCATGGGCACTGTCAACATGGGTACTATCTCGAAGGTCAATGTCACCATGAGCATTGTCAGGATGGGCAACTTCACCATGAGCACTGTCACCAATGGCACTATCACCATGAGCAATGTCACTGTGGGCCGTGTCACCAGGGGCACTATCACCATGGTTTATGTTATCATTGGCAATTTCCCCGTGAGCACTGTCACCCTGGGCACTGTCATCATGGGCACGGTCACCGTGAGCACTATCTCCATGAGCACAGCCACTGTGAACACCATCACCATAATCACTGGCCTCATCGGTACTGTCACCATGAGCACTGCCACAATGAGCACTGTCAGCATGGGCACATCCCCCATGAGCACTGTCACTATGAGAACTGCTACCATGGGTATTTTCACCATGTGTACTGTCACCCTGTGTATTGTCACCATTTGCACTGTCACCATGAGGACTATTACCGTGAGCGCTATCACCGTGAGATCTCTCACCATGGTCACTGTCACCATGGCACCTTGCACAATGGGGGCTGTCAACATGAGTGCTGGCACCATTGGCACTATCACTGTGAGCATTCTCACTGTGGTCAGTGTCACCATGGGCACTGTCACCATGAGCACTGTCACCATAGGCAATGTCACCATGGTCAGTGTCACCATGAGCACTGTCAACATGGGCACTCATACAGTGGGCACTGTCACTGGGAGCACTGTCACCTTGGCTACTGCCACCATGAGCGCTGTCACCATGAGCACTGTCACCATTGCGAGTATCACAATGTGCACTGTCACCATGGGCACTGGCACAATGTCGTGTGTCACCTTGAGCAATGTCACCATGGGAAATGTCACCGTGAGATGTGTCACCATAGGCAATGTCACCATGGGCAATGTCACCATGGGAAATGCCATTTTGCACACTGTCACCATGGGTACTGCAACCATGAGTACTGTCACCATTGGCAGTATGACCATGTGCACTGTCACCATGGGCACTATCACCATGACAACTCTCAGCGTGAGCACTGTCACTGTGGGAACTGGCATTGTGTGCAATTCCACCATGGGCACTATCACTGTGAGCACTGTCAATATAAGCACGTCAAGATGAGCCCTGTCACCATTGGCAATGTCACCGTGAGAAGTGTCACTATAGGCAATGTCACCGTGGGCACTGTCACCGTGGTCACTGCCACCACTGTCACTGTCATTTTGAGCACTGTCACCATGGGTATTGCAACCAGGAGCACTGTCACCATTGCGATTATCACCATGTGTACTGTCACCATGGGCACTATCACAATGAGAACTGTCAGCGTGGGCACTGTCACTGTTGGCAAGGGCACCGTGGGCACTTCCACCATGGGCAATGTCACCATGGGCACTATCACTGTGAGCACTGTCAACATGAGCACGTCACCATGGGCACTGTCAACATGGGTACTATCTCGAAGGGCAATGTCACCATGAGCATTGTCAGGAAGGGCAATTTCACCATGAGCACTGTCACCAAAGGCACTATCACCATGAGCAATGTCACTGTGGGCCGTGTCACCAGGGGCACTATCACCATGGTTAATGTTATCATTGGCACATTCCCCGTGAGCACTGTCACCCTGGGCACTGTCATCATGGGCATGGTCACCGTGAGCACTATCTCCATGAGCACAGCCACTGTGAACACCATCACCATAATCACTGGCCTCATCGGTACTGTCACCATGAGCACTGCCACAATGAGCACTGTCAGCATGGGCACTTCCCCCATGAGCACTGTCACTATGAGAACTGCTAGCATGGGTATTTTCACCATGAGTACTGTCACCCTCTGTATTGTCACCATTTGCACTGTCACCATCAGGACTATTACCGTGAGTGCTATCACCGTGAGATCTCTCACCATGGTCACTGTCACCATGGCACCTTGCACAATGCGTGCTATCAACATGAGTGCTGTCACCATTGGCACTATCACCGTGAGCATTCTCACTGTGGTCAGAGTCAACATGGGCTCTGTCACCATGAGCACTGTCACCATAGGCAATGTCACCGTGGTCAGTGTCACCATGAGCAATGTCTCCATGGGCACTCCTACAGTGGGCACTGTCACTGTGCGAACTGTCACCATGTTTACTGCCACTATGAGCAGTGTCTCTGTGAGTACTGTGAGCATGGGTTTTTACCGTGAGCACTGTCACCATGAGCCCTGTCACCATTTTTCAGTGCCACCATGTGCACTACCACCATGTGCACTCTCACCATGGGCACTATCACCGATAACACTGTCACCATAAGTACTGTCTGCATGGGCACTGTCACCAAGGGCACGGCCAACATGTGACCTGTAACCATTGTCAGTGTCACTGTGAGAAGTGTCACCATGGGAATTAACAACATAGGCACTCTCATCATGAGCACTGTCACCATGAGCACTGACACCACGAGCACTGTCACCCAGGGCAGTGCCACCATGAGCACTGTCACCATAACTGTTGCTATGAGAATTGTAACCATGGGCAATTTCTCAATCAGTAATGTCACCATGTGTATTTTCACCTTGGGCACTCTCAAAGTAAACATTATTACCATGAGCACTTTCACTGTGAAAACTGTCACCATGGGCACTGGCACAATGTGGTGTGTTACCATGAGCCATGTCACCATGGGAAATGTCACCGTGAGAAGTGTCACCATAGGCAATGTCACCATGGGCAATGTCACCATGGGAACTGCCATTTTGAGCACTGTCACCATGGGTACTGCAACCATGAGTACTGTCACCATGAGTAATTTAACCATTGGCAGTATGACCATGTGCACTGTCACCATGGGCACTATCACCATGACAACTCTCAGCGTGAGCACTGTCACTGTTGGAAATGGCATTGTGTGCAATTCCACCATGGGCAATGTCACCATGGACATTATCACTGTGAGCACTGTCAATATGAGCACGTCAGCATGAGCCCTGTCTCCATGGGCAATGTCACTGTGAGAAGTGTCACTATAGGCAATGTCACCGTGGGCACTGTCACCATGGTCACTGCCACCACTGTCACTGTCATTTTGAGCACTGTCACCATGGGTACTGCAACCATGAGCGCTGTCACCATGAGCACTGTCACCATTGCAAGTATCACCATGTGCACTGTCACCATGGGCACTATCACAATGAAAACTGTCAGCATGGGCACTGTCACTCTTGGCAATGTCACCATGGGCACTATCACTTTGAGCACTGTCAACATGAGCACGTCACCATGGGCACTGTCAACATGGGTACTATCTCGATGGTCAATGTCACCATGAGCATTGTCAGGATGGCCAACGTCACCGTGAGCAGTGTCACCAATGGCACTATCACCATGAGCAATGTCACTGTGGGCCGTGTCACCAGGGGCACTATCACCATGGTTAATGTTATCATTGGCACTTTCCCCGTGAGCACTGTCACCCTGGGCACTGTCATCATGGGCACGGTCACCGTGAGCACTATCTCCATGAGCACAGCCACTGTGAACACCATCACCATAATCACTGGCCTCATCGGTACTGTCACCATGAGCACTGCCACAATGAGCACTGTCAGCATGGGCACATCCCCCATGAGCACTGTCACTATGAGAACTGCTACCATGGGTATTTTCACCATGTGTACTGTCACCCTGTGTATTGTCACCATTTGCACTGTCACCATGAGGACTATTACCGTGAGCGCTATCACCGTGAGATCTCTCACCATGGTCACTGTCACCATGGCACCTTGCACAATGGGGGCTGTCAACATGAGTGCTGGCACCATTGGCACTATCACTGTGAGCATTCTCACTGTGGTCAGTGTCACCATGGGCACTGTCACCATGAGCACTGTCACCATAGGCAATGTCACCATGGTCAGTGTCACCATGAGCACTGTCAACATGGGCACTCATACAGTGGGCACTGTCACTGGGAGCACTGTCACCTTGGCTACTGCCACCATGAGCGCTGTCACCATGAGCACTGTCACCATTGCGAGTATCACAATGTGCACTGTCACCATGGGCACTGGCACAATGTCGTGTGTCACCTTGAGCAATGTCACCATGGGAAATGTCACCGTGAGATGTGTCACCATAGGCAATGTCACCATGGGCAATGTCACCATGGGAAATGCCATTTTGCACACTGTCACCATGGGTACTGCAACCATGAGTACTGTCACCATTGGCAGTATGACCATGTGCACTGTCACCATGGGCACTATCACCATGACAACTCTCAGCGTGAGCACTGTCACTGTGGGAACTGGCATTGTGTGCAATTCCACCATGGGCACTATCACTGTGAGCACTGTCAATATAAGCACGTCAAGATGAGCCCTGTCACCATTGGCAATGTCACCGTGAGAAGTGTCACTATAGGCAATGTCACCGTGGGCACTGTCACCGTGGTCACTGCCACCACTGTCACTGTCATTTTGAGCACTGTCACCATGGGTATTGCAACCAGGAGCACTGTCACCATTGCGATTATCACCATGTGTACTGTCACCATGGGCACTATCACAATGAGAACTGTCAGCGTGGGCACTGTCACTGTTGGCAAGGGCACCGTGGGCACTTCCACCATGGGCAATGTCACCATGGGCACTATCACTGTGAGCACTGTCAACATGAGCACGTCACCATGGGCACTGTCAACATGGGTACTATCTCGAAGGGCAATGTCACCATGAGCATTGTCAGGAAGGGCAATTTCACCATGAGCACTGTCACCAAAGGCACTATCACCATGAGCAATGTCACTGTGGGCCGTGTCACCAGGGGCACTATCACCATGGTTAATGTTATCATTGGCACATTCCCCGTGAGCACTGTCACCCTGGGCACTGTCATCATGGGCATGGTCACCGTGAGCACTATCTCCATGAGCACAGCCACTGTGAACACCATCACCATAATCACTGGCCTCATCGGTACTGTCACCATGAGCACTGCCACAATGAGCACTGTCAGCATGGGCACTTCCCCCATGAGCACTGTCACTATGAGAACTGCTAGCATGGGTATTTTCACCATGAGTACTGTCACCCTCTGTATTGTCACCATTTGCACTGTCACCATCAGGACTATTACCGTGAGTGCTATCACCGTGAGATCTCTCACCATGGTCACTGTCACCATGGCACCTTGCACAATGCGTGCTATCAACATGAGTGCTGTCACCATTGGCACTATCACCGTGAGCATTCTCACTGTGGTCAGAGTCAACATGGGCTCTGTCACCATGAGCACTGTCACCATAGGCAATGTCACCGTGGTCAGTGTCACCATGAGCAATGTCTCCATGGGCACTCCTACAGTGGGCACTGTCACTGTGCGAACTGTCACCATGTTTACTGCCACTATGAGCAGTGTCTCTGTGAGTACTGTGAGCATGGGTTTTTACCGTGAGCACTGTCACCATGAGCCCTGTCACCATTTTTCAGTGCCACCATGTGCACTACCACCATGTGCACTCTCACCATGGGCACTATCACCGATAACACTGTCACCATAAGTACTGTCTGCATGGGCACTGTCACCAAGGGCACGGCCAACATGTGACCTGTAACCATTGTCAGTGTCACTGTGAGAAGTGTCACCATGGGAATTAACAACATAGGCACTCTCATCATGAGCACTGTCACCATGAGCACTGACACCACGAGCACTGTCACCCAGGGCAGTGCCACCATGAGCACTGTCACCATAACTGTTGCTATGAGAATTGTAACCATGGGCAATTTCTCAATCAGTAATGTCACCATGTGTATTTTCACCTTGGGCACTCTCAAAGTAAACATTATTACCATGAGCACTTTCACTGTGAAAACTGTCACCATGGGCACTGGCACAATGTGGTGTGTTACCATGAGCCATGTCACCATGGGAAATGTCACCGTGAGAAGTGTCACCATAGGCAATGTCACCATGGGCAATGTCACCATGGGAACTGCCATTTTGAGCACTGTCACCATGGGTACTGCAACCATGAGTACTGTCACCATGAGTAATTTAACCATTGGCAGTATGACCATGTGCACTGTCACCATGGGCACTATCACCATGACAACTCTCAGCGTGAGCACTGTCACTGTTGGAAATGGCATTGTGTGCAATTCCACCATGGGCAATGTCACCATGGACATTATCACTGTGAGCACTGTCAATATGAGCACGTCAGCATGAGCCCTGTCTCCATGGGCAATGTCACTGTGAGAAGTGTCACTATAGGCAATGTCACCGTGGGCACTGTCACCATGGTCACTGCCACCACTGTCACTGTCATTTTGAGCACTGTCACCATGGGTACTGCAACCATGAGCGCTGTCACCATGAGCACTGTCACCATTGCAAGTATCACCATGTGCACTGTCACCATGGGCACTATCACAATGAAAACTGTCAGCATGGGCACTGTCACTCTTGGCAATGTCACCATGGGCACTATCACTTTGAGCACTGTCAACATGAGCACGTCACCATGGGCACTGTCAACATGGGTACTATCTCGATGGTCAATGTCACCATGAGCATTGTCAGGATGGCCAACGTCACCGTGAGCAGTGTCACCAATGGCACTATCACCATGAGCAATGTCACTGTGGGCCGTGTCACCAGGGGCACTATCACCATGGTTAATGTTATCATTGGCACTTTCCCCGTGAGCACTGTCACCCTGGGCACTGTCATCATGGGCACGGTCACCGTGATCACTATCTCCATGAGCACAGTCACTGTGAACACCATCACCATAATCAATGGCCTCATCGGTACTGTCACCATGAGCACTGCCACAATGAGCACTGTCAGCATGGGCACTTCCCCCATGAGCACTGTCACTATGAGAACTGCTAGCATGGGTATTTTCACCATGAGTACTGTCACCCTCTGTATTGTCACCATTTGCACTGTCACCATCAGGACTACTACCGTGAGTGCTATCACCGTGAGATCTCTCACCATGGTCACTGTCACCATGGCACCTTGCACAATGCGTGCTGTCAACATGAGTGCTGTCACCATTGGCACTATCACCGTGAGCATTCTCACTGTGGTCAGAGTCAACATGGGCTCTGTCACCATGAGCACTGTCACCATAGGCAATGTCACCGTGGTCAGTGTCACCATGAGCAATGTCTCCATGGGCACTCCTACAGTGGGCACTGTCACTGTGCGAACTGTCACCATGGTTACTGCCACTATGAGCAGTGTCTCTGTGAGTACTGTCAGCATGGGTTTTTACCGTGAGCACTGTCACCATGAGCCCTGTCACCATTTTTCAGTGCCACCATGTGCACTACCACCATGTGCACTCTCACCATGGGCACTATCAACGATAACACTGTCACCATAAGTACTGTCTGCATGGGCACTGTCACCAAGGGCACGGCCAACATGTGACCTGTAACCATTGTCAGTGTCACTGTGAGAAGTGTCACCATGGGAATTAACAACATAGGCACTCTCATCATGAGCACTGTCACCATTAGCACTGACACCACGAGCACTGTCACCCAGGGCAGTGCCACCATGAGCACTGTCACCATAACTGTTGCTATGAGAATTGTAACCATGGGCAATTTCTCAATGAGTAATGTCACCATGTGTATTTTCACCTTGGGCACTCTCAAAGTAAACATTATTACCATGAGCACTTTCACTGTGAACACTGTCACCATGGGCACTGGCACAATGTGGTGTGTCACCATGAGCCATGTCACCATGGGAAATGTCACCGTGAGAAGTGTCACCATAGGCAATGTCACCATGGGCAATGTCACCATGGGAACTGCCATTTTGAGCACTGTCACCATGGGTACTGCAACCATGAGTACTGTCACCATGAGTAATTTAACCATTGGCAGTATGACCATGTGCACTGTCACCATGGGCACTATCACCATGACAACTCTCAGCGTGAGCACTGTCACTGTTGGAAATGGCATTGTGTGCAATTGACCATGGGCAATGTCACCATGGACATTATCACTGTGAGCACTGTCAATATGAGCACGTCAGCATGAGCCCTGTCACCATGGGCAATGTCACTGTGAGAAGTGTCACTATAGGCAATGTCACCGTGGGCACTGTCACCATGGTCACTGCCACCACTGTCACTGTCATTTTGAGCACTGTCACCATGGGAACTGCAACCATGAGCGCTGTCACCATGAGCACTGTCACCATTGCAAGTATCACCATGTGCACTGTCACCATGGGCACTATCACAATGAGAACTGTCAGCATGGGCACTGTCACTCTTGGCAATGTCACCATGGGCACTATCACTGTGAGCACTGTCAACATGAGCACGTCACCATGGGCACTGTCAACATGGGTACTATCTCGAAGGTCAATGTCACCATGAGCATTGTCAGGATGGGCAACTTCACCATGAGCACTGTCACCAAAGGCACTATCACCATGAGCAATGTCACTGTGGGCCGTGTCACCAGGGGCACTATCACCATGGTTAATGTTATCATTGGCACTTTCCCCGTGAGCACTGTCACCCTGGGCACTGTCATCATGGGCACGGTCACCGTGAGCACTATCTCCATGAGCACAGCCACTGTGAACACCATCACCATAATCACTGGCCTCATCGGTACTGTCACCATGAGCACTGCCACAATGAGCACTGTCAGCATGGGCACTTCCCCCATGAGCACTGTCACTATGAGAACTGCTAGCATGGGTATTTTCACCATGAGTACTGTCACCCTCTGTATTGTCACCATTTGCACTGTCACCATCAGGACTATTACCGTGAGCGCTATCACCGTGAGATCTCTCACCATGGTCACTGTCACCATGGCACCTTGCACAATGCGTGCTGTCAACATGAGTGCTGTCACCATTGGCACTATCACCGTGAGCATTCTCACTGTGGTCAGAGTCAACATGGGCTCTGTCACCATGAGCACTGTCACCATAGGCAATGTCACCGTGGTCAGTGTCACCATGAGCAATGTCTCCATGGGCACTCCTACAGTGGGCACTGTCACTGTGCGAACTGTCACCATGGTTACTGCCACTATGAGCAGTGTCTCTGTGAGTACTGTCAGCATGGGTTTTTACCGTGAGCACTGTCACCATGAGCCCTGTCACCATTTTTCAGTGCCACCATGTGCACTACCACCATGTGCACTCTCACCATGGGCACTATCACCGATAACACTGTCACCATAAGTACTGTCTTCATGGGCAATGTCACCAAGGGCACGGCCAACATGTGACCTGTAACCATTGTCAGTGTCACTGTGAGAAGTTTCACCATGGGAATTAACAACATAGGCACTCTCATCATGAGCACTGTCACCATGAGCACTGACACCACGAGCACTGTCACCCAGGGCAGTGCCACCGTGAGCACTGTCACCATAACTGTTGCTATGAGAATTGTAACCATGGGCAATTTCTCAATGAGTAATGTCACCATGTGTATTTTCACCTTGGGCACTCTCAAAGTAAACAGTATTACCATGAGCCCTTTCACTGTGAACACTGTCACCATGGGCACTGGCACAATGTGGTGTGTCACCATGAGCCATGTCACCATGGGAAATGTCACCGTGAGAAGTGTCACCATAGGCAATGTCACCATGGGCAATGTCACCATGGGAACTGCCATTTTGAGCACTGTCACCATGGGTACTGCAACCATGAGTACTGTCACCATGAGTAATTTAACCATTGGCAGTATGACCATGTGCACTGTCACCATGGGCACTATCACCATGACAACTCTCAGCGTGAGCACTGTCACTGTTGGAAATGGCATTGTGTGCAATTCCACCATGGGCAATGTCACCATGGACATTATCGCTGTGAGCACTGTCAATATGAGCACGTCAGCATGAGCCCTGTCACCATGGGCAATGTCACTGTGAGAAGTGTCACTATAGGCAATGTCACCGTGGGCACTGTCACCATGGTCACTGCCACCACTGTCACTGTCATTTTGAGCACTGTCACCATGGGTACTGCAACCATGAGCGCTGTCACCATGAGCACTGTCACCATTGCAAGTATCACCATGTGCACTGTCACCATGGGCACTATCACAATGAGAACTGTCAGCATGGGCACTGTCACTCTTGGCAATGTCACCATGGGCACTATCACTTTGAGCACTGTCAACATGAGAACGTTACCATGGGCACTGTCAACATGGGTACTATCTCGAAGGTCAATGTCACCATGAGCATTGTCAGGATGGGCAACTTCACCATGAGCACTGTCACCAATGGCACTATCACCATGAGCAATGTCACTGTGGGCCGTGTCACCAGGGGCACTATCACCATGGTTAATGTTATCATTGGCACTTTCCCCGTGAGCACTGTCACCCTGGGCACTGTCATCATGGGCACGGTCACCGTGAGCACTATCTCTATGAGCACAGCCACTGTGAACACCATCACCATAATCACTGGCCTCATCGGTACTGTCACCATGAGCACTGCCACAATGAGCACTGTCAGCATGGGCACTTCCCCCATGAGCACTGTCACTATGAGAACTGCTAGCATGGGTATTTTCACCATGAGAACTGTCACCCTCTGTATTGTCACCATTTGCACTGTCACCATCAGGACTATTACCGTGAGTGCTATCACCGTGAGATCTCTCACCATGGTCACTGTCACCATGGCACCTTGCACAATGCGTGCTGTCAACATGAGTGCTGTCACCATTGGCAATATCACCGTGAGCATTCTCACTGTGGTCAGAGTCAACATGGGCTCTGTCACCATGAGCACTGTCACCATAGGCAATGTCACCGTGGTCAGTGTCACCATGAGCAATGTCTCCATGGGCACTCCTACAGTGGGCACTGTCACTGTGCGAACTGTCACCATGGTTACTGCCACTATGAGCAGTGTCTCTGTACTGTCAGCATGGGTTTTTACCATGAGCACTGTCACCATGAGCCCTGTCACCATTTTTCAGTGCCACCATGTGCACTACCACCATGTGCACTCTCACCATGGGCACTATCACCGATAACACTGTCACCATAAGTACTGTCTGCATGGGCACTGTCACCAAGGGCACGGCCAACATGTGACCTGTAACCATTGTCAGTGTCACTGTGAGAAGTGTCACCATGGGAATTAACAACATAGGCACTCTCATCATGAGCACTGTCACCATGAGCACTGACACCACGAGCACTGTCACCCAGGGCAGTGCCACCGTGAGCACTGTCACCATAACTGTTGCTATGAGAATTGTAACCATGGGCAATTTCTCAATGAGTAATGTCACCATGTGTATTTTCACCTTGGGCACTCTCAAAGTAAACAGTATTACCATGAGCACTTTCACTGTGAACACTGTCACCATGGGCACTGGCACAATGTGGTGTGTCACCATGAGCCATGTCACCATGGGAAATGTCACCGTGAGAAGTGTCACCATAGGCAATGTCACCATGGGCAATGTCACCATGGGAACTGCCATTTTGAGCACTGTCACCATGGGTACTGCAACCATGAGTACTGTCACCATGAGTAATTTAACCATTGGCAGTATGACCATGTGCACTGTCACCATGGGCACTATCACCATGACAACTCTCAGCGTGAGCACTGTCACTGTTGGAAATGGCATTGTGTGCAATTCCACCATGGGCAATGTCACCATGGACATTATCGCTGTGAGCACTGTCAATATGAGCACGTCAACATGAGCCCTGTCACCATGGGCAATGTCACTGTGAGAAGTGTCACTATAGGCAATGTCACCGTGGGCACTGTCACCATGGTCACTGCCACCACTGTCACTGTCATTTTGAGCACTGTCACCATGGGTACTGCAACCATGAGCGCTGTCACCATGAGCACTGTCACCATTGCAAGTATCACCATGTGCACTGTCATCATGGGCACTATCACAATGAGAACTGTCAGCATGGGCACTGTCACTCTTGGCAATGTCACCATGGGCACTATCACTGTGAGCACTGTCAACATGAGCACGTCACCATGGGCACTGTCAACATGGGTACTATCTCGAAGGTCAATGTCACCATGAGCATTGTCAGGATGGCCAACGTCACCGTGAGCAGTGTCACCAATGGCACTATCACCATGAGCAATGTCACTGTGGGCCGTGTCACCAGGGGCACTATCACCATGGTTAATGTTATCATTGGCACTTTCCCCGTGAGCACTGTCACCCTGGGCACTGTCATCATGGGCACGGTCACCGTGATCACTATCTCCATGAGCACAGTCACTGTGAACACCATCACCATAATCAATGGCCTCATCGGTACTGTCACCATGAGCACTGCCACAATGAGCACTGTCAGCATGGGCACTTCCCCCATGAGCACTGTCACTATGAGAACTGCTAGCATGGGTATTTTCACCATGAGTACTGTCACCCTCTGTATTGTCACCATTTGCACTGTCACCATCAGGACTATTACCGTGAGTGCTATCACCGTGAGATCTCTCACCATGGTCACTGTCACCATGGCACCTTGCACAATGCGTGCTGTCAACATGAGTTCTGTCACCATTGGCACTATCACCGTGAGCATTCTCACTGTGGTCAGAGTCAACATGGGCTCTGTCACCATGAGCACTGTCACCATAGGCAATGTCACCGTGGTCAGTGTCACCATGAGCAATGTCTCCATGGGCACTCCTACAGTGGGCACTGTCACTGTGCGAACTGTCACCATGGTTACTGCCACTATGAGCAGTGTCTCTGTGAGTACTGTCAGCATGGGTTTTTACCGTGAGCACTCTCACCATGAGCCCTGTCACCATTTTTCAGTGCCACCATGTGCACTACCACCATGTGCACTTTCACCATGGGCACTATCACCGATAACACTGTCACCATAAGTACTGTCTTCATGGGCACTGTCACCAAGGGCACGGCCAACATGTGACCTGTAACCATTGTCAGTGTCACTGTGAGAAGTGTCACCATGGGAATTAACAACATAGGCACTCTCATCATGAGCACTGTCACCATGAGCACTGACACCACGAGCACTGTCACCCAGGGCAGTGCCACCGTGAGCACTATCACCATAACTGTTGCTATGAGAATTGTAACCATGGGCAATTTCTCAATGAGTAATGTCACCATGTGTATTTTCACCTTGGGCACTCTCAAAGTAAACATTATTACCATGAGCACTTTCACTGTGAACACTGTCACCATGGGCACTGGCACAATGTGGTGTGTCACCATGAGCCATGTCACCATGGGAAATGTCACCGTGAGAAGTGTCACCATAGGCAATGTCACCATGGACAATGTCACCATGGGAACTGCCATTTTGAGCACTGTCACCATGGGTACTACAACCATGAGTACTGTCACCATGAGTAATTTAACCATTGGCAGTATGACCATGTGCACTGTCACCATGGGCACTATCACCATGACAACTCTCAGCGTGAGCACTGTCACTGTTGGAAATGGCATTGTGTGCAATTCCACCATGGGCAATGTCACCATGGACATTATCGCTGTGAGCACTGTCAATATGAGCACGTCAACATGAGCCCTGTCACCATGGGCAATGTCACTGTGAGAAGTGTCACTATAGGCAATGTCACCGTGGGCACTGTCACCATGGTCACTGCCACCACTGTCACTGTCATTTTGAGCACTGTCACCATGGGTACTGCAACCATGAGTGCTGTCACCATGAGCACTGTCACCATTGCAAGTATCACCATGTGCACTGTCACCATGGGCACTATCACAATGAGAACTGTCAGCATGGGCACTGTCACTCTTGGCAATGTCACCATGGGCACTATCACTGTGAGCACTGTCAACATGAGCACGTCACCATGGGCACTGTCAACATGGGTACTATCTCGAAGGTCAATGTCACCATGAGCATTGTCAGGAAGGGCAATTTCACCATGAACACTGTCACCAAAGGCACTATCACCATGAGCAATGTCACTGTGGGCCGTGTCACCAGGGGCACTATCACCATGGTTAATGATCTCATTGGCACATTCCCCGTGAGCACTGTCACCCTGGGCACTGTCATCATGGGCGCGGTCACCGTGAGCACTATCTCCATGAGCACAGCCACTGTGAACACCATCACCATAATCACTGGCCTCATCGGTACTGTCACCATGAGCAATGCCACAATGAGCACTGTCAGCATTGTCATATCCCCCATGAGCACTGTCACTATGAGAACTGCTACCATGGGTATTTTCACCATGTGTACTGTCACCCTGTGTATTGTCACCATTTGCACTGTCACCATGAGGACTATTACCGTGAGCGCTATCACCGTGAGATCTCTCACAATGGTCCCTGTCACCAGGACACCTTGCACAAAGGGGGCTCTCAACATGAGTGCTGGCACCATTGGCACTATCACTGTGAGCATTCTCACTGTGGTCAGTGTCACCATGGGCACTGTCACCATGAGCACTGTCACCATAGGCAATGTCACCATGGTCAGTGTCACCATGAGCACTGTCAACATGGGCACTCATACAGTGGGCACTGTCACTGTGAGCACGGTCACCTTGGGTACTGCCACCATGAGCGCTGTCACCATTAGCACTGTCACCATTGCGAGTATCACAATGTGCACTGTCACCATGGGCACTGGCACAATGTCGTGTGTCACCTTGAGCAATGTCACCATGGGAAATGTCACCGTGAGATGTGTCACCATAGGCAATGTCACCATGGGCAATGTCACCATGGGAAATGCCATTTTGCACACTGTCACCATGGGTACTGCAACCATGAGTACTGTCACCATTGGCAGTATGACCATGTGCACTGTCACCATGGGCACTATCACCATGACAACTCTCAGCGTGAGCACTGTCACTGTGGGAACAGGCATTGTGTGCAATTCCACCATGGGCAATGTCACCATGGGCACTATCACTGTGAGCACTGTCAATATAAGCACGTCAACATGAGCCCAGTCACCATTGGCAATGTCACCGTGAGAAGTGTCACTATAGGCGATGTCACCGTGGGCCCTGTCACCATGGTCACTGCCACCACTGTCACTGTCATTTTGAGCACTGTCACCATGGGTATTGCAACCATGAGCACTGTCACCATTGCGATTATCACCATGTGTACTGTCACCATGGGCACTATCACAATGAGAACTGTCAGCGTGGGCACTGTCACTGTTGGCAAGGGCACCGTGGGCACTTCCACCATGGGCAATGTCACCATGGGCACTATCACTGTGAGCACTGTCAACATGAGCACGTCACCATGGGCACTGTCAACATGGGTACTATCTCGAAGGGCAATGTCACCATGAGCATTGTCAGGAAGGGCAATTTCACCATGAGCACTGTCACCAAAGGCACTATCACCATGAGCAATGTCACTGTGGGCCGTGTCACCAGGGGCACTATCACCATGGTTAATGTTCTCATTGGCACTTTCCCCGTGAGCACTGTCACCCTGGGCACTCTCATCATGGGCACTGTCACCGTGAGAACTATCTCCATGAGCACAGCCACTGGGAACACCATCACCATAATCACTGGCCTCATCGGTACTGTCACCATGAGCACTGCCACAATGAGCACTGTCAGCATGGGCACTTCCCCCATGAGCACTGTCACTATGAGAACTGCTAGCATGGGTATTTTCACCATGAGTACTGTCACCCTCTGTATTGTCACCATTTGCACTGTCACCATCAGGACTATTACCATGAGTGCTATCACCGTGAGATCTCTCACCATGGTCACTGTCACCATGGCACCTTGCACAATGCGTGCTGTCAACATGAGTGCTGTCACCATTGGCACTATCACCGTGAGCATTCTCACTGTGGTCAGAGTCAACATGGGCTCTGTCACCATGAGCACTGTCACCATAGGCAATGTCACCGTGGTCAGTGTCACCATGAGCAATGTCTCCATGGGCACTCCTACAGTGGGCACTGTCACTGTGCGAACTGTCACCATGGTTACTGCCACTATGAGCAGTGTCTCTGTGAGTACTGTCAGCATGGGTTTTTACCGTGAGCACTGTCACCATGAGCCCTGTCACCATTTTTCAGTGCCACCATGTGCACTACCACCATGTGCGCTCTCACCATGGGCACTATCACCGATAACACTGTCACCATAAGTACTGTCTGCATGGGCACTGTCACCAACGGCACGGCCAACATGTGACCTGTAACCATTGTCAGTGTCACTGTGAGAAGTGTCACCATGGGAATTAACAACATAGGCACTCTCATCATGAGCACTGTCACCATGAGCACTGACACCACGAGCACTGTCACCCAGGGCAGTGCCACCATGAGCACTGTCACCATAACTGTTGCTATGAGAATTGTAACCATGGGCAATTTCTCAATGAGTAATGTCACCATGTGTATTTTCACCTTGGGCACTCTCAAAGTAAACAGTATTACCATGAGCACTTTCACTGTGAACACTGTCACCATGGGCACTGGCACAATGTGGTGTGTCACCATGAGCCATGTCACCATGGGAAATGTCACCGTGAGAAGTGTCACCATAGGCAATGTCACCATGGGCAATGTCACCATGGGAACTGCCATTTTGAGCACTGTCACCATGGGTACTACAACCATGAGTACTGTCACAATGAGTAATTTAACCATTGGCAGTATGACCATGTGCACTGTCACCATGGGCCCTATCACCATGACAACTCTCAGCGTGGGCACTGTCACTGTTGGAAATGGCATTGTGTGCAATTCCACCATGGGCAATGTCACCATGGACATTATCGCTGTGAGCACTGTCAATATGAGCACGTCAACATGAACCCTGTCACAATGGGCAATGTCACTGTGAGAAGTGTCACTATAGGCAATGTCACCGTGGGCACTGTCACCATGCTCACTGCCACCACTGTCACTGTCATTTTGAGCACTGTCACCATGGGTACTGCAACCATGAGCGCTGTCACCATGAGCACTGTCACCATTGCAAGTATCACCATGTGCACTGTCACCATGGGCACTATCACAATGAGAACTGTCAGCATGGGCACTGTCACTCTTGGCAATGTCACCATGGGCACTATCACTGTGAGCACTGTCAACATGAGCACGTCACCATAGGCACTGTCAACATGGGTACTATCTCGAAGGGCAATGTCACCATGAGCATTGTCAGGAAGGGCAATTTCACCGTGAACACTGTCACCAAAGGCACTATCACCATGAGCAATGTCACTGTGGGCCGTGTCACCAGGGGCACTATCACCATGGTTAATGTTATCATTGGCACTTTCCCCGTGAGCACTGTCACCCTGGGCACTGTCATCATAGGCACGGTCACCGTGAGCACTATCTCCATGAGCACAGCAACTGTGAACACCATCACCATAATCACTGGCCTCATCGGTACTGTCACCATGAGCAATGCCACAATGAGCACTGTCAGCATGGGCACATCCCCCATGAGCACTGTCACTATGAGAACTGCTACCATGGGTATTTTCACCATGTGTACTGTCACCATGTGTATTGTCACCATTTGCACTGTCACCATGAGGACTATTACCGTGAGCGCTATCACCGTGAGATCTCTCACAATGGTCCCTGTCACCATGACACCTTGCACAAAGGGGGCTGTCAACATGAGTGCTGGCACCATTGGCACTATCACTGTGAGCATTCTCACTGTGGTCAGTGTCACCATGGGCACTGTCACCATGAGCACTGTCACCATAGGCAATGTCACCATGGTCAGTGGCACCATGAGCACTGTCAACATGGGAACTCATACAGTGGGCACTGTCACTGTGAGCACTGTCACATTGGGTACTGCCACCATGAGCGCTGTCACCATGAGCACTGTCACCATTGCGAGTATCACAATGTGCACTGTCACCATGGGCACTGGCACAATGTCGTGTGTCACCTTGAGCAATGTCACCATGGGAAATGTCACTGTGAGATGTGTCACCATAGGCAATGTCACCATGGGCAATGTCACCATGGGAAATGCCATTTTGCACACTGTCACCATGGGTACTGCAACCATGAGTACTGTCACCATTGGCAGTATGACCATATGCAATGTCACCATGGGCACTATCACCATGACAACTCTCAGCGTGAGCACTGTCACTGTGGGAAAAGGCATTGTGTGCAATTTCACCATGGGCAATGTCACGATGGGCACTATCACTGTGAGCACTGTCAATATAAGCACGTCAACATGAGCCCTGTCACCATTGGCAATGTCACCGTGAGAAGTGTCACTATAGGCGATGTCACCGTGGGCACTGTCACCATGGTCACTGCCACCACTGTAACTGTCATTTTGAGCACTGTCACCATGGGTATTGCAACCATGAGCACTGTCACCATTGCGATTATGACCATGTGTACTGTCACCATGGGCACTATCACAATGAGAACTGTCAGCGTGGGCACTGTCACTGTTGGCAAGGGCACCGTGGGCACTTCCACCATGGGCAATGTCACCATGGGCACTATCACTTTGAGCACTGTCAACATGAGCACGTCACCATGGGCACTGTCAACATGGGTACTATCTCGAAGGGCAATGTCACAATGAGCATTGTCAGGAAGGGCAATTTCACCATGAACACTGTCACCAAAGGCACTATCACCATGAGCAATGTCACTGTGGGCCGTGTCACCAGGGGCACTATCACCATGGTTAATGTTATCATTGGCACTTTCCCCGTGAGCACTGTCACCCTGGGCACTGTCATCATAGGTACGGTCACCGTGAGCACTATCTCCATGAGCACAGCCACCGTGAACACCATCACCATAATCACTGGCCTCATCGGTACTGTCACCATGAGAACTGCCACAATGAGCACTGTCAGCATGGGCACTTCCCCCATGAGCACTGTCACTATGAGAACTGCTAGCATGGGTATTTTCACCATGAGTACTGTCACCCTCTGTATTGTCACCATTTGCACTGTCACCATCAGGACTATTACCGTGAGTGCTATCACCGTGAGATCTCTCACCATGGTCACTGTCACCATGGCACCTTGCACAATGCGTGCTCTCAACATGAGTGCTGTCACCATTGGCACTATCACCGTGAGCATTCTCACTGTGGTCAGAGTCAACATGGGCTCTGTCACCATGAGCACTGTCACCATAGGCAATGTCACCGTGGTCAGTGTCACCATGAGCAATGTCTCCATGGGCACTCCTACAGTGGGCACTGTCACTGTGCGAACTGTCACCATGGTTACTGCCACTATGAGCAGTGTCTCTGTGAGTACTGTCAGCATGGGTTTTTACCGTGAGCACTGTCACCATGAGCCCTGTCACCATTTTTCAGTGCCACCATGTGCACTACCACCATGTGCACTCTCACCATGGGCACTATCACCGATAACACTGTCACCATAAGTACTGTCTTCATGGGCACTGTCACCAAGGGCACGGCCAACATGTGACCTGTAACCATTGTCAGTGTCACTGTGAGAAGTGTCACCATGGGAATTAACAACATAGGCACTCTCATCATGAGCACTGTCACCATGAGCACTGACACCACGAGCACTGTCACCCAGGGCAGTGCCACCATGAGCACTGTCACCATAACTGTTGCTATGAGAATTGTAACCATGGGCAATTTCTCAATGAGTAATGTCACCATGCGTATTTTCACCTTGGGCACTCTCAAAGTAAACAGTATTACCATGAGCACTTTCACTGTGAACACTGTCACCATGGGCACTGGCACAATGTGGTGTGTCACCATGAGCCATGTCACCATGGGAAATGTCACCGTGAGAAGTGTCACCATAGGCAATGTCACCATGGGCAATGTCACCATGGGAACTGCCATTTTGAGCACTGTCACCATGGGTACTACAACCATGAGTACTGTCACCATGAGTAATTTAACCATTGGCAGTATGACCATGTGCACTGTCACCATGGGCACTATCACCATGACAACTCTCAGCGTGAGCACTGTCACTGTTGGAAATGGCATTGTGTGCAATTCCACCATGGGCAATGTCACCATGGACATTATCGCTGTGAGCACTGTCAATATGAGCACGTCAACATGAGCCCTGTCACCATGGGCAATGTCACTGTGAGAAGTGTCACTATAGGCAATGTCACCGTGGGCACCGTCACCATGGTCACTGCCACCACTGTCACTGTCATTTTGAGCACTGTCACCATGGGTACTGCAACCATGAGCGCTGTCACCATGAGCACTGTCACCATTGCAAGTATCACCATGTGCACTGTCACCATGGGCACTATCACAATGAGAACTGTCAGCATGGGCACTGTCACTCTTGGCAATGTCACCATGGGCACTATCACTGTGAGCACTGTCAACATGAGCACGTCACCATGGGCACTGTCAACATGGGTACTATCTCGAAGGGCAATGTCACCATGAGCATTGTCAGGAAGGGCAATTTCACCATGAACACTGTCACCAAAGGCACTATCACCATGATCAATGTCACTGTGGGCCGTGTCACCAGGGGCACTATCACCATGGTTAATGTTATCATTGGCACTTTCCCCGTGAGCACTGTCACCATGGGCACTGTCACCATGAGCACTGTCACCATAGGCAATGTCACCATGGTCAGTGTCACCATGAGCACTGTCAACATGGGCACTCATACAGTGGGCACTGTCACTGTGAGCACTGTCACCTTGGGTACTGCCACCATGAGCGCTGTCACCATGAGCACTCTCACCATTGCGAGTATCACAATGTGCACTGTCACCATGGGCACTGGCACAATTTCGTGTGTCACCTTGAACAATGTCACCATGGGAAATGTCACCGTGAGATGTGTCACCATAGGCAATGTCACCATGGGCAATGTCACCATGGGAAATGCCATTTTGCACACTGTCACCATGGGTACTGCAACCATGAGTACTGTCACCATTGGCAGTATGACCATGTGCACTGTCACCATGGGCACTATCACCATGACAACTCTCAGCGTGAGCACTGTCACTGTGGGAACAGGCATTGTGTGCAATTCCACCATGGGCAATGTCACCATGGGCACTATCACTGTGAGCACTGTCAATATAAGCACGTCAACATGAGCCCTGTCACCATTGGCAATGTCACCGTGAGAAATGTCACTATAGCCGATGTCACCTTGGGCACTGTCACCATGGTCACTGCCACCACTGTCACTGTCATTTTGAGCACTGTCACCATGGGTATTGCAACCATGAGCACTGTCACCATTGCGATTATCACCATGTGTACTGTCACCATGGGCACTATCACAATGAGAACTGTCAGCGTGGGCACTGTCACTGTTGGCAAGGGCACCGTGGGCACTTCCACCATGGGCAATGTCACCATGGGCACTATCACTGTGAGCACTGTCAACATGAGCACGTCACCATGGGCACTGTCAACATGGGTACTATCTCGAAGGGCAATGTCACCATGAGCATTGTCAGGAAGGGCAATTTCACCATGAACACTGTCACCAAAGGCACTATCACCATGAGCAATGTCACTGTGGGCCGTGTCACCAGGGGCACTATCACCATGGTTAATGTTATCATTGGCACTTTCCCCGTGAGCACTGTCACCCTGGGCACTGTCATCATAGGTACGGTCACCGTGAGCACTATCTCCATGAGCACAGCCACCGTGAACACCATCACCATAATCACTGGCCTCATCGGTACTGTCACCATGAGAACTGCCACAATGAGCACTGTCAGCATGGGCACTTCCCCCATGAGCACTGTCACTATGAGAACTGCTAGCATGGGTATTTTCACCATGAGTACTGTCACCCTCTGTATTGTCACCATTTGCACTGTCACCATCAGGACTATTACCGTGAGTGCTATCACCGTGAGATCTCTCACCATGGTCACTGTCACCATGGCACCTTGCACAATGCGTGCTCTCAACATGAGTGCTGTCACCATTGGCACTATCACCGTGAGCATTCTCACTGTGGTCAGAGTCAACATGGGCTCTGTCACCATGAGCACTGTCACCATAGGCAATGTCACCGTGGTCAGTGTCACCATGAGCAATGTCTCCATGGGCACTCCTACAGTGGGCACTGTCACTGTGCGAACTGTCACCATGGTTACTGCCACTATGAGCAGTGTCTCTGTGAGTACTGTCAGCATGGGTTTTTACCGTGAGCACTGTCACCATGAGCCCTGTCACCATTTTTCAGTGCCACCATGTGCACTACCACCATGTGCACTCTCACCATGGGCACTATCACCGATAACACTGTCACCATAAGTACTGTCTTCATGGGCACTGTCACCAAGGGCACGGCCAACATGTGACCTGTAACCATTGTCAGTGTCACTGTGAGAAGTGTCACCATGGGAATTAACAACATAGGCACTCTCATCATGAGCACTGTCACCATGAGCACTGACACCACGAGCACTGTCACCCAGGGCAGTGCCACCATGAGCACTGTCACCATAACTGTTGCTATGAGAATTGTAACCATGGGCAATTTCTCAATGAGTAATGTCACCATGCGTATTTTCACCTTGGGCACTCTCAAAGTAAACAGTATTACCATGAGCACTTTCACTGTGAACACTGTCACCATGGGCACTGGCACAATGTGGTGTGTCACCATGAGCCATGTCACCATGGGAAATGTCACCGTGAGAAGTGTCACCATAGGCAATGTCACCATGGGCAATGTCACCATGGGAACTGCCATTTTGAGCACTGTCACCATGGGTACTACAACCATGAGTACTGTCACCATGAGTAATTTAACCATTGGCAGTATGACCATGTGCACTGTCACCATGGGCACTATCACCATGACAACTCTCAGCGTGAGCACTGTCACTGTTGGAAATGGCATTGTGTGCAATTCCACCATGGGCAATGTCACCATGGACATTATCGCTGTGAGCACTGTCAATATGAGCACGTCAACATGAGCCCTGTCACCATGGGCAATGTCACTGTGAGAAGTGTCACTATAGGCAATGTCACCGTGGGCACCGTCACCATGGTCACTGCCACCACTGTCACTGTCATTTTGAGCACTGTCACCATGGGTACTGCAACCATGAGCGCTGTCACCATGAGCACTGTCACCATTGCAAGTATCACCATGTGCACTGTCACCATGGGCACTATCACAATGAGAACTGTCAGCATGGGCACTGTCACTCTTGGCAATGTCACCATGGGCACTATCACTGTGAGCACTGTCAACATGAGCACGTCACCATGGGCACTGTCAACATGGGTACTATCTCGAAGGGCAATGTCACCATGAGCATTGTCAGGAAGGGCAATTTCACCATGAACACTGTCACCAAAGGCACTATCACCATGATCAATGTCACTGTGGGCCGTGTCACCAGGGGCACTATCACCATGGTTAATGTTATCATTGGCACTTTCCCCGTGAGCACTGTCACCATGGGCACTGTCACCATGAGCACTGTCACCATAGGCAATGTCACCATGGTCAGTGTCACCATGAGCACTGTCAACATGGGCACTCATACAGTGGGCACTGTCACTGTGAGCACTGTCACCTTGGGTACTGCCACCATGAGCGCTGTCACCATGAGCACTCTCACCATTGCGAGTATCACAATGTGCACTGTCACCATGGGCACTGGCACAATTTCGTGTGTCACCTTGAACAATGTCACCATGGGAAATGTCACCGTGAGATGTGTCACCATAGGCAATGTCACCATGGGCAATGTCACCATGGGAAATGCCATTTTGCACACTGTCACCATGGGTACTGCAACCATGAGTACTGTCACCATTGGCAGTATGACCATGTGCACTGTCACCATGGGCACTATCACCATGACAACTCTCAGCGTGAGCACTGTCACTGTGGGAACAGGCATTGTGTGCAATTCCACCATGGGCAATGTCACCATGGGCACTATCACTGTGAGCACTGTCAATATAAGCACGTCAACATGAGCCCTGTCACCATTGGCAATGTCACCGTGAGAAATGTCACTATAGCCGATGTCACCTTGGGCACTGTCACCATGGTCACTGCCACCACTGTCACTGTCATTTTGAGCACTGTCACCATGGGTATTGCAACCATGAGCACTGTCACCATTGCGATTATCACCATGTGTACTGTCACCATGGGCACTATCACAATGAGAACTGTCAGCGTGGGCACTGTCACTGTTGGCAAGGGCACCGTGGGCACTTCCACCATGGGCAATGTCACCATGGGCACTATCACTGTGAGCACTGTCAACATGAGCACGTCACCATGGGCACTGTCAACATGGGTACTATCTCGAAGGGCAATGTCACCATGAGCATTGTCAGGAAGGGCAATTTCACCATGAACACTGTCACCAAAGGCACTATCACCATGAGCAATGTCACTGTGGGCCGTGTCACCAGGGGCACTATCACCATGGTTAATGTTATCATTGGCACTTTCCCCGTGAGCACTGTCACCCTGGGCACTGTCATCATGGGCACGGTCACCGTGAGCACTATCTCCATGAGCACAGCCACTGTGAACACCATCACCATAATCACTGGCCTCATCGGTACTGTCACCATGAGCACTGCCACAATGAGCACTGTCAGCATGGGCACTTCCCCCATGAGCACTGTCACTATGAGAACTGCTAGCATGGGTATTTTCACCATGAGTACTGTCACCCTCTGTATTGTCACCATTTGCACTGTCACCATCAGGACTATTACCGTGAGTGCTATCACCGTGAGATCTCTCACCATGGTCACTGTCACCATGGCACCTTGCACAATGCGTGCTGTCAACATGAGTGCTGTCACCATTGGCACTATCACCGTGAGCATTCTCACTGTGGTCAGAGTCAACATGGGCTCTGTCACCATGAGCACTGTCACCATAGGCAATGTCACCGTGGTCAGTGTCACCATGAGCAATGTCTCCATGGGCACTCCTACAGTGGGCACTGTCACTGTGCGAACTGTCACCATGGTTACTGCCACTATGAGCAGTGTCTCTGTGAGTACTGTCAGCATGGGTTTTTACCGTGAGCACTGTCACCATGAGCCCTGTCACCATTTTTCAGTGCCACCATGTGCACTACCACCATGTGCACTCTCACCATGGGCACTATCACCGATAACACTGTCACCATAAGTACTGTCTGCATGGGCACTGTCACCAAGGGCACGGCCAACATGTGACCTGTAACCATTGTCAGTGTCACTGTGAGAAGTGTCACCATGGGAATTAACAACATAGGCACTCTCATCATGAGCACTGTCACCATGAGCACTGACATCACGAGCACTGTCACCCAGGGCAGTGCCACCGTGAGCACTGTCACCATAACTGTTGCTATGAGAATTGTAACCATGGGCAATTTCTCAATGAGTAATGTCACCATGTGTATTTTCACCTTGGGCACTCTCAAAGTAAACAGTATTACCATGAGCACTTTCACTGTGAACACTGTCACCATGGGCACTGGCACAATGTGGTGTGTCACCATGAGCCATGTCACCATGGGAAATGTCACCGTGAGAAGTGTCACCATAGGCAATGTCACCATGGGCAATGTCACCATGGGAACTGCCATTTTGAGCACTGTCACCATGGGTACTACAACCATGAGTACTGTCACCATGAGTAATTTAACCATTGGCAGTATGACCATGTGCACTGTCACCATGGGCACTATCACCATGACAACTCTCAGCGTGAGCACTGTCACTGTTGGAAATGGCATTGTGTGCAATTCCACCATGGGCAATGTCACCATGGACATTATCGCTGTGAGCACTGTCAATATGAGCACGTCAACATGAGCCCAGTCACCATGGGCAATGTCACTGTGAGAAGTGTCACTATAGGCAATGTCACCGTGGGCACTGTCACCATGGTCACTGCCACCACTGTCACTGTCATTTTGAGCACTGTCACCATGGGTACTGCAACCATGAGCGCTGTCACCATGAGCACTGTCACCATTGCAAGTATCACCATGTGCACTGTCACCATGGGCACTATCACAATGAGAACTGTCAGCATGGGCACTGTCACTCTTGGCAATGTCACCATGGGCACTATCACTGTGAGCACTGTCAACATGAGCACGTCACCATGGGCACTGTCAACATGGGTACTATCTCGAAGGTCAATGTCACCATGAGCATTGTCAGGAAGGGCAATTTCACCATGAACACTGTCACCAAAGGCACTATCACCATGAGCAATGTCACTGTGGGCCGTGTCACCAGGGGCACTATCACCATGGTTAATGTTATCATTGGCACTTTCCCCGTGAGCACTGTCACCCTGGGCACTGTCATCATAGGCACGGTCACCGTGAGCACTATCTCCATGAGCACAGCCACTGTGAACACCATCACCATAATCACTGGCCTCATCGGTACTGTCACCATGAGCACTGCCACAATGAGCACTGTCAGCATGGGCACATCCCCCATGAGCACTGTCACTATGAGAACTGCTAGCATGGGTATTTTCACCATGTGTACTGTCACCCTGTGTATTGTCACCATTTGCACTGTCACCATGAGGACTATTACCGTGAACGCTATCACCGTGAGAACTCTCACAATGGGCCATGTCACCATGACACCTTGCACAAAGGGGGCTGTCAACATGAGTGCTGGCACCATTGGCACTATCACTGTGAGCATTCTCACTGTGGTCAGTGTCACCATGGGCACTGTCACCATGAGCACTGTCACCATAGGCAATGTCACCATGGTCAGTGTCACCATGAGCACTGTCAACATGGGCACTCATACAGTGGGCACTGTCACTGTGAGCACTGTCACCTTGGGTACTGCCACCATGAGCGCTGTCACCATGAGCACTGTCACCATTGCGAGTATCACAATGTGCACTGTCACCATGGGCACTGGCACAATTTCGTGTGTCACCTTGAACAATGTCACCATGGGAAATGTCACCGTGAGATGTGTCACCATAGGCAATGTCACCATGGGCAATGTCACCATGGGAAATGCCATTTTGCACACTGTCACCATGGGTACTGCAACCATGAGTACTGTCACCATTGGCAGTATGACCATGTGCACTGTCACCATGGGCACTATCACCATGACAACTCTCAGCGTGAGCACTGTCACTGTGGGAACAGGCATTGTGTGCAATTCCACCATGGGCAATGTCACCATGGGCACTATCACTGTGAGCACTGTCAATATAAGCACGTCAACATGAGCCCTGTCACCATTGGCAATGTCACCGTGAGAAGTGTCACTATAGGCGATGTCACCGTGGGCACTGTCACCATGGTCACTGCCACCACTGTCACTGTCATTTTGAGCACTGTCACCATGGGTATTGCAACCATGAGCACTGTCACCATTGCGATTATCACCATGTGTACTGTCACCATGGGCACTATCACAATGAGAACTGTCAGCGTGGGCACTGTCACTGTTGGCAAGGGCACCGTGGGCACTTCCACCATGGGCAATGTCACCATGGGCACTATCACTGTGAGCACTGTCAACATGAGCACGTCACCATGGGCACTGTCAACATGGGTACTATCTCGAAGGGCAATGTCACCATGAGCATTGTCAGGAAGGGCAATTTCACCATGAACACTGTCACCAAAGGCACTATCACCATGAGCAATGTCACTGTGGGCCGTGTCACCAGGGGCACTATCACCATGGTTAATGTTATCATTGGCACTTTCCCCGTGAGCACTGTCACCCTGGGCACTGTCATCATGGGCACGGTCACCGTGAGCACTATCTCCATGAGCACAGCCACTGTGAACACCATCACCATAATCACTGGCCTCATCGGTACTGTCACCATGAGCACTGCCACAATGAGCACTGTCAGCATGGGCACTTCCCCCATGAGCACTGTCACTATGAGAACTGCTAGCATGGGTATTTTCACCATGAGTACTGTCACCCTCTGTATTGTCACCATTTGCACTGTCACCATCAGGACTATTACCGTGAGTGCTATCACCGTGAGATCTCTCACCATGGTCACTGTCACCATGGCACCTTGCACAATGCGTGCTGTCAACATGAGTGCTGTCACCATTGGCACTATCACCGTGAGCATTCTCACTGTGGTCAGAGTCAACATGGGCTCTGTCACCATGAGCACTGTCACCATAGGCAATGTCACCGTGGTCAGTGTCACCATGAGCAATGTCTCCATGGGCACTCCTACAGTGGGCACTGTCACTGTGCGAACTGTCACCATGGTTACTGCCACTATGAGCAGTGTCTCTGTGAGTACTGTCAGCATGGGTTTTTACCGTGAGCACTGTCACCATGAGCCCTGTCACCATTTTTCAGTGCCACCATGTGCACTACCACCATGTGCACTCTCACCATGGGCACTATCACCGATAACACTGTCACCATAAGTACTGTCTGCATGGGCACTGTCACCAAGGGCACGGCCAACATGTGACCTGTAACCATTGTCAGTGTCACTGTGAGAAGTGTCACCATGGGAATTAACAACATAGGCACTCTCATCATGAGCACTGTCACCATGAGCACTGACATCACGAGCACTGTCACCCAGGGCAGTGCCACCGTGAGCACTGTCACCATAACTGTTGCTATGAGAATTGTAACCATGGGCAATTTCTCAATGAGTAATGTCACCATGTGTATTTTCACCTTGGGCACTCTCAAAGTAAACAGTATTACCATGAGCACTTTCACTGTGAACACTGTCACCATGGGCACTGGCACAATGTGGTGTGTCACCATGAGCCATGTCACCATGGGAAATGTCACCGTGAGAAGTGTCACCATAGGCAATGTCACCATGGGCAATGTCACCATGGGAACTGCCATTTTGAGCACTGTCACCATGGGTACTACAACCATGAGTACTGTCACCATGAGTAATTTAACCATTGGCAGTATGACCATGTGCACTGTCACCATGGGCACTATCACCATGACAACTCTCAGCGTGAGCACTGTCACTGTTGGAAATGGCATTGTGTGCAATTCCACCATGGGCAATGTCACCATGGACATTATCGCTGTGAGCACTGTCAATATGAGCACGTCAACATGAGCCCTGTCACCATGGGCAATGTCACTGTGAGAAGTGTCACTATAGGCAATGTCACCGTGGGCACTGTCACCATGGTCACTGCCACCACTGTCACTGTCATTTTGAGCACTGTCACCATGGGTACTGCAACCATGAGCGCTGTCACCATGAGCACTGTCACCATTGCAAGTATCACCATGTGCACTGTCACCATGGGCACTATCACAATGAGAACTGTCAGCATGGGCACTGTCACTCTTGGCAATGTCACCATGGGCACTATCACTGTGAGCACTGTCAACATGAGCACGTCACCATGGGCACTGTCAACATGGGTACTATCTCGAAGGTCAATGTCACCATGAGCATTGTCAGGAAGGGCAATTTCACCATGAACACTGTCACCAAAGGCACTATCACCATGAGCAATGTCACTGTGGGCCGTGTCACCAGGGGCACTATCACCATGGTTAATGTTATCATTGGCACTTTCCCCGTGAGCACTGTCACCCTGGGCACTGTCATCATAGGCACGGTCACCGTGAGCACTATCTCCATGAGCACAGCCACTGTGAACACCATCACCATAATCACTGGCCTCATCGGTACTGTCACCATGAGCACTGCCACAATGAGCACTGTCAGCATGGGCACATCCCCCATGAGCACTGTCACTATGAGAACTGCTAGCATGGGTATTTTCACCATGTGTACTGTCACCCTGTGTATTGTCACCATTTGCACTGTCACCATGAGGACTATTACCGTGAGCGCTATCACCGTGAGAACTCTCACAATGGGCCATGTCACCATGACACCTTGCACAAAGGGGGCCGTCAACATGAGTGCTGGCACCATTGGCACTATCACTGTGAGCATTCTCACTGTGGTCAGTGTCACCATGGGCACTGTCACCATGAGCACTGTCACCATAGGCAATGTCACCATGGTCAGTGTCACCATGAGCACTGTCAACATGGGCACTCATACAGTGGGCACTGTCACTGTGAGCACTGTCACCTTGGGTACTGCCACCATGAGCGCTGTCACCATGAGCACTGTCACCATTGCGAGTATCACAATGTGCACTGTCACCATGGGCACTGGCACAATTTCGTGTGTCACCTTGAACAATGTCACCATGGGAAATGTCACCGTGAGATGTGTCACCATAGGCAATGTCACCATGGGCAATGTCACCATGGGAAATGCCATTTTGCACACTGTCACCATGGGTACTGCAACCATGAGTACTGTCACCATTGGCAGTATGACCATGTGCACTGTCACCATGGGCACTATCACCATGACAACTCTCAGCGTGAGCACTGTCACTGTGGGAACAGGCATTGTGTGCAATTCCACCATGGGCAATGTCACCATGGGCACTATCACTGTGAGCACTGTCAATATAAGCACGTCAACATGAGCCCTGTCACCATTGGCAATGTCACCGTGAGAAGTGTCACTATAGGCGATGTCACCGTGGGCACTGTCACCATGGTCACTGCCACCACTGTCACTGTCATTTTGAGCACTGTCACCATGGGTACTGCAAACATGAGCACTGTCACCATTGCGATTATCACCATGTGTACTGTCACCATGGGCACTATCACAATGAGAATTTTCAGCGTGGGCACTGTCACTGTTGGCAAGGGCACCGTGGGCACTTCCACCATGGGCAATGTCACCATGGGCACTATCACTGTGAGCACTGTCAACATGAGCACGTCACCATGGGCACTGTCAACATGGGTACTATCTCGAAGGGCAATGTCACCATGAGCATTGTCAGGAAGGGCAATTTCACCATGAACACTGTCACCAAAGGCACTATCACCATGAGCAATGTCACTGTGGGCCGTGTCACCAGGGGCACTATCACCATGGTTAATGTTATCATTGGCACTTTCCCCGTGAGCACTGTCACCCTGGGCACTGTCATCATGGGCACGGTCACCGTGAGCACTATCTCCATGAGCACAGCCACTGTGAACACCATCACCATAATCACTGGCCTCATCGGTACTGTCACCATGAGCACTGCCACAATGAGCACTGTCAGCATGGGCACTTCCCCCATGAGCACTGTCACTATGAGAACTGCTAGCATGGGTATTTTCACCATGAGTACTGTCACCCTCTGTATTGTCACCATTTGCACTGTCACCATCAGGACTATTACCGTGAGTGCTATCACCATGAGATCTCTCACCATGGTCACTGTCACCATGGCACCTTGCACAATGCGTGCTGTCAACATGAGTGCTGTCACCATTGGCACTATCACCGTGAGCATTCTCACTGTGGTCAGAGTCAACATGGGCTCTGTCACCATGAGCACTGTCACCATAGGCAATGTCACCGTGGTCAGTGTCACCATGAGCAATGTCTCCATGGGCACTCCTACAGTGGGCACTGTCACTGTGCGAACTGTCACCATGGTTACTGCCACTATGAGCAGTGTCTCTGTGAGTACTGTCAGCATGGGTTTTTACCGTGAGCACTGTCACCATGAGCCCTGTCACCATTTTTCAGTGCCACCATGTGCACTACCACCATGTGCACTCTCACCATGGGCACTATCACCGATAACACTGTCACCATAAGTACTGTCTGCATGGGCACTGTCACCAAGGGCACGGCCAACATGTGACCTGTAACCATTGTCAGTGTCACTGTGAGAAGTGTCACCATGGGAATTAACAACATAGGCACTCTCATCATGAGCACTGTCACCATGAGCACTGACATCACGAGCACTGTCACCCAGGGCAGTGCCACCGTGAGCACTGTCACCATAACTGTTGCTATGAGAATTGTAACCATGGGCAATTTCTCAATGAGTAATGTCACCATGTGTATTTTCACCTTGGGCACTCTCAAAGTAAACAGTATTACCATGAGCACTTTCACTGTGAACACTGTCACCATGGGCACTGTCACAATGTGGTGTGTCACCATGAGCCATGTCACCATGGGAAATGTCACCGTGAGAAGTGTCACCATAGGCAATGTCACCATGGGCAATGTCACCATGGGCAATGTCACCATGGGAACTGCCATTTTGAGCACTGTCACCATGGGTACTACAACCATGAGTACTGTCACCATGAGTAATTTAACCATTGGCAGTATGACCATGTGCACTGTCACCATGGGCACTATCACCATGACAACTCTCAGCGTGAGCACTGTCACTGTTGGAAATGGCATTGTGTGCAATTCCACCATGGGCAATGTCCACATGGACATTATCGTTGTGAGCACTGTCAATATGAGCATGTCAACATGAGCCCTGTCACCATGGGCAATGTCACTGTGAGAAGTGTCACTATAGGCAATGTCACCGTGGGCACTGTCACCATGGTCACTGCCACCACTGTCACTGTCATTTTGAGCACTGTCACCATGGGTACTGCAACCATGAGCGCTGTCACCATGAGCACTGTCACCATTGCAAGTATCACCATGTGCACTGTCACCATGGGCACTATCACAATGAGAACTGTCAGCATGGGCACTGTCACTCTTGGCAATGTCACCATGGGCACTATCACTTTGAGCACTGTCAACATGAGCACGTCACCATGGGCACTGTCAACATGGGTACTATCTCGAAGGTCAATGTCACCATGAGCATTGTCAGGATGGGCAACTTCACCATGAGCACTGTCACCAATGGCACTATCACCATGAGCAATGTCACTGTGGGCCGTGTCACCAGGGGCACTATCACCATGGTTTATGTTATCATTGGCAATTTCCCCGTGAGCACTGTCACCCTGGGCACTGTCATCATGGGCACGGTCACCGTGAGCACTATCTCCATGAGCACAGCCACTGTGAACACCATCACCATAATCACTGGCCTCATCGGTACTGTCACCATGAGCACTGCCACAATGAGCACTGTCAGCATGGGCACATCCCCCATGAGCACTGTCACTATGAGAACTGCTACCATGGGTATTTTCACCATGTGTACTGTCACCCTGTGTATTGTCACCATTTGCACTGTCACCATGAGGACTATTACCGTGAGCGCTATCACCGTGAGATCTCTCACCATGGTCACTGTCACCATGGCACCTTGCACAATGCGTGCTGTCAACATGAGTGCTGGCACCATTGGCACTATCACTGTGAGCATTCTGACTGTGGTCAGTGTCACCATGGGCACTGTCACCATGAGCACTGTCACCATAGGCAATGTCACCATGGTCAGTGTCACCATGAGCACTGTCAACATGGGCACTCATACAGTGGGCACTGTCACTGGGAGCACTGTCACCTTGGCTACTGCCACCATGAGCGCTGTCACCATGAGCACTGTCACCATTGCGAGTATCACAATGTGCACTGTCACCATGGGCACTGGCACAATGTCGTGTGTCACCTTGAGCAATGTCACCATGGGAAATGTCACCATGAGATGTGACACCATAGGCAATGTCACCATGGGCAATGTCACCATGGGAAATGCCATTTTGCACACTGTCACCATGGGTACTGCAACCATGAGTACTGTCACCATTGGCAGTATGACCATGTGCACTGTCACCATGGGCACTATCACCATGACAACTCTCAGCGTGAGCACTGTCACTGTGGGAACTGGCATTGTGTGCAATTCCACCATGGGCACTATCACTGTGAGCACTGTCAATATAAGCACGTCAAGATGAGCCCTGTCACCATTGGCAATGTCACCGTGAGAAGTGTCACTATAGGCAATGTCACCGTGGGCACTGTCACCGTGGTCACTGCCACCACTGTCACTGTCATTTTGAGCACTGTTACCATGGGTATTGCAACCAGGAGCACTGTCACCATTGCGATTATCACCATGTGTACTGTCACCATGGGCACTATCACAATGAGAACTGTCAGCGTGGGCACTGTCTCTGTTGGCAAGGGCACCGTGGGCACTTCCACCATGGGCAATGTCACCATGGGCACTATCACTGTGAGCACTGTCAACATGAGCACGTCACCATGGGCACTGTCAACATGGGTACTATCTCGAAGGGCAATGTCACCATGAGCATTGTCAGGAAGGGCAATTTCACCATGAGCACTGTCACCAAAGGCACTATCACCATGAGCAATGTCACTGTGGGCCGTGTCACCAGGGGCACTATCACCATGGTTAATGTTCTCATTGGCACTTTCCCCGTGAGCACTGTCACCCTGGGCACTGTCATCATGGGCATGGTCACCGTGAGCACTATCTCCATGAGCACAGCCACTGTGAACACCATCACCATAATCACTGGCCTCATCGGTACTGTCACCATGAGCAGTGCCACAATGAGCACTGTCAGCATGGGCACTTCCCCCATGAGCACTGTCACTATGAGAACTGCTAGCATGGGTATTTTCACCATGAGTACTGTCACCCTCTGTATTGTCACCATTTGCACTGTCACCATCAGGACTATTACCGTGAGCGCTATCACCGTGAGATCTCTCACCATGGTCACTGTCACCATGGCACCTTGCACAATGCGTGTTGTCAACATGAGTGCTGTCACCATTGGCACTATCACCGTGAGCATTCTCACTGTGGTCAGAGTCAACATGGGCTCTGTCACCATGAGCACTGTCACCATAGGCAATGTCACCGTGGTCAGTGTCACCATGAGCAATGTCTCCATGGGCAATCCTACAGTGGGCACTGTCACTGTGCGAACTGTCACCATGGTTACTGCCACTATGAGCAGTGTCTCTGTGAGTACTGTCAGCATGGGTTTTTACCGTGAGCACTGTCACCATGAGCCCTGTCACCATTTTTCAGTGCCACCATGTGCACTACCACCATGTGCACTCTCACCATGGGCACTATCAACGATAACACTGTCACCATAAGTACTGTCTGCATGGGCACTGTCACCAAGGGCACGGCCAACATGTGACCTGTAACCATTGTCAGTGTCACTGTGAGAAGTGTCACCATGGGAATTAACAACATAGGCACTCTCATCATGAGCACTGTCACCATGAGCACTGACACCACGAGCACTGTCACCCAGGGCAGTGCCACCATGAGCACTGTCACCATAACTGTTGCTATGAGAATTGTAACCATGGGCAATTTCTCAATGAGTAATGTCACCATGTGTATTTTCACCTTGGGCACTCTCAAAGTAAACATTATTACCATGAGCACTTTCACTGTGAACACTGTCACCATGGGCACTGGCACAATGTGGTGTGTCACCATGAGCCATGTCACCATGGGAAATGTCACCGTGAGAAGTGTCACCATAGGCAATGTCACCATGGGCAATGTCACCATGGGAACTGCCATTTTGAGCACTGTCACCATGGGTACTGCAACCATGAGTACTGTCACCATGAGTAATTTAACCATTGGCAGTATGACCATGTGCACTGTCACCATGGGCACTATCACCATGACAACTCTCAGCGTGAGCACTGTCACTGTTGGAAATGGCATTGTGTGCAATTCCACCATGGGCAATGTCACCATGGACATTATCACTGTGAGCACTGTCAGTATGAGCACGTCAGCATGAGCCCTGTCACCATGGGCAATGTCACTGTGAGAAGTGTCACTATAGGCAATGTCACCATGGGCACTGTCACCATGGTCACTGCCACCACTGTCACTGTCATTTTGAGCACTGTCACCATGGGTACTGCAACCATGAGCGCTGTCACCATGAGCACTGTCACCATTGCAAGTATCACCATGTGCACTGTCACCATGGGCACTATCACAATGAGAACTGTCAGCATGGGCACTGTCACTCTTGGCAATGTCACCATGGGCACTATCACTTTGAGCACTGTCAACATGAGCACGTCACCATGGGCACTGTCAACATGGGTACTATCTCGAAGGTCAATGTCACCATGAGCATTGTCAGGATGGGCAACTTCACCATGAGCACTGTCACCAATGGCACTATCACCATGAGCAATGTCACTGTGGGCCGTGTCACCAGGGGCACTATCACCATGGTTAATGTTATCATTGGCACTTTCCCCGTGAGCACTGTCACCCTGGGCACTGTCATCATGGGCACGGTCACCGTGAGCACTATCTCCATGAGCACAGCCACTGTGAACACCATCACCATAATCACTGGCCTCATCGGTACTGTCACCATGAGCACTGCCACAATGAGCACTGTCAGCATGGGCACTTCCCCCATGAGCACTGTCACTATGAGAACTGCTAGCATGGGTATTTTCACCATGAGTACTGTCACCCTCTGTATTGTCACCATTTGCACTGTCACCATCAGGACTATTACCGTGAGCGCTATCACCGTGAGATCTCTCACCATGGTCACTGTCACCATGGCACCTTGCACAATGCGTGTTGTCAACATGAGTGCTGTCACCATTGGCACTATCACCGTGAGCATTCTCACTGTGGTCAGAGTCAACATGGGCTCTGTCACCATGAGCACTGTCACCATAGGCAATGTCACCGTGGTCAGTGTCACCATGAGCAATGTCTCCATGGGCACTCCTACAGTGGGCACTGTCACTGTGCGAACTGTCACCATGGTTACTGCCACTATGAGCAGTGTCTCTGTACTGTCAGCATGGGTTTTTACCATGAGCACTGTCACCATGAGCCCTGTCACCATTTTTCAGTGCCACCATGTGCACTACCACCATGTGCACTCTCACCATGGGCACTATCACCGATAACACTGTCACCATAAGTACTGTCTGCATGGGCACTGTCACCAAGGGCACGGCCAACATGTGACCTGTAACCATTGTCAGTGTCACTGTGAGAAGTGTCACCATGGGAATTAACAACATAGGCACTCTCATCATGAGCACTGTCACCATGAGCACTGACACCACGAGCACTGTCACCCAGGGCAGTGCCAACATAAGCACTGTCACCATAACTGTTGCTATGAGAATTGTAACCATGGGCAATTTCTCAATGAGTAATGTCACCATGTGTATTTTCACCTTGGGCACTCTCAAAGTAAACAGTATTACCATGAGCACTTTCACTGTGAACACTGTCACCATGGGCACTGGCACAATGTGGTGTGTCACCATGAGCCATGTCACCATGGGAAATGTCACCGTGAGAAGTGTCACCATAGGCAATGTCACCATGGGCAATGTCACCATGGGAACTGCCATTTTGAGCACTGTCACCATGGGTACTGCAACCATGAGTACTGTCACCATGAGTAATTTAACCATTGGCAGTATGACCATGTGCACTGTCACCATGGGCACTATCACCATGACAACTCTCAGCGTGAGCACTGTCACTGTTGGAAATGGCATTGTGTGCAATTCCACCATGGGCAATGTCACCATGGACATTATCGCTGTGAGCACTGTCAATATGAGCACGTCAACATGAGCCCTGTCACCATGGGCAATGTCACTGTGAGAAGTGTCACTATAGGCAATGTCACCGTGGGCACTGTCACCATGGTCACTGCCACCACTGTCACTCTCATTTTGAGCACTGTCACCATGGGTACTGCAACCATGAGCGCTGTCACCATGAGCACTGTCACCATTGCAAGTATCACCATGTGCACTGTCATCATGGGCACTATCACAATGAGAACTGTCAGCATGGGCACTGTCACTCTTGGCAATGTCACCATGGGCACTATCACTGTGAGCACTGTCAACATGAGCACGTCACCATGGGCACTGTCAACATGGGTACTATCTCGAAGGGCAATGTCACAATGAGCATTGTCAGGAAGGGCAATTTCACCATGAACACTGTCACCAAAGGCACTATCACCATGAGAAATGTCACTGTGGGCCGTGTCACCAGGGGCACTATCACCATGGTTAATGTTATCATTGGCACTTTCCCCGTGAGCACTGTCACCCTGGGCACTGTCATCATAGGTACGGTCACCGTGAGCACTATCTCCATGAGCACAGCCACCGTGAACACCATCACCATAATCACTGGCCTCATCGGTACTGTCACCATGAGAACTGCCACAATGAGCACTGTCAGCATGGGCACTTCCCCCATGAGCACTGTCACTATGAGAACTGCTAGCATGGGTATTTTCACCATGAGTACTGTCACCCTCTGTATTGTCACCATTTGCACTGTCACCATCAGGACTATTACCGTGAGTGCTATCACCGTGAGATCTCTCACCATGGTCACTGTCACCATGGCACCTTGCACAATGCGTGCTGTCAACATGAGTGCTGTCACCATTGGCACTATCACCGTGAGCATTCTCACTGTGGTCAGAGTCAACATGGGCTCTGTCACCATGAGCACTGTCACCATAGGCAATGTCACCGTGGTCAGTGTCACCATGAGCAATGTCTCCATGGGCACTCCTACAGTGGGCACTGTCACTGTGCGAACTGTCACCATGGTTACTGCCACTATGAGCAGTGTCTCTGTGAGTACTGTCAGCATGGGTTTTTACCGTGAGCACTGTCACCATGAGCCCTGTCACCATTTTGCAGTGCCACCATGTGCACTACCACCATGTGCACTCTCACCATGGGCACTATCACCGATAACACTGTCACCATAAGTACTGTCTGCATGGGCACTGTCACCAAGGGCACGGCCAACATGTGACCTGTAACCATTGTCAGTGTCACTGTGAGAAGTGTCAGCATGGGAATTAACAACATAGGCACTCTCATCATGAGCACTGCCACCATGAGCACTGACATCACGAGCACTGTCACCCAGGGCAGTGCCACCATGAGCACTGTCACCATAACTGTTGCTATGAGAATTGTAACCATGGGCAATTTCTCAATGAGTAATGTCACCATGTGTATTTTCACCTTGGGCACTCTCAAAGTAAACAGTATTACCATGAGCACTTTCACTGTGAACACTGTCACCATGGGCACTGGCACAATGTGGTGTGTCACCATGAGCCATGTCACCATGGGAAATGTCACCGTGAGAAGTGTCACCATAGGCAATGTCACCATGGGCAATGTCACCATGGGAACTGCCATTTTGAGCACTGTCACCATGGGTACTACAACCATGAGTACTGTCACCATGAGTAATTTAACCATTGGCAGTATGACCATGTGCACTGTCACCATGGGCACTATCACCATGACAACTCTCAGCGTGAGCACTGTCACTGTTGGAAATGGCATTGTGTGCAATTCCACCATGGGCAATGTCACCATGGACATTATCGCTGTGAGCACTGTCAATATGAGCACGTCAACATGAGCCCTGTCACCATGGGCAATGTCACTGTGAGAAGTGTCACTATAGGCAATGTCACCGTGGGCACCGTCACCATGGTCACTGCCACCACTGTCACTGTCATTTTGAGCACTGTCACCATGGGTACTGCAACCATGAGCGCTGTCACCATGAGCACTGTCACCATTGCAAGTATCACCATGTGCACTGTCACCATGGGCACTATCACAATGAGAACTGTCAGCATGGGCACTGTCACTCTTGGCAATGTCACCATGGGCACTATCACTTTGAGCACTGTCAACATGAGCACGTCACCATGGGCACTGTCAACATGGGTACTATCTCGAAGGGCAATGTCACCATGAGCATTGTCAGGAAGGGCAATTTCACCATGAACACTGTCACCAAAGGCACTATCACCATGATCAATGTCACTGTGGGCCGTGTCACCAGGGGCACTATCACCATGGTTAATGTTATCATTGGCACTTTCCCCGTGAGCACTGTCACCATGGGCACTGTCACCATGAGCACTGTCACCATAGGCAATGTCACCATGGTCAGTGTCACCATGAGCACTGTCAACATGGGCACTCATACAGTGGGCACTGTCACTGTGAGCACTGTCACCTTGGGTACTGCCACCATGAGCGCTGTCACCATGAGCACTCTCACCATTGCGAGTATCACAATGTGCACTGTCACCATGGGCACTGGCACAATTTCGTGTGTCACCTTGAACAATGTCACCATGGGAAATGTCACCGTGAGATGTGTCACCATAGGCAATGTCACCATGGGCAATGTCACCATGGGAAATGCCATTTTGCACACTGTCACCATGGGTACTGCAACCATGAGTACTGTCACCATTGGCAGTATGACCATGTGCACTGTCACCATGGGCACTATCACCATGACAACTCTCAGCGTGAGCACTGTCACTGTGGGAACAGGCATTGTGTGCAATTCCACCATGGGCAATGTCACCATGGGCACTATCACTGTGAGCACTGTCAATATAAGCACGTCAACATGAGCCCTGTCACCATTGGCAATGTCACCGTGAGAAGTGTCACTATAGGCGATGTCACCGTGGGCACTGTCACCATGGTCACTGCCACCACTGTCACTGTCATTTTGAGCACTGTCACCATGGGTATTGCAACCATGAGCACTGTCACCATTGCGATTATCACCATGTGTACTGTCACCATGGGCACTATCACAATGAGAACTGTCAGCGTGGGCACTGTCACTGTTGGCAAGGGCACCGTGGGCACTTCCACCATGGGCAATGTCACCATGGGCACTATCACTGTGAGCACTGTCAACATGAGCACGTCACCATGGGCACTGTCAACATGGGTACTATCTCGAAGGGCAATGTCACCATGAGCATTGTCAGGAAGGGCAATTTCACCATGAACACTGTCACCAAAGGCACTATCACCATGAGCAATGTCACTGTGGGCCGTGTCACCAGGGGCACTATCACCATGGTTAATGTTATCATTGGCACTTTCCCCGTGAGCACTGTCACCCTGGGCACTGTCATCATGGGCACGGTCACCGTGAGCACTATCTCCATGAGCACAGCCACTGTGAACACCATCACCATAATCACTGGCCTCATCGGTACTGTCACCATGAGCACTGCCACAATGAGCACTGTCAGCATGGGCACTTCCCCCATGAGCACTGTCACTATGAGAACTGCTAGCATGGGTATTTTCACCATGAGTACTGTCACCCTCTGTATTGTCACCATTTGCACTGTCACCATCAGGACTATTACCGTGAGTGCTATCACCGTGAGATCTCTCACCATGGTCACTGTCACCATGGCACCTTGCACAATGCGTGCTGTCAACATGAGTGCTGTCACCATTGGCACTATCACCGTGAGCATTCTCACTGTGGTCAGAGTCAACATGGGCTCTGTCACCATGAGCACTGTCACCATAGGCAATGTCACCATGGTCAGTGTCACCATGAGCAATGTCTCCATGGGCACTCCTACAGTGGGCACTGTCACTGTGCGAACTGTCACCATGGTTACTGCCACTATGAGCAGTGTCTCTGTGAGTACTGTCAGCATGGGTTTTTACCGTGAGCACTGTCACCATGAGCCCTGTCACCATTTTTCAGTGCCACCATGTGCACTACCACCATGTGCACTCTCACCATGGGCACTATCACCGATAACACTGTCACCATAAGTACTGTCTGCATGGGCACTGTCACCAAGGGCACGGCCAACATGTGACCTGTAACCATTGTCAGTGTCACTGTGAGAAGTGTCACCATGGGAATTAACAACATAGGCACTCTCATCATGAGCACTGTCACCATGAGCACTGACATCACGAGCACTGTCACCCAGGGCAGTGCCACCGTGAGCACTGTCACCATAACTGTTGCTATGAGAATTGTAACCATGGGCAATTTCTCAATGAGTAATGTCACCATGTGTATTTTCACCTTGGGCACTCTCAAAGTAAACAGTATTACCATGAGCACTTTCACTGTGAACACTGTCACCATGGGCACTGGCACAATGTGGTGTGTCACCATGAGCCATGTCACCATGGGAAATGTCACCGTGAGAAGTGTCACCATAGGCAATGTCACCATGGGCAATGTCACCATGGGAACTGCCATTTTGAGCACTGTCACCATGGGTACTACAACCATGAGTACTGTCACCATGAGTAATTTAACCATTGGCAGTATGACCATGTGCACTGTCACCATGGGCACTATCACCATGACAACTCTCAGCGTGAGCACTGTCACTGTTGGAAATGGCATTGTGTGCAATTCCACCATGGGCAATGTCACCATGGACATTATCGCTGTGAGCACTGTCAATATGAGCACGTCAACATGAGCCCTGTCACCATGGGCAATGTCACTGTGAGAAGTTTCACTATAGGCAATGTCACCGTGGGCACTGTCACCATGGTCACTGCCACCACTGTCACTGTCATTTTGAGCACTGTCACCATGGGTACTGCAACCATGAGCGCTGTCACCATGAGCACTGTCACCATTGCAAGTATCACCATGTGCACTGTCACCATGGGCACTATCACAATGAGAACAGTCAGCATGGGCACTGTCACTCTTGGCAATGTCACCATGGGCACTATCACTGTGAGCACTGTCAACATGAGCACGTCACCATGGGCACTGTCAACATGGGTACTATCTCGAAGGTCAATGTCACCATGAGCATTGTCAGGAAGGGCAATTTCACCATGAACACTGTCACCAAAGGCACTATCCCCATGACCAATGTCACTGTGGGCCGTGTCACCAGGGGCACTATCACCATGGTTAATGTTATCATTGGCACTTTCCCCGTGAGCACTGTCACCCTGGGCACTGTCATCATAGGCACGGTCACCGTGAGCACTATCTCCATGAGCACAGCCACTGTGAACACCATCACCATAATCACTGGCCTCATCGGTACTGTCACCATGAGCACTGCCACAATGAGCACTGTCAGCATGGGCACATCCCCCATGAGCACTGTCACTATGAGAACTGCTAGCATGGGTATTTTCACCATGTGTACTGTCACCCTGTGTATTGTCACCATTTGCACTGTCACCATGAGGACTATTACCGTGAGCGCTATCACCGTGAGAACTCTCACAATGGGCCATGTCACCATGACACCTTGCACAAAGGGGGCTGTCAACATGAGTGCTGGCACCATTGGCACTATCACTGTGAGCATTCTCACTGTGGTCAGTGTCACCATGGGCACTGTCACCATGAGCACTGTCACCTTAGGCAATGTCACCATGGTCAGTGTCACCATGAGCACTGTCAACATGGGCACTCATACAGTGGGCACTGTCACTGTGAGCACTGTCACCTTGGGTACTGCCACCATGAGCGCTGTCACCATGAGCACTGTCACCATTGCGAGTATCACAATGTGCACTGTCACCATGGGCACTGGCACAATTTCGTGTGTCACCTTGAACAATGTCACCATGGGAAATGTCACCGTGAGATGTGTCACCATAGGCAATGTCACCATGGGCAATGTCACCATGGGAAATGCCATTTTGCACACTGTCACCATGGGTACTGCAACCATGAGTACTGTCACCATTGGCAGTATGACCATGTGCACTGTCACCATGGGCACTATCACCATGACAACTCTCAGCGTGAGCACTGTCACTGTGGGAACAGGCATTGTGTGCAATTCCACCATGGGCAATGTCACCATGGGCACTATCACTGTGAGCACTGTCAATATAAGCACGTCAACATGAGCCCTGTCACCATTGGCAATGTCACCGTGAGAAGTGTCACTATAGGCGATGTCACCGTGGGCACTGTCACCATGGTCACTGCCACCACTGTCACTGTCATTTTGAGCACTGTCACCATGGGTATTGCAACCATGAGCACTGTCACCATTGCGATTATCACCATGTGTACTGTCACCATGGGCACTATCACAATGAGAACTGTCAGCGTGGGCACTGTCACTGTTGGCAAGGGCACCGTGGGCACTTCCACCATGGGCAATGTCACCATGGGCACTATCACTGTGAGCACTGTCAACATGAGCACGTCACCATGGGCACTGTCAACATGGGTACTATCTCGAAGGGCAATGTCACCATGAGCATTGTCAGGAAGGGCAATTTCACCATGAACACTGTCACCAAAGGCACTATCACCATGAGCAATGTCACTGTGGGCCGTGTCACCAGGGGCACTATCACCATGGTTAATGTTATCATTGGCACTTTCCCCGTGAGCACTGTCACCCTGGGCACTGTCATCATGGGCACGGTCACCGTGAGCACTATCTCCATGAGCACAGCCACTGTGAACACCATCACCATAATCACTGGCCTCATCGGTACTGTCACCATGAGCACTGCCACAATGAGCACTGTCAGCATGGGCACTTCCCCCATGAGCACTGTCACTATGAGAACTGCTAGCATGGGTATTTTCACCATGAGTACTGTCACCCTCTGTATTGTCACCATTTGCACTGTCACCATCAGGACTATTACCGTGAGTGCTATCACCGTGAGATCTCTCACCATGGTCACTGTCACCATGGCACCTTGCACAATGCGTGCTGTCAACATGAGTGCTGTCACCATTGGCACTATCACCGTGAGCATTCTCACTGTGGTCAGAGTCAACATGGGCTCTGTCACCATGAGCACTGTCACCATAGGCAATGTCACCGTGGTCAGTGTCACCATGAGCAATGTCTCCATGGGCACTCCTACAGTGGGCACTGTCACTGTGCGAACTGTCACCATGGTTACTGCCACTATGAGCAGTGTCTCTGTGAGTACTGTCAGCATGGGTTTTTACCGTGAGCACTGTCACCATGAGCCCTGTCACCATTTTTCAGTGCCACCATGTGCACTACCACCATGTGCACTCTCACCATGGGCACTATCACCGATAACACTGTCACCATAAGTACTGTCTGCATGGGCACTGTCACCAAGGGCACGGCCAACATGTGACCTGTAACCATTGTCAGTGTCACTGTGAGAAGTGTCACCATGGGAATTAACAACATAGGCACTCTCATCATGAGCACTGTCACCATGAGCACTGACATCACGAGCACTGTCACCCAGGGCAGTGCCACCGTGAGCACTGTCACCATAACTGTTGCTATGAGAATTGTAACCATGGGCAATTTCTCAATGAGTAATGTCACCATGTGTATTTTCACCTTGGGCACTCTCAAAGTAAACAGTATTACCATGAGCACTTTCACTGTGAACACTGTCACCATGGGCACTGGCACAATGTGGTGTGTCACCATGAGCCATGTCACCATGGGAAATGTCACCGTGAGAAGTGTCACCATAGGCAATGTCACCATGGGCAATGTCACCATGGGAACTGCCATTTTGAGCACTGTCACCATGGGTACTACAACCATGAGTACTGTCACCATGAGTAATTTAACCATTGGCAGTATGACCATGTGCACTGTCACCATGGGCACTATCACCATGACAACTCTCAGCGTGAGCACTGTCACTGTTGGAAATGGCCTTGTGTGCAATTCCACCATGGGCAATGTCACCATGGACATTATCGCTGTGAGCATTGTCAATATGAGCACGTCAACATGAGCCCTGTCACCATGGGCAATGTCACTGTGAGAAGTGTCACTATAGGCAATGTCACCGTGGGCACTGTCACCATGGTCACTGCCACCACTGTCACTGTCATTTTGAGCACTGTCACCATGGGTACTGCAACCATGAGCGCTGTCACCATGAGCACTGTCACCATTGCAAGTATCACCATGTGCACTGTCACCATGGGCACTATCACAATGAGAACTGTCAGCATGGGCACTGTCACTCTTGGCAATGTCACCATGGGCACTATCACTGTGAGCACTGTCAACATGAGCACGTCACCATGGGCACTGTCAACATGGGTACTATCTCGAAGGTCAATGTCACCATGAGCATTGTCAGGAAGGGCAATTTCACCATGAACACTGTCACCAAAGGCACTATCACCATGACCAATGTCACTGTGGGCCGTGTCACCAGGGGCACTATCACCATGGTTAATGTTATCATTGGCACTTTCCCCGTGAGCACTGTCACCCTGGGCACTGTCATCATAGGCACGGTCACCGTGAGCACTATCTCCATGAGCACAGCCACTGTGAACACCATCACCATAATCACTGGCCTCATCGGTACTGTCACCATGAGCACTGCCACAATGAGCACTGTCAGCATGGGCACATCCCCCATGAGCACTGTCACTATGAGAACTGCTAGCATGGGTATTTTCACCATGTGTACTGTCACCCTGTGTATTGTCACCATTTGCACTGTCACCATGAGGACTATTACCGTGAGCGCTATCACCGTGAGAACTCTCACAATGGGCCATGTCACCATGACACCTTGCACAAAGGGGGCTGTCAACATGAGTGCTGGCACCATTGGCACTATCACTGTGAGCATTCTCACTGTGGTCAGTGTCACCATGGGCACTGTCACCATGAGCACTGTCACCTTAGGCAATGTCACCATGGTCAGTGTCACCATGAGCACTGTCAACATGGGCACTCATACAGTGGGCACTGTCACTGTGAGCACTGTCACCTTGGGTACTGCCACCATGAGCGCTGTCACCATGAGCACTGTCACCATTGCGAGTATCACAATGTGCACTGTCACCATGGGCACTGGCACAATTTCGTGTGTCACCTTGAACAATGTCACCATGGGAAATGTCACCGTGAGATGTGTCACCATAGGCAATGTCACCATGGGCAATGTCACCATGGGAAATGCCATTTTGCACACTGTCACCATGGGTACTGCAACCATGAGTACTGTCACCATTGGCAGTATGACCATGTGCACTGTCACCATGGGCACTATCACCATGACAACTCTCAGCGTGAGCACTGTCACTGTGGGAACAGGCATTGTGTGCAATTCCACCATGGGCAATGTCACCATGGGCACTATCACTGTGAGCACTGTCAATATAAGCACGTCAACATGAGCCCTGTCACCATTGGCAATGTCACCGTGAGAAGTGTCACTATAGGCGATGTCACCGTGGGCACTGTCACCATGGTCACTGCCACCACTGTCACTGTCATTTTGAGCACTGTCACCATGGGTATTGCAACCATGAGCACTGTTACCATTGCGATTATCACCATGTGTACTGTCACCATGGGCACTATCACAATGAGAACTGTCAGCGTGGGCACTGTCACTGTTGGCAAGGGCACCGTGGGCACTTCCACCATGGGCAATGTCACCATGGGCACTATCACTGTGAGCACTGTCAACATGAGCACGTCACCATGGGCACTGTCAACATGGGTACTATCTCGAAGGGCAATGTCACCATGAGCATTGTCAGGAAGGGCAATTTCACCATGAACACTGTCACCAAAGGCACTATCACCATGAGCAATGTCACTGTGGGCCGTGTCACCAGGGGCACTATCACCATGGTTAATGTTATCATTGGCACTTTCCCCGTGAGCACTGTCACCCTGGGCACTGTCATCATGGGCACGGTCACCGTGAGCACTATCTCCATGAGCACAGCCACTGTGAACACCATCACCATAATCACTGGCCTCATCGGTACTGTCACCATGAGCACTGCCACAATGAGCACTGTCAGCATGGGCACTTCCCCCATGAGCACTGTCACTATGAGAACTGCTAGCATGGGTATTTTCACCATGAGTACTGTCACCCTCTGTATTGTCACCATTTGCACTGTCACCATCAGGACTATTACCGTGAGTGCTATCACCGTGAGATCTCTCACCATGGTCACTGTCACCATGGCACCTTGCACAATGCGTGCTGTCAACATGAGTGCTGTCACCATTGGCACTATCACCGTGAGCATTCTCACTGTGGTCAGAGTCAACATGGGCTCTGTCACCATGAGCACTGTCACCATAGGCAATGTCACCGTGGTCAGTGTCACCATGAGCAATGTCTCCATGGGCACTCCTACAGTGGGCACTGTCACTGTGCGAACTGTCACCATGGTTACTGCCACTATGAGCAGTGTCTCTGTGAGTACTGTCAGCATGGGTTTTTACCGTGAGCACTGTCACCATGAGCCCTGTCACCATTTTTCAGTGCCACCATGTGCACTACCACCATGTGCACTCTCACCATGGGCACTATCACCGATAACACTGTCACCATAAGTACTGTCTGCATGGGCACTGTCACCAAGGGCACGGCCAACATGTGACCTGTAACCATTGTCAGTGTCACTGTGAGAAGTGTCACCATGGGAATTAACAACATAGGCACTCTCATCATGAGCACTGTCACCATGAGCACTGACATCACGAGCACTGTCACCCAGGGCAGTGCCACCGTGAGCACTGTCACCATAACTGTTGCTATGAGAATTGTAACCATGGGCAATTTCTCAATGAGTAATGTCACCATGTGTATTTTCACCTTGGGCACTCTCAAAGTAAACAGTATTACCATGAGCACTTTCACTGTGAACACTGTCACCATGGGCACTGGCACAATGTGGTGTGTCACCATGAGCCATGTCACCATGGGAAATGTCACCGTGAGAAGTGTCACCATAGGCAATGTCACCATGGGCAATGTCACCATGGGAACTGCCATTTTGAGCACTGTCACCATGGGTACTACAACCATGAGTACTGTCACCATGAGTAATTTAACCATTGGCAGTATGACCATGTGCACTGTCACCATGGGCACTATCACCATGACAACTCTCAGCGTGAGCACTGTCACTGTTGGAAATGGCCTTGTGTGCAATTCCACCATGGGCAATGTCACCATGGACATTATCGCTGTGAGCATTGTCAATATGAGCACGTCAACATGAGCCCTGTCACCATGGGCAATGTCACTGTGAGAAGTGTCACTATAGGCAATGTCACCGTGGGCACTGTCACCATGGTCACTGCCACCACTGTCACTGTCATTTTGAGCACTGTCACCATGGGTACTGCAACCATGAGCGCTGTCACCATGAGCACTGTCACCATTGCAAGTATCACCATGTGCACTGTCACCATGGGCACTATCACAATGAGAACTGTCAGCATGGGCACTGTCACTCTTGGCAATGTCACCATGGGCACTATCACTGTGAGCACTGTCAACATGAGCACGTCACCATGGGCACTGTCAACATGGGTACTATCTCGAAGGTCAATGTCACCATGAGCATTGTCAGGAAGGGCAATTTCACCATGAACACTGTCACCAAAGGCACTATCACCATGAGCAATGTCACTGTGGGCCGTGCCACCAGGGGCACTATCACCATGGTTAATGTTATCATTGGCACTTTCTCCGTGAGCACTGTCACCCTGGGCACTGTCATCATAGGCACGGTCACCGTGAGCACTATCTCCATGAGCACAGCCACTGTGAACACCATCACCATAATCACTGGCCTCATCGGTACTGTCACCATGAGCACTGCCACAATGAGCACTGTCAGCATGGGCACATCCCCCATGAGCACTGTCACTATGAGAACTGCTAGCATGGGTATTTTCACCATGTGTACTGTCACCCTGTGTATTGTCACCATTTGCACTGTCACCATGAGGACTATTACCGTGAGCGCTATCACCGTGAGAACTCTCACAATGGGCCATGTCACCATGACACCTTGCACAAAGGGGGCTGTCAACATGAGTGCTGGCACCATTGGCACTATCACTGTGAGCATTCTCACTGTGGTCAGTGTCACCATGGGCACTGTCACCATGAGCACTGTCACCATAGGCAATGTCACCATGGTCAGTGTCACCATGAGCACTGTCAACATGGGCACTCATACAGTGGGCACTGTCACTGTGAGCACTGTCACCTTGGGTACTGCCACCATGAGCGCTGTCACCATGAGCACTGTCACCATTGCGAGTATCACAATGTGCACTGTCACCATGGGCACTGGCACAATTTCGTGTGTCACCTTGAACAATGTCACCATGGGAAATGTCACCGTGAGATGTGTCACCATAGGCAATGTCACCATGGGCAATGTCACCATGGGAAATGCCATTTTGCACACTGTCACCATGGGTACTGCAACCATGAGTACTGTCACCATTGGCAGTATGACCATGTGCACTGTCACCATGGGCACTATCACCATGACAACTCTCAGCGTGAGCACTGTCACTGTGGGAACAGGCATTGTGTGCAATTCCACCATGGGCAATGTCACCATGGGCACTATCACTGTGAGCACTGTCAATATAAGCACGTCAACATGAGCCCTGTCACCATTGGCAATGTCACCGTGAGAAGTGTCACTATAGGTGATGTCACCGTGGGCACTGTCACCATGGTCACTGCCACCACTGTCACTGTCATTTTGAGCACTCTCACCATGGGTACTGCAAACATGAGCACTGTCACCATTGCGATTATCACCATGTGTACTGTCACCATGGGCACTATCACAATGAGAATTGTCAGCGTGGGCACTGTCACTGTTGGCAAGGGCACCGTGGGCACTTCCACCATGGTCAATGTCACCATGGGCACTATCACTGTGAGCACTGTCAACATGAGCACGTCACCATGGGCACTGTCAACATGGGTACTATCTCGAAGGGCAATGTCACCATGAGCATTGTCAGGAAGGGCAATTTCACCATGAACACTGTCACCAAAGGCACTATCACCATGAGCAATGTCACTGTGGGCCGTGTCACCAGGGGCACTATCACCATGGTTAATGTTATCATTGGCACTTTCCCCGTGAGCACTGTCACCCTGGGCACTGTCATCATGGGCACGGTCACCGTGAGCACTATCTCCATGAGCACAGCCACTGTGAACACCATCACCATAATCACTGGCCTCATCGGTACTGTCACCATGAGCACTGCCACAATGAGCACTGTCAGCATGGGCACTTCCCCCATGAGCACTGTCACTATGAGAACTGCTAGCATGGGTATTTTCACCATGAGTACTGTCACCCTCTGTATTGTCACCATTTGCACTGTCACCATCAGGACTATTACCGTGAGTGCTATCACCGTGAGATCTCTCACCATGGTCACTGTCACCATGGCACCTTGCACAATGCGTGCTGTCAACATGAGTGCTGTCACCATTGGCACTATCACCGTGAGCATTCTCACTGTGGTCAGAGTCAACATGGGCTCTGTCACCATGAGCACTGTCACCATAGGCAATGTCACCGTGGTCAGTGTCACCATGAGCAATGTCTCCATGGGCACTCCTACAGTGGGCACTGTCACTGTGCGAACTCTCACCATGGTTACTGCCACTATGAGCAGTGTCTCTGTGAGTACTGTCAGCATGGGTTTTTACCGTGAGCACTGTCACCATGAGCCCTGTCACCATTTTTCAGTGCCACCATGTGCACTACCACCATGTGCACTCTCACCATGGGCACTATCACCGATAACACTGTCACCATAAGTACTGTCTGCATGGGCACTGTCACCAAGGGCACGGCCAACATGTGACCTGTAACCATTGTCAGTGTCACTGTGAGAAGTGTCACCATGGGAATTAACAACATAGGCACTCTCATCATGAGCACTGTCACCATGAGCACTGACATCACGAGCACTGTCACCCAGGGCAGTGCCACCGTGAGCACTGTCACCATAACTGTTGCTATGAGAATTGTAACCATGGGCAATTTCTCAATGAGTAATGTCACCATGTGTATTTTCACCTTGGGCACTCTCAAAGTAAACAGTATTACCATGAGCACTTTCACTGTGAACACTGTCACCATGGGCACTGGCACAATGTGGTGTGTCACCATGAGCCATGTCACCATGGGAAATGTCACCGTGAGAAGTGTCACCATAGGCAATGTCACCATGGGCAATGTCACCATGGGAACTGCCATTTTGAGCACTGTCACCATGGGTACTACAACCATGAGTACTGTCACCATGAGTAATTTAACCATTGGCAGTATGACCATGTGCACTGTCACCATGGGCACTATCACCATGACAACTCTCAGCGTGAGCACTGTCACTGTTGGAAATGGCATTGTGTGCAATTCCACCATGGGCAATGTCACCATGGACATTATCGCTGTGAGCACTGTCAATATGAGCACGTCAACATGAGCCCTGTCACCATGGGCAATGTCACTGTGAGAAGTGTCACTATAGGCAATGTCACCGTGGGCACTGTCACCATGGTCACTGCCACCACTGTCACTGTCATTTTGAGCACTGTCACCATGGGTACTGCAACCATGAGCGCTGTCACCATGAGCACTGTCACCATTGCAAGTATCACCATGTGCACTGTCACCATGGGCACTATCACAATGAGAACTGTCAGCATGGGCACTGTCACTCTTGGCAATGTCACCATGGGCACTATCACTGTGAGCACTGTCAACATGAGCACGTCACCATGGGCACTGTCAACATGGGTACTATCTCGAAGGTCAATGTCACCATGAGCATTGTCAGGAAGGGCAATATCACCATGAACACTGTCACCAAAGGCACTATCACCATGAGCAATGTCACTGTGGGCCGTGTCACCAGGGGCACTATCACCATGGTTAATGTTATCATTGGCACTTTCCCCGTGAGCACTGTCACCCTGGGCACTTTCATCATAGGCACGGTCACCGTGAGCACTATCTCCATGAGCACAGCCACTGTGAACACCATCACCATAATCACTGGCCTCATCGGTACTGTCACCATGAGCACTGCCACAATGAGCACTGTCAGCATGGGCAAATCCCCCATGAGCACTGTCACTATGAGAACTGCTACCATGGGTATTTTCACCATGTGTACTGTCACCCTGTGTATTGTCACCATTTGCACTGTCACCATGAGGACTATTACCGTGAGCGCTATCACCGTGAGAACTCTCACAATGGGCCATGTCACCATGACACCTTGCACAAAGGGGGCTGTCAACATGAGTGCTGGCACCATTGGCACTATCACTGTGAGCATTCTCACTGTGGTCAGTGTCACCATGGGCACTGTCACCATGAGCACTGTCACCATAGGCAATGTCACCATGGTCAGTGTCACCATGAGCACTGTCAACATGGGCACTCATACAGTGGGCACTGTCACTGTGAGCACTGTCACCTTGGGTACTGCCACCATGAGCGCTGTCACCATGAGCACTGTCACCATTGCGAGTATCACAATGTGCACTGTCACCATGGGCACTGGCACAATTTCGTGTGTCACCTTGAACAATGTCACCATGGGAAATGTCACCGTGAGATGTGTCACCATAGGCAATGTCACCATGGGCAATGTCACCATGGGAAATGCCATTTTGCACACTGTCACCATGGGTACTGCAACCATGAGTACTGTCACCATTGGCAGTATGACCATGTGCACTGTCACCATGGGCACTATCACCATGACAACTCTCAGCGTGAGCACTGTCACTGTGGGAACAGGCATTGTGTGCAATTCCACCATGGGCAATGTCACCATGGGCACTATCACTGTGAGCACTGTCAATATAAGCACGTCAACATGAGCCCTGTCACCATTGGCAATGTCACCGTGAGAAGTGTCACTATAGGCGATGTCACCGTGGGCACTGTCACCATGGTCACTGCCACCACTGTCACTGTCATTTTGAGCACTGTCACCATGGGTACTGCAAACATGAGCACTGTCACCATTGCGATTATCACCATGTGTACTGTCACCATGGGCACTATCACAATGAGAATTGTCAGCGTGGGCACTGTCACTGTTGGCAAGGGCACCGTGGGCACTTCCACCATGGGCAATGTCACCATGGGCACTATCACTGTGAGCACTCTCAACATGAGCACGTCACCATGGGCACTGTCAACATGGGTACTATCTCGAAGGGCAATGTCACCATGAGCATTGTCAGGAAGGGCAATTTCACCATGAACACTGTCACCAAAGGCACTATCACCATGAGCAATGTCACTGTGGGCCGTGTCACCAGGGGCACTATCACCATGGTTAATGTTATCATTGGCACTTTCCCCGTGAGCACTGTCACCCTGGGCACTGTCATCATGGGCACGGTCACCGTGAGCACTATCTCCATGAGCACAGCCACTGTGAACACCATCACCATAATCACTGGCCTCATCGGTACTGTCACCATGAGCACTGCCACAATGAGCACTGTCAGCATGGGCACTTCCCCCATGAGCACTGTCACTATGAGAACTGCTAGCATGGGTATTTTCACCATGAGTACTGTCACCCTCTGTATTGTCACCATTTGCACTGTCACCATCAGGACTATTACCGTGAGTGCTATCACCGTGAGATCTCTCACCATGGTCACTGTCACCATGGCACCTTGCACAATGCGTGCTGTCAACATGAGTGCTGTCACCATTGGCACTATCACCGTGAGCATTCTCACTGTGGTCAGAGTCAACATGGGCTCTGTCACCATGAGCACTGTCACCATAGGCAATGTCACCGTGGTCAGTGTCACCATGAGCAATGTCTCCATGGGCACTCCTACAGTGGGCACTGTCACTGTGCGAACTGTCACCATGGTTACTGCCACTATGAGCAGTGTCTCTGTGAGTACTGTCAGCATGGGTTTTTACCGTGAGCACTGTCACCATGAGCCCTGTCACCATTTTTCTGTGCCACCATGTGCACTACCACCATGTGCACTCTCACCATGGGCACTATCACCGATAACACTGTCACCATAAGTACTGTCTGCATGGGCACTGTCACCAAGGGCACAGCCAACATGTGACCCGTAACCATTGTCAGTGTCACTGTGAGAAGTGTCACCATGGGAATTAACAACATAGGCACTCTCATCATGAGCACTGTCACCATGAGCACTGACATCACGAGCACTGTCACCCAGGGCAGTGCCACCGTGAGCCCTGTCACCATAACTGTTGCTATGAGAATTGTAACCATGGGCAATTTCTCAATGAGTAATGTCACCATGTGTATTTTCACCTTGGGCACTCTCAAAGTAAACAGTATTACCATGAGCACTTTCACTGTGAACACTGTCACCATGGGCACTGGCACAATGTGGTGTGTCACCATGAGCCATGTCACCATGGGAAATGTCACCGTGAGAAGTGTCACCATAGGCAATGTCACCATGGGCAATGTCACCATGGGAACTGCCATTTTGAGCACTGTCACCATGGGTACTACAACCATGAGTACTGTCACCATGAGTAATTTAACCATTGGCAGTATGACCATGTGCACTGTCACCATGGGCCCTATCACCATGACAACTCTCAGCGTGAGCACTGTCACTGTTGGAAATGGCATTGTGTGCAATTCCACCATGGGCAATGTCACCATGGACATTATCGCTGTGAGCACTGTCAATATGAGCACGTCAACATGAGCCTTGTCACCATGGGCAATGTCACTGTGAGAAGTGTCACTATAGGCAATGTCACCGTGGGCACTGTCACCATGGTCACTGCCACCACTGTCACTGTCATTTTGAGCACTGTCACCATGGGTACTGCAACCATGAGCGCTGTCACCATGAGCACTGTCACCATTGCAAGTATCACCATGTGCACTGTCACCATGGGCCCTATCACAATGAGAACTGTCAGCATGGGCACTGTCACTCTTGGCAATGTCACCATGGGCACTATCACTTTGAGCACTGTCAACATGAGCACGTCACCATGGGCACTGTCAACATGGGTACTATCTCGAAGGTCAATGTCACCATGAGCGTTGTCAGGATGGGCAACTTCACCGTGAGCACTGTCACCAATGGCACTATCACCATGAGCAATGTCACTGTGGGCCGTGTCACCAGGGGCACTATCACCATGGTTAATGTTATCATTGGCAATTTCCCCGTGAGCACTGTCACCCTGGGCACTGTCATCATGGGCACGGTCACCGTGAGCACTATCTCCATGAGCACAGCCACTGTGAACACCATCACCATAATCACTGGCCTCATCGGTACTGTCACCATGAGCACTGCCACAATGAGCACTGTCAGCATGGGCACTTCCCCCATGAGCACTGTCACTATGAGAACTGCTAGCATGGGTATTTTCACCATGAGTACTGTCACCCTCTGTATTGTCACCATTTGCACTGTCACCATCAGGACTATTACCGTGAGTGCTATCACCGTGAGATCTCTCACCATGGTCACTGTCACCATGGCACCTTGCACAATGCGTGCTGTCAACATGAGTGCTGTCATCATTGGCACTATCACCGTGAGCATTCTCACTGTGGTCAGAGTCAACATGGGCTCTGTCACCATGAGCACTGTCACCATAGGCAATGTCACCGTGGTCAGTGTCACCATGAGCAATGTCTCCATGGGCACTCCTACAGTGGGCACTGTCACTGTGCGAACTGTCACCATGTTTACTGCCACTATGAGCAGTGTCTCTGTGAGTACTGTCAGCATGGGTTTTTACCGTGAGCACTGTCACCATGAGCCCTGTCACCATTTTTCAGTGCCACCATGTGCACTACCACCATGTGCACTCTCACCATGGGCACTATCACCGATAACACTGTCACCATATGTACTGTCTGCATGGGCACTGTCACCAAGGGAACGGCCAACATGTGACCTGTAACCATTGTCAGTGTCACTGTGAGAAGTGTCACCATGGGAATTAACAACATAGGCACTCTCATCATGAGCACTGTCACCATGAGCACTGACACCACGAGCACTGTCACCCAGGGCAGTGCCACCGTGAGCACTCTCACCATAACTGTTGCTATGAGAATTGTAACCATGGGCAATTTCTCAATGAGTAATGTCACCATGTGTATTTTCACCTTGGGCACTCTCAAAGTAAACAGTATTACCATGAGCACTTTCACTGTGAACACTGTCACCATGGGCACTGGCACAATGTGGTGTGTCACCATGAGCCATGTCACCATGGGAAATGTCACCGTGAGAAGTGTCACCATAGGCAATGTCACCATGGGCAATGTCACCATGGGAACTGCCATTATGAGCACTGTCACCATGGGTACTGCAACCATGAGTACTGTCACCATGAGTAATTTAACCATTGGCAGTATGACCATGTGCACTGTCACCATGGGCACTATCACCATGACAACTCTCAGCGTGAGCACTGTCACTGTTGGAAATGGCATTGTGTGCAATTCCACCATGGGCAATGTCACCATGGACATTATCGCTGTGAGCACTGTCAATATGAGCACGTCAACATGAGCCCTGTCACCATGGGCAATGTCACTGTGAGAAGTGTCACTATAGGCAATGTCACCGTGGGCACTGTCACCATGGTCACTGCCACCACTGTCACTGTCATTTTGAGCACTGTCACCATGGGTACTGCAACCATGAGCGCTGTCACCATGAGCACTGTCACCATTGCAAGTATCACCATGTGCACTGTCACCATGGGCACTATCACAATGAGAACTGTCAGCATGGGCACTGTCACTCTTGGCAATGTCACCATGGGCACTATCACTTTGAGCACTGTCAGCATGAGCACGTCACCATGGGCACTGTCAACATGGGTACTATCTCGAAGGGCAATGTCACCATGAGCATTGTCAGGATGAGCAACCTCACCGTGAGCACTGTCACCAATGGCACTATCACCATGAGCAATGTCACTGTGGGCCGTGTCACCAGGGGCACTATCACCATGGTTAATGTTATCATTGGCAATTTCCCCGTGAGCACTGTCACCCTGGGCACTGTCATCATGGGCACGGTCACCGTGAGCACTATCTCTATGAGCACAGCCACTGTGAACACCATCACCATAATCACTGGCCTCATCGGTACTGTCACCATGAGCACTGCCACAATGAGCACTGTCAGCATGGGCACATCCCCCATGAGCACTGTCACTATGAGAACTGCTACCATGGGTATTTTCACCATGTGTACTGTCACCCTGTGTATTGTCACCATTTGCACTGTCACCATGAGGACTATTACCGTGAGCGCTATCACTGTGAGATCTCTCACCATGGTCACTGTCACCATGGCACCTTGCACAATGGGGGCTGTCAACATGAGTGCTGGCACCATTGGCACTATCACTGTGAGCATTCTCACTGTGGTCAGTGTCACCATGGGCACTGTCACCATGAGCACTGTCACCATAGGCAATGTAACCATGGTCAGTGTCACCATGAGCACTCTCAACATGGGCACTCATACAGTGGGCACTGTCACTGTGAGCACTGTCACCTTGGGTACTGCCACCATGAGCGCTGTCACCATGAGCACTGTCACCATTGCGAGTATCACAATGTGCACTGTCACCATGGGAACTGGCACAATGTCGTGTGTCAACTTGAGCAATGTCACCATGGGAAATGTCACCGTGAGATGTGTCACCATAGGCAATGTCACCATGGGCAATGTCACCATGGGAAATGCCATTTTGCACACTGTCACCATGGGTACTGCAACCATGAGTACTGTCACCATTGGCAGTATGACCATGTGCACTGTCACCATGGGCACTATCACCATGACAACTCTCAGCGTGAGCACTGTCACTGTTGGAAATGGCATTGTGTGCAATTCCACCATGGGCAATGTCACCATGGACATTATCGCTGTGAGCACTGTCAATATGAGCACGTCAACATGAGCCCTGTCACCATGGGCAATGTCACTGTGAGAAGTGTCACTATAGGCAATGTCACCGTGGGCACTGTCACCATGGTCACTGCCACCACTGTCACTGTCATTTTGAGCACTGTCACCATGGGTATTGCAACCATGAGCACTGTCACCATTGCGATTATCACCATGTGTACTGTCACCATGGGCACTATCACAATGAGAACTGTCAGCGTGGGCACTGTCACTGTTGGCAAGGGCACCGTGGGCACTTCCACCATGGGCAATGTCACCATGGGCACTATCACTTTGAGCACTGTCAACATGAGCACGTCACCATGGGCACTGTCAACATGGGTACTATCTCGAAGGGCAATGTCACCATGAGCATTGTCAGGAAGGGCAATTTCACCATGAACACTGTCACCAAAGGCACTATAACCATGAGCAATGTCACTGTGGGCCGTGTCACCAGGGGCACTATCACCATGGTTAATGTTCTCATTGGCACTTTCCCCGTGAGCACTGTCACCCTGGGCAATGTCATCATAGGCACGGTCACCGTGAGCACTATCTCCATGAGCACAGCCACCGTGAACACCATCACCATAATCACTGGCCTCATCGGTACTGTCACCATGAGCACTGCCACAATGAGCACTGTCAGCATGGGCACTTCCCCCATGAGCACTGTCACTATGAGAACTGCTAGCATGGGTATTTTCACCATGAGTACTGTCACCCTCTGTATTGTCACCATTTGCACTGTCACCATCAGGACTATTACCGTGAGTGCTATCACCGTGAGATCTCTCACCATGGTCACTGTCACCATGGCACCTTGCACAATGCGTGCTGTCAACATGAGTGCTGTCACCATTGGCACTATCACCGTGAGCATTCTCACAGTGGTCAGAGTCAACATGGGCTCTGTCACCATGAGCACTGTCACCATAGGCAATGTCACCGTGTTCAGTGTCACCAAGAGCAATGTCTCCATGGGCACTCCTACAGTGGGCACTGTCACTGTGTGAACTGTCACCATGGTTACTGCCACTATGAGCAGTGTCTCTGTGAGTACTGTCAGCATGGGTTTTTAACGTGAGCACTGTCACCATGAGCCCTGTCACCATTTTTCAGTGCCACCATGTGCACTACCACCATGTGCACTCTCACCATGGGCACTATCACCGATAACACTGTCACCATAAGTACTGTCTGCATGGGCACTGTCACCAAGGGCACGGCCAACATGTGACCTGTAACCATTGTCAGTGTCACTGTGAGAAGTGTCACCATGGGAATTAACAACATAGGCACTCTCATCATGAGCACTGTCACCATGAACACTGACATCACGAGCACTGTCACCCAGGGCAGTGCCACCATGAGCACTGTCACCATAACTGTTGCTATGAGAATTGTAACCATGGGCAATTTCTCAATGAGTAATGTCACCATGTGTATTTTTACCTTGGGCACTCTCAAAGTAAACAGTATTACCATGAGCACTTTCACTGTGAACACTGTCACCATGGGCACTGGCACAATGTGGTGTGTCACCATGAGCCATGTCACCATGGGAAATGTCACCGTGAGAAGTGTCACCATAGGCAATGTCACCATGGGCAATGTCAGCATGGGAACTGCCATTTTGAGCACTGTCACCATGGGTACTGCAACCATGAGTACTGTCACCATGAGTAATTTAACCATTGGCAGTATGACCATGTGCACTGTCACCATGGGCACTATCACCATGACAACTCTCAGCGTGAGCACTGTCACTGTTGGAAATGGCATTGTGTGCAATTCCACCATGGGCAATGTCACCATGGACATTATCGCTGTGAGCACTGTCAATATGAGCACGTCAACATGAGCCCTGTCACCATGGGCAATGTCACTGTGAGAAGTGTCACTATAGGCAATGTCACCGTGGGCACTGTCACCATGGTCACTGCCACCACTGTCACTGTCATTTTGAGCACTGTCACCATGGGTACTGCAACCATGAGCGCTGTCACCATGAGCACTGTCACCATTGCAAGTATCACCATGTGCACTGTCACCATGGGCACTATCACAATGAGAACTGTCAGCATGGGCACTGTCACTCTTGGCAATGTCACCATGGGCACTATCACTGTGAGCACTGTCAACATGAGCACGTCACCATGGGCACTGTCAACATGGGTACTATCTCGAAGGGCAATGTCACCATGAGCATTGTCAGGAAGGGCAATTTCACCATGAACACTGTCACCAAAGGCACTATCACCATGAGCAATGTCACTGTGGGCCGTGTCACCAGGGGCACTATCACCATGGTTAATGTTCTCATTGGCACTTTCCCCGTGAGCACTGTCACCCTGGGCACTGTCATCATAGGCACGGTCACCGTGAGCACTATCTCCATGAGCACAGCCACTGTGAACACCATCACCATAATCACCGGCCTCATCGGTACTGTCACCATGAGCACTGCCACAATGAGCACTGTCAGCATGGGCACATCCCCCATGAGCACTGTCACTATGAGAACTGCTAGCATGGGTATTTTCACCATGTGTACTGTCACCCTGTGTATTGTCACCATTTGCACTGTCACCATGAGGACTATTACCGTGAGCGCTATCACCGTGAGAACTCTCAAAATGGTCCCTGTCACCATGACACCTTGCACAAAGGGGGCTGTCAACATGAGTGCTGGCACCATTGGCACTATCACTGTGAGCATTCTCACTGTGGTCAGTGTCACCATGGGCACTGTCACCATGAGCACTGTCACCATAGGCAATGTCACCATGGTCAGTGTCACCATGAGCACTGTCAACATGGGCACTCATACAGTGGGCACTGTCACTGTGAGCACTGTCACCTTGGGTACTGCCACCATGAGCGCTGTCACCATGAGCACTGTCACCATTGCGAGTATCACAATGTGCACTGTCACCATGGGCACTGGCACAATGTCGTGTGTCACCTTGAGCAATGTCACCATGGGAAATGTCACCGTGAGATGTGTCACCATAGGCAATGTCACCATGGGCAATGTCACCATGGGAAATGCCATTTTGCACACTGTCACCATGGGTACTGCAACCATGAGTACTGTCACCATTGGCAGTATGACCATGTGCACTGTCACCATGGGCACTATCACCATGACAACTCTCAGCGTGAGCACTGTCACTGTGGGAACAGGAATTCTGTGCAATTCCACCATGGGCAATGTCACCATGGGCACTATCACTGTGAGCACTGTCAATATAAGCACGTCAACATGAGCCCTGTCACCATTGGCAATGTCACCGTGAGAAGTGTCACTATAGGCGATGTCACCGTGGGCACTGTCACCATGGTCACTGCCACCACTGTCACTGTCATTTTGAGCACTGTCACCATGGGTATTGCAACCATGAGCACTATCACCATTGCGATTATCACCATGTGTACTGTCACCATGGGCACTATCACAATGAGAACTGTCAGCGTGGGCACTGTCACTGTTGGCAAGGTCACCGTGGGCACTTCCACCATGGGCAATGTCACCATGGGAACTATCACTGTGAGCACTGTCAACATGAGCACGTCACCATGGGCACTGTCAACATGGGTACTATCTCGAAGGGTAATGTCACCATGAGCATTGTCAGGAAGGGCAATTTCACCATGAACACTGTCACCAAAGGCACTATCACCATGAGCAATGTCACTGTGGGCCGTGTCACCAGGGGCACTATCACCATGGTTAATGTTATCATTGGCACTTTCCCCGTGAGCACTGTCACCCTGGGCACTGTCATCATGGGCACGGTCACCGTGAGCACTATCTCCATGAACACAGCCACTGTGAACACCATCACCATAATCACTGGCCTCATCGGTACTGTCACCATGAGCACTGCCACAATGAGCACTGTCAGCATGGGCACTTCCCCCATGAGCACTGTCACTATGAGAACTGCTAGCATGGGTATTTTCACCATGAGTACTGTCACCCTCTGTATTGTCACCATTTGCACTGTCACCATCAGGACTATTACCGTGAGTGCTATCACCGTGAGATCTCTCACCATGGTCACTGTCACCATGGCACCTTGCACAATGCGTGCTGTCAACATGAGTGCTGTCACCATTGGCACTATCACCGTGAGCATTCTCACTGTGGTCAGAGTCAACATGGGCTCTGTCACCATGAGCACTGTCACCATAGGCAATGTCACCGTGGTCAGTGTCACCATGAGCAATGTCTCCATGGGCACTCCTACAGTGGGCACTGTCACTGTGCGAACTGTCACCATGGTTACTGCCACTATGAGCAGTGTCTCTGTGAGTACTGTCAGCATGGGTTTTTACCGTGAGCACTGTCACCATGAGCCCTGTCACCATTTTTCAGTGCCACCATGTGCACTACCACCATGTGCACTCTCACCATGGGCACTATCACCGATAACACTGTCACCATATGTACTGTCTGCATGGGCACTGTCACCAAGGGCACGGCCAACATGTGACCTGTAACCATTGTCAGTGTCACTGTGAGAAGTGTCACCATGGGAATTAACAACATAGGCACTCTCATCATGAGCACTGTCACCATGAGCACTGACACCACGAGCACTGTCACCCAGGGCAGTGCCACCGTGAGCACTGTTACCATAACTGTTGCTATGAGAATTGTAACCATGGGCAATTTCTCAATGAGTAATGTCACCATGTGTATTTTCACCTTGGGCACTCTCAAAGTAAACAGTATTACCATGAGCACTTTCACTGTGAACACTGTCACCATGGGCACTGGCACAATGTGGTGTGTCACGATGAGCCATGTCACCATGGGAAATATCACCGTGAGAAGTGTCACCATAGGCAATGTCACCATGGGCAATGTCACCATGGGAACTGCCATTTTGAGCACTGTCACCATGGGTACTGCAACCATGAGTACTGTCACCATGAGTAATTTAACCATTGGCAGTATGACCATGTGCACTGTCACCATGGGCACTATCACCATGACAACTCTCAGCGTGAGCACTGTCACTGTTGGAAATGGCATTGTGTGCAATTCCACCATGGGCAATGTCACCATGGACATTATCGCTGTGAGCACTGTCAATATGAGCACGTCAACATGAGCCCTGTCACCATGGGCAATGTCACTGTGAGAAGTGTCACTATAGGCAATGTCACCGTGGGCACTGTCACCATGGTCACTGCCACCACTGTCACTGTCATTTTGAGCACTGTCACCATGGGTACTGCAACCATGAGCGCTGTCACCATGAGCACTGTCACCATTGCAAGTATCACCATGTGCACTGTCACCATGGGCACTATCACAATGAGAACTGTCAGCATGGGCACTGTCACTCTTGGCAATGTCACCATGGGCACTATCACTTTGAGCACTGTCAGCATGAGCACGTCACCATGGGCACTGTCAACATGGGTACTATCTCGAAGGGCAATGTCACCATGAGCATTGTCAGGATGAGCAACCTCACCGTGAGCACTGTCACCAATGGCACTATCACCATGAGCAATGTCACTGTGGGCCGTGTCACCAGGGGCACTATCACCATGGTTAATGTTATCATTGGCAATTTCCCCGTGAGCACTGTCACCCTGGGCACTGTCATCATGGGCACGGTCACCGTGAGCACTATCTCTATGAGCACAGCCACTGTGAACACCATCACCATAATCACTGGCCTCATCGGTACTGTCACCATGAGCACTGCCACAATGAGCACTGTCAGCATGGGCACATCCCCCATGAGCACTGTCACTATGAGAACTGCTACCATGGGTATTTTCACCATGTGTACTGTCACCCTGTGTATTGTCACCATTTGCACTGTCACCATGAGGACTATTACCGTGAGCGCTATCACTGTGAGATCTCTCACCATGGTCACTGTCACCATGGCACCTTGCACAATGGGGGCTGTCAACATGAGTGCTGTCACCATTGGCACTATCACTGTGAGCATTCTCACTGTGGTCAGTGTCACCATGGGCACTGTCACCATGAGCACTGTCACCATAGGCAATGTAACCATGGTCAGTGTCACCATGAGCACTCTCAACATGGGCACTCATACAGTGGGCACTGTCACTGTGAGCACTGTCACCTTGGGTAATGCCACCATGAGCGCTGTCACCATGAGCACTGTCACCATTGCGAGTATCACAATGTGCACTGTCACCATGGGAACTGGCACAATGTCGTGTGTCACCTTGAGCAATGTCACCATGGGAAATGTCACCGTGAGATGTGTCACCATAGGCAATGTCAACATGGGCAATGTCACCATGGGAAATGCCATTTTGCACACTGTCACCATGGGTACTGCAACCATGAGTACTGTCACCATTGGCAGTATGACCATGTGCACTGTCACCATGGGCACTATCACCATGACAACTCTCAGCGTGAGCACTGTCACTGTGGGAACTGGCATTGTGTGCAATTCCACCATGGGCAATGTCACCATGGGCACTATCACTGTGAGCACTGTCAATATAAGCACGTCAACATGAGCCCTGTCACCATTGGCAATGTCACCGTGAGAAGTGTCACTATAGGCGATGTCACCGTGGGCACTGTCACCATGGTCACTGCCACCACTGTCACTGTCATTTTGAGCACTGTCACCATGGGTATTGCAACCATGAGCACTGTCACCATTGCGATTATCACCATGTGTACTGTCACCATGGGCACTATCACAATGAGAACTGTCAGCGTGGGCACTGTCACTGTTGGCAAGGGCACCGTGGGCACTTCCACCATGGGCAATGTCACCATGGGCACTATCACTTTGAGCACTGTCAACATGAGCACGTCACCATGGGCACTGTCAACATGGGTACTATCTCGAAGGGCAATGTCACCATGAGCATTGTCAGGAAGGGCAATTTCACCATGAACACTGTCACCAAAGGCACTATAACCATGAGCAATGTCACTGTGGGCCGTGTCACCAGGGGCACTATCACCATGGTTAATGTTCTCATTGGCACTTTCCCCGTGAGCACTGTCACCCTGGGCAATGTCATCATAGGCACGGTCACCGTGAGCACTATCTCCATGAGCACAGCCACCGTGAACACCATCACCATAATCACTGGCCTCATCGGTACTGTCACCATGAGCACTGCCACAATGAGCACTGTCAGCATGGGCACTTCCCCCATGAGCACTGTCACTATGAGAACTGCTACCATGGGTATTTTCACCATGAGTACTGTCACCCTCTTTATTGTCACCATTTGCACTGTCACCATCAGGACTATTACCGTGAGTGCTATCACCGTGAGATCTCTCACCATGGTCACTGTCACCATGGCACCTTGCACAATGCGTGCTGTCAACATGAGTGCTGTCACCATTGGCCCTATCACCGTGAGCATTCTCACTGTGGTCAGAGTCAACATGGGCTCTGTCACCATGAGCACTGTCACCATAGGCAATGTCACCGTGGTCAGTGTCACCATGAGCAATGTCTCCATGGGCACTCCTACAGTGGGCACTGTCACTGTGCGAACTGTCACCATGGTTACTGCCACTATGAGCAGTGTCTCTGTGAGTACTGTCAGCATGGGTTTTTACCGTGAGCACTGTCACCATGAGCCCTGTCACCATTTTTCTGTGCCACCATGTGCACTACCACCATGTGCACTCTCACCATGGGCACTATCACCGATAACACTGTCACCATAAGTACTGTCTGCATGGGCACTGTCACCAAGGGCACAGCCAACATGTGACCCGTAACCATTGTCAGTGTCACTGTGAGAAGTGTCACCATGGGAATTAACAACATAGGCACTCTCATCATGAGCACTGTCACCATGAGCACTGACATCACGAGCACTGTCACCCAGGGCAGTGCCACCGTGAGCCCTGTCACCATTACTGTTGCTATGAGAATTGTAACCATGGGCAATTTCTCAATGAGTAATGTCACCATGTGTATTTTCACCTTGGGCACTCTCAAAGTAAACAGTATTACCATGAGCACTTTCACTGTGAACACTGTCACCATGGGCACTGGCACAATGTGGTGTGTCACCATGAGCCATGTCACCATGGGAAATGTCACCGTGAGAAGTGTCACCATAGGCAATGTCACCATGGGCAATGTCACCATGGGAACTGCCATTTTGAGCACTGTCACCATGGGTACTACAACCATGAGTACTGTCACCATGAGTAATTTAACCATTGGCAGTATGACCATGTGCACTGTCACCATGGGCCCTATCACCATGACAACTCTCAGCGTGAGCACTGTCACTGTTGGAAATGGCATTGTGTGCAATTCCACCATGGGCAATGTCACCATGGACATTATCGCTGTGAGCACTGTCAATATGAGCACGTCAACATGAGCCCTGTCACCATGGGCAATGTCACTGTGAGAAGTGTCACTATAGGCAATGTCACCGTGGGCACTGTCACCATGGTCACTGCCACCACTGTCACTGTCATTTTGAGCACTGTCACCATGGGTACTGCAACCATGAGCGCTGTCACCATGAGCACTGTCACCATTGCGATTATCACCATGTGTACTGTCACCATGGGCACTATCACAATGAGAACTGTCAGCGTGGGCACTGTCACTGTTGGCAAGGGCACCGTGGGCACTTCCACCATGGGCAATGTCACCATGGGCACTATCACTTTGAGCACTGTCAACATGAGCACGTCACCATGGGCACTGTCAACATGGGTACTATCTCGAAGGGCAATGTCACCATGAGCATTGTCAGGAAGGGCAATTTCACCATGAACACTGTCACCAAAGGCACTATAACCATGAGCAATGTCACTGTGGGCCGTGTCACCAGGGGCACTATCACCATGGTTAATGTTCTCATTGGCACTTTCCCCGTGAGCACTGTCACCCCGGGCAATGTCATCATAGGCACGGTCACCGGGAGCACTATCTCCATGAGCACAGCCACCGTGAACACCATCACCATAATCACTGGCCTCATCGGTACTGTCACCATGAGCACTGCCACAATGAGCACTGTCAGCATGGGCACTTCCCCCATGAGCACTGTCACTATGAGAACTGCTACCATGGGTATTTTCACCATGAGTACTGTCACCCTCTGTATTGTCACCATTTGCACTGTCACCATCAGGACTATTACCGTGAGTGCTATCACCGTGAGATCTCTCACCATGGTCACTGTCACCATGGCACCTTGCACAATGCGTGCTGTCAACATGAGTGCTGTCACCATTGGCACTATCACCGTGAGCATTCTCACAGTGGTCAGAGACAACATGGGCTCTGTCACCATGAGCACTGTCACCATAGGCAATGTCACCGTGGTCAGTGTCACCAAGAGCAATGTCTCCATGGGCACTCCTACAGTGGGCACTGTCACTGTGTGAACTGTCACCATGGTTACTGCCACTATGAGCAGTGTCTCTGTGAGTACTGTCAGCATGGGTATTTAACGTGAGCACTGTCACCATGAGCCCTGTCACCATTTTTCAGTGCCACCATGTGCACTACCACCATGTGCACTCTCACCATGGGCACTATCACCGATAACACTGTCACCATAAGTACTGTCTGCATGGGCACTGTCACCAAGGGCACGGCCAACATGTGACCTGTAACCATTGTCAGTGTCACTGTGAGAAGTGTCACCATGGGAATTAACAACATAGGCACTCTCATCATGAGCACTGTCACCATGAGCACTGACATCACGAGCACTGTCACCCAGGGCAGTGCCACCATGAGCACTGTCACCATAACTGTTGCTATGAGAATTGTAACCATGGGCAATTTCTCAATGAGTAATGTCACCATGTGTATTTTTACCTTGGGCACTCTCAAAGTAAACAGTATTACCATGAGCACTTTCACTGTGAACACTGTCACCATGGGCACTGGCACAATGTGGTGTGTCACCATGAGCCATGTCACCATGGGAAATGTCACCGTGAGAAGTGTCACCATAGGCAATGTCACCATGGGCAATGTCACCATGGGAACTGCCATTTTGAGCACTGTCACCATGGGTACTACAACCATGAGTACTGTCACCATGAGTAATTTAACCATTGGCAGTATGACCATGTGCACTGTCACCATGGGCACTATCACCATGACAACTCTCAGCGTGAGCACTGTCACTGTTGGAAATGGCATTGTGTGCAATTCCACCATGGGCAATGTCACCATGGACATTATCGCTGTGAGCACTGTCAATATGAGCACGTCAACATGAGCCCTGTCACCATGGGCAATGTCACTGTGAGAAGTGTCACTATAGGCAATGTCACCGTGGGCACTGTCACCATGGTCACTGCCACCACTGTCACTGTCATTTTGAGCACTGTCACCATGGGTACTGCAACCATGAGCGCTGTCACCATGAGCACTGTCACCATTGCAAGTATCACCATGTGCACTGTCACCATGGGCACTATCACAATGAGAACTGTCAGCATGGGCACTGTCACTCTTGGCAATGTCACCATGGGCACTATCACTGTGAGCACTGTCAACATGAGCACGTCACCATGGGCACTGTCAACATGGGTACTATCTCGAAGGGCAATGTCACCATGAGCATTGTCAGGAAGGGCAATTTCACCATGAACACTGTCACCAAAGGCACTATCACCATGAGCAATGTCACTGTGGGCCGTGTCACCAGGGGCACTATCACCATGGTTAATGTTATCATTGGCACTTTCCCCGTGAGCACTGTCACCCTGGGCACTGTCATCATAGGCACGGTCACCGTGAGCACTATCTCCATGAGCACAGCCACTGTGAACACCATCACCATAATCACTGGCCTCATCGGTACTGTCACCATGAGCACTGCCACAATGAGCACTGTCAGCATGGGCACATCCCCCATGAGCACTGTCACTATGAGAACTGCTAGCATGGGTATTTTCACCATGTGTACTGTCACCCTGTGTATTGTCACCATTTGCACTGTCACCATGAGGACTATTACCGTGAGCGCTATCACCGTGAGAACTCTCAAAATGGTCCCTGTCACCATGACACCTTGCACAAAGGGGGCTGTCAACATGAGTGCTGGCACCATTGGCACTATCACTGTGAGCATTCTCACTGTGGTCAGTGTCACCATGGGCACTGTCACCATGAGCACTGTCACCATAGGCAATGTCACCATGGTCAGTGTCACCATGAGCACTGTCAACATGGGCACTCATACAGTGGGCACTGTCACTGTGAGCACTGTCACCTTGGGTACTGCCACCATGAGCGCTGTCACCATGAGCACTGTCACCATTGCGAGTATCACAATGTGCACTGTCACCATGGGCACTGGCACAATGTCGTGTGTCACCTTGAGCAATGTCACCATGGGAAATGTCACCGTGAGATGTGTCACCATAGGCAATGTCACCATGGGCAATGTCACCATGGGAAATGCCATTTTGCACACTGTCACCATGGGTACTGCAACCATGAGTACTGTCACCATTGGCAGTATGACCATGTGCACTGTCACCATGGGCACTATCACCATGACAACTCTCAGCGTGAGCACTGTCACTGTGGGAACAGGAATTCTGTGCAATTCCACCATGGGCAATGTCACCATGGGCACTATCACTGTGAGCACTGTCAATATAAGCACGTCAACATGAGCCCTGTCACCATTGGCAATGTCACCGTGAGAAGTGTCACTATAGGCGATGTCACCGTGGGCACTGTCACCATGGTCACTGCCACCACTGTCACTGTCATTTTGAGCACTGTCACCATGGGTATTGCAACCATGAGCACTATCACCATTGCGATTATCACCATGTGTACTGTCACCATGGGCACTATCACAATGAGAACTGTCAGCGTGGGCACTGTCACTGTTGGCAAGGTCACCGTGGGCACTTCCACCATGGGCAATGTCACCATGGGAACTATCACTGTGAGCACTGTCAACATGAGCACGTCACCATGGGCACTGTCAACATGGGTACTATCTCGAAGGGCAATGTCACCATGAGCATTGTCAGGAAGGGCAATTTCACCATGAACACTGTCACCAAAGGCACTATCACCATGAGCAATGTCACTGTGGGCCGTGTCACCAGGGGCACTATCACCATGGTTAATGTTATCATTGGCACTTTCCCCGTGAGCACTGTCACCCTGGGCACTCTCATCATGGGCACGGTCACCGTGAGCACTATCTCCATGAGCACAGCCACTGTGAACACCATCACCATAATCACTGGCCTCATCGGTACTGTCACCATGAGCACTGCCACAATGAGCACTGTCAGCATGGGCACTTCCCCCATGAGCACTGTCACTATGAGAACTGCTAGCATGGGTATTTTCACCATGAGTACTGTCACCCTCTGTATTGTCACCATTTGCACTGTCACCATCAGGACTATTACCGTGAGTGCTATCACCGTGAGATCTCTCACCATGGTCACTGTCACCATGGCACCTTGCACAATGCGTGCTGTCAACATGAGTGCTGTCACCATTGGCACTATCACCGTGAGCATTCTCACTGTGGTCAGAGTCAACATGGGCTCTGTCACCATGAGCACTGTCACCATAGGCAATGTCACCGTGGTCAGTGTCACCATGAGCAATGTCTCCATGGGCACTCCTACAGTGGGCACTGTCACTGTGCGAACTGTCACCATGGTTACTGCCACTATGAGCAGTGTCTCTGTGAGTACTGTCAGCATGGGTTTTTACCGTGAGCACTGTCACCATGAGCCCTGTCACCATTTTTCAGTGCCACCATGTGCACTACCACCATGGGCACTCTCACCATGGGCACTATCACCGATAACACTGTCACCATATGTACTGTCTGCATGGGCACTGTCACCAAGGGCACGGCCAACATGTGACCTGTAACCATTGTCAGTGTCACTGTGAGAAGTGTCACCATGGGAATTAACAACATAGGCACTCTCATCATGAGCACTGTCACCATGAGCACTGACACCACGAGCACTGTCACCCAGGGCAGTGCCACCGTGAGCACTGTCACCATAACTGTTGCTATGAGAATTGTAACCATGGGCAATTTCTCAATGAGTAATGTCACCATGTGTATTTTCACCTTGGGCACTCTCAAAGTAAACAGTATTACCATGAGCACTTTCACTGTGAACACTGTCACCATGGGCACTGGCACAATGTGGTGTGTCACGATGAGCCATGTCACCATGGGAAATGTCACCGTGAGAAGTGTCACCATAGGCAATGTCACCATGGGCAATGTCACCATGGGAACTGCCATTTTGAGCACTGTCACCATGGGTACTGCAACCATGAGTACTGTCACCATGAGTAATTTAACCATTGGCAGTATGACCATGTGCACTGTCACCATGGGCACTATCACCATGACAACTCTCAGCGTGAGCACTGTCACTGTTGGAAATGGCATTGTGTGCAATTCCACCATGGGCAATGTCACCATGGACATTATCGCTGTGAGCACTGTCAATATGAGCACGTCAACATGAGCCCTGTCACCATGGGCAATGTCACTGTGAGAAGTGTCACTATAGGCAATGTCACCGTGGGCACTGTCACCATGGTCACTGCCACCACTGTCACTGTCATTTTGAGCACTGTCACCATGGGTACTGCAACCATGAGCGCTGTCACCATGAGCACTGTCACCATTGCAAGTATCACCATGTGCACTGTCACCATGGGCACTATCACAATGAGAACTGTCAGCATGGGCACTGTCACTCTTGGCAATGTCACCATGGGCACTATCACTTTGAGCACTGTCAGCATGAGCACGTCACCATGGGCACTGTCAACATGGGTACTATCTCGAAGGGCAATGTCACCATGAGCATTGTCAGGATGAGCAACCTCACCGTGAGCACTGTCACCAATGGCACTATCACCATGAGCAATGTCACTGTGGGCCGTGTCACCAGGGGCACTATCACCATGGTTAATGTTATCATTGGCAATTTCCCCGTGAGCACTGTCACCCTGGGCACTGTCATCATGGGCACGGTCACCGTGAGCACTATCTCTATGAGCACAGCCACTGTGAACACCATCACCATAATCACTGGCCTCATCGGTACTGTCACCATGAGCACTGCCACAATGAGCACTGTCAGCATGGGCACATCCCCCATGAGCACTGTCACTATGAGAACTGCTACCATGGGTATTTTCACCATGTGTACTGTCACCCTGTGTATTGTCACCATTTGCACTGTCACCATGAGGACTATTACCGTGAGCGCTATCACCGTGAGATCTCTCACCATGGTCACTGTCACCATGGCACCTTGCACAATGGGGGCTGTCAACATGAGTGCTGGCACCATTGGCACTATCACTGTGAGCATTCTCACTGTGGTCAGTGTCACCATGGGCACTGTCACCATGAGCACTGTCACCATAGGCAATGTAACCATGGTCAGTGTCACCATGAGCACTCTCAACATGGGCACTCATACAGTGGGCACTGTCACTGTGAGCACTGTCACCTTGGGTAATGCCACCATTAGCGCTGTCACCATGAGCACTGTCACCATTGCGAGTATCACAATGTGCACTGTCACCATGGGAACTGGCACAATGTCGTGTGTCACCTTGAGCAATGTCACCATGGGAAATGTCACCGTGAGATGTGTCACCATAGGCAATGTCACCATGGGCAATGTCACCATGGGAAATGCCATTTTGCACACTGTCACCATGGGTACTGCAACCATGAGTACTGTCACCATTGGCAGTATGACCATGTGCAATGTCACCATGGGCACTATCACCATGACAACTCTCAGCGTGAGCACTGTCACTGTGGGAACTGGCATTGTGTGCAATTCCACCATGGGCAATGTCACCATGGGCACTATCACTGTGAGCACTGTCAATATAAGCACGTCAACATGAGCCCTGTCACCATTGGCAATGTCACCGTGAGAAGTGTCACTATAGGCGATGTCACCGTGGGCACTGTCACCATGGTCACTGCCACCACTGTCACTGTCATTTTGAGCACTGTCACCATGGGTATTGCAACCATGAGCACTGTCACCATTGCGATTATCACCATGTGTACTGTCACCATGGGCACTATCACAATGAGAACTGTCAGCGTGGGCACTGTCACTGTTGGCAAGGGCACCGTGGGCACTTCCACCATGGGCAATGTCACCATGGGCACTATCACTTTGAGCACTGTCAACATGAGCACGTCACCATGGGCACTGTCAACATGGGTACTATCTCGAAGGGCAATGTCACCATGAGCATTGTCAGGAAGGGCAATTTCACCATGAACACTGTCACCAAAGGCACTATAACCATGAGCAATGTCACTGTGGGCCGTGTCACCAGGGGCACTATCACCATGGTTAAAGTTCTCATTGGCACTTTCCCCGTGAGCACTGTCACCCTGGGCAATGTCATCATAGGCACGGTCACCGTGAGCACTATCTCCATGAGCACAGCCACCGTGAACACCATCACCATAATCACTGGCCTCATCGGTACTGTCACCATGAGCACTGCCACAATGAGCACTGTCAGCATGGGCACTTCCCCCATGAGCACTGTCACTATGAGAACTGCTACCATGGGTATTTTCACCATGAGTACTGTCACCCTCTGTATTGTCACCATTTGCACTGTCACCATCAGGACTATTACCGTGAGTGCTATCACCGTGAGATCTCTCACCATGGTCACTGTCACCATGGCACCTTGCACAATGCGTGCTGTCAACATGAGTGCTGTCACCATTGGCACTATCACCGTGAGCATTCTCACAGTGGTCAGAGTCAACATGGGCTCTGTCACCATGAGCACTGTCACCATAGGCAATGTCACCGTGGTCAGTGTCACCAAGAGCAATGTCTCCATGGGCACTCCTACAGTGGGCACTGTCACTGTGTGAACTGTCACCATGGTTACTGCCACTATGAGCAGTGTCTCTGTGAGTACTGTCAGCATGGGTTTTTAACGTGAGCACTGTCACCATGAGCCCTGTCACCATTGTTCAGTGCCACCATGTGCACTACCACCATGTGCACTCTCACCATGGGCACTATCACCGATAACACTGTCACCATATGTACTGTCTGCATGGGCACTGTCACCAAGGGCACGGCCAACATGTGACCTGTAACCATTGTCAGTGTCACTGTGAGAAGTGTCACCATGGGAATTAACAACATAGGCACTCTCATCATGAGCACTGTCACCATGAGCACTGACATCACGAGCACTGTCACCCAGGGCAGTGCCACCATGAGCACTGTCACCATAACTGTTGCTATGAGAATTGTAACCATGGGCAATTTCTCAATGAGTAATGTCACCATGTGTATTTTTACCTTGGGCACTCTCAAAGTAAACAGTATTACCATGAGCACTTTCACTGTGAACACTGTCACCATGGGCACTGGCACAATGTGGTGTGTCACCATGAGCCATGTCACCATGGGAAATGTCACCGTGAGAAGTGTCACCATAGGCAATGTCACCATGGGCAATGTCACCATGGGAACTGCCATTTTGAGCACTGTCACCATGGGTACTACAACCATGAGTACTGTCACCATGAGTAATTTAACCATTGGCAGTATGACCATGTGCACTGTCACCATGGGCACTATCACCATGACAACTCTCAGCGTGAGCACTGTCACTGTTGGAAATGGCATTGTGTGCAATTCCACCATGGGCAATGTCACCATGGACATTATCGCTGTGAGCACTGTCAATATGAGCACGTCAACATGAGCCCTGTCACCATGGGCAATGTCACTGTGAGAAGTGTCACTATAGGCAATGTCACCGTGGGCACTGTCACCATGGTCACTGCCACCACTGTCACTGTCATTTTGAGCACTGTCACCATGGGTACTGCAACCATGAGCGCTGTCACCATGAGCACTGTCACCATTGCAAGTATCACCATGTGCACTGTCACCATGGGCACTATCACAATGAGAACTGTCAGCATGGGCACTGTCACTCTTGGCAATGTCACCATGGGCACTATCACTGTGAGCACTGTCAACATGAGCACGTCACCATGGGCACTGTCAACATGGGTACTATCTCGAAGGGCAATGTCACCATGAGCATTGTCAGGAAGGGCAATTTCACCATGAACACTGTCACCAAAGGCACTATCACCATGAGCAATGTCACTGTGGGCCGTGTCACCAGGGGCACTATCACCATGGTTAATGTTATCATTGGCACTTTCCCCGTGAGCACTGTCACCCTGGGCACTGTCATCATAGGCACGGTCACCGTGAGCACTATCTCCATGAGCACAGCCACTGTGAACACCATCACCATAATCACTGGCCTCATCGGTACTGTCACCATGAGCACTGCCACAATGAGCACTGTCAGCATGGGCACATCCCCCATGAGCACTGTCACTATGAGAACTGCTAGCATGGGTATTTTCACCATGTGTACTGTCACCCTGTGTATTGTCACCATTTGCACTGTCACCATGAGGACTATTACCGTGAGCGCTATCACCGTGAGAACTCTCAAAATGGTCCCTGTCACCATGACACCTTGCACAAAGGGGGCTGTCAACATGAGTGCTGGCACCATTGGCACTATCACTGTGAGCATTCTCACTGTGGTCAGTGTCACCATGGGCACTGTCACCATGAGCACTGTCACCATAGGCAATGTCACCATGGTCAGTGTCACCATGAGCACTGTCAACATGGGCACTCATACAGTGGGCACTGTCACTGTGAGCACTGTCACCTTGGGTACTGCCACCATGAGCGCTGTCACCATGAGCACTGTCACCATTGCGAGTATCACAATGTGCACTGTCACCATGGGCACTGGCACAATGTCGTGTGTCACCTTGAGCAATGTCACCATGGGAAATGTCACCGTGAGATGTGTCACCATAGGCAATGTCACCATGGGCAATGTCACCATGGGAAATGCCATTTTGCACACTGTCACCATGGGTACTGCAACCATGAGTACTGTCACCATTGGCAGTATGACCATGTGCACTGTCACCATGGGCACTATCACCATGACAACTCTCAGCGTGAGCACTGTCACTGTGGGAACAGGAATTCTGTGCAATTCCACCATGGGCAATGTCACCATGGGCACTATCACTGTGAGCACTGTCAATATAAGCACGTCAACATGAGCCCTGTCACCATTGGCAATGTCACCGTGAGAAGTGTCACTATAGGCGATGTCACCGTGGGCACTGTCACCATGGTCACTGCCACCACTGTCACTGTCATTTTGAGCACTGTCACCATGGGTATTGCAACCATGAGCACTATCACCATTGCGATTATCACCATGTGTACTGTCACCATGGGCACTATCACAATGAGAACTGTCAGCGTGGGCACTGTCACTGTTGGCAAGGTCACCGTGGGCACTTCCACCATGGGCAATGTCACCATGGGAACTATCACTGTGAGCACTGTCAACATGAGCACGTCACCATGGGCACTGTCAACATGGGTACTATCTCGAAGGGCAATGTCACCATGAGCATTGTCAGGAAGGGCAATTTCACCATGAACACTGTCACCAAAGGCACTATCACCATGAGCAATGTCACTGTGGGCCGTGTCACCAGGGGCACTATCACCATGGTTAATGTTCTCATTGGCACTTTCCCCGTGAGCACTGTCACCCTGGGCACTGTCATCATGGGCACGGTCACCGTGAGCACTATCTCCATGAGCACAGCCACTGTGAACACCATCACCATAATCACTGGCCTCATCGGTACTGTCACCATGAGCACTGCCACAATGAGCACTGTCAGCATGGGCACTTCCCCCATGAGCACTGTCACTATGAGAACTGCTAGCATGGGTATTTTCACCATGAGTACTGTCACCCTCTGTATTGTCACCATTTGCACTGTCACCATCAGGACTATTACCGTGAGTGCTATCACCGTGAGATCTCTCACCATGGTCACTGTCACCATGGCACCTTGCACAATGCGTGCTGTCAACATGAGTGCTGTCACCATTGGCACTATCACCGTGAGCATTCTCACTGTGGTCAGAGTCAACATGGGCTCTGTCACCATGAGCACTGTCACCATAGGCAATGTCACCGTGGTCAGTGTCACCATGAGCAATGTCTCCATGGGCACTCGTACAGTGGGCACTGTCACTGTGCGAACTGTCACCATGGTTACTGCCACTATGAGCAGTGTCTCTGTGAGTACTGTCAGCATGGGTTTTTACCGTGAGCACTGTCACCATGAGCCCTGTCACCATTTTTCAGTGCCCCCATGTGCACTACCACCATGTGCACTCTCACCATGGGCACTATCACCGATAACACTGTCACCATATGTACTGTCTGCATGGGCACTGTCACCAAGGGCACGGCCAACATGTGACCTGTAACCATTGTCAGTGTCACTGTGAGAAGTGTCACCATGGGAATTAACAACATAGGCACTCTCATCATGAGCACTGTCACCATGAGCACTGACACCACGAGCACTGTCATCCAGGGCAGTGCCACCGTGAGCACTGTCACCATAACTGTTGCTATGAGAATTGTAACCATGGGCAATTTCTCAATGAGTAATGTCACCATGTGTATTTTCACCTTGGGCACTCTCAAAGTAAACAGTATTACCATGAGCACTTTCACTGTGAACACTGTCACCATGGGCACTGGCACAATGTGGTGTGTCACGATGAGCCATGTCACCATGGGAAATGTCACCGTGAGAAGTGTCACCATAGGCAATGTCACCATGGGCAATGTCACCATGGGAACTGCCATTTTGAGCACTGTCACCATGGGTACTGCAACCATGAGTACTGTCACCATGAGTAATTTAACCATTGGCAGTATGACCATGTGCACTGTCACCATGGGCACTATCACCATGACAACTCTCAGCGTGAGCACTGTCACTGTTGGAAATGGCATTGTGTGCAATTCCACCATGGGCAATGTCACCATGGACATTATCGCTGTGAGCACTGTCAATATGAGCACGTCAACATGAGCCCTGTCACCATGGGCAATGTCACTGTGAGAAGTGTCACTATAGGCAATGTCACCGTGGGCACTGTCACCATGGTCACTGCCACCACTGTCACTGTCATTTTGAGCACTGTCACCATGGGTACTGCAACCATGAGCGCTGTCACCATGAGCACTGTCACCATTGCAAGTATCACCATGTGCACTGTCACCATGGGCACTATCACAATGAGAACTGTCAGCATGGGCACTGTCACTCTTGGCAATGTCACCATGGGCACTATCACTTTGAGCACTGTCAGCATGAGCACGTCACCATGGGCACTGTCAACATGGGTACTATCTCGAAGGGCAATGTCACCATGAGCATTGTCAGGATGAGCAACCTCACCGTGAGCACTGTCACCAATGGCACTATCACCATGAGCAATGTCACTGTGGGCCGTGTCACCAGGGGCACTATCACCATGGTTAATGTTATCATTGGCAATTTCCCCGTGAGCACTGTCACCCTGGGCACTGTCATCATGGGCACGGTCACCGTGAGCACTATCTCTATGAGCACAGCCACTGTGAACACCATCACCATAATCACTGGCCTCATCGGTACTGTCACCATGAGCACTGCCACAATGAGCACTGTCAGCATGGGCACATCCCCCATGAGCACTGTCACTATGAGAACTGCTACCATGGGTATTTTCACCATGTGTACTGTCACCCTGTGTATTGTCACCATTTGCACTGTCACCATGAGGACTATTACCGTGAGCGCTATCACTGTGAGATCTCTCACCATGGTCACTGTCACCATGGCACCTTGCACAATGGGGGCTGTCAACATGAGTGCTGGCACCATTGGCACTATCACTGTGAGCATTCTCACTGTGGTCAGTGTCACCATGGGCACTGTCACCATGAGCACTGTCACCATAGGCAATGTAACCATGGTCAGTGTCACCATGAGCACTCTCAACATGGGCACTCATACAGTGGGCACTGTCACTGTGAGCACTGTCACCTTGGGTAATGCCACCATGAGCGCTGTCACCATGAGCACTGTCACCATTGCGAGTATCACAATGTGCACTGTCACCATGGGAACTGGCACAATGTCGTGTGTCACCTTGAGCAATGTCACCATGGGAAATGTCACCGTGAGATGTGTCACCATAGGCAATGTCACCATGGGCAATGTCACCATGGGAAATGCCATTTTGCACACTGTCACCATGGGTACTGCAACCATGAGTACTGTCACCATTGGCAGTATGACCATGTGCACTGTCACCATGGGCACTATCACCATGACAACTCTCAGCGTGAGCACTGTCACTGTGGGAACTGGCATTGTGTGCAATTCCACCATGGGCAATGTCACCATGGGCACTATCACTGTGAGCACTGTCAATATAAGCACGTCAACATGAGCCCTGTCACCATTGGCAATGTCACCGTGAGAAATGTCACTATAGGCGATGTCACCGTGGGCACTGTCACCATGGTCACTGCCACCACTGTCACTGTCATTTTGAGCACTGTCACCATGGGTATTGCAACCATGAGCACTGTCACCATTGCGATTATCACCATGTGTACTGTCACCATGGGCACTATCACAATGAGAACTGTCAGCGTGGGCACTGTCACTGTTGGCAAGGGCACCGTGGGCACTTCCACCATGGGCAATGTCACCATGGGCACTATCACTTTGAGCACTGTCAACATGAGCACGTCACCATGGGCACTGTCAACATGGGTACTATCTCGAAGGGCAATGTCACCATGAGCATTGTCAGGAAGGGCAATTTCACCATGAACACTGTCACCAAAGGCACTATAACCATGAGCAATGTCACTGTGGGCCGTGTCACCAGGGGCACTATCACCATGGTTAATGTTCTCATTGGCACTTTCCCCGTGAGCACTGTCACCCTGGGCAATGTCATCATAGGCACGGTCACCGTGAGCACTATCTCCATGAGCACAGCCACCGTGAACACCATCACCATAATCACTGGCCTCATCGGTACTGTCACCATGAGCACTGCCACAATGAGCACTGTCAGCATGGGCACTTCCCCCATGAGCACTGTCACTATGAGAACTGCTACCATGGGTATTTTCACCATGAGTACTGTCACCCTCTGTATTGTCACCATTTGCACTGTCACCATCAGGACTATTACCGTGAGTGCTATCACCGTGAGATCTCTCACCATGGTCACTGTCACCATGGCACCTTGCACAATGCGTGCTGTCAACATGAGTGCTGTCACCATTGGCACTATCACCGTGAGCATTCTCACAGTGGTCAGAGTCAACATGGGCTCTGTCACCATGAGCACTGTCACCATAGGCAATGTCACCGTGGTCAGTGTCACCAAGAGCAATGTCTCCATGGGCACTCCTACAGTGGGCACTGTCACTGTGTGAACTGTCACCATGGTTACTGCCACTATGAGCAGTGTCTCTGTGAGTACTGTCAGCATGGGTTTTTAACGTGAGCACTGTCACCATGAGCCCTGTCACCATTGTTCAGTGCCACCATGTGCACTACCACCATGTGCACTCTCACCATGGGCACTATCACCGATAACACTGTCACCATAAGTACTGTCTGCATGGGCACTGTCACCAAGGGCACGGCCAACATGTGACCTGTAACCATTGTCAGTGTCACTGTGAGAAGTGTCACCATGGGAATTAACAACATAGGCACTCTCATCATGAGCACTGTCACCATGAGCACTGACATCACGAGCACTGTCACCCAGGGCAGTGCCACCATGAGCACTGTCACCATAACTGTTGCTATGAGAATTGTAACCATGGGCAATTTCTCAATGAGTAATGTCACCATGTGTATTTTTACCTTGGGCACTCTCAAAGTAAACAGTATTACCATGAGCACTTTCACTGTGAACACTGTCACCATGGGCACTGGCACAATGTGGTGTGTCACCATGAGCCATGTCACCATGGGAAATGTCACCGTGAGAAGTGTCACCATAGGCAATGTCACCATGGGCAATGTCACCATGGGAACTGCCATTTTGAGCACTGTCACCATGGGTACTACAACCATGAGTACTGTCACCATGAGTAATTTAACCATTGGCAGTATGACCATGTGCACTGTCACCATGGGCACTATCACCATGACAACTCTCAGCGTGAGCACTGTCACTGTTGGAAATGGCATTGTGTGCAATTCCACCATGGGCAATGTCACCATGGACATTATCGCTGTGAGCACTGTCAATATGAGCACGTCAACATGAGCCCTGTCACCATGGGCAATGTCACTGTGAGAAGTGTCACTATAGGCAATGTCACCGTGGGCACTGTCACCATGGTCACTGCCACCACTGTCACTGTCATTTTGAGCACTGTCACCATGGGTACTGCAACCATGAGCGCTGTCACCATGAGCACTGTCACCATTGCAAGTATCACCATGTGCACTGTCACCATGGGCACTATCACAATGAGAACTGTCAGCATGGGCACTGTCACTCTTGGCAATGTCACCATGGGCACTATCACTGTGAGCACTGTCAACATGAGCACGTCACCATGGGCACTGTCAACATGGGTACTATCTCGAAGGGCAATGTCACCATGAGCATTGTCAGGAAGGGCAATTTCACCATGAACACTGTCACCAAAGGCACTATCACCATGAGCAATGTCACTGTGGGCCGTGTCACCAGGGGCACTATCACCATGGTTAATGTTATCATTGGCACTTTCCCCGTGAGCACTGTCACCCTGGGCACTGTCATCATAGGCACGGTCACCATGAGCACTATCTCCATGAGCACAGCCACTGTGAACACCATCACCATAATCACTGGCCTCATCGGTACTGTCACCATGAGCACTGCCACAATGAGCACTGTCAGCATGGGCACATCCCCCATGAGCACTGTCACTATGAGAACTGCTAGCATGGGTATTTTCACCATGTGTACTGTCACCCTGTGTATTGTCACCATTTGCACTGTCACCATGAGGACTATTACCGTGAGCGCTATCACCGTGAGAACTCTCAAAATGGTCCCTGTCACCATGACACCTTGCACAAAGGGGGCTGTCAACATGAGTGCTGGCACCATTGGCACTATCACTGTGAGCATTCTCACTGTGGTCAGTGTCACCATGGGCACTGTCACCATGAGCACTGTCACCATAGGCAAAGTCATCATGGTCAGTGTCACCATGAGCACTGTCAACATGGGCACTCATACAGTGGGCACTGTCACTGTGAGCACTGTCACCTTGGGTACTGCCACCATGAGCGCTGTCACCATGAGCACTGTCACCATTGCGAGTATCACAATGTGCACTGTCACCATGGGCACTGGCACAATGTCGTGTGTCACCTTGCGCAATGTCACCATGGGAAATGTCACCGTGAGATGTGTCACCATAGGCAATGTCACCATGGGCAATGTCACCATGGGAAATGCCATTTTGCACACTGTCACCATGGGTACTGCAACCATGAGTACTGTCACCATTGGCAGTATGACCATGTGCACTGTCACCATGGGCACTATCACCATGACAACTCTCAGCGTGAGCACTGTCACTGTGGGAACTGGCATTGTGTGCAATTCCACCATGGGCAATGTCACCATGGGCACTATCACTGTGAGCACTGTCAATATAAGCACGTCAACATGAGCCCTGTCACCATTGGCAATGTCACCGTGAGAAGTGTCACTATAGGCGATGTTACCGTGGGCACTGTCACCATGGTCACTGCCACCACTGTCACTGTCATTTTGAGCACTGTCACCATGGGTATTGCAACCATGAGCACTGTCACCATTGCGATTATCACCATGTGTACTGTCACCATGGGCACTATCACAATGAAAACTGTCAGCGTGGGCACTGTCACTGTTGGCAAGGGCACCGTGGGCACTTCCACCATGGGCAATGTCACCATGGGCACTATCACTTTGAGCACTGTCAACATGAGCACGTCACCATGGGCACTGTCAACATGGGTACTATCTCGAAGGGCAATGTCACCATGAGCATTGTCAGGAAGGGCAATTTCACCATGAACACTGTCACCAAAGGCACTATAACCATGAGCAATGTCACTGTGGGCCGTGTCACCAGGGGCACTATCACCATGGTTAATGTTCTCATTGGCACTTTCCCCGTGAGCACTGTCACCCTGGGCAATGTCATCATAGGCACGGTCACCGTGAGCACTATCTCCATGAGCACAGCCACTGTGAACACCATCACCATAATCACTGGCCTCATCGGTACTGTCACCATGAGCACTGCCACAATGAGCACTGTCAGCATGGGCACTTCCCCCATGAGCACTGTCACTATGAGAACTGCTACCATGGGTATTTTCACCCTGTGTACTGTCACCCTGTGTATTGTCACCATTTGCACTCTCACCATGAGGACTATTACCGTGAGCGCTATCACCGTGAGATCTCTCACCATGGTCACTGTCACCATGGCACCTTGCACAATGCGTGCTGTCAACATGAGTGCTGTCACCATTGGCACTATCACCGTGAGCATTCTCACTGTGGTCAGAGTCTACATGGGCTCTGTCACCATGAGCACTGTCACCATAGGCAATGTCACCGTGGTCAGTGTCACCAAGAGCAATGTCTCCATGGGCACTCCTACAGTGGGCACTGTCACTGTGCGAACTGTCACCATGGTTACTGCCACTATGAGCAGTGTCTCTGTGAGTACTGTCAGCATGGGTTTTTACCGTGAGCACTGTCACCATGAGCCCTGTCACCATTTTTCAGTGCCACCATGTGCACTACCACCATGTGCACTCTCACCATGGGCACTATCACCGATAACACTGTCACCATAAGTACTGTCTGCATGGGCACTGTCACCAAGGGCACGGCCAACATGTGACCTGTAACCATTGTCAGTGTCACTGTGTGAAGTGTCACCATGGGAATTAACAACATAGGCACTCTCATCATGAGCACTGTCACCATGAGCACTGACACCACGAGCACTGTCACCCAGGGCAGTGCCACCGTGAGCACTGTCACCATAACTGTTGCTATGAGAATTGTAACCATGGGCAATTTCTCAATGAGTAATGTCACCATGTGTATTTTCACCTTGGGCACTCTCAAAGTAAACAGTATTACCATGAGCACTTTCACTGTGAACACTGTCACCATGGGCACTGGCACAATGTGGTGTGTCACCATGAGCCATGTCACCATGGGAAATGTCACCGTGAGAAGTGTCACCATAGGCAATGTCACCATGGGCAATGTCACCATGGGAACTGCCATTTTGAGCACTGTCACCATGGGTACTGCAACCATGAGTACTGTCACCATGAGTAATTTAACCATTGGCAGTATGACCATGTGCACTGTCACCATGGGCACTATCACCATGACAACTCTCAGCGTGAGCACTGTCACTGTTGGAAATGGCATTGTGTGCAATTCCACCATGGGCAATGTCACCATGGACATTATCGCTGTGAGCACTGTCAATATGAGCACGTCAACATGAGCCCTGTCACCATGGGCAATGTCACTGTGAGAAGTGTCACTATAGGCAATGTCACCGTGGGCACTGTCACCATGGTCACTGCCACCACTGTCACTGTCATTTTGAGCACTGTCACCATGGGTACTGCAACCATGAGCGCTGTCACCATGAGCACTGTCACCATTGCAAGTATCACCATGTGCACTGTCACCATGGGCACTATCACAATGAGAACTGTCAGCATGGGCACTGTCACTCTTGGCAATGTCACCATGGGCACTATCACTTTGAGCACTGTCAGCATGAGCACGTCACCATGGGCACTGTCAACATGGGTACTATCTCGAAGGGCAATGTCACCATGAGCATTGTCAGGATGAGCAACCTCACCGTGAGCACTGTCACCAATGGCACTATCACCATGAGCAATGTCACTGTGGGCCGTGTCACCAGGGGCACTATCACCATGGTTAATGTTATCATTGGCAATTTCCCCGTGAGCACTGTCACCCTGGGCACTGTCATCATGGGCACGGTCACCGTGAGCACTATCTCTATGAGCACAGCCACTGTGAACACCATCACCATAATCACTGGCCTCATCGGTACTGTCACCATGAGCACTGCCACAATGAGCACTGTCAGCATGGGCACATCCCCCATGAGCACTGTCACTATGAGAACTGCTAGCATGGGTATTTTCACCATGTGTACTGTCACCTTGTGTATTGTCACCATTTGCACTGTCACCATGAGGACTATTACCGTGAGCGCTATCACCGTGAGATCTCTCACCATGGTCACTGTCACCATGGCACCTTGCACAATGGGGGCTGTCAACATGAGTGCTGGCACCATTGGCACTATCACTGTGAGCATTCTCACTGTGGTCAGTGTCACCATGGGCACTGTCACCATGAGCAATGTCACCATAGGCAATGTAACCATGGTCAGTGTCACCATGAGCACTCTCAACATGGGCACTCATACAGTGGGCACTGTCACTGTGAGCACTGTCACCTTGGGTACTGCCACCATGAGCGCTGTCACCATGAGCACTGTCACCATTGCAAGTATCACCATGTGCACTGTCACCATGGGCACTATCACAATGAGAACTGTCAGCATGGGCACTGTCACTCTTGGCAATGTCACCATGGGCACTATCACTTTGAGCACTGTCAACATGAGCACGTCACCATGGGCACTGTCCACATGGGTACTATCTCGAAGGTCAATGTCACCATGAGCATTGTCAGGATGGGCAACTTCACCGTGAGCACTGTCACCAATGGTACTATCACCATGAGCAATGTCACTGTGGGCCGTGTCACCAGGGGCACTATCACCATGGTTAATGTTCTCATTGGCACTTTCCCCGTGAGCACTGTCACCCTGGGCACTGTCATCATGGGCACGGTCACCGTGAGCACTATCTCCATGAGCACAGCCACTGTGAACACCATCACCATAATCACTGGCCTCATCGGTACTGTCACCATGAGCACTGCCACAATGAGCACTGTCAGCATGGGCACTTCCCCCATGAGCACTGTCACTATGAGAACTGCTAGCATGGGTATTTTCACCATGAGTACTGTCACCCTCTGTATTGTCACCATTTGCACTGTCACCATCAGGACTATTACCGTGAGTGCTATCACCGTGAGATCTCTCACCATGGTCACTGTCACCATGGCACCTTGCACAATGCGTGCTGTCAACATGAGTGCTGTCACCATTGGCACTATCACCGTGAGCATTCTCACTGTGGTCAGAGTCAACATGGGCTCTGTCACCATGAGCACTGTCACCATAGGCAATGTCAACGTGGTCAGTGTCACCATGAGCAATGTCTCCATGGGCACTCCTACAGTGGGCACTGTCACTGTGCGAACTGTCACCATGGTTACTGCCACTATGAGCAGTGTCTCTGTGAGTACTGTCAGCATGGGTTTTTACCGTGAGCACTGTCACCATGAGCCCTGTCACCATTTTTCAGTGCCACCATGTGCACTACCACCATGTGCACTATCACCATGGGCACTATCACCGATAACACTGTCACCATAAGTACTGTCTGCATGGGCACTGTCACCAAGGGCACGGCAAACATGTGACCTGTAACCACTGTCAGTGTCACTGTGAGAAGTGTCACCATGGGAATTAACAACATAGGCACTCTCATCATGAGCACTGTCACCATGAGCACTGACACCACGAGCACTGTCACCCAGGGCAGTGCCACCGTGAGCACTGTCACCATAACTGTTGCTATGAGAATTGTAACCATGGGCAATTTCTCAATGAGTAATGTCACCATGTGTATTTTCACCTTGGGCACTCTCAAAGTAAACAGTATTACCATGAGCACTTTCACTGTGAACACTGTCACCATGGGCACTGGCACAATGTGGTGTGTCACCATGAGCCATGTCACCATGGGGAATGTCACCGTGAGAAGTGTCACCATAGGCAATGTCACCATGGGCAATGTCACCATGGGAACTGCCATTTTGAGCACTGTCACCATGGGTACTGCAACCATGAGTACTGTCACCATGAGTAATTTAACCATTGGCAGTATGACCATGTGCACTGTCACCATGGGCACTATCACCATGACAACTCTCAGCGTGAGCACTGTCACTGTTGGAAATGGCATTGTGTGCAATTCCACCATGGGCAATGTCACCATGGACATTATTGCTGTGAGCACTGTCAATATGAGCACGTCAACATGAGCCCTGTCACCATGGGCAATGTCACTGTGAGAAGTGTCACTATAGGCAATGTCACCGTGGACACTGTCACCATGGTCACTGCCACCACTGTCACTGTCATTTTGAGCACTGTCACCATGGGTATTGCAACCATGAGCGCTGTCACCATGAGCACTGTCACCATTGCGATTATCACCATGTGTACTGTCACCATGGGCACTATCACAATGAGAACTGTCAGCGTGGGCACTGTCACTGTTGGCAAGGGCACCGTGGGCACTTCCACCATGGGCAATGTCACCATGGGCACTATCACTGTGAGCACTGTCAACATGAGCACGTCACCATGGGCACTGTCACCATGGGTACTATCTCGAAGGGCAATGTCACCATGAGCATTGTCAGGAAGGGCAATTTCACCAAAAGCACTGTCACCAAAGGCACTATCACCATGAGCAATGTCACTGTGGGCCGTGTCACCAGGGGCACTATCACCATGGTTAATGTTCTCATTGGCACTTTCCCCGTGAGCACTGTCACCCTGGGCACTGTCATCATGGGCACGGTCACCGTGAGCACTATCTCCATGAGCACAGCCACTGTGAACACCATCACCATAATCACTGGCCTCATCGGTACTGTCACCATGAGCACTGCCACAATGAGCACTGTCAGCATGTGCACATCCCCCATGAGCACTGTCACTATGAGAACTGCTAGCATGGGTATTTTCACCATGTGTACTGTCACCCTGTGTATTGTCACCATTTGCACTGTCACCATGAGGACTATTACCGTGAGCGCTATCACCGTGAGAACTCTCACAATGGTCCCTGTCACCATGACACCTTGCACAAAGGGGGCTGTCAACATGAGTGCTGGCACCATTGGCACTATCACTGTGAGCATTCTCACTGTGGTCAGTGTCACCATGGGCACTGTCACCATGAGCACTGTCACCATAGGCAATGTCACCATGGTCAGTGTCACCATGAGCACTGTCAACATGGGCACTCATACAGTGGGCACTGTCACTGTGAGCACTGTCACCTTGGGTACTGCCACCATGAGCGCTGTCACCATGAGCACTGTCACCATTGCGAGTATCACAATGTGCACTGTCACCATGGGCACTGGCACAATGTCGTGTGTCACCTTGAGCAATGTCACCATGGGAAATGTCACCGTGAGATGTGTCACCATAGGCAATGTCACCATGGGCAATGTCACCATGGGAAATGCCATTTTGCACACTGTCACCATGGGTACTGCAACCATGAGTACTGTCACCATTGGCAGTATGACCATGTGCACTGTCACCATGGGCACTATCACCATGACAACTCTCACCGTGAGCACTGTCACTGTGGGAACAGGCATTGTGTGCAATTCCACCATGGGCAATGTCACCATGGGCACTATCACTGTGAGCACTGTCAATATAAGCACGTCAACATGAGCCCTGTCACCATTGGCAATGTCACCGTGAGAAGTGTCACTATAGGCGATGTCACCGTGGGCACTGTCACCATGGTCACTGCCACCACTGTCACTGTCATTTTGAGCACTGTCACCATGGGTATTGCAACCATGAGCACTATCACCATTGCGATTATCACCATGTGTACTGTCACCATGGGCACTATCACAATGAGAACTGTCAGCGTGGCACTGTCACTGTTGGCAAGGGCACCGTGGGCACTTCCACCATGGGCAATGTCACCATGGGCACTATCACTGTGAGCACTGTCAACATGAGCACGTCACCATGGGCACTGTCAACATGGGTACTATCTCGAAGGGCAATGTCACCATGAGCATTGTCAGGAAGGGCAATTTCACCATGAACACTGTCACCAAAGGCACTATAACCATGAGCAATGTCACTGTGGGCCGTGTCACCAGGGGCACTATCACCATGGTTAATGTTATCATTGGCACTTTCCCCGTGAGCACTGTCACCCTGGGCACTGTCATCATGGGCACGGTCACCGTGAGCACTATCTCCATGAGCACAGCCACTGTGAACACCATCACCATAATCACTGGCCTCATCGGTACTGTCACCATGAGCACTGCCACAATGAGCACTGTCAGCATGGGCACTTCCCCCATGAGCACTGTCACTATGAGAACTGCTAGCATGGGTATTTTCACCATGAGTACTGTCACCCTCTGTATTGTCACCATTTGCACTGTCACCATCAGGACTATTACCGTGAGTGCTATCACCGTGAGATCTGTCACCATGGTCACTGTCACCATGGCACCTTGCACAATGCGTGCTGTCAACATGAGTGCTGTCACCATTGGCACTATCACCGTGAGCATTCTCACTGTGGTCAGAGTCAACATGGGCTCTGTCACCATGAGCACTGTCACCATAGGCAATGTCACCGTGGTCAGTGTCACCATGAGCAATGTCTCCATGGGCACTCTTACAGTGGGCACTGTCACTGTGCGAACTGTCACCATGGTTACTGCCACTATGAGCAGTGTCTCTGTGAGTACTGTCAGCATGGGTTTTTACCGTGAGCACTGTCACCATGAGCCCTGTCATCATTTTTCAGTGCCACCATGTGCACTACCACCATGTGCACTCCCACCATGGGCACTATCACCGATAACACTGTCACCATAAGTACTGTCTGCATGGGCACTGTCACCAAGGGCACGGCCGACATGTGACCTGTAACCATTGTCAGTGTCACTGTGAGAAGTGTCACCATGGGAATTAACAACATAGGCACTCTCATCATGAGCACTGTCACCATGAGCACTGACACCACGAGCACTGTCACCCAGGGCAGTGCCACCGTGAGCACTGTCACCATAACTGTTGCTATGAGAATTGTAACCATGGGCAATTTCTCAATGAGTAATGTCACCATGTGTATTTTCACCTTGGGCACTCTCAAAGTAAACAGTATTACCATGAGCACTTTCACTGTGAACACTGTCACCATGGGCACAGGCACAATGTGGTGTGTCACCATGAGCCATGTCACCATGGGAAATGTCACCGTGAGAAGTGTCACCATAGGCAATGTCACCATGGGCAATGTCACCATGGGAACTGCCATTTTGAGCACTGTCACCATGGGTACTACAACCATGAGTACTGTCACCATGAGTAATTTAACCATTGGCAGTATGACCATGTGCACTGTCACCATGGGCACTATCACCATGACAACTCTCAGCGTGAGCACTGTCACTGTTGGAAATGGCATTGTGTGCAATTCCACCATGGGCAATGTCACCATGGACATTATCGCTGTGAGCACTGTCAATATGAGCACGTCAACATGAGCCCTGTCACCATGGGCAATGTCACTGTGAGAAGTGTCACTATAGGCAATGTCACCGTGGGCACTGTCACCATGGTCACTGCCACCACTGTCACTGTCATTTTGAGCACTGTCACCATGGGTACTGCAACCATGAGCGCTGTCACCATGAGCACTGTCACCATTGCAAGTATCACCATGTGCACTGTCACCATGGGCAATATCACAATGAGAACTGTCAGCATGGGCACTGTCACTCTTGGCAATGTCACCATGGGCACTATCACTGTGAGCACTGTCAACATGAGCACGTCACCATGGGCACTGTCAACATGGGTACTATCTCGAAGGGCAATGTCACCATGAGCATTGTCAGGAAGGGCAATTTCACCGTGAACACTGTCACCAAAGGCACTATCACCATGAGCAATGTCACTGTGGGCCGTGTCACCAGGGGCACTATCACCATGGTTAATGTTCTCATTGGCACTTTCCCCGTGAGCACTGTCACCCTAGGCACTGTCATCATGGGCACGGTCACCGTGAGCACTATCTCCATGAGCACAGCCACTGTGAACACCATCACCATATTCACTGGCCTCATCGGTACTGTCACCATGAGCACTGCCACAATGAGCACTGTCAGCATGGGCACATCCCCCATGAGCACTGTCACTATGAGAACTGCTACCATGGGTATTTTCACCATGTGTACTGTCACCTTGTGTATTGTCACCATTTGCACTGTCACCATGAGGACTATTACCGTGAGCGCTATCACTGTGAGATCTCTCACCATGGTCACTGTCACCATGGCACCTTGCACAATGGGGGCTGTCAACATGAGTGCTGGCACCATTGGCACTATCACTGTGAGCATTCTCACTGTGGTCAGTGTCACCATGGGCACTGTCACCATGAGCACTGTCACCATAGGCAATGTAACCATGGTCAGTGTCACCATGAGCACTCTCAACATGGGCACTCATACAGTGGGCACTGTCACTGTGAGCACTGTCACCTTGGGTACTGCCACCATGAGCGCTGTCACCATGAGCACTGTCACCATTGCAAGTATCACCATGTGCACTGTCACCATGGGCACTATCACAATGAGAACTGTCAGCATGGGCACTGTCACTCTTGGCAATGTCACCATGGGCACTATCACTTTGAGCACTGTCAACATGAGCACGTCACCATGGGCACTGTCAACATGGGTACTATCTCGAAGGTCAATGTCACCATGAGCATTGTCAGGATGGGCAACTTCACCGTGAGCACTGTCACCAATGGTACTATCACCATGAGCAATGTCACTGTGGGCCGTGTCACCAGGGGCACTATCACCATGGTTAATGTTATCATTGGCACTTTCCCCGTGAGCACTGTCACCCTGGGCACTGTCATCATGGGCACGGTCACCGTGAGCACTATCTCCATGAGCACAGCCACTGTGAACACCATCACCATAATCACTGGCCTCATCGGTACTGTCACCATGAGCACTGCCACAATGAGCACTGTCAGCATGGGCACTTCCCCCATGAGCACTGTCACTATGAGAATTGCTAGCATGGGTATTTACACCATGAGTAATGTCACCCTCTGTATTGTCACCATTTGCACTGTCACCATCAGGACTATTACCGTGAGTGCTATCACCGTGAGATCTCTCACCATGGTCACTGTCACCATGGCACCTTGCACAATGCGTGCTGTCAACATGAGTGCTGTCACCATTGGCACTATCACCGTGAGCATTCTCACTGTGGTCAGAGTCAACATGGGCTCTGTCACCATGAGCACTGTCACCATAGGCAATGTCACCGTGGTCAGTGACACCATGAGCAATGTCTCCATGGGCACTCCTACAGTGGGCACTGTCACTGTGCGAACTGTAACCATGGTTACTGCCACTATGAGCAGTGTCTCTGTGAGTACTGTCAGCATGGGTTTTTACCGTGAGCACTGTCACCATGAGCCCTGTCACCATTTTTCAGTGCCACCATGTGCACTACCACCATGTGCACTATCACCATGGGCACTATCACCGATAACACTGTCACCATAAGTACTGTCTTCATGGGCACTGTCACCAAGGGCACGGCAAACATGTGACCTGTAACCACTGTCAGTGTCACTGTGAGAAGTGTCACCATGGGAATTAACAACATAGGCACTCTCATCATGAGCACTGTCACCATGAGCACTGACACCACGAGCACTGTCACCCAGGGCAGTGCCACCGTGAGCACTGTCACCATAACTGTTGCTATGAGAATTGTAACCATGGGCAATTTCTCAATGAGTAATGTCACCATGTGTATTTTCACCTTGGGCACTCTCAAAGTAAACAGTATTACCATGAGCACTTTCACTGTGAACACTGTCACCATGGGCACTGGCACAATGTGGTGTGTCACCATGAGCCATGTCACCATGGGGAATGTCACCGTGAGAAGTGTCACCATAGGCAATGTCACCATGGGCAATGTCACCATGGGAACTGCCATTTTGAGCACTGTCAACATGGGTACTGCAACCATGAGTACTGTCACCATGAGTAATTTAACCATTGGCAGTATGACCATGTGCACTGTCACCATGGGCACTATCACCATGACAACTCTCAGCGTGAGCACTGTCACTGTTGGAAATGGCATTGTGTGCAATTCCACCATGGGCAATGTCACCATGGACACAATCGCTGTGAGCACTGTCAATATGAGCACGTCAACATGAGCCCTGTCACCATGGGCAATGTCACTGTGAGAAGTGTCACTATAGGCAATGTCACCGTGGACACTGTCACCATGGTCACTGCCACCACTGTCACTGTCATTTTGAGCACTGTCACCATGGGTATTGCAACCATGAGCGCTGTCACCATGAGCACTGTCACCATTGCGATTATCACCATGTGTACTGTCACCATGGGCACTATCACAATGAGAACTGTCAGCGTGGGCACTGTCACTGTTGGCAAGGGCACCGTGGGCACTTCCACCATGGGCAATGTCACCATGGGCACTATCACTGTGAGCACTGTCAACATGAGCACGTCACCATGGGCACTGTCACCATGGGTACTATCTCGAAGGGCAATGTCACCATGAGCATTGTCAGGAAGGGCAATTTCACCAAAAGCACTGTCACCAAAGGCACTATCACCATGAGCAATGTCACTGTGGGCCGTGTCACCAGGGGCACTATCACCATGGTTAATGTTCTCATTGGCACTTTCCCCGTGAGCACTGTCACCCTGGGCACTGTCATCATGGGCACGGTCACCGTGAGCACTATCTCCATGAGCACAGCCACTGTGAACACCATCACCATAATCACTGGCCTCATCGGTACTGTCACCATGAGCACTGCCACAATGAGCACTGTCAGCATGGGCACATCCCCCATGAGCACTGTCACTATGAGAACTGCTAGCATGGGTATTTTCACCATGTGTACTGTCACCCTGTGTATTGTCACCATTTGCACTGTCACCATGAGGACTATTACCGTGAGCGCTATCACCGTGAGAACTCTCACAATGGTCCCTGTCACCATGACACCTTGCACAAAGGGGGCTGTCAACATGAGTGCTGGCACCATTGGCACTATCACTGTGAGCATTCTCACTGTGGTCAGTGTCACCATGGGCACTGTCGCCATGAGCACTGTCACCATAGGCAATGTCACCATGGTCAGTGTCACCATGAGCACTGTCAACATGGGCACACATACAGTGGGCACTGTCACTGTGAGCACTGTCACCTTGGGTACTGCCACCATGAGCGCTGTCACCATGAGCACTGTCACCATTGCGAGTATCACAATGTGCACTGTCACCATGGGCACTGGCACAATGTCGTGTGTCACCTTGAGCAATGTCACCATGGGAAATGTCACCGTGAGATGTGTCACCATAGGCAATGTCACCATGGGCAATGTCACCATGGGAAATGCCATTTTGCACACTGTCACCATGGGTACTGCAAGCATGAGTACTGTCACCATTGGCAGTATGACCATGTGCACTGTCACCATGGGCACTATCACCATGACAACTCTCACCGTGAGCACTGTCACTGTGGGAACAGGCATTGTGTGCAATTCCACCATGGGCAATGTCACCATGGGCACTATCACTGTGAGCACTGTCAATATAAGCACGTCAACATGAGCCCTGTCACCATTGGCAATGTCACCGTGAGAAGTGTCACTATAGGCGATGTCACCGTGGGCACTGTCACCATGGTCACTGCCACCACTGTCACTGTCATTTTGAGCACTGTCACCATGGGTATTGCAACCATGAGCACTATCACCATTGCGATTATCACCATGTGTACTGTCACCATGGGCACTATCACAATGAGAACTGTCAGCGTGGGCACTGTCACTGTTGGCAAGGGCACCGTGGGCACTTCCACCATGGGCAATGTCACCATGGGCACTATCACTGTGAGCACTGTCAACATGAGCACGTCACCATGGGCACTGTCAACATGGGTACTATCTCGAAGGGCAATGTCACTATGAGCATTGTCAGGAAGGGCAATTTCACCGTGAACACTGTCACCAAAAGCACTATCACCATGAGCAATGTCACTGTGGGCCGTGTCACCAGGGGCACTATCACCATGGTTAATGTTCTCATTGGCACTTTCCCCGTGAGCACTGTCACCCTAGGCACTGTCATCATGGGCACGGTCACCGTGAGCACTATCTCCATGAGCACAGCCACTGTGAACACCATCACCATAATCACTGGCCTCATCGGTACTGTCACCATGAGCACTGCCACAATGAGCACTGTCAGCATGGGCACTTCCCCCATGAGCACTGTCACTATGAGAACTGCTAGCATGGGTATTTTCACCATGAGTACTGTCACCCTCTGTATTGTCACCATTTGCACTGTCACCATCAGGACTATTACCGTGAGTGCTATCACCGTGAGATCTGTCACCATGGTCACTGTCACCATGGCACCTTGCACAATGCGTGCTGTCAACATGAGTGCTGTCACCATTGGCACTATCACCGTGAGCATTCTCACTGTGGTCAGAGTCAACATGGGCTCTGTCACCATGAGCACTGTCACCATAGGCAATGTCACCGTGGTCAGTGTCACCATGAGCAATGTCTCCATGGGCACTCCTACAGTGGGCACTGTCACTGTGCGAACTGTCACCATGGTTACTGCCACTATGAGCAGTGTCTCTGTGAGTACTGTCAGCATGGGTTTTTACCGTGAGCACTGTCACCATGAGCCCTGTCACCATTTTTCAGTGCCACCATGTGCACTACCACCATGTGCACTCTCACCATTGGCACTATCACCGATAACACTGTCACCATAAGTACTGTCTGCATGGGCACTGTCACCAAGGGCACGGCCAACATGTGACCCGTAACCATTGTCAGTGTCACTGTGAGAAGTGTCACCATGGGAATTAACAACATAGGCACTCTCATCATGAGCACTGTCACCATGAGCACTGACACCACGAGCACTGTCACCCAGGGCAGTGCCACCGTGAGCACTGTCACCATAACTGTTGCTATGAGAATTGTAACCATGGGCAATTTCTCAATGAGTAATGTCACCATGTGTATTTTCACCTTGGGCACTCTCAAAGTAAACAGTATTACCATGAGCACTTTCACTGTGAACACTGTCACCATGGGCACTGGCACAATGTGGTGTGTCACCATGAGCCATGTCACCATGGGAAATGTCACCGTGAGAAGTGTCACCATAGGCAATGTCACCATGGGCAATGTCACCATGGGAACTGCCATTTTGAGCACTGTCACCATGGGTACTGCAACCATGAGTACTGTCACCATGAGTAATTTAACCATTGGCAGTATGACCATGTGCACTGTCACCATGGGCACTATCACCATGACAACTCTCAGCGTGAGCACTGTCACTGTTGGAAATGGCATTGTGTGCAATTCCACCATGGGCAATGTCACCATGGACATTATCGCTGTGAGCACTGTCAATATGAGCACGTCAACATGAGCCCTGTCACCATGGGCAATGTCACTGTGAGAAGTGTCACTATAGGCAATGTCACCGTGGGCACTGTCATCATGGTCACTGCCACCACTGTCACTGTCATTTTGAGCACTGTCACCATGGGTACTGCAACCATGAGCGCTGTCACCATGAGCACTGTCACCATTGCAAGTATCACCATGTGCACTGTCACCATGGGCACTATCACAATGAGAACTGTCAGCATGGGCACTGTCACTCTTGGCAATGTCACCATGGGCACTATCAATTTGAGCACTGTCAACATGAGCACGTCACCATGGGCACTGTCAACATGGGTACTATCTCGAAGGGCAATGTCACCATGAGCATTGTCAGGATGGGCAACCTCACCGTGAGCACTGTCACCAATGGCACTATCACCATGAGCAATGTCACTGTGGGCCGTGTCACCAGGGGCACTATCACCATGGTTAATGTTATCATTGGCAATTTCCCCGTGAGCACTGTCACCCTGGGTACTGTCATCATGGGCACGGTCACCGTGAGCACTATCTCCATGAGCACAGCCACTGTGAACACCATCACCATAATCACTGGCCTCATCGGTACTGTCACCATGAGCACTGCCACAATGAACACTGTCAGCATGGGCACATCCCCCATGAGCACTGTCACTATGAGAACTGCTACCATGGGTATTTTCACCATGTGTACTGTCACCCTGTGTATTGTCACCATTTGCACTGTCACCACGAGGACTATTACCGTGAGCGCTATCACTGTGAGATCTCTCACCATGGTCACTGTCACCATGGCACCTTGCACAATGGGGGCTGTCAACATGAGTGCTGGCACCATTGGCACTATCACTGTGAGCATTCTCACTGTGGTCAGTGTCACCATGGGCACTGTCACCATGAGCACTGTCACCATAGGCAATGTAACCTTGGTCAGTGTCACCATGAGCACTCTCAACATGGGCACTCATACAGTGGGCACTGTCACTGTGAGCACTGTCATCTTGGGTACTGCCACCATGAGCGCTGTCACCATGAGCACTGTCACCATTGCGAGTATCACAATGTGCACTGTCACCATGGGCACTGGCACAATGTCGTGTGTCACCTTGAGCAATGTCACCATGGGAAATGTCACCGTGAGATGTGTCACCATAGGCAATGTCACCATGGGCAATGTCACCATGGGAAATGCCATTTTGCACACTGTCACCATGGGTACTGCAACCATGAGTACTGTCACCATTGGCAGTATGACCATGTGCACTCTCACCATGGGCACTATCACCATGACAACTCTCAGCGTGAGCACTGTCACTGTGGGAACTGGCATTGTGTGCAATTCCACCATGGGCAATGTCACCATGGGCACTATCACTGTGAGCACTGTCAATATAAGCACGTCAACATGAGCCCTGTCACCATTGGCAATGTCACCGTGAGAAGTGTCACTATAGGCGATGTCACCGTGGGCACTGTCACCATGGTCACTGCCACCACTGTCACTGTCATTTTGAGCACTGTCACCATGGGTATTGCAACCATGAGCACTGTCACCATGAGCACTGTCACCATTGCGATTATCACCATGTGTACTGTCACCATGGGCACTATCACAATGAGAACTGTCAGCGTGGGCACTGTCACTGTTGGCAAGGGCACCGTGGACACTTCCACCATGGGCAATGTCACCATGGGCACTATCACTGTGAGCACTGTCAACATGAGCACGTCACCATGGGCAGGGTCACCATGGGCAATGTCACTGTGAGAAGTGTCACTATAGGCAATGTCACCGTTGGCACTGTCACCATGGTCACTGCCACCACTGTCACTGTTATTTTGAGCACTGTCACCATGGGTACTGCAACCATGAGCGCTGTCACCATGAGCACTGTCACCATTGGAAGTATCACCATGTGCACTGTCACCATGGGCACTATCACAATGAGAACTGTCAGCATGGGCACTGTCACTCTTGGCAATGTCACCATGGGCACTATCACTTTGAGCACTGTCAACATGAGCACGTCACCATGGGCACTGTCAACATGGGTACTATCTCGAAGGTCAATGTCACCATGAGCATTGTCAGGATGGGCAACTTCACCGTGAGCACTGTCACCAATGGCACTATCACCATGAGCAATGTCACTGTGGGCCGTGTCACCAGGGGCACTATCACCATGGTTAATATTATCATTGGCACATTCCCCGTGAGCACTGTCACCCTGGGCACTGTCATCATGGGCACGGTCACCGTGAGCACTATCTCCATGAGCACAGCCACTGTGAACACCATCACCATAATCACTGGCCTCATCGGTACTGTCACCATGAGCACTGTCAGCATGGGCACTTCCCCCATGAGCACTGTCACTATGAGAACTGCTAGCATGGGTATTTTCACCATGAGTACTGTCACCCTCTGTATTGTCACCATTTGCACTGTCACCATCAGGACTATTACCGTGAGTGCTATCACCGTGAGATCTCTCACCATGGTCACTGTCACCATGGCACCTTGCACAATGCGTGCTGTCAACATGAGTGCTGTCACCATTGGCACTATCACCGTGAGCATTCTCACTGTGGTCAGAGTCAACATGGGCTCTGTCACCATGAGCACTGTCACCATAGGCAATGTCACCGTGGTCAGTGTCACCATGAGCAATGTCTCCATGGGCACTCCTACAGTGGGCACTGTCACTGTGCGAACTGTCACCATGGTTACTGCCACTATGAGCAGTGTCTCTGTGAGTACTGTCAGCATGGGTTTTTACCGTGAGCACTGTCACCATGAGCCCTGTCACCATTTTTCAGTGCCACCATGTGCACTACCACCATGTGCACTCTCACCATGGGCACTATCACCGATAACACTGTCACCATAAGTACTGTCTGCATGGGCACTGTCACCAAGGGCACGGCCAACATGTGACCTGTAACCATTGTCAGTGTCACTGTGAGAAGTGTCACCATGGGAATTAACAACATAGGCACTCTCATCATGAGCACTGTCACCATGAGCACTGACACCACGAGCACTGTCACCCAGGGCAGTGCCACCATGAGCACTGTCACCATAACTGTTGCTATGAGAATTGTAACCATGGGCAATTTCTCAATGAGTAATGTCACCATGTGTATTTTCACCTTGGGCACTCTCAAAGTAAACAGTATTACCATGAGCACTTTCACTGTGAACACTGTCACCATGGGCACTGGCACAATGTGGTGTGTCACCATGAGCCATGTCACCATGGGAAATGTCACCGTGAGAAGTGTCACCATAGGCAATGTCACCATGGGCAATGTCACCATGGGAACTTCCATTTTGAGCACTGTCACCATGGGTACTGCAACCATGAGTACTGTCACCATGAGTAATTTAACCATTGGCAGTATGACCATGTGCACTGTCACCATGGGCACTATCACCATGACAACTCTCAGCGTGAGCACTGTCACTGTTGGAAATGGCATTGTGTGCAATTCCACCATGGGCAATGTCACCATGGACATTATCGCTGTGAGCACTGTCAATATGAGCACGTCAACATGAGCCCTGTCACCATGGGCAATGTCACTGTGAGAAGTGTCACTATAGGCAATGTCACCGTGGGCACTGTCACCATGGTCACTGCCACCACTGTCACTGTCATTTTGAGCACTGTCACCATGGGTACTGCAACCATGAGCGCTGTCACCATGAGCACTGTCACCATTGCAAGTATCACCATGTGCACTGTCACCATGGGCACTATCACAATGAGAACTGTCAGCATGGGCACTGTCACTCTTGGCAATGTCACCATGGGCACTATCACTTTGAGCACTGTCAACATGAGCACGTCACCATGGGCACTGTCAACATGGGTACTATCTCGAAGGACAATGTCACCATGAGCATTGTCAGGATGGGCAACTTCACCGTGAGCACTGTCACCAATGGCACTATCACCATGAGCAATGTCACTGTGGGCCGTGTCACCAGGGGCACTATCACCATGGTTAATGTTCTCATTGGCACTTTCCCCGTGAGCACTGTCACCATGGGCACTGTCATCATGGGCACGGTCACCGTGAGCACTATCTCCATGAGCACAGCCACTGTGAACACCATTACCATAATCACTGGCCTCATCGGTACTGTCACCATGAGCACTGCCACAATGAGCACTGTCAGCATGGGCACTTCCCCCATGAGCACTGTCACTATGAGTACTGCTAGCATGGGTATTTTCACCATGAGTACTGTCACCCTCTGTATTGTCACCATTTGCACTGTCACCATCAGGACTATTACCGTGAGTGCTATCACCGTGAGATCTCTCACCATGGTCACTGTCACCATGGCACCTTGCACAATGCGTGCTGTCAACATGAGTGCTGTCACCATTGGCACTATCACCGTGAGCATTCTCACTGTGGTCAGAGTCAACATGGGCTCTGTCACCATGAGCACTGTCACCATAGGCAATGTCACCGTGGTCAGTGTCACCATGAGCAATGTCTCCATGGGCACTCCTACAGTGGGCACTGTCACTGTGCGAAATGTCACCATGGTTACTGCCACTATGAGCAGTGTCTCTGTGAGTACTGTCAGCATGGGATTTTACCGTGAGCACTGTCACCATGAGCCCTGTCACCATTTTTCAGTGCCACCATGTGCACTACCACCATGTGCACTCTCACCATGGGCACTATCACCGATAACACTGTCACCATAAGTACTGTCTGCATGGGCACTGTCACCAAGGGCACGGCCAACATGTGACCTGTAACCATTGTCAGTGTCACTGTGAGAAGTGTCACCATGGGAATTAACAACATAGGCACTCTCATCATGAGCACTGTCACCATGAGCACTGACACCACGAGCACTGTCACCCAGGGCAGTGCCACCATGAGCACTGTCACCATAACTGTTGCTATGAGAATTGTAACCATGGGCAATTTCTCAATGAGTAATGTCACCATGTGTATTTTCACCTTGGGCACTCTCAAAGTAAACATTATTACCATGAGCACTTTCACTGTGAACACTGTCACCATGGGCACTGGCACAATGTGGTGTGTCACCATGAGCCATGTCACCATGGGAAATGTCACCGTGAGAAGTGTCACCATAGGCAATGTCACCATGGGCAATGTCACCATGGGAACTTCCATTTTGAGCACTGTCACCATGGGTACTGCAACCATGAGTACTGTCACCATGAGTAATTTAACCATTGGCAGTATGACCATGTGCACTGTCACCATGGGCACTATCACCATGACAACTCTCAGCGTGAGCACTGTCACTGTTGGAAATGGCATTGTGTGCAATTCCACCATGGGCAATGTCACCATGGACATTATCGCTGTGAGCACTGTCAATATGAGCACGTCAACATGAGCCCTGTCACCATGGGCAATGTCACTGTGAGAAGTGTCACTATAGGCAATGTCACCGTGGGCACTGTCACCATGGTCACTGCCACCACTGTCACTGTCATTTTGAGCACTGTCACCATGGGTACTGCAACCATGAGCGCTGTCACCATGAGCACTGTCACCATTGCAAGTATCACCATGTGCACTGTCACCATGGGCACTATCACAATGAGAACTGTCAGCATGGGCACTGTCACTCTTGGCAATGTCACCATGGGCACTATCACTTTGAGCACTGTCAACATGAGCACGTCACCATGGGCACTGTCAACATGGGTACTATCTCGAAGGACAATGTCACCATGAGCATTGTCAGGATGGGCAACTTCACCGTGAGCACTGTCACCAATGGCACTATCACCATGAGCAATGTCACTGTGGGCCGTGTCACCAGGGGCACTATCACCATGGTTAATGTTCTCATTGGCACTTTCCCCGTGAGCACTGTCACCATGGGCACTGTCATCATGGGCACGGTCACCGTGAGCACTATCTCCATGAGCACAGCCACTGTGAACACCATTACCATAATCACTGGCCTCATCGGTACTGTCACCATGAGCACTGCCACAATGAGCACTGTCAGCATGGGCACTTCCCCCATGAGCACTGTCACTATGAGTACTGCTAGCATGGGTATTTTCACCATGAGTACTGTCACCCTCTGTATTGTCACCATTTGCACTGTCACCATCAGGACTATTACCGTGAGTGCTATCACCGTGAGATCTCTCACCATGGTCACTGTCACCATGGCACCTTGCACAATGCGTGCTGTCAACATGAGTGCTGTCACCATTGGCACTATCACCGTGAGCATTCTCACTGTGGTCAGAGTCAACATGGGCTCTGTCACCATGAGCACTGTCACCATAGGCAATGTCACCGTGGTCAGTGTCACCATGAGCAATGTCTCCATGGGCACTCCTACAGTGGGCACTGTCACTGTGCGAAATGTCACCATGGTTACTGCCACTATGAGCAGTGTCTCTGTGAGTACTGTCAGCATGGGATTTTACCGTGAGCACTGTCACCATGAGCCCTGTCACCATTTTTCAGTGCCACCATGTGCACTACCACCATGTGCACTCTCACCATGGGCACTATCACCGATAACACTGTCACCATAAGTACTGTCTGCATGGGCACTGTCACCAAGGGCACGGCCAACATGTGACCTGTAACCATTGTCAGTGTCACTGTGAGAAGTGTCACCATGGGAATTAACAACATAGGCACTCTCATCATGAGCACTGTCACCATGAGCACTGACACCACGAGCACTGTCACCCAGGGCAGTGCCACCATGAGCACTGTCACCATAACTGTTGCTATGAGAATTGTAACCATGGGCAATTTCTCAATGAGTAATGTCACCATGTGTATTTTCACCTTGGGCACTCTCAAAGTAAACAGTATTACCATGAGCACTTTCACTGTGAACACTGTCACCATGGGCACTGGCACAATGTGGTGTGTCACCATGAGCCATGTCACCATGGGAAATGTCACCGTGAGAAGTGTCACCATAGGCAATGTCACCATGGGCAATGTCACCATGGGAACTGCCATTTTGAGCACTGTCACCATGGGTACTGCAACCATGAGTACTGTCACCATGAGTAATTTAACCATTGGCAGTATGACCATGTGCACTGTCACCATGGGCACTATCACCATGACAACTCTCAGCGTGAGCACTGTCACTGTTGGAAATGGCATTGTGTGCAATTCCACCATGGGCAATGTCACCATGGACATTATCGCTGTGAGCACTGTCAATATGAGCACGTCAACATGAGCCCTGTCACCATGGGCAATGTCACTGTGAGAAGTGTCACTATAGGCAATGTCACCGTGGGCACTGTCACCATGGTCACTCCCACCACTGTCACTGTCATTTTGAGCACTTTCACCATGGGTACTGCAACCATGAGCGCTGTCACCATGAGCACTGTCACCATTGCAAGTATCACCATGTGCACTGTCACCATGGGCACTATCACAATGAGAACTGTCAGCATGGGCACTGTCACTCTTGGCAATGTCACCATGGGCACTATCACTTTGAGCACTGTCAACATGAGCACGTCACCATGGGCACTGTCAACATGGGTACTATCTCGAAGGTCAATATCACCATGAGCATTGTCAGGATGGGCAACTTCACCGTGAGCACTGTCACCAATGGCACTATCACCATGAGCAATGTCACTGTGGGCCGTGTCACCAGGGGCACTATCACCATGGTTAATGTTCTCATTGGCACTTTCCCCGTGAGCACTGTCACCCTGGTCACTGTCATCATGGGCACGGTCACCGTGAGCACTATCTCCATGAGCACAGCCACTGTGAACACCATCACCATAATCACTGGCCTCATCGGTACTGTCACCATGAGCACTGCCACAATGAGCACTGTCAGCATGGGCACTTCCCCCATGAGCACTGTCACTATGAGAACTGCTAGCATGGGTATTTTCACCATGAGTACTGTCACCCTCTGTATTGTCACCATTTGCACTGTCACCATCAGGACTATTACCGTGAGTGCTATCACCGTGAGATCTCTCACCATGGTCACTGTCACCATGGCACCTTGCACAATGCGTGCTGTCAACATGAGTGCTGTCACCATTGGCACTATCACCGTGAGCATTCTCACTGTGGTCAGAGTCAACATGGGCTCTGTCATCATGAGCACTGTCACCATAGGCAATGTCACCGTGGTCAGTGTCACCATGAGCAATGTCTCCATGGGCACTCCTACAGTGGGCACTGTCACTGTGAGAAATGTCACCATGGTTACTGCCACTATGAGCAGTGTCTCTGTGAGTACTGTCAGCATGGGTTTTTACCGTGAGCACTGTCACCATGAGCCCTGTCACCATTTTGCAGTACCACCATGTGCACTACGACCATGGGCACTCTCACCATGGGCACTATCACCGATAACACTGTCACCATAAGTACTGTCTGCATGGGCACTGTCACCAAGGGCATGGCCAACATGTGACCTGTAACCATTGTCAGTGTCACTGTGAGAAGTGTCACCATGGGAATTAACAACATAGGCACTCTCATCATGAGCACTGTCACCATGAGCACTGACACCACGAGCACTGTCACCCAGGGCAGTGCCACCATGAGCACTGTCACCATAACTGTTGCTATGAGAATTGTAACCATGGGCAATTTCTCAATGAGTAATGTCACCATGTGTATTTTCACCTTGGGCACTCTCAAAGTAAACAGTATTACCATGAGCACTTTCACTGTGAACACTGTCACCATGGGCACTGGCACAATGTGGTGTGTCACCATGAGCCATGTCACCATGGGAAATGTCACCGTGAGAAGTGTCACCATAGGCAATGTCACCATGGGCAATGTCACCATGGGAACTGCCATTTTGAGCACTGTCACCATGGGTACTGCAACCATGAGTACTGTCACCATGAGTAATTTAACCATTGGCAGTATGACCATGTGCACTGTCACCATGGGCACTATCACCATGACAACTCTCAGCGTGAGCACTGTCACTGTTGGAAATGGCATTGTGTGCAATTCCACCATGGGCAATGTCACCATGGACATTATCGCTGTGAGCACTGTCAATATGAGCACGTCAACATGAGCCCTGTCACCATGGGCAATGTCACTGTGAGAAGTGTCACTATAGGCAATGTCACCGTGGGCACTGTCACCATGGTCACTGCCACCACTGTCACTGTCATTTTGAGCACTGTCACCATGGGTACTGCAACCATGAGCGCTGTCACCATGAGCACTGTCACCATTGGAAGTATCACCATGTGCACTGTCACCATGGGCACTATCACAATGAGAACTGTCAGCATGGGCACTGTCACTCTTGGCAATGTCACCATGGGCACTATCACTGTGAGCACTGTCAACATGAGCACGTCACCATGGGCACTGTCAACATGGGTACTATCTCGAAGGTCAATGTCACCATGAGCATTGTCAGGATGGGCAACTTCACCAAGAGCACTGTCACCAAAGGCACTATCACCATGAGCAATGTCACTGTGGGCCGTGTCACCAGGGGCACTATCACCATGGTTAATATTATCATTGGCAATTTCCCCGTGAGCACTGTCACCCTGGGCACTGTCATCATGGGCACGTTCACCGTGAGCAATATCTCCATGAGCACAGCCACTGTGAACACCATCACCATAATCACTGGCCTCATCGGTACTGTCACCATGAGCACTGCCACAATGAGCAAGGTCAGCATGGGCACATCCCCCATGAGCACTGTCACTATGAGAACTGCTACCATGGGTATTTTCACCATGTGTACTGTCACCCTGTGTATTGTCACCATTTGCACTGTCACCATGAGGACTATTACCGTGAGCGCTATCACCGTGAGATCTCTCACCATGGTCACTGTCACCATGGCCCCTTGCACAATGGGGGCTGTCAACATGAGTGCTGGCACCATTGGCACTATCACTGTGAGCATTCTCACTGTGGTCAGTGTCACCATGGGCACTGTCACCATGAGCACTGTCACCATAGGCAATGTCACCATGGTCTGTGGGACCATGAGCACTGTCAACATGGGCACTCATACAGTGGGCACTGTCACTGTGAGCACTGTCACCTTGGGTACTGCCACCATGAGCGCTGTCACCATGAGCACTGTCACCATTGCGAGTATCACAATGTGCACTGTCACCATGGGCACTGGCACAATGTCGAGTGTCACCTTGAGCAATGTCACCATGGGAAATGTCACCGTGAGATGTGTCACCATAGGCAATGTCACCATGGGCAATGTCACCATGGGAAATGCCATTTTGCACACTGTCACCATGGGTACTGCAACCATGAGTACTGTCAGCATTGGCAGTATGACCATGTGCACTGTCACCATGGGCACTATCACCATGACAACTCTCAGCGTGAGCACTGTCACTGTGGGAAATGGCATTGTGTGCAATTCCACCATGGGCAATGTCACCATGGGCAAAATCACTGTGAGCACTGTCAATATAAGCACGTCAACATGAGCCCTGTCACCATTGGCAATGTCACCGTGAGAAGTGTCACTATAGGCAATGTCACCATGGGCACTGTCACCATGGTCACTGCCACCACTGTCACTGTCATTTTGAGCACTGTCACCATGGGTACTGCAACCAAGAGCGCTGTCACCATGAGCACTGTCACCATTGCAAGTATCACCATGTGCACTGTCACCATGGGCACTATCACAATGAGAACTGTCAGCATGGGCACTGTCACTCTTGGCAATGTCACCATGGGCACTATCACTTTGAGCACTGTCAACATGAGCACGTCACCATGGGCACTGTCAACATGGGTACTATCTCGAAGGGCAATGTCACCATGAGCATTGTCAGGAAGGGCAATTTCACCATGAGCACTGTCACCAAAGGCACTATCACCATGAGCAATGTCACTGTGGGCCGTGTCACCAGGGGCACTATCACCATGGTTAATGTTCTCATTGGCACTTTCCCCGTGAGCACTGTCACCCTGGGCACTGTCATCATGGGCACGGTCACCGTGAGCACTATCTCCATGAGCACAGCCACTGTGAACACCATCACCATAATCACTGGCCTCATCGGTACTGTCACCATGAGCACTGCCACAATGAGCACTGTCAGCATGGGCACTTCCCCCATGAGCACTGTCACTATGAGTACTGCTAGCATGGGTATTTTCACCATGAGTACTGTCACCCTCTGTATTGTCACCATTTGCACTGTCACCATCAGGACTATTACCGTGAGTGCTATCACCGTGAGATCTCTCACCATGGTCACTGTCACCATGGCACCTTGCACAATGCGTGCTGTCAACATGAGTGCTGTCACCATTGGCACTATCACCGTGAGCATTCTCACTGTGGTCAGAGTCAACATGGGCTCTGTCACCATGAGCACTGTCACCATAGGCAATGTCACCGTGGTCAGTGTCACCATGAGCAATGTCTCCATGGGCACTCCTACAGTGGGCACTGTCACTGTGCGAACTGTCACCATGGTTACTGCCACTATGAGCAGTGTCTCTGTGAGTACTGTCAGCATGGGTTTTTACCGTGAGCACTGTCACCATGAGCCCTGTCACCATTTTTCAGTGCCACCATGTGCACTACCACCATGTGCACTCTCACCATGGGCACTATCACCGATAACACTGTCACCATAAGTACTGTCTTCATGGGCACTGTCACCAAGGGCACGGCCAACATGTGACCTGTAACCATTGTCAGTGTCACTGTGAGAAGTGTCACCATGGGAATTAACAACATAGGCACTCTCATCATGAGCACTGTCACCATGAGCACTGACACCACGAGCACTGTCACCCAGGGCAGTGCCACCATGAGCACTGTCACCATAACTGTTGCTATGAGAATTGTAACCATGGGCAATTTCTCAATGAGTAATGTCACCATGTGTATTTTCACCTTGGGCACTCTCAAAGTAAACAGTATTACCATGAGCACTTTCACTGTGAACACTGTCACCATGGGCACTGGCACAATGTGGTGTGTCACCATGAGCCATGTCACCATGGGAAATGTCACCGTGAGAAGTGTCACCATAGGCAATGTCACCATGGGCAATGTCACCATGGGAACTGCCATTTTGAGCACTGTCACCATGGGTACTGCAACCATGAGTACTGTCACCATGAGTAATTTAACCATTGGCAGTATGACCATGTGCACTGTCACCATGGGCACTATCACCATGACAACTCTCAGCGTGAGCACTGTCACTGTTGGAAATGGCATTGTGTGCAATTCCACCATGGGCAATGTCACCATGGACATTATCGCTGTGAGCACTGTCAATATGAGCACGTCAACATGAGCCCTGTCACCATGGGCAATGTCACTGTGAGAAGTGTCACTATAGGCAATGTCACCGTGGGCACTGTCACCATGGTCACTGCCACCACTGTCACTGTCATTTTGAGCACTGTCACCATGGGTACTGCAACCATGAGCGCTGTCACCATGAGCACTGTCACCATTGCAAGTATCACCATGTGCACTGTCACCATGGGCACTATCACAATGAGAACTGTCAGCATGGGCACTGTCACTCTTGGCAATGTCACAAGGGGCACTATCACTGTGAGCACTGTCAACATGAGCACGTCACCATGGGCACTGTCAACATGGGTACTATCTCGAAGGTCAATGTCACCATGAGCATTGTCAGGATGGGCAACTTCACCGTGAGCACTGTCACCAATGGCACTATCACCATGAGCAATGTCACTGTGGGCCGTGTCACCAGGGGCACTATCACCATGGTTAATGTTATCATTGGCAATTTCCCCGTGAGCACTGTCACCCTGGGCACTGTCATCATGGGCACGGTCACCGTGAGCACTATCTCCATGAGCACAGCCACTGTGAACACCATCACCATAATCACTGGCCTCATCGGTACTGTCACCATGAGCACTGCCACAATGAGCACTGTCAGCATGGGCACATCCCCCATGAGCACTGTCACTATGAGAACTGCTACCATGGGTATTTTCACCATGTGTACTGTCACCCTGTGTATTGTCACCATTTGCACTGTCACCATGAGGACTATTACCGTGAGCGCTATCACCGTGAGATCTCTCACCATGGTCACTGTCACCATGGCACCTTGCACAATGGGGGCTGTCAACATGAGTGCTGGCACCATTGGCACTATCACTGTGAGCATTCTCACTGTGGTCAGTGTCACCATGGGCACTGTCACCATGAGCACTGTCACCATAGGCAATGTCACCATGGTCAGTGGCACCATGAGCACTGTCAACATGGGCACTCATACAGTGGGCACTGTCACTGTGAGCACTGTCACCTTGGGTACTGCCACCATGAGCGCTGTCACCATGAGCACTGTCACCATTGCGAGTATCACAATGTGCACTGTCACCATGGGCACTGGCACAATGTCGTGTGTCACCTAGAGCAATGTCACCATGGGAAATGTCACCGTGAGATGTGTCACCATAGGCAATGTCACCATGGGCAATGTCACCATGGGAAATGCCATTTTGCACACTGTCACCATGGGTACTGCAACCATGAGTACTGTCACCATTGGCAGTATGACCATGTGCACTGTCACCATGGGCACTATCACCATGACAACTCTCAGCGTGAGCACTGTCACTGTGGGAACTGGCATTGTGTGCAATTCCACCATGGGCAATGTCACCATGGGCACTATCACTGTGAGCACTGTCAATATAAGCACGTCAACATGAGCCCTGTCACCATTGGCAATGTCACCGTGAGAAGTGTCACTATAGGCGATGTCACCGTGGTCACTGTCACCATGGTCACTGCCACCACTGTCACTGTCATTTTGAGCACTGTCACCATGGGTATTGCAACCATGAGCACTGTCACCATGAGCACTGTCACCATTGCGATTATCACCATGTGTACTGTCACCATGGGCACTATCACAATGAGAACTGTCAGCGTGGGCACTGTCACTGTTGGCAAGGGCACCGTGGGCACTTCCACCATGGGCAATGTCACCATGGGCATTGTCACTGTGAGCACTGTCAACATGAGCACGTCACCATGGGCACTGTCAACATGGGTACTATCACGAAGGGCAATGTCACCATGAGGATTGTCAGGAAGGGCAATTTCACCATGAGCACTGTCACCAATGGCACTATCACCATGAGCAATGTCACTGTGGGCCGTGTCACCAGGGGCACTATCACCATGATTAATGTTCTCATTGGCACTTTCCCCTAGAGCACTGTCACCCTGGGCACTGTCATCATGGGCACGGTCACCGTGAGCACTATCTCCATGAGCACAGCCACTGTGAACACCATCACCATAATCACTGGCCTCATCGGTACTCTCACCATGAGCACTGCCACAATGAGCACTGTCAGCATGGGCACTTCCCCCATGAGCACTTTCACTATGAGAACTGCTAGCATGGGTATTTTCACCATGAGTACTGTCACCCTCTGTATTGTCACCATTTGCACTGTCACCATCAGGACTATTACCGTGAGTGCTATCACCGTGAGATCTCTCACCATGGTCACTGTCACCATGGCACCTTGCACAATGCGTGCTGTCAACATGAGTGCTGTCACCATTGGCACTATCACCGTGAGCATTCTCACTGTGGTCAGAGTCAACATGGGCTCTGTCACCATGAGCACTGTCACCATAGGCAATGTCACCGTGGTCAGTGTCACCATGAGCAATGTCTCCATGGGCACTCCTACAGTGGGCACTGTCACTGTGCGAACTGTCACCATGGTTACTGCCACTATGAGCAGTGTCTCTGTGAGTACTGTCAGCATGGGTTTTTACCTTGAGCACTGTCACCATGAGCCCTGTCACCATTCTTCAGTGCCACCATGTGCACTACCACCATGTGCACTCTCACCATGGGCACTATCACCGATAACACTGTCACCATAAGTACTGTCTGCATGGGCACTGTCACCAAGGGCACGGCCAACATGTGACCTGTAACCATTGTCAGTGTCACTGTGAGAAGTGTCACCATGGGAATTAACAACATAGGCACTCTCATCATGAGCACTGTCACCATGAGCACTGACACCACGAGCACTGTCACCCAGGGCAGTGCCACCATGAGCACTGTCACCATAACTGTTGCTATGAGAATTGTAACCATGGGCAATTTCTCAATGAGTAATGTCACCATGTGTATTTTCACCTTGGGCACTCTCAAAGTAAACAGTATTACCATGAGCACTTTCACTGTGAACACTGTCACCATGGGCACTGGCACAATGTGGTGTGTCACCATGAGCCATGTCACCATGGGAAATGTCACCGTGAGAAGTGTCACCATAGGCAATGTCACCATGGGCAATGTCACCATGGGAACTGCCATTTTGAGCACTGTCACCATGGGTACTACAACCATGACTACTGTCACCATGAGTAATTTAACCATTGGCAGTATGACCATGTGCACTGTCACCATGGGCACTATCACCATGACAACTCTCAGCGTGAGCACTGTCACTGTTGGAAATGGCATTGTGTGCAATTCCACCATGGGCAATGTCACCATGGACATTATGGCTGTGAGCACTCTCAATATGAGCACGTCAAAATGAGCCCTGTCACCATAGGCAATGTCACTGTGAGAAGTGTCACTATAGGCAATGTCACTGTGAGAAGTGTCACTATAGGCAATGTCACCGTGGGCACTGTCACCATGATCACTGCCACCACTGTCACTGTCATTTTGAGCACTGTCACCATGGGTACTGCAACCATGAGCGCTGTCACCATGAGCACTGTCACCATTGCAAGTATCACCATGTGCACTGTCACCATGGGCACTATCACAATGAGAACTCTCAGCATGGGCACTGTCACTCTTGGCAATGTCACCATGGGCACTATCACTTTGAGCACTGTCAACATGAGCACGTCACCATGGGCACTGTCAACATGGGTACTATCTCGAAGGTCAATGTCACCATGAGCATTGTCAGGATGGGCAACTTCACCGTGAGCACTGTCACCAATGGCACTATCACCATGAGCAATGTCACTATGGGCTGTGTCACCGGGGGCACTATCACCATGGTTAATGTTCTCATTGGCACTTTCCCCGTGAACACTGTCACCCTGGGCACTGTCATCATGGGCACGGTCACCGTGAGCACTATCTCCATGAGCACAGCCACTGTGAACACCATCACCATAATCACTGGCCTCATCGGTACTGTCACCATGAGCACTGCCACAATGAGCACTGTCAGCATGGGCACTTCCCCCATGAGCACTGTCACTATGAGAACTGCTAACATGGGTATTTTCACCATGAGTACTGTCACCCTCTGTATTGTCACCATTTGCACTGTCACCATGAGGACTATTACCGTGAGTGCTATCACCGTGAGATCTCTCACCATGGTCACTGTCACCATGGCACCTTGCACAATGCGTGCTGTCAACATGAGTGCTGTCACCATTGGCACTATCACCGTGAGCATTCTCACTGTGGTCAGAGTCAACATGGGCTCTGTCACCATGAGCACTGTCACCATAGGCAATGTCACCGTGGTCAGTGTCACCATGAGCAATGTCTCCATGGGCACTCCTACAGTGGGCACTGTCACTGTGCGAACTGTCACCATGGTTACTGCCACTATGAGCAGTGTCTCTGTGAGTAATGTCAGCATGGGTTTTTACCGTGAGCACTGTCACCATGAGCCCTGTCACCATTTTGCAGTGCCACCATGTGCACTACCACCATGTGCACTCTCACCATGGGCACTATCACCGATAACACTGTCACCATAAGTACTGTCTGCATGGGCACTGTCACCAAGGGCACAGCCAACATGTGACCCGTAACCATTGTCAGTGTCACTGTGAGAAGTGTCACCATGGGAATTAAAAACATAGGCACTCTCATCATGAGCACTGTCACCATGAGCACTGACATCACGAGCACTGTCACCCAGGGCAGTGCCACCGTGAGCACTGTCACCATAACTGTTGCTATGAGAATTGTAACCATGGGCAATTTCTCAATGAGTAATGTCACCATGTGTATTTTCACCTTGGGCACTCTCAAAGTAAACAGTATTACCATGAGCACTTTCACTGTGAACACTGTCACCATGGGCACTGGCACAATGTGGTGTGTCACCATGAGCCATGTCACCATGGGAAATGTCACCGTGAGAAGTGTCACCATAGGCAATGTCACCATGGGCAATGTCACCATGGGAACTTCCATTTTGAGCACTGTCACCATGGGTACTGCAACCATGAGTACTGTCACCATGAGTAATTTAACCATTGGCAGTATGACCATGTGCACTGTCACCATGGGCACTATCACCATGACAACTCTCAGCGTGAGCACTGTCACTGTTGGAAATGGCATTGTGTGCAATTCCACCATGGGCAATGTCACCATGGACATTATCGCTGTGAGCACTGTCAATATGAGCACGTCAACATGAGCCCTGTCACCATGGGCAATGTCACTGTGAGAAGTGTCACTATAGGCAATGTCACCGTGGGCACTGTCACCATGGTCACTCCCACCACTGTCACTGTCATTTTGAGCACTTTCACCATGGGTACTGCAACCATGAGCGCTGTCACCATGAGCACTGTCACCATTGCAAGTATCACCATGTGCACTGTCACCATGGGCACTATCACAATGAGAACTGTCAGCATGGGCACTGTCACTCTTGGCAATGTCACCATGGGCACTATCACTTTGAGCACTGTCAACATGAGCACGTCACCATGGGCACTGTCAACATGGGTACTATCTCGAAGGTCAATATCACCATGAGCATTGTCAGGATGGGCAACTTCACCGTGAGCACTGTCACCAATGGCACTATCACCATGAGCAATGTCACTGTGGGCCGTGTCACCAGGGGCACTATCACCATGGTTAATGTTCTCATTGGCACTTTCCCCGTGAGCACTGTCACCCTGGGCACTGTCATCATGGGCACGGTCACCGTGAGCACTATCTCCATGAGCACAGCCACTGTGAACACCATCACCATAATCACTGGCCTCATCGGTACTGTCACCATGAGCACTGCCACAATGAGCACTGTCAGCATGGGCACTTCCCCCATGAGCACTGTCACTATGAGAACTGCTAGCATGGGTATTTTCACCATGAGTACTGTCACCCTCTGTATTGTCACCATTTGCACTGTCACCATCAGGACTATTACCGTGAGTGCTATCACCGTGAGATCTCTCACCATGGTCACTGTCACCATGGCACCTTGCACAATGCGTGCTGTCAACATGAGTGCTGTCACCATTGGCACTATCACCGTGAGCATTCTCACTGTGGTCAGAGTCAACATGGGCTCTGTCATCATGAGCACTGTCACCATAGGCAATGTCACCGTGGTCAGTGTCACCATGAGCAATGTCTCCATGGGCACTCCTACAGTGGGCACTGTCACTGTGAGAAATGTCACCATGGTTACTGCCACTATGAGCAGTGTCTCTGTGAGTACTGTCAGCATGGGTTTTTACCGTGAGCACTGTCACCATGAGCCCTGTCACCATTTTGCAGTACCACCATGTGCACTACGACCATGGGCACTCTCACCATGGGCACTATCACCGATAACACTGTCACCATAAGTACTGTCTGCATGGGCACTGTCACCAAGGGCATGGCCAACATGTGACCTGTAACCATTGTCAGTGTCACTGTGAGAAGTGTCACCATGGGAATTAACAACATAGGCACTCTCATCATGAGCACTGTCACCATGAGCACTGACACCACGAGCACTGTCACCCAGGGCAGTGCCACCATGAGCACTGTCACCATAACTGTTGCTATGAGAATTGTAACCATGGGCAATTTCTCAATGAGTAATGTCACCATGTGTATTTTCACCTTGGGCACTCTCAAAGTAAACAGTATTACCATGAGCACTTTCACTGTGAACACTGTCACCATGGGCACTGGCACAATGTGGTGTGTCACCATGAGCCATGTCACCATGGGAAATGTCACCGTGAGAAGTGTCACCATAGGCAATGTCACCATGGGCAATGTCACCATGGGAACTGCCATTTTGAGCACTGTCACCATGGGTACTGCAACCATGAGTACTGTCACCATGAGTAATTTAACCATTGGCAGTATGACCATGTGCACTGTCACCATGGGCACTATCACCATGACAACTCTCAGCGTGAGCACTGTCACTGTTGGAAATGGCATTGTGTGCAATTCCACCATGGGCAATGTCACCATGGACATTATCGCTGTGAGCACTGTCAATATGAGCACGTCAACATGAGCCCTGTCACCATGGGCAATGTCACTGTGAGAAGTGTCACTATAGGCAATGTCACCGTGGGCACTGTCACCATGGTCACTGCCACCACTGTCACTGTCATTTTGAGCACTGTCACCATGGGTACTGCAACCATGAGCGCTGTCACCATGAGCACTGTCACCATTGCAAGTATCACCATGTGCACTGTCACCATGGGCACTATCACAATGAGAACTGTCAGCATGGGCACTGTCACTCTTGGCAATGTCACCATGGGCACTATCACTGTGAGCACTGTCAACATGAGCACGTCACCATGGGCACTGTCAACATGGGTACTATCTCGAAGGTCAATGTCACCATGAGCATTGTCAGGATGGGCAACTTCACCAAGAGCACTGTCACCAAAGGCACTATCACCATGAGCAATGTCACTGTGGGCCGTGTCACCAGGGGCACTATCACCATGGTTAATATTATCATTGGCAATTTCCCCGTGAGCACTGTCACCCTGGGCACTGTCATCATGGGCACGTTCACCGTGAGCAATATCTCCATGAGCACAGCCACTGTGAACACCATCACCATAATCACTGGCCTCATCGGTACTGTCACCATGAGCACTGCCACAATGAGCAAGGTCAGCATGGGCACATCCCCCATGAGCACTGTCACTATGAGAACTGCTACCATGGGTATTTTCACCATGTGTACTGTCACCCTGTGTATTGTCACCATTTGCACTGTCACCATGAGGACTATTACCGTGAGCGCTATCACCGTGAGATCTCTCACCATGGTCACTGTCACCATGGCCCCTTGCACAATGGGGGCTGTCAACATGAGTGCTGGCACCATTGGCACTATCACTGTGAGCATTCTCACTGTGGTCAGTGTCACCATGGGCACTGTCACCATGAGCACTGTCACCATAGGCAATGTCACCATGGTCTGTGGGACCATGAGCACTGTCAACATGGGCACTCATACAGTGGGCACTGTCACTGTGAGCACTGTCACCTTGGGTACTGCCACCATGAGCGCTGTCACCATGAGCACTGTCACCATTGCGAGTATCACAATGTGCACTGTCACCATGGGCACTGGCACAATGTCGAGTGTCACCTTGAGCAATGTCACCATGGGAAATGTCACCGTGAGATGTGTCACCATAGGCAATGTCACCATGGGCAATGTCACCATGGGAAATGCCATTTTGCACACTGTCACCATGGGTACTGCAACCATGAGTACTGTCAGCATTGGCAGTATGACCATGTGCACTGTCACCATGGGCACTATCACCATGACAACTCTCAGCGTGAGCACTGTCACTGTGGGAAATGGCATTGTGTGCAATTCCCCCATGGGCAATGTCACCATGGGCAAAATCACTGTGAGCACTGTCAATATAAGCACGTCAACATGAGCCCTGTCACCATTGGCAATGTCACCATGAGAAGTGTCACTATAGGCAATGTCACCATGGGCACTGTCACCATGGTCACTGCCACCACTGTCACTGTCATTTTGAGCACTGTCACCATGGGTACTGCAACCAAGAGCGCTGTCACCATGAGCACTGTCACCATTGCAAGTATCACCATGTGCACTGTCACCATGGGCACTATCACAATGAGAACTGTCAGCATGGGCACTGTCACTCTTGGCAATGTCACCATGGGCACTATCACTTTGAGCACTGTCAACATGAGCACGTCACCATGGGCACTGTCAACATGGGTACTATCTCGAAGGGCAATGTCACCATGAGCATTGTCAGGAAGGGCAATTTCACCATGAGCACTGTCACCAAAGGCACTATCACCATGAGCAATGTCACTGTGGGCCGTGTCACCAGGGGCACTATCACCATGGTTAATGTTCTCATTGGCACTTTCCCCGTGAGCACTGTCACCCTGGGCACTGTCATCATGGGCACGGTCACCGTGAGCACTATCTCCATGAGCACAGCCACTGTGAACACCATCACCATAATCACTGGCCTCATCGGTACTGTCACCATGAGCACTGCCACAATGAGCACTGTCAGCATGGGCACTTCCCCCATGAGCACTGTCACTATGAGTACTGCTAGCATGGGTATTTTCACCATGAGTACTGTCACCCTCTGTATTGTCACCATTTGCACTGTCACCATCAGGACTATTACCGTGAGTGCTATCACCGTGAGATCTCTCACCATGGTCACTGTCACCATGGCACCTTGCACAATGCGTGCTGTCAACATGAGTGCTGTCACCATTGGCACTATCACCGTGAGCATTCTCACTGTGGTCAGAGTCAACATGGGCTCTGTCACCATGAGCACTGTCACCATAGGCAATGTCACCGTGGTCAGTGTCACCATGAGCAATGTCTCCATGGGCACTCCTACAGTGGGCACTGTCACTGTGCGAACTGTCACCATGGTTACTGCCACTATGAGCAGTGTCTCTGTGAGTACTGTCAGCATGGGTTTTTACCGTGAGCACTGTCACCATGAGCCCTGTCACCATTTTTCAGTGCCACCATGTGCACTACCACCATGTGCACTCTCACCATGGGCACTATCACCGATAACACTGTCACCATAAGTACTGTCTTCATGGGCACTGTCACCAAGGGCACGGCCAACATGTGACCTGTAACCATTGTCAGTGTCACTGTGAGAAGTGTCACCATGGGAATTAACAACATAGGCACTCTCATCATGAGCACTGTCACCATGAGCACTGACACCACGAGCACTGTCACCCAGGGCAGTGCCACCATGAGCACTGTCACCATAACTGTTGCTATGAGAATTGTAACCATGGGCAATTTCTCAATGAGTAATGTCACCATGTGTATTTTCACCTTGGGCACTCTCAAAGTAAACAGTATTACCATGAGCACTTTCACTGTGAACACTGTCACCATGGGCACTGGCACAATGTGGTGTGTCACCATGAGCCATGTCACCATGGGAAATGTCACCGTGAGAAGTGTCACCATAGGCAATGTCACCATGGGCAATGTCACCATGGGAACTGCCATTTTGAGCACTGTCACCATGGGTACTGCAACCATGAGTACTGTCACCATGAGTAATTTAACCATTGGCAGTATGACCATGTGCACTGTCACCATGGGCACTATCACCATGACAACTCTCAGCGTGAGCACTGTCACTGTTGGAAATGGCATTGTGTGCAATTCCACCATGGGCAATGTCACCATGGACATTATCGCTGTGAGCACTGTCAATATGAGCACGTCAACATGAGCCCTGTCACCATGGGCAATGTCACTGTGAGAAGTGTCACTATAGGCAATGTCACCGTGGGCACTGTCACCATGGTCACTGCCACCACTGTCACTGTCATTTTGAGCACTGTCACCATGGGTACTGCAACCATGAGCGCTGTCACCATGAGCACTGTCACCATTGCAAGTATCACCATGTGCACTGTCACCATGGGCACTATCACAATGAGAACTGTCAGCATGGGCACTGTCACTCTTGGCAATGTCACAAGGGGCACTATCACTGTGAGCACTGTCAACATGAGCACGTCACCATGGGCACTGTCAACATGGGTACTATCTCGAAGGTCAATGTCACCATGAGCATTGTCAGGATGGGCAACTTCACCGTGAGCACTGTCACCAATGGCACTATCACCATGAGCAATGTCACTGTGGGCCGTGTCACCAGGGGCACTATCACCATGGTTAATGTTATCATTGGCAATTTCCCCGTGAGCACTGTCACCCTGGGCACTGTCATCATGGGCACGGTCACCGTGAGCACTATCTCCATGAGCACAGCCACTGTGAACACCATCACCATAATCACTGGCCTCATCGGTACTGTCACCATGAGCACTGCCACAATGAGCACTGTCAGCATGGGCACATCCCCCATGAGCACTGTCACTATGAGAACTGCTACCATGGGTATTTTCACCATGTGTACTGTCACCCTGTGTATTGTCACCATTTGCACTGTCACCATGAGGACTATTACCGTGAGCGCTATCACCGTGAGATCTCTCACCATGGTCACTGTCACCATGGCACCTTGCACAATGGGGGCTGTCAACATGAGTGCTGGCACCATTGGCACTATCACTGTGAGCATTCTCACTGTGGTCAGTGTCACCATGGGCACTGTCACCATGAGCACTGTCACCATAGGCAATGTCACCATGGTCAGTGGCACCATGAGCACTGTCAACATGGGCACTCATACAGTGGGCACTGTCACTGTGAGCACTGTCACCTTGGGTACTGCCACCATGAGCGCTGTCACCATGAGCACTGTCACCATTGCGAGTATCACAATGTGCACTGTCACCATGGGCACTGGCACAATGTCGTGTGTCACCTAGAGCAATGTCACCATGGGAAATGTCACCGTGAGATGTGTCACCATAGGCAATGTCACCATGGGCAATGTCACCATGGGAAATGCCATTTTGCACACTGTCACCATGGGTACTGCAACCATGAGTACTGTCACCATTGGCAGTATGACCATGTGCACTGTCACCATGGGCACTATCACCATGACAACTCTCAGCGTGAGCACTGTCACTGTGGGAACTGGCATTGTGTGCAATTCCACCATGGGCAATGTCACCATGGGCACTATCACTGTGAGCACTGTCAATATAAGCACGTCAACATGAGCCCTGTCACCATTGGCAATGTCACCGTGAGAAGTGTCACTATAGGCGATGTCACCGTGGTCACTGTCACCATGGTCACTGCCACCACTGTCACTGTCATTTTGAGCACTGTCACCATGGGTATTGCAACCATGAGCACTGTCACCATGAGCACTGTCACCATTGCGATTATCACCATGTGTACTGTCACCATGGGCACTATCACAATGAGAACTGTCAGCGTGGGCACTGTCACTGTTGGCAAGGGCACCGTGGGCACTTCCACCATGGGCAATGTCACCATGGGCATTGTCACTGTGAGCACTGTCAACATGAGCACGTCACCATGGGCACTGTCAACATGGGTACTATCACGAAGGGCAATGTCACCATGAGGATTGTCAGGAAGGGCAATTTCACCATGAGCACTGTCACCAATGGCACTATCACCATGAGCAATGTCACTGTGGGCCGTGTCACCAGGGGCACTATCACCATGATTAATGTTCTCATTGGCACTTTCCCCTAGAGCACTGTCACCCTGGGCACTGTCATCATGGGCACGGTCACCGTGAGCACTATCTCCATGAGCACAGCCACTGTGAACACCATCACCATAATCACTGGCCTCATCGGTACTGTCACCATGAGCACTGCCACAATGAGCACTGTCAGCATGGGCACTTCCCCCATGAGCACTTTCACTATGAGAACTGCTAGCATGGGTATTTTCACCATGAGTACTGTCACCCTCTGTATTGTCACCATTTGCACTGTCACCATCAGGACTATTACCGTGAGTGCTATCACCGTGAGATCTCTCACCATGGTCACTGTCACCATGGCACCTTGCACAATGCGTGCTGTCAACATGAGTGCTGTCACCATTGGCACTATCACCGTGAGCATTCTCACTGTGGTCAGAGTCAACATGGGCTCTGTCACCATGAGCACTGTCACCATAGGCAATGTCACCGTGGTCAGTGTCACCATGAGCAATGTCTCCATGGGCACTCCTACAGTGGGCACTGTCACTGTGCGAACTGTCACCATGGTTACTGCCACTATGAGCAGTGTCTCTGTGAGTACTGTCAGCATGGGTTTTTACCTTGAGCACTGTCACCATGAGCCCTGTCACCATTCTTCAGTGCTACCATGTGCACTACCACCATGTGCACTCTCACCATGGGCACTATCACCGATAACACTGTCACCATAAGTACTGTCTTCATGGGCACTGTCACCAAGGGCACGGCCAACATGTGACCTGTAACCATTGTCAGTGTCACTGTGAGAAGTGTCACCATGGGAATTAACAACATAGGCACTCTCATCATGAGCACTGTCACCATGAGCACTGACACCACGAGCACTGTCACCCAGGGCAGTGCCACCATGAGCACTGTCACCATAACTGTTGCTATGAGAATTGTAACCATGGGCAATTTCTCAATGAGTAATGTCACCATGTGTATTTTCACCTTGGGCACTCTCAAAGTAAACAGTATTACCATGAGCACTTTCACTGTGAACACTGTCACCATGGGCACTGGCAGAATGTGGTGTGTCACCATGAGCCATGTCACCATGGGAAATGTCACCGTGAGAAGTGTCACCATAGGCAATGTCACCATGGGCAATGTCACCATGGGAACTGCCATTTTGAGCACTGTCACCATGGGTACTACAACCATGACTACTGTCACCATGAGTAATTTAACCATTGGCAGTATGACCATGTGCACTGTCACCATGGGCACTATCACCATGACAACTCTCAGCGTGAGCACTGTCACTGTTGCAAATGGCATTGTGTGCAATTCCACCATGGGCAATGTCACCATGGAAATTATGGCTGTGAGCACTCTCAATATGAGCACGTCAAAATGAGCCCTGTCACCATAGGCAATGTCACTGTGAGAAGTGTCACTATAGGCAATGTCACTGTGAGAAGTGTCACTATAGGCAATGTCACCGTGGGCACTGTCACCATGATCACTGCCACCACTGTCACTGTCATTTTGAGCACTGTCACCATGGGTACTGCAACCATGAGCGCTGTCACCATGAGCACTGTCACCATTGCAAGTATCACCATGTGCACTGTCACCATGGGCACTATCACAATGAGAACTGTCAGCATGGGCACTGTCACTCTTGGCAATGTCACCATGGGCACTATCACTTTGAGCACTGTCAACATGAGCACGTCACCATGGGCACTGTCAACATGGGTACTATCTCGAAGGTCAATGTCACCATGAGCATTGTCAGGATGGGCAACTTCACCGTGAGCACTGTCACCAATGGCACTATCACCATGAGCAATGTCACTATGGGCTGTGTCACCGGGGGGACTATCAACATGGTTAATGTTCTCATTGGCACTTTCCCCGTGAACACTGTCACCCTGGGCACTGTCATCATGGGCACGGTCACCGTGAGCACTATCTCCATGAGCACAGCCACTGTGAACACCATCACCATAATCACTGGCCTCATCGGTACTGTCACCATGAGCACTGCCACAATGAGCACTGTCAGCATGGGCACTTCCCCCATGAGCACTGTCACTATGAGAACTGCTAACATGGGTATTTTCACCATGAGTACTGTCACCCTCTGTATTGTCACCATTTGCACTGTCACCATGAGGACTATTACCGTGAGTGCTATCACCGTGAGATCTCTCACCATGGTCACTGTCACCATGGCACCTTGCACAATGCGTGCTGTCAACATGAGTGCTGTCACCATTGGCACTATCACCGTGAGCATTCTCACTGTGGTCAGAGTCAACATGGGCTCTGTCACCATGAGCACTGTCACCATAGGCAATGTCACCGTGGTCAGTGTCACCATGAGCAATGTCTCCATGGGCACTCCTACAGTGGGCACTGTCACTGTGCGAACTGTCACCATGGTTACTGCCACTATGAGCAGTGTCTCTGTGAGTACTGTCAGCATGGGTTTTTACCGTGAGCACTGTCACCATGAGCCCTGTCACCATTTTGCAGTGCCACCATGTGCACTACCACCATGTGCACTCTCACCATGGGCACTATCACCGATAACACTGTCACCATAAGTACTGTCTGCATGGGCACTGTCACCAAGGGCACAGCCAACATGTGACCCGTAACCATTGTCAGTGTCACTGTGAGAAGTGTCACCATGGGAATTAAAAACATAGGCACTCTCATCATGAGCACTGTCACCATGAGCACTGACATCACGAGCACTGTCACCCAGGGCATTGCCACCGTGAGCACTGTCACCATAACTGTTGCTATGAGAATTGTAACCATGGGCAATTTCTCAATGAGTAATGTCACCATGTGTATTTTCACCTTGGGCACTCTCAAAGTAAACAGTATTACCATGAGCAGTTTCACTGTGAACACTGTCACCATGGGCACTGGCACAATGTGGTGTGTCACCATGAGCCATGTCACCATGGGAAATGTCACCGTGAGAAGTGTCACCATAGGCAATGTCACCATGGGCAATGTCACCATGGGAACTGCCATTTTGAGCACTGTCACCATGGGTACTACAACCATGAGTACTGTCACCATGAGTAATTTAACCATTGGCAGTATGACCATGTGCACTGTCACCATGGGCCCTATCACCATGACAACTCTCAGCGTGAGCACTGTCACTGTTGGAAATGGCATTGTGTGCAATTCCACCATGGGCAATGTCAACATGGACATTATCGCTGTGAGCACTGTCAATATGAGCACGTCAACATGAGCCTTGTCACCATGGGCAATGTCACTGTGAGAAGTGTCACTATAGGCAATGTCACCGTGGGCATGGTCACCATGGTCACTGCCACCACTGTCACAGTCATTTTGAGCTCTGTCACCATGGGTACTGCAACCATGAGCGCTGTCACCATGAGCACTGTCACCATTGCAAGTAGCACCATGTGCACTGTCACCATGGGCACTATCACAATGAGAACTGTCAGCATGGGCACTGTCACTCTTGGCAATGTCACCATGGGCACTATCACTTTGAGCACTGTCAACATGAGCACGTCACCATGGGCACTGTCAACATGGGTACTATCTGGAGGGTCAATGTCACCATGAGCATTGTCAGGATGGGCAACTTCACCGTGAGCACTGTCACCAATGGCACTATCACCATGAGCAATGTCACTGTGGGCCGTGTCACCAGGGGCACTATCACCATGGTTAATGTTCTCATTGGCAATTTCCCCGTGAGCACTGTCACCCTGGGCACTGTCATCATGGGCACGGTCACCGTGAGCACTATCTCCATGAGCACAGCCACTGTGAACACCATCACCATAATCACTGGCCTCATCGGTACTGTCACCATGAGCACTGCCACAATGAGCACTGTCAGCATGGGCACTTCCCCCATGAGCACTGTCACTATGAGAACTGCTAGCATGGGTATTTTCACCATGAGTACTGTCACCCTCTGTATTGTCACCATTTGCACTGTCACCATCAGGACTATTACCGTGAGTGCTATCACCGTGAGATCTCTCACCATGGTCACTGTCACCATGGCACCTTGCACAATGCGTGCTGTCAACATGAGTGCTGTCATCATTGGCACTATCACCGTGAGCATTCTCACTGTGGTCAGAGTCAACATGGGCTCTGTCACCATGAGCACTGTCACCATAGGCAATGTCACCGTGGTCAGTGTCACCATGAGCAATGTCTCCATGGGCACTCCTACAGTGGGCACTGTCACTGTGCGAACTGTCACCATGGTTACTGCCACTATGAGCAGTGTCTCTGTGAGTACTGTCAGCATGGGTTTTTACCGTGAGCACTGTCACCATGAGCCCTGTCACCATTTTGCAGTGCCACCATGTGCACTACCACCATGTGCACTCTCACCATGGGCACTATCACCGATAACACTGTCACCATAAGTACTGTCTGCATGGGCACTGTCACCAAGGGCACGGCCAACATGTGACCTGTAACCATTGTCAGTGTCACTGTGAGAAGTGTCACCATGGGAATTAACAACATAGGCACTCTCATCATGAGCACTGTCACCATGAGCACTGACACCACGAGCACTGTCACCCAGGGCAGTGCCACCGTGAGCACTGTCACCATAACTGTTGCTATGAGAATTGTAACCATGGGCAATTTCTCAATGAGTAATGTCACCATGTGTATTTTCACCTTGGGCACTCTCAAAGTAAACAGTATTACCATGAGCACTTTCACTGTGAACACTGTCACCATGGGCACTGGCACAATGTGGTGTGTCACCATGAGCCATGTCACCATGGGAAATGTCACCGTGAGAAGTGTCACCATAGGCAATGTCACCATGGGCAATGTCACCATGGGAACTGCCATTTTGAGCACTGTCACCATGGGTACTGCAACCATGAGTACTGTCACCATGAGTAATTTAACCATTGGCAGTATGACCATGTGCACTGTCACCATGGGCACTATCACCATGACAACTCTCAGCGTGAGCACTGTCACTGTTGGAAATGGCATTGTGTGCAATTCCACCATGGGCAATGTCACCATGGACATTATCGCTGTGAGCACTGTCAATATGAGCACGTCAACATGAGCCCTGTCACCATGGGCAATGTCACTGTGAGAAGTGTCACTATAGGCAATGTCACCGTGGGCACTGTCACCATGGTCACTGCCACCACTGTCACTGTCATTTTGAGCACTGTCACCATGGGTACTGCAACCATGAGCGCTGTCACCATGAGCACTGTCACCATTGCAAGTAGCACCATGTGCACTGTCACCATGGGCACTATCACAATGAGAACTGTCAGCATGGGCACTGTCACTCTTGGCAATGTCACCATGGGCACTATCACTTTGAGCACTGTCAGCATGAGCACGTCACCATGGGCACTGTCAACATGGGTACTATCTCGAAGGGCAATGTCACCATGAGCATTGTCAGGATGAGCAACCTCACCGTGAGCACTGTCACCAATGGCACTATCACCATGAGCAATGTCACTGTGGGCCGTGTCACCAGGGGCACTATCACCATGGTTAATGTTATCATTGGCAATTTCCCCGTGAGCACTGTCACCCTGGGCACTGTCATCATGGGCACGGTCACCGTGAGCACTATCTCTATGAGCACAGCCACTGTGAACACCATCACCATAATCACTGGCCTCATCGGTACTGTCACCATGAGCACTGCCACAATGAGCACTGTCAGCATGGGCACATCCCCCATGAGCACTGTCACTATGAGAACTGCTACCATGGGTATTTTCACCATGTGTACTGTCACCCTGTGTATTGTCACCATTTGCACTGTCACCATGAGGACTATTACCGTGAGCGCTATCACTGTGAGATCTCTCACCATGGTCACTGTCACCATGGCACCTTGCACAATGGGGGCTGTCAACATGAGTGCTGGCACCATTGGCACTATCACTGTGAGCATTCTCACTGTGGTCAGTGTCACCATGGGCACTGTCACCATGAGCACTGTCACCATAGGCAAAGTCATCATGGTCAGTGTCACCATGAGCACTGTCAACATGGGCACTCATACAGTGGGCACTGTCACTGTGAGCACTGTCACATTGGGTACTGCCACCATGAGCGCTGTCACCATGAGCACTGTCACCATTGTGAGTATCACAATGTGCACTGTCACCATGGGCACTGGCACAATGTCGTGTGTCACCTTGCGCAATGTCACCATGGGAAATGTCACCGTGAGATGTGTCACCATAGGCAATGTCACCATGGGCAATGTCACCATGGGAAATGCCATTTTGCACACTGTCACCATGGGTACTGCAACCATGAGTACTGTCACCATTGGCAGTATGACCATGTGCACTTTCACCATGGGCACTATCACCATGACAACTCTCAGCGTGAGCACTGTCACTGTGGGAACTGGCATTGTGTGCAATTCCACCATGGGCAATGTCACCATGGGCACTATCACTGTGAGCACTGTCAATATAAGCACGTCAACATGAGCCCTGTCACCATTGGCAATGTCACCGTGAGAAGTGTCACTATAGGCGATGTCACCATGGGCACTGTCACCATGGTCACTGCCACCACTGTCACTGTCATTTTGAGCACTGTCACCATGGGTATTGCAACCATGAGCACTGTCACCATTGCGATTATCACCATGTGTACTGTCACCATGGGCACTATCACAATGAGAACTGTCAGCGTGGGCACTGTCACTGTTGGCAAGGGCACCGTGGGCACTTCCACCATGGGCAATGTCACCATGGGCACTATCACTTTGAGCACTGTCAACATGAGCACGTCACCATGGGCACTGTCAACATGGGTACTATCTCGAAGGGCAATGTCACCATGAGCATTGTCAGGAAGGGCAATTTCACCATGAACACTGTCACCAAAGGCACTATAACCATGAGCAATGTCACTGTGGGCCGTGTCACCAGGGGCACTATCACCATGGTTAATGTTCTCATTGGCACTTTCCCCGTGAGCACTGTCACCCTGGGCAATGTCATCATATGCACGGTCACAGTGAGCACTATCTCCATGAGCACAGCCACTGTGAACACCATCACCATAATCACTGGCCTCATCGGTACTATCACCATGAGCACTGCCACAATGAGCACTGTCAGCATGGGCACTTCCCCCATGAGCACTGTCACTATGAGAACTGCTACCATGTGTATTTTCACCATGAGTACTGTCACCCTCTGTATTGTCACCATTTGCACTGTCACCATCAGGACTATTACCGTGAGTGCTATCACCGTGAGATCTCTCACCATGGTCACTGTCACCATGGCACCTTGCACAATGCGTGCTGTCAACATGAGTGCTGTCACCATTGGCACTATCACCGTGAGCATTCTCACTGTGGTCAGAGTCAACATGGGCTCTGTCACCATGAGCACTGTCACCATAGGCAATGTCACCGTGGTCAGTGTCACCAAGAGCAATGTCTCCATGGGCACTCCTACAGTGGGCACTGTCTCTGTGCGAACTGTCACCATGGTTACTGCCACTATGAGCAGTGTCTCTGTGAGTACTGTCAGCATGGGTTTTTACCGTGAGCACTGTCACCATGAGCCCTGTCACCATTTTGCAGTGCCACCATGTGCACTACCACCATGTGCACTCTCACCATGGGCACTATCACCGATAACACTGTCACCATAAGTACTGTCTGTATGGGCACTGTCACCAAGGGCACGGCCAACATGTGACCTGTAACCATTGTCAGTGTCACTGTGAGAAGTGTCACCATGGGAATTAACAACATAGGCACTCTCATCATGAGCACTGTCACCATGAGCACTGACACCACGAGCACTGTCACCCAGGGCAGTGCCACCGTGAGCACTGTCACCATAACTGTTGCTATGAGAATTGTAACCATGGGCAATTTCTCAATGAGTAATGTCACCATGTGTATTTTCACCTTGGGCACTCTCAAAGTAAACAGTCTTACCATGAGCACTTTCACTGTGAACACTGTCACCATGGGCACTGGCAGAATGTGGTGTGTCACCATGAGCCATGTCACCATGGGAAATGTCACCGTGAGAAGTGTCACCATAGGCAATGTCACCATGGGCAATGTCACCATGGGAACTGCCATTTTGAGCACTGTCACCATGGGTACTACAACCATGACTACTGTCACCATGAGTAATTTAACCATTGGCAGTATGACCATGTGCACTGTCACCATGGGCACTATCACCATGACAACTCTCAGCGTGAGCACTGTCACTGTTGGAAATGGCATTGTGTGCAATTCCACCATGGGCAATGTCACCATGGACATTATGGCTGTGAGCACTGTCAATATGAGCACGTCAAAATGAGCCCTGTCACCATAGGCAATGTCACTGTGAGAAGTGTCACTATAGGCAATGTCACCGTGGGCACTGTCACCATGATCACTGCCACCACTGTCACTGTCATTTTGAGCACTGTCACCATGGGTACTGCAACCATGAGCGCTGTCACCATGAGCACTGTCACCATTGCAAGTATCACCATGTGCACTGTCACCATGGGCACTATCACAATGAGAACTGTCAGCATGGGCACTGTCACTCTTGGCAATGTCACCATGGGCACTATCACTGTGAGCACTGTCAACATGAGCACGTCACCATGGGCACTGTCAACATGGGTACTATCTCGAAGGTCAATGTCACCATGAGCATTGTCAGGATGGGCAACTTCACCGTGAGCACTGTCACCAATGGCACTATCACCATGAGCAATGTCACTATGGGCCGTGTCACCGGGGGCACTATCACCATGGTTAATGTTCTCATTGGCACTTTCCCCGTGAACACTGTCACCCTGGGCACTGTCATCATGGGCACGGTCACCGTGAGCACTATCTCCATGAGCACAGCCACTGTGAACACCATCACCATAATCACTGGCCTCATCGGTACTGTCACCATGAGCACTGCCACAATGAGCACTGTCAGCATGGGCACTTCCCCCATGAGCACTGTCACTATGAGAACTGCTAACATGGGTATTTTCACCATGAGTACTGTCACCCTCTGTATTGTCACCATTTGCACTGTCACCATCAGGACTATTACCGTGAGTGCTATCACCGTGAGATCTCTCACCATGGTCACTGTCACCATGGCACCTTGCACAATGCGTGCTGTCATCATGAGTGCTGTCACCATTGGCACTATCACCGTGAGCATTCTCACTGTGGTCAGAGTCAACATGGGCTCTGTCACCATGAGCACTGTCACCATAGGCAATGTCACCGTGGTCAGTGTCACCATGAGCAATGTCTCCATGGGCACTCCTACAGTGGGCACTGTCACTGTGCGAACTGTCACCATGGTTACTGCCACTATGAGCAGTGTCTCTGTGAGTACTGTCAGCATGGGTTTTTACCGTGAGCACTTTCACCATGAGCCCTGTCACCATTTTTCAATGCCACCATGTGCACTACCTCCATGTGCACTCTCACCATGGGCACTATCACCGATAACACTGTCACCATAAGTACTGTCTTCATGGGCACTGTCACCAAGGGCACGGCCAACATGTGACCTGTAACCATTGTCAGTGTCACTGTGAGAAGTGTCACCATGGGAATTAACAACATAGGCACTCTCATCATGAGCACTGTCACCATGAGCACTGACACCACGAGCACTGTCACCCAGGGCAGTGCCACCGTGAGCACTGTCACCATAACTGTTGCTATGAGAATTGTAACCATGGGCAATTTCTCAATGAGTAATGTCACCATGTGTATTTTCACCTTGGGCACTCTCAAAGTAAACAGTATTACCATGAGCACTTTCACTGTGAACACTGTCACCATGGGCACTGGCACAATGTGGTGTGTCACCATGAGCCATGTCACCATGGGAAATGTCACCGTGAGAAGTGTCACCATAGGCAATGTCACCATGGGCAATGTCACCATGGGAACTGCCATTTTGAGCACTGTCACCATGGGTACTGCAACCATGAGTACTGTCACCATGAGTAATTTAACCATTGGCAGTATGACCATGTGCACTGTCACCATGGGCACTATCACCATGACAACTCTCAGCGTGAGCACTGTCACTGTTGGAAATGGCATTGTGTGCACTTCCACCATGGGCAATGTCACCATGGACATTATCGCTGTGAGCACTGTCAATATGAGCACGTCAACATGAGCCCTGTCACCATGGGCAATGTCACTGTGAGAAGTGTCACTATAGGCAATGTCACCGTGGGCACTGTCACCATGGTCACTGCCACCACTGTCACTGTCATTTTGAGCACTGTCACCATGGGTACTGCAACCATGAGCGCTGTCACCATGAGCACTGTCACCATTGCAAGTATCACCATGTGCACTGTCACCATGGGCACTATCACAATGAGAACTGTCAGCATGGGCACTGTCACTCTTGGCAATGTCACCATGGGCACTATCACTTTGAGCACTGTCAGCATGAGCACGTCACCATGGGCACTGTCAACATGGGTACTATCTCGAAGGTCAATGTCACCATGAGCATTGTCAGGATGAGCAACCTCACCGTGAGCACTGTCACCAATGGCACTATCACCATGAGCAATGTCACTGTGGGCCGTGTCACCAGGGGCACTATCACCATGGTTAATGTTATCATTGGCAATTTCCCTGTGAGCACTGTCACCCTGGGCACTGTCATCATGGGCACGGTCACCGTGAGCACTATCTCTATGAGCACAGCCACTGTGAACACCATCACCATAATCACTGGCCTCATCGGTACTGTCAACATGAGCACTGCCACAATGAGCACTGTCAGCATGGGCACATCCCCCATGAGCACTGTCACTATGAGAACTGCTACCATGGGTATTTTCACCATGTGTACTGTCACCCTGTGTATTGTCACCATTTGCACTGTCACCATGAGGACTATTACCGTGAGCGCTATCACTGTGAGATCTCTCACCATGGTCCCTGTCACCATGGCACCTTGCACAATGGGGGCTGTCAACATGAGTGCTGGCACCATTGGCACTATCACTGTGAGCATTCTCACTGTGGTCAGTGTCACCATGGGCACTGTCACCATGAGCACTGTCACCATAGGCAATGTAACCATGGTCAGTGTCACCATGAGCACTCTCAACATGGGCACTCATACAGTGGGCACTGTCACTGTGAGCACTGTCACCTTGGGTACTGCCACCATGAGCGCTGTCACCATGAGCACTGTCACCATTGCGAGTATCACAATGTGCACTGTCACCATGGGCACTGGCACAATGTCGTGTGTCACCTTGAGCAATGTCACCATGGGAAATGTCACCGTGAGATGTGTCACCATAGGCAATGTCACCATGGGCAATGTCACCATGGGAAATGCCATTTTGCACACTGTCACCATGGGTACTGCAACCATGAGTACTGTCACCATTGGCAGTATGACCATGTGCACTGTCACCATGGGCACTATCACCATGACAACTCTCAGCGTGAGCACTGTCACTGTGGGAACTGGCATTGTGTGCAATTCCACCATGGGCAATGTCACCATGGGCACTATCACTATGAGCACTGTCAATATAAGCACGTCAACATGAGCCCTGTCACCATTGGCAATGTCACCGTGAGAAGTGTCACTATAGGCGATGTCACCGTGGGCACTGTCACCATGGTCACTGCCACCACTGTCACTGTCATTTTGAGCACTGTCACCATGGGTATTGCAACCATGAGCACTGTCACCATTGCGATTATCACCATGTGTACTGTCACCATGGGCACTATCACAATGAGAACTGTCAGCGTGGGCACTGTCACTGTTGGCAAGGGCACCGTGGGCACTTCCACCATGGGCAATGTCACCATGGGCACTATCACGTTGAGCACTGTCAACATGAGCACGTCACCATGGGCACTGTCAACATGGGTACTATCTCGAAAGGCAATGTCACCATGAGCATTGTCAGGAAGGGCAATTTCACCATGAACACTGTCACCAAAGGCACTATCACCATGAGCAATGTCACTGTGGGCCGTGTCACCAGGGGCACTATCACCATGGTTAATGTTCTCATTGGCACTTTCCCCGTGAGCACTGTCACCCTGGGCAATGTCATCATAGGCACGGTCACCGTGAGCACTATCTCCATGAGCACAGCCACCGTGAACACCATCACCATAATCACTGGTCTCATCGGTACTGTCACCATGAGCACTGCCACAATGAGCACTGTCAGCATGGGCACTTCCCCCATGAGCACTGTCACTATGAGAACTGCTAGCATGGGTATTTTCACCATGAGTACTGTCACCCTCTGTATTGTCACCATTTGCACTGTCACCATCAGGACTATTACCGTGAGTGCTATCACCGTGAGATCTCTCACCATGGTCACTGTCACCATGGCACCTTGCACAATGCGTGCTGTCAACATGAGTGCTGTCACCATTGGCACTATCACCGTGAGCATTCTCACTGTGGTCAGAGTCAACATGGGCTCTGTCACCATGAGCACTGTCACCATAGGCAATGTCACCGTGGTCAGTGTCACCATGAGCAATGTCTCCATGGGCACTCCTACAGTGGGCACTGTCACTGTGCGAACTGTCACCATGGTTACTGCCACTATGAGCAGTGTCTCTGTGAGTACTGTCAGCATGGGTTTTTACCGTGAGCACTGTCACCATGAGCCCTGTCACCATTTTTCAGTGCCACCATGTGCACTACCACCATGTGCACTCTCACCATGGGCACCATCACCGATAACACTGTCACCATAAGTACTGTCTGCATGGGCACTGTCACCAAGGGCACGGCCAACATGTGACCTGTAACCATTGTCAGTGTCACTGTGAGAAGTGTCACCATGGGAATTAACAACATAGGCACTCTCATCATGAGCACTGTCACCATGAGCACTGACACCACGAGCACTGTCACCCAGGGCAGTGCCACCATGAGCACTGTCACCATAACTGTTGCTATGAGAATTGTAACCATGGGCAATTTCTCAATGAGTAATGTCACCATGTGTATTTTCACCTTGGGCACTCTCAAAGTAAACAGTATTACCATGAGCACTTTCACTGTGAACACTGTCACCATGGGCACTGGCACAATGTGGTGTGTCACCATGAGCCATGTCACCATGGGAAATGTCACCGTGAGAAGTGTCACCATAGGCAATGTCACCATGGGCAATGTCACCATGGGAACTGCCATTTTGAGCACTGTCACCATGGGTACTGCAACCATGAGTACTGTCACCATGAGTAATTTAACCATTGGCAGTATGACCATGTGCACTGTCACCATGGGCACTATCACCATGACAACTCTCAGCGTGAGCACTGTCACTGTTGGAAATGGCATTGTGTGCAATTCCACCATGGGCAATGTCACCATGGACATTATCGCTGTGAGCACTGTCAATATGAGCACGTCAACATGAGCCCTGTCACCATGGGCAATGTCACTGTGAGAAGTGTCACTATAGGCAATGTCACCGTGGACACTGTCACCATGGTCACTGCCACCACTGTCACTGTCATTTTGAGCACTGTCACCATGGGTATTGCAACCATGAGCGCTGTCACCATGAGCACTGTCACCATTGCGATTATCACCATGTGTACTGTCACCATGGGCACTATCACAATGAGAACTGTCAGCGTGGGCACTGTCACTGTTGGCAAGGGCACCGTGGGCACTTCCACCATGGGCAATGTCACCATGGGCACTATCACTGTGAGCACTGTCAACATGAGCACGTCACCATGGACACTGTCACCATGGGTACTATCTCGAAGGGCAATGTCACCATGAGCATTGTCAGGAAGGGCAATTTCACCAAAAGCACTGTCACCAAAGGCACTATCACCATGAGCAATGTCACTGTGAGCCGTGTCACCAGGGGCACTATCACCATGGTTAATGTTATCATTGGCACTTTCCCCGTGAGCACTGTCACCCTGGGCACTGTCATCATAGGCACGGTCACCGTGAGCACTATCTCCATGAGCACAGCCACTGTGAACACCATCACCATAATCACTGGCCTCATCGGTACTGTCACCATGAGCACTGCCACAATGAGCACTGTCAGCATGGGCACATCCCCCATGAGCACTGTCACTATGAGAACTGCTAGCATGGGTATTTTCACCATGTGTACTGTCACCCTGTGTATTGTCACCATTTGCACTGTCACCATGAGGACTATTACCGTGAGCGCTATCACCGTGAGAACTCTCACAATGGTCCCTGTCACCATGACACCTTGCACAAAGGGGGCTGTCAACATGAATGCTGGCACAATTGGCACTATCACTGTGAGCATTCTCACTGTGGTCAGTGTCACCATGGGCACTGTCACCATGAGCACTGTCACCATAGGCAAAGTCATCATGGTCAGTGTCACCATGAGCACTGTCAACATGGGCACTCATACAGTGGGCACTGTCACTGTGAGCACTGTCACCTTGGGTACTGCCACCATGAGCGCTGTCACCATGAGCACTGTCACCATTGCGAGTATCACAATGTGCACTGTCACCATGGGCACTGGCACAATGTCGTGTGTCACCTTGTGCAATGTCACCATGGGAAATGTCACCGTGAGATGTGTCACCATAGGCAATGTCACCATGGGCAATGTCACCATGGGAAATGCCATTTTGCACACTGTCACCATGGGTACTGCAACCATGAGTACTGTCACCATTGGCAGTATGACCATGTGCACTGTCACCATGGGCACTATCACCATGACAACTCTCAGCGTGAGCACTGTCACTGTGGGAACTGGCATTGTGTGCAATTCCACCATGGGCAATGTCACCATGGGCACTATCACTGTGAGCACTGTCAATATAAGCACGTCAACATGAGCCCTGTCACCATTGGCAATGTCACCGTGAGAAGTGTCACTATAGGCGATGTCACCGTGGGCACTGTCACCATGGTCACTGCCACCACTGTCACTGTCATTTTGAGCACTGTCACCATGGGTATTGCAACCATGAGCACTGTCACCATTGCGATTATCACCATGTGTACTGTCACCATGGGCACTATCACAATGAGAACTGTCAGCGTGGGCACTGTCACTGTTGGCAAGGGCACCGTGGGCACTTCCACCATGGGCAATGTCACCATGGGCACTATCACTTTGAGCACTGTCAACATGAGCACGTCACCATGGGCACTGTCAACATGGGTACTATCTCGAAGGGCAATGTCACCATGAGCATTGTCAGGAAGGGCAATTTCACCATGAACACTGTCACCAAAGGCACTATAACCATGAGCAATGTCACTGTGGGCCGTGTCACCAGGGGCACTATCACCATGGTTAATGTTCTCATTGGCACTTTCCCCGTGAGCACTGTCACCCTGGGCAATGTCATCATAGGCACGGTCACCGTGAGCACTATCTCCATGAGCACAGCCACCGTGAACACCATCACCATAATCACTGGCCTCATCGGTACTGTCACCATGAGCACTGCCACAATGAGCACTGTCAGCATGGGCACTTCCCCCATGAGCACTGTCACTATGAGAACTGCTACCATGGGTATTTTCACCATGTGTACTGTCACCCTGTGTATTGTCACCATTTGCACTCTCACCATGAGGACTATTACCGTGAGCGCTATCACCGTGAGATCTCTCACCATGGTCACTGTCACCTGGCACCTTGCACAATGCGTGCTGTCAACATGAGTGCTGTCACCATTGGCACTATCACCGTGAGCATTCTCACTGTGGTCAGAGTCAACATGGGCTCTGTCACCATAGGCAATGTCACCGTGGTCAGTGTCACCAAGAGCAATGTCTCCATGGGCACTCCTACAGTGGGCACTGTCACTGTGCGAACTGTCACCATGGTTACTGCCACTATGAGCAGTGTCTCTGTGAGTACTGTCAGCATGGGTTTTTACCGTGAGCACTGTCACCATGAGCCCTGTCACCATTTTGCAGTGCCACCATGTGCACTACCACCATGTGCACTCTCACCATGGGCACTATCACCGATAACACTGTCACCATAAGTACTGTCTGCATGGGCACTGTCACCAAGGGCACGGCCAACATGTGACCTGTAACCACTGTCAGTGTCACTGTGAGAAGTGTCACCATGGGAATTAACAACATAGGCACTCTCATCATGAGCACTGTCACCATGAGCACTGACACCACGAGCACTGTCACCCAGGGCAGTGCCACCGTGAGCACTGTCACCATAACTGTTGCTATGAGAATTGTAACCATGGGCAATTTCTCAATGAGTAATGTCACCATGTGTATTTTCACCTTGGGCACTCTCAAAGTAAACAGTATTACCATGAGCACTTTCACTGTGAACTCTGTCACCATGGGCACTGGCACAATGTGGTGTGTCACCATGAGCCATGTCACCATGGGGAATGTCACCGTGAGAAGTGTCACCATAGGCAATGTCACCATGGGCAATGTCACCATGGGAACTGCCATTTTGAGCACTGTCAACATGGGTACTGCAACCATGAGTACTGTCACCATGAGTAATTTAACCATTGGCAGTATGACCATGTGCACTGTCACCATGGGCACTATCACCATGACAACTCTCAGCGTGAGCACTGTCACTGTTGGAAATGGCATTGTGTGCAATTCCACCATGGGCAATGTCACCATGGACATTATCGCTGTGAGCACTGTCAATATGAGCACGTCAACATGAGCCCTGTCACCATGGGCAATGTCACTGTGAGAAGTGTCACTATAGGCAATGTCACCGTGGACACTGTCACCATGGTCACTGCCACCACTGTCACTGTCATTTTGAGCACTGTCACCATGGGTATTGCAACCATGAGCGCTGTCACCATGAGCACTGTCACCATTGCGATTATCACCATGTGTACTGTCACCATGGGCACTATCACAATGAGAACTGTTAGCGTGGGCACTGTCACTGTTGGCAAGGGCACCGTGGGCACTTCCACCATGGGCAATGTCACCATGGGCACTATCACTGTGAGCACTGTCAACATGAGCACGTCACCATGGGCACTGTCACCATGGGTACTATCTCGAAGGGCAATGTCACCATGAGCATTGTCAGGAAGGGCAATTTCACCAAAAGCACTGTCACCAAAGGCACTATCACCATGAGCAATGTCACTGTGGGCCGTGTCACCAGGGGCACTATCACCATGGTTAATGTTCTCATTGGCACTTTCCCCGTGAGCACTGTCACCCTGGGCACTGTCATCATGGGCACGGTCACCGTGAGCACTATCTCCATGAGCACAGCCACTGTGAACACCATCACCATAATCACTGGCCTCATCGGTACTGTCACCATGAGCACTGCCACAATGAGCACTGTCAGCATGGGCACATCCCCCATGAGCACTGTCACTATGAGAACTGCTAGCATGGGTATTTTCACCATGTGTACTGTCACCCTGTGTATTGTCACCATTTGCACTGTCACCATGAGGACTATTACCGTGAGCGCTATCACCGTGAGATCTCTCACCATGGTCACTGTCACCATGGCACCTTGCACAATGGGGGCTGTCAAAATGAGTGCTGGCACCATTGGCACTATCACTGTGAGCATTCTCACTGTGGTCAGTGTCACCATGGGCACTGTCACCATGAGCACCGTCACCATAGGCAATGTCACCATGGTCAGTGTCACCATGAGCACTGTCAACATGGGCACTCATACAGTGGGCACTGTCACTGTGAGCACTGTCACCTTGGGTACTGCCACCATGAGCGCTGTCACCATGAGCTCTGTCACCATTGCGAGTATCACAATGTGCACTGTCACCATGGTCACTGGCACAATGTCGTGTGTCACCTTGAGCAATGTCACCATGGGAAATGTCACCGTGAGATGTGTCACCATAGGCAATGTCACCATGGGCAATGTCACCATGGGAAATGCCATTTTGCACACTGTCACCATGGGTACTGCAACCATGAGTACTGTCACCATTGGCAGTATGACCATGTGCACTGTCACCATGGGCACTATCACCATGACAACTCTCACCGTGAGCACTGTCACTGTGGGAACAGGCATTGTGTGCAATTCCACCATGGGCAATGTCACCATGGGCACTATCACTGTGAGCACTGTCAATATAAGCACGTCAACATGAGCCCTGTCACCATTGGCAATGTCACCGTGAGAAGTGTCACTATAGGCGATGTCACCGTGGGCACTGTCACCATGGTCACTGCCACCACTGTCACTGTCATTTTGAGCACTGTCACCATGGGTATTGCAACCATGAGCACTATCACCATTGCGATTATCACCATGTGTACTGTCACCATGGGCACTATCACAATGAGAACTGTCAGCGTGGGCACTGTCACTGTTGGCAAGGGCACCGTGGGCACTTCCACCATGGGCAATGTCACCATGGGCACTATCACTGTGAGCACTGTCAACATGAGCACGTCACCATGGGCACTGTCAACATGGGTACTATCTCGAAGGGCAATGTCACCATGAGCATTGTCAGGAAGGGCAATTTCACCATGAACACTGTCACCAAAGGCACTATAACCATGAGCAATGTCACTGTGGGCCGTGTCACCAGGGGCACTATCACCATGGTTAATGTTCTCATTGGCACTTTCCCCGTGAGCACTGTCACCCTGGGCACTGTCATCATGGGCACGGTCACCGTGAGCACTATCTCCATGAGCACAGCCACTGTGAACACCATCACCATAATCACTGGCCTCATCGGTACTGTCACCATGAGCACTGCCACAATGAGCACTGTCAGCATGGGCACTTCCCCCATGAGCACTGTCACTATGAGAACTGCTAGCATGGGTATTTTCACCATGAGTACTGTCACCCTCTGTATTGTCACCATTTGCACTGTCACCATCAGGACTATTACCGTGAGTGCTATCACCGTGAGATCTCTCACCATGGTCACTGTCACCATGGCACCTTGCACAATGCGTGCTGTCAACATGAGTGCTGTCACCATTGGCACTATCACCGTGAGCATTCTCACTGTGGTCAGAGTCAACATGGGCTCTGTCACCATGAGCACTGTCACCATAGGCAATGTCACCGTGGTCAGTGTCACCATGAGCAATGTCTCCATGGGCACTCCTACAGTGGGCACTGTCACTGTGCGAACTGTCACCATGGTTACTGCCACTATGAGCAGTGTCTCTGTGAGTACTGTCAGCATGGGTTTTTACCGTGAGCACTGTCACCATGAGCCCTGTCACCATTTTTCAGTGCCACCATGTGCACTACCACCATGTGCACTCTCACCATGGGCACTATCACCGATAACACTGTCACCATAAGTACTGTCTGCATGGGCACTGTCACCAAGGGCACAGCCAACATGTGACCTGTAACCATTGTCAGTGTCACTGTGAGAAGTGTCACCATGGGAATTAACAACATAGGCACTCTCATCATGAGCACTGTCACCATGAGCACTGACACCACGAGCACTGTCACCCAGGTCAGTGCCACCGTGAGCACTGTCACCATAACTGTTGCTATGAGAATTGTAACCATGGGCAATTTCTCAATGAGTAATGTCACCATGTGTATTTTCACCTTGGGCACTCTCAAAGTAAACAGTATTACCATGAGCACTTTCACTGTGAACACTGTCACCATGGGCACTGGCACAATGTGGTGTGTCACCATGAGCCATGTCACCATGGGAAATGTCACCGTGAGAAGTGTCACCATAGGCAATGTCACCATGGGCAATGTCACCATGGGAACTGCCATTTTGAGCACTGTCACCATGGGTACTACAACCATGAGTACTGTCACCATGAGTAATTTAACCATTGGCAGTATGACCATGTGCACTGTCACCATGGGCACTATCACCATGACAACTCTCAGCGTGAGCACTGTCACTGTTGGAAATGGCATTGTGTGCAATTCCACCATGGGCAATGTCACCATGGACATTATCGCTGTGAGCACTGTCAATATGAGCACGTCAACATGAGCCCTGTCACCATGGGCAATGTCACTGTGAGAAGTGTCACTATAGGCAATGCCACCGTGGGCACTGTCACCATGGTCACTGCCACCACTGTCACTGTCATTTTGAGCACTGTCACCATGGGTACTGCAACCATGAGCGCTGTCACCATGAGCACTGTCACCATTGCAAGTATCACCATGTGCACTGTCACCATGGGCACTATCACAATGAGAACTGTCAGCATGGGCACTGTCACTCTTGGCAATGTCACCATGGGCACTATCACTTTGAGCACTGTCAACATGAGCACGTCACCATGGGCACTGTCAACATGGGTACTATCTCGAAGGTCAATGTCACCATGAGCATTGTCAGGATGGGAAACTTCACCGTGAGCACTGTCACCAATGGCACTATCACCATGAGCAATGTCACTGTGGGCCGTGTTACCAGGGGCACTATCACCATGGTTAATGGTCTCATTGGCACTTTCCCCGTGAGCACTGTCACCCTGGGCACTGTCATCATGGGCACGGTCACCGTGAGCACTATCTCCATGAGCACAGCCACTGTGAACACCATCACCATAATCACTGGCCTCATCGGTACTGTCACCATGAGCACTGCCACAATGAGCACTGTCAGCATGGGCACTTCCCCCATGAGCACTGTCACTATGAGAACTGCTAGCATGGGTATTTTCACCATGAGTACTGTCACCCTCTGTATTGTCACCATTTGCACTGTCACCATCAGGACTATTACCGTGAGTGCTATCACCGTGAGATCTCTCACCATGGTCACTGTCACCATGGCACCTTGCACAATGCGTGCTGTCAACATGAGTGCTGTCACCATTGGCACTATCACCGTGAGCATTCTCACTGTGGTCAGAGTCAACATGGGCTCTGTCACCATGAGCACTGTCACCATAGGCAATGTCACCGTGGTCAGTGTCACCATGAGCAATGTCTCCATGGGCACTCCTACAGTGGGCACTGTCACTGTGCGAACTGTCACCATGGTTACTGCCACTATGAGCAGTGTCTCTGTGAGTACTGTCAGCATGGGTTTTTACCGTGAGCACTGTCACCATGAGCCCTGTCACCATTTTGCAGTGCCACCATGTGCACTACCACCATGTGCACTCTCACCATGGGCACTATCACCGATAACACTGTCACCATAAGTACTGTCTGCATGGGCACTGTCACCAAGGGCACGGCCAACATGTGACCTGTAACCATTGTCAGTGTCACTGTGAGAAGTGTCACCATGGGAATTAACAACATAGGCATTCTCATCATGAGCACTGTCACCATGAGCACTGACACCACGAGCACTGTCACCCAGGGCAGTGCCACCATGAGCACTGTCACCATAACTGTTGCTATGAGAATTGTAACCATGGGCAATTTCTCAATGAGTAATGTCACCATGTGTATTTTCACCTTGGGCACTCTCAAAGTAAACAGTATTACCATGAGCACTTTCACTGTGAACACTGTCACCATGGGCACTGGCACAATGTGGTGTGTCACCATGAGCCATGTCACCATGGGAAATGTCACCGTGAGAAGTGTCACCATAGGCAATGTCACCATGGGCAATGTCACCATGGGAACTGCCATTTTGAGCACTGTCACCATGGGTACTGCAACCATGAGTACTGTCACCATGAGTAATTTAACCATTGGCAGTATGACCATGTGCACTGTCACCATGGGCACTATCACCATGACAACTCTCAGCGTGAGCACTGTCACTGTTGGAAATGGCATTGTGTGCAATTCCACCATGGGCAATGTCACCATGGACATTATCGCTGTGAGCACTGTCAATATGAGCACGTCAACATGAGCCCTGTCACCATGGGCAATGTCACTGTGAGAAGTGTCACTATAGGCAATGTCACCGTGGGCACTGTCACCATGGTCACTGCCACCACTGTCACTGTCATTTTGAGCACTGTCACCATGGGTACTGCAACCATGAGCGCTGTCACCATGAGCACTGTCACCATTGCAAGTATCACCATGTGCACTGTCACCATGGGCACTATCACAATGAGAACTGTCAGCATGGGCACTGTCACTCTTGGCAATGTCACCATGGGCACTATCACTTTGAGCACTGTCAACATGAGCACGTCACCATGGGCACTGTCAACATGGGTACTATCTCGAAGGTCAATGTCACCATGAGCATTGTCAGGATGGGCAACTTCACCATGAGCACTGTCACCAATGGCACTCTCACCATGAGCAATGTCACTGTGGGCCGTGTCACCAGGGGCACTATCACCATGGTTAATGGTCTCATTGGCACTTTCCCCGTGAGCACTGTCACCCTGGGCACTGTCATCATGGGCACGGTCACCGTGAGCACTATCTCCATGAGCACAGCCACTGTGAACACCATTACCATAATCACTGGCCTCATCGGTACTGTCACCATGAGCACTGCCACAATGAGCACTGTCAGCATGGGCACTTCCCCCATGAGCACTGTCACTATGAGAACTGCTAGCATGGGTATTTTCACCATGAGTACTGTCACCCTCTGTATTGTCACCATTTGCACTGTCACCATCAGGACTATTACCGTGAGTGCTATCACCGTGAGATCTCTCACCATGGTCACTGTCACCATGGCACCTTGCACAATGCGTGCTGTCAACATGAGTGCTGTCACCATTGGCACTGTCACCGTGAGCATTCTCACTGTGGTCAGAGTCAACATGGGCTCTGTCACCATGAGCACTGTCACCATAGGCAATGTCACCGTGGTCAGTGTCACCATGAGCAATGTCTCCATGGGCACTCCTACAGTGGGCACTGTCACTGTGCGAACTGTCACCATGGTTACTGCCACTATGAGCAGTGTCTCTGTGAGTACTGTCAGCATGGGTTTTTACCGTGAGCACTGTCACCATGAGCCCTGTCACCATTTTTCAGTGCCACCATGTGCACTACCACCATGTGCACTCTCACCATGGGCACTATCAACGATAACACTGTCACCATAAGTACTGTCTGCATGGGCACTGTCACCAAGGGCACGGCCAACATGTGACCTGTAACCATTGTCAGTGTCACTGTGAGAAGTGTCACCATGGGAATTAACAACATAGGCACTCTCATCATGAGCACTGTCACCATGAGCACTGACACCACGAGCACTGTCACCCAGGGCAGTGCCACCATGAGCACTGTCACCATAACTGTTGCTATGAGAATTGTAACCATGGGCAATTTCTCAATGAGTAATGTCACCATGTGTATTTTCACCTTGGGCACTCTCAAAGTAAACAGTATTACCATGAGCACTTTCACTGTGAACACTGTCACCATGGGCACTGGCACAATGTGGTGTGTCACCATGAGCCATGTCACCATGGGAAATGTCACCGTGAGAAGTGTCACCATAGGCAATGTCACCATGGGCAATGTCACCATGGGAACTGCCATTTTGAGCACTGTCACCATGGGTACTGCAACCATGAGTACTGTCACCATGAGTAATTTAACCATTGGCAGTATGACCATGTGCACTGTCACCATGGGCACTATCACCATGACAACTCTCAGCGTGAGCACTGTCACTGTTGGAAATGGCATTGTGTGCAATTCCACCATGGGCAATGTCACCATGGACATTATCGCTGTGAGCACTGTCAATATGAGCACGTCAACATGAGCCCTGTCACCATGGGCAATGTCACTGTGAGAAGTGTCACTATAGGCAATGTCACCGTGGGCACTGTCACCATGGTCACTGCCACCACTGTCACTGTCATTTTGAGCACTGTCACCATGGGTACTGCAACCATGAGCGCTGTCACCATGAGCACTGTCACCATTGCAAGTATCACCATGTGCACTGTCACCATGGGCACTATCACAATGAGAACTGTCAGCATGGGCACTGTCACTCTTGGCAATGTCACCATGGGCACTATCACTTTGAGCACTGTCAACATGAGCACGTCACCATGGGCACTGTCAACATGGGTACTATCTCGAAGGTCAATGTCACCATGAGCATTGTCAGGATGGGCAACTTCACCATGAGCACTGTCACCAATGGCACTATCACCATGAGCAATGTCACTGTGGGCCGTGTCACCAGGGGCACTATCACCATGGTTAATGTTCTCATTGGCACTTTCCCCGTGAGCACTGTCACCATGGGCACTGTCATTATGGGCACGGTCACCGTGAGCACTATCTCCATGAGCACAGCCACTGTGAACACCATTACCATAATCACTGGCCTCATCGGTACTGTCACCATGAGCACTGCCACAATGAGCACTGTCAGCATGGGCACTTCCCCCATGAGCACTGTCACTATGAGAACTGCTAGCATGGGTATTTTCACCATGAGTACTGTCACCCTCTGTATTGTCACCATTTGCACTGTCACCATCAGGACTATTACCGTGAGTGCTATCACCGTGAGATCTCTCACCATGGTCACTGTCACCATGGCACCTTGCACAATGCGTGCTGTCAACATGAGTGCTGTCACCATTGGCACTATCACCGTGAGCATTCTCACTGTGGTCAGAGTCAACATGGGCTCTGTCACCATGAGCACTGTCACCATAGGCAATGTCACCGTGGTCAGTGTCACCATGAGCAATGTCTCCATGGGCACTCCTACAGTGGGCACTGTCACTGTGAGAAATGTCACCATGGTTACTGCCACTATGAGCAGTGTCTCTGTGAGTACTGTCAGCATGGGTTTTTACCGTGAGCACTGTCACCATGAGCCCTGTCACCATTTTTCAGTGCCACCATGTGCACTACCACCATGTGCACTCTCACCATGGGCACTATCACCGATAACACTGTCACCATAAGTACTGTCTGCATGGGCACTGTCACCAAGGGCACGGCCAACATGTGACCTGTAACCATTGTCAGTGTCACTGTGAGAAGTGTCACCATGGGAATTAACAACATAGGCACTCTCATCATGAGCACTGTCACCATGAGCACTGACACCACGAGCACTGTCACCCAGGGCAGTGCCACCATGAGCACTGTCACCATAACTGTTGCTATGAGAATTGTAACCATGGGCAATTTCTCAATGAGTAATGTCACCATGTGTATTTTCACCTTGGGCACTCTCAAAGTAAACAGTATTACCATGAGCACTTTCACTGTGAACACTGTCACCATGGGCACTGGCACAATGTGGTGTGTCACCATGAGCCATGTCACCATGGGAAATGTCACCGTGAGAAGTGTCACCATAGGCAATGTCACCATGGGCAATGTCACCATGGGAACTGCCATTTTGAGCACTGTCACCATGGGTACTGCAACCATGAGTACTGTCACCATGAGTAATTTAACCATTGGCAGTATGAACATGTGCACTGTCACCATGGGCACTATCACCATGACAACTCTCAGCGTGAGCACTGTCACTGTTGGAAATGGCATTGTGTGCAATTCCACCATGGGCAATGTCACCATGGACATTATCGCTGTGAGCACTGTCAATATGAGCACGTCAACATGAGCCCTGTCACCATGGGCAATGTCACTGTGAGAAGTGTCACTATAGGCAATGTCACCGTGGGCACTGTCACCATGGTCACTCCCACCACTGTCACTGTCATTTTGAGCACTTTCACCATGGGTACTGCAACCATGAGCGCTGTCACCATGAGCACTGTCACCATTGCAAGTATCACCATGTGCACTGTCACAATGGGCACTATCACAATGAGAACTGTCAGCATGGGCACTGTCACTCTTGGCAATGTCACCATGGGCACTATCACTTTGAGCACTGTCAACATGAGCACGTCACCATGGGCACTGTCAACATGGGTACTATCTCGAAGGTCAATGTCACCATGAGCATTGTCAGGATGGGCAACTTCACCGTGAGCACTGTCACCAATGGCACTATCACCATGAGCAATGTCACTGTGGGCCGTGTCACCAGGGGCACTATCACCATGGTTAATGTTCTCATTGGCACTTTCCCCGTGAGCACTGTCACCCTGGGCACTGTCATCATGGGCACGGTCACCGTGAGCACTATCTCCATGAGCACAGCCACTGTGAACACCATCACCATAATCACTGGCCTCATCGGTACTGTCACCATGAGCACTGCCACAATGAGCACTGTCAGCATTGGCACTTCCCCCATGAGCACTGTCACTATGAGAACTGCTAGCATGGGTATTTTCACCATGAGTACTGTCACCCTCTGTATTGTCACCATTTGCACTGTCACCATCAGGACTATTACCGTGAGTGCTATCACCGTGAGATCTCTCACCATGGTCACTGTCACCATGGCACCTTGCACAATGCGTGCTGTCAACATGAGTGCTGTCACCATTGGCACTATCACCGTGAGCATTCTCACTGTGGTCAGAGTCAACATGGGCTCTGTCACCATGAGCACTGTCACCATAGGCAATGTCACCGTGGTCAGTGTCACCATGAGCAATGTCTCCATGGGCACTCCTACAGTGGGCACTGTCACTGTGCGAACTGTCACCATGGTTACTGCCACTATGAGCAGTGTCTCTGTGAGTACTGTCAGCATGGGTTTTTACCGTGAGCACTGTCACCATGAGCCCTGTCACCATTTTGCAGTGCCACCATGTGCACTACCACCATGTGCACTCTCACCATGGGCACTATCACCGATAACACTGTCACCATAAGTACTGTCTGCATGGGCACTGTCACCAAGGGCATGGCCAACATGTGACCTGTAACCATTGTCAGTGTCACTGTGAGAAGTGTCACCATGGGAATTAACAACATAGGCACTCTCATCATGAGCACTGTCACCATGAGCACTGACACCACGAGCACTGTCACCCAGGGCAGTGCCACCATGAGCACTGTCACCATAACTGTTGCTATGAGAATTGTAACCATGGGCAATTTCTCAATGAGTAATGTCACCATGTGTATTTTCACCTTGGGCACTCTCAAAGTAAACAGTATTACCATGAGCACTTTCACTGTGAACACTGTCACCATGGGCACTGGCACAATGTGGTGTGTCACCATGAGCCATGTCACCATGGGAAATGTCACCGTGAGAAGTGTCACCATAGGCAATGTCACCATGGGCAATGTCACCATGGGAACTGCCATTTTGAGCACTGTCACCATGGGTACTGCAACCATGAGTACTGTCACCATGAGTAATTTAACCATTGGCAGTATGACCATGTGCACTGTCACCATGGGCACTATCACCATGACAACTCTCAGCGTGAGCACTGTCACTGTTGGAAATGGCATTGTGTGCAATTCCACCATGGGCAATGTCACCATGGACATTATCGCTGTGAGCACTGTCAATATGAGCACGTCAACATGAGCCCTGTCACCATGGGCAATGTCACTGTGAGAAGTGTCACTATAGGCAATGTCACCGTGGGCACTGTCACCATGGTCACTGCCACCACTGTCACTGTCATTTTGAGCACTGTCACCATGGGTACTGCAACCATGAGCGCTGTCACCATGAGCACTGTCACCATTGCAAGTATCACCATGTGCACTGTCACCATGGGCACTATCACAATGAGAACTGTCAGCATGGGCACTGTCACTCTTGGCAATGTCACCATGGGCACTATCACTGTGAGCACTGTCAACATGAGCACGTCACCATGGGCACTGTCAACATGGGTACTATCTCGAAGGTCAATGTCACCATGAGCATTGCCAGGATGGGCAACTTCACCATGAGCACTGTCACCAAAGGCACTATCACCATGAGCAATGTCACTGTGGGCCGTGTCACCAGGGGCACTATCACCATGGTTAATATTATCATTGGCAATTTCCCCGTGAGCACTGTCACCCTGGGCACTGTCATCATGGGCACGGTCACCGTGAGCACTATCTCCATGAGCACAGCCACTGTGAACACCATCACCATAATCACTGGCCTCATCGGTACTGTCACCATGAGCACTGCCACAATGAGCAAGGTCAGCATGGGCACATCCCCCATGAGCACTGTCACTATGAGAACTGCTACCATGGGTATTTTCACCATGTGTACTGTCACCCTGTGTATTGTCACCATTTGCACTGTCACCATGAGGACTATTACCGTGAGCGCTATCACCGTGAGATCTCTCACCATGGTCACTGTCACCATGGCACCTTGCACAATGGGGGCTGTCAACATGAGTGCTGGCACCATTGGCACTATCACTGTGAGCATTCTCACTGTGGTCAGTGTCACCATGGGCACTGTCACCATGAGCACTGTCACCATAGGCAATGTCACCATGGTCTGTGGCACCATGAGCACTGTCAACATGGGCACTCATACAGTGGGCACTGTCACTGTGAGCACTGTCACCTTGGGTACTGCCACCATGAGCGCTGTCACCATGAGCACTGTCACCATTGCGAGTATCACAATGTGCACTGTCACCATGGGCACTGGCACAATGTCGTGTGTCACCTTGAGCAATGTCACCATGGGAAATGTCACCGTGAGATGTGTCACCATAAGCAATGTCACCATGGGCAATGTCACCATGGGAAATGCCATTTTGCACACTGTCACCATGGGTACTGCAACCATGAGTACTGTCACCATTGGCAGTATGACCATGTGCACTGTCACCATGGGCACTATCACCATGACAACTCTCAGCGTGAGCACTGTCACTGTGGGAACTGGCATTGTGTGCAATTCCACCATGGGCAATGTCACCATGGGCAAAATCACTGTGAGCACTGTCAATATAAGCATGTCAACATGAGCCCTGTCACCATTGGCAATGTCACCGTGAGAAGTGTCACTATAGGCAATGTCACCATGGGCACTGTCACCATGGTCACTGCCACCACTGTCACTGTCATTTTGAGCACTGTCACCATGGGTACTGCAACCATGAGCGCTGTCACCATGAGCACTGTCACCATTGCAAGTATCACCATGTGCACTGTCACCATGGGCACTATCACAATGAGAACTGTCAGCATGGGCACTGTCACTCTTGGCAATGTCACCATGGGCACTATCACTGTGAGCACTGTCAACATGAGCACGTCACCATGGGCACTGTCAACATGGGTACTATCTCGAAGGGCAATGTCACCATGAGCATTGTCAGGAAGGGCAATTTCACCATGAGCACTGTCACCAAAGGCACTATCACCATGAGCAATGTCACTGTGGGCCGTGTCACCAGGGGCACTATCACCATGGTTAATGTTCTCATTGGCACTTTCCCCGTGAGCACTGTCACCCTGGGCTCTGTCATCATGGGCACGGTCACCGTGAGCACTATCTCCATGAGCACAGCCACTGTGAACACCATCACCATAATCACTGGCCTCATCGGTACTGTCACCATGAGCACTGCCACAATGAGCACTGTCAGCATGGGCACTTCCCCCATGAGCACTGTCACTATGAGAACTGCTAGCATGGGTATTTTCACCATGAGTACTGTCACCCTCTGTATTGTCACCATTTGCACTGTCACCATCAGGACTATTACCGTGAGTGCTATCACCGTGAGATCTCTCACCATGGTCACTGTCACCATGGCACCTTGCACAATGCGTGCTGTCAACATGAGTGCTGTCACCATTGGCACTATCACCGTGAGCATTCTCACTGTGGTCAGAGTCAACATGGGCTCTGTCACCATGAGCACTGTCACCATAGGCAATGTCACCGTGGTCAGTGTCACCATGAGCAATGTCTCCATGGGCACTCCTACAGTGGGCACTGTCACTGTGCGAACTGTCACCATGGTTACTGCCACTATGAGCAGTGTCTCTGTGAGTACTGTCAGCATGGGATTTTACCGTGAGCACTGTCACCATGAGCCCTGTCACCATTTTTCAGTGCCACCATGTGCACTACCACCATGTGCACTCTCACCATGGGCACTATCACCGATAACACTGTCACCATAAGTACTGTCTGCATGGGCACTGTCACCAAGGGCACGGCCAACATGTGACCTGTAACCATTGTCAGTGTCACTGTGAGAAGTGTCACCATGGGAATTAACAACATAGGCACTCTCATCATGAGCACTGTCACCATGAGCACTGACACCACGAGCACTGTCACCCAGGGCAGTGCCACCATGAGCACTGTCACCATAACTGTTGCTATGAGAATTGTAACCATGGGCAATTTCTCAATGAGTAATGTCACCATGTGTATTTTCACCTTGGGCACTCTCAAAGTAAACAGTATTACCATGAGCACTTTCACTGTGAACACTGTCACCATGGGCACTGGCACAATGTGGTGTGTCACCATGAGCCATGTCACCATGGGAAATGTCACCGTGAGAAGTGTCACCATAGGCAATGTCACCATGGGCAATGTCACCATGGGAACTGCCATTTTGAGCACTGTCACCATGGGTACTGCAACCATGAGTACTGTCACCATGAGTAATTTAACCATTGGCAGTATGACCATGTGCACTGTCACCATGGGCACTATCACCATGACAACTCTCAGCGTGAGCACTGTCACTGTTGGAAATGGCATTGTGTGCAATTCCACCATGGGCAATGTCACCATGGACATTATCGCTGTGAGCACTGTCAATATGAGCACGTCAACATGAGCCCTGTCACCATGGGCAATGTCACTGTGAGAAGTGTCACTATAGGCAATGTCACCGTGGGCACTGTCACCATGGTCACTGCCACCACTGTCACTGTCATTTTGAGCACTGTCACCATGGGTACTGCAACCATGAGCGCTGTCACCATGAGCACTGTCACCATTGCAAGTATCACCATGTGCACTGTCACCATGGGCACTATCACAATTAGAACTGTCAGCATGGGCACTGTCACTCTTGGCAATGTCACAATGGGCACTATCACTGTGAGCACTGTCAACATGAGCACGTCACCATGGGCACTGTCAACATGGGTACTATCTCGAAGGTCAATGTCACCATGAGCATTGTCAGGATGGGCAACTTCACCATGAGCACTGTCACCAATGGCACTATCACCATGAGCAATGTCACTGTGGGCCGTGTCACCAGGGGCACTATCACCATGGTTAATGTTATCATTGGCAATTTCCCCGTGAGCACTGTCACCCTGGGCACTGTCATCATGGGCACGGTCACCGTGAGCACTATCTCCATGAGCACAGCCACTGTGAACACCATCACCATAATCACTGGCCTCATCGGTACTGTCACCATGAGCACTGCCACAATGAGCACTGTCAGCATGGGCACATCCCCCATGAGCACTGTCACTATGAGAACTGCTACCATGGGTATTTTCACCATGTGTACTGTCACCCTGTGTATTGTCACCATTTGCACTGTCACCATGAGGACTATTACCGTGAGCGCTATCACCGTGAGATCTCTCACCATGGTCACTGTCACCATGGCACCTTGCACAATGGGGGCTGTCAACATGAGTGCTGGCACCATTGGCACTATCACTGTGAGCATTCTCACTGTGGTCAGTGTCACCATGGGCACTGTCACCATGAGCACTGTCACCATAGGCAATGTCACCATGGTCAGTGTCACCATGAGCACTGTCAACATGGGCACTCATACAGTGGGCACTGTCACTGTGAGCACTGTCACTTTGGGTACTGCCACCATGAGCGCTGTCACCATGAGCACTGTCACCATTGCGAGTATCACAATGTGCACTGTCACCATGGGCACTGGCACAATGTCGTGTGTCACCTTGAGCAATGTCACCATGGGAAATGTCACTGTGAGATGTGTCATCATAGGCAATGTCATCATGGGCAATGTCACCATGGGAAATGCCATTTTGCACACTGACACCATGGGTACTGCTACCATGAGTACTGTCACCATTGGCAGTATGACCATGTGCACTGTCACCATGGGCACTATCACCATGACAACTCTCAGCGTGAGCACTGTCACTGTGGGAACTGGCATTGTGTGCAATTCCACCATGGGCAATGTCACCATGGGCACTATCACTGTGAGCACTGTCAATATAAGCACGTCAACATGAGCCCTGTCACCATTGGCAATGTCACCGTGAGAAGTGTCACTATAGGCGATGTCACCGTGGGCACTGTCACCATGGTCACTGCCACCACTGTCACTGTCATTTTGAGCACTGTCACCATGGGTATTGCAACAATGAGCACTGTCACCATGAGCACTGTCACCATTGCGATTATCAACATGTGTACTGTCACCATGGGCACTATCACAATGAGAACTGTCAGCGTGGGCACTGTCACTGTTGGCAAGGGCACCGTGGGCACTTCCACCATGGGCAATGTCACCATGGGCACTGTCACTGTGAGCACTGTCAACATGAGCACGTCACCATGGGCACTGTCAACATGGGTACTATCTCGAAGGGCAATGTCACCATGAGGATTGTCAGGAAGGGCAATTTCACCATGAGCCCTGTCACCAAAGGCACTATTACCATGAGCAATGTCACTGTGGGCCGTGTCACCAGGGGCACTATCACCATGGTTAATGTTCTCATTGGCACTTTCACCTTGAGCACTGTCACCATGGGCACTGTCATCATGGGCACGGTCACCGTGATCACTATCTCCATGAGCACCGCCACTGTGAACACCATCACCATAATCACTGACCTCATCGGTATTCTCACCATGAGCAATGCCACAATGAGCACTGTCAGCATGGGCACTTCCCCCATGAGCACTGTCACTATGAGAACTGCTAGCATGGGTATTTTCACCATGAGTACTGTCACCCTCTGTATTGTCACCATTTGCACTGTCACCATCAGGACTATTACCGTGAGTGCTATCACCGTGAGATCTCTCACCATGGTCACTGTCACCATGGCACCTTGCACAATGCGTGCTGTCAACATGAGTGCTGTCACCATTGGCACTATCACCGTGAGCATTCTCACTGTGGTCAGAGTCAACATGGGCTCTGTCACCATGAGCACTGTCACCATAGGCAATGTCACCGTGGTCAGTGTCACCATGAGCAATGTCTCCATGGGCACTCCTACAGTGGGCACTGTCACTGTGCGAACTGTCACCATGGTTACTGCCACTATGAGCAGTGTCTCTGTGAGTACTCTCAGCATGGGTTTTTACCTTGAGCACTGTCACCATGAGCCCTGTCACCATTCTTCAGTGCCACCATGTGCACTACCACCATGTGCACTCTCACCATGGGCACTATCACCGATAACACTGTCACCATAAGTACTGTCTTCATGGGCACTGTCACCAAGGGCACGGCCAACATGTGACCTGTAACCATTGTCAGTGTCACTGTGAGAAGTGTCACCATGGGAATTAACAACATAGGCACTCTCATCATGAGCACTGTCACCATGAGCACTGACACCACGAGCACTGTCACCCAGGGCAGTGCCACCATGAGCACTGTCACCATAACTGTTGCTATGAGAATTGTAACCATGGGCAATTTCTCAATGAGTAATGTCACCATGTGTATTTTCACCTTGGGCACTCTCAAAGTAAACAGTATTACCATGAGCACTTTCACTGTGAACACTGTCACCATGGGCACTGGCAGAATGTGGTGTGTCACCATGAGCCATGTCACCATGGGAAATGTCACCGTGAGAAGTGTCACCATAGGCAATGTCACCATGGGCAATGTCACCATGGGAACTGCCATTTTGAGCACTGTCACCATGGGTACTACAACCATGACTACTGTCACCATGAGTAATTTAACCATTGGCAGTATGACCATGTGCACTGTCACCATGGGCACTATCACCATGACAACTCTCAGCGTGAGCACTGTCACTGTTGGAAATGGCATTGTGTGCAATTCCACCATGGGCAATATCACCATGGACATTATGGCTGTGAGCACTGTCAATATGAGCACGTCAAAATGAGCCCTGTCACCATAGGCAATGTCACTGTGAGAAGTGTCACTATAGGCAATGTCACCGTGGGCACTGTCACCATGGTCACTGCCACCACTGTCACTGTCATTTTGAGCACTGTCACCATGGGTACTGCAACCATGAGCGCTGTCACCATGAGCACTGTCACCATTGCAAGTATCACCATGTGCACTGTCACCATGGGCACTATCACAATGAGAACTGTCAGCATGGGCACTGTCACTCTTGGCAATGTCACCATGGGCACTATCACTGTGAGCACTGTCAACATGAGCACGTCACCATGGGCACTGTCAACATGGGTACTATCTCGAAGGTCAATGTCACCATGAGCATTGTCAGGATGGGCAACTTCACCGTGAGCACTGTCACCAATGGCACTATCACCATGAGCAATGTCACTATGGGCCGTGTAACCGGGGGCACTATCACCATGGTTAATGTTCTCATTGGCACTTTCCCCGTGAACACTGTCACCCTGGGCACTGTCATCATGGGCACGGTCACCGTGAGCACTATCTCCATGAGCACAGCCACTGTGAACACCATCACCATAATCACTGGCCTCATCGGTACTGTCACCATGAGCACTGCCACAATGAGCACTGTCAGCATGGGCACTTCCCCCATGAGCACTGTCACTATGAGAACTGCTAGCATGGGTATTTTCACCATGAGTACTGTCACCCTCTGTATTGTCACCATTTGCACTGTCACCATCAGGACTATTACCGTGAGTGCTATCACCGTGAGATCTCTCACCATGGTCACTGTCACCATGGCACCTTGCACAATGCGTGCTGTCAACATGAGTGCTGTCACCATTGGCACTATCACCGTGAGCATTCTCACTGTGGTCAGAGTCAACATGGGCTCTGTCACCATGAGCACTGTCACCATAGGCAATGTCACCGTGGTCAGTGTCACCATGAGCAATGTCTCCATGGGCACTCCTACAGTGGGCACTGTCACTGTGCGAACTGTCACCATGGTTACTGCCACTATGAGCAGTGTCTCTGTGAGTACTGCCAGCATGGGTTTTTACCGTGAGCACTGTCACCATGAGCCCTGTCACCATTTTGCAGTGCCACCATGTGCACTACCACCATGTGCACTCTCACCATGGGCACTATCACCGATAACACTGTCACCATAAGTACTGTCTGCATGGGCACTGTCACCAAGGGCACGGCCAACATGTGACCTGTAACCATTGTTAGTGTCACTGTGAGAAGTGTCACCATGGGAATTAACAACATAGGCACTCTCATCATGAGCACTGTCACCATGAGCACTGACACCACGAGCACTGTCACCCAGGGCAGTGCCACCATGAGCACTGTCACCATAACTGTTGCTATGAGAATTGTAAACATGGGCAATTTCTCAATGAGTAATGTCACCATGTGTATTTTCACCTTGGGCACTCTCAAAGTAAACAGTATTACCATGAGCACTTTCACTGTGAACACTGTCACCATGGGCACTGGCACAATGTGGTGTGTCACCATGAGCCATGTCACCATGGGAAATGTCACCGTGAGAAGTGTCACCATAGGCAATGTCACCATGGGCAATGTCAGCATGGGAACTGCCATTTTGAGCACTGTCACCATGGGTACTGCAACCATGAGTACTGACACCATGAGTAATTTAACCATTGGCAGTATGACCATGTGCACTGTCACCATGGGCACTATCACCATGACAACTCTCAGCGTGAGCACTGTTACTGTTGGAAATGGCATTGTGTGCAATTCCACCATGGGCAATGTCACCATGGACATTATCGCTGTGAGCACTGTCAATATGAGCACGTCAACATGAGCCCTGTCACCATGGGCAATGTCACTGTGAGAAGTGTCACTATAGGCAATGTCACCGTGGGCACTGTCACCATGGTCACTGCCACCACTGTCACTGTCATTTTGAGCACTGTCACCATGGGTACTGCAACCATGAGCGCTGTCACCATGAGCACTGTCACCATTGCAAGTATCACCATGTGCACTGTCACCATGGGCACTATCACAATGAGAACTGTCAGCATGGGCACTGTCACTCTTGGCAATGTCACCATGGGCACTATCACTTTGAGCACTGTCAACATGAGCACGTCACCATGGGCACTGTCAACATGGGTACTATCTCGAAGGTCAATGTCACCATGAGCATTGTCAGGATGGGCAACTTCACCGTGAGCACTGTCACCAATGGCACTATCACCATGAGCAATGTCACTGTGGGCCGTGTCACCAGGGGCACTATCACCATGGATAATGTTCTCATTGGCACTTTCCCCGTGAGCACTGTCACCCTGGGCACTGTCATCATGGGCACGGTCACCGTGAGCACTATCTCCATGAGCACAGCCACTGTGAACACCATCACCATAATCACTGGCCTCATCGGTACTGTCACCATGAGCACTGCCACAATGAGCACTGTCAGCATGGGCACATCCCCCATGAGCACTGTCACTATGAGAACTGCTACCATGGGTATTTTCACCATGTGTACTGTCACCCTGTGTATTGTCACCATTTGCACTGTCACCATGAGGACTATTACCGTGAGCGCTATCACCGTGAGATCTCTCACCATGGTCACTGTCACCATGGCACCTTGCACAATGGGGGCTGTCAACATGAGTGCTGGCACCATTGGCACTATCATTGTGAGCATTCTCACTGTGGTCAGTGTCACCATGGGCACTGTCACCATGAGCACTGTCACCATAGGCAATGTCACCATGGTCAGTGTCACCATGATCACTGTCAACATGGGCACTCATACAGGGGGCACTGTCACTGTGAGCACTGTCACTTTGGGTACTGCCACCATGAGCGCTGTCACCATGAGCACTGTCACCATTGCGAGTATCACAATGTGCACTGTCACCATGGGCACTGGCACAATGTAGTGTGTCACCTTGAGCAATGTCACCATGGGAAATGTCACCGTGAGATGTGTCACCATAGGCAATGTCACCATGGGCAATGTCACCATGGGAAATGCCATTTTGCACACTGTCACCATGGGTACTGCAACCATGAGTACTGTCACCATTGGCAGTATGACCATGTGCACTGTCACCATGGGCACTATCACCATGACAACTCTCAGCGTGAGCACTGTCACTGTGGGAACTGGCATTGTGTGCAATTCCACCATGGGCAATGTCACCATGGGCACTATCACTGTGAGCACTGTCAATATAAGCACGTCAACATGAGCCCTGTCACCATTGGCAATGTCACCGTGAGAAGTGTCACTATAGGCGATGTCACCGTGGGCACTGTCACCATGGTCACTGCCACCACTGTCACTGTCATTTTGAGCACTGTCACCATGGGTATTGCAACCATGAGCACTGTCACCATTGCGATTATCACCATGTGTACTGTCACCATGGGCACTATCACAATGAGAACTGTCAGCGTGGGCACTGTCACTGTTGGCAAGGGCACCGTGGGCACTTCCACCATGGGCAATGTCACCATGGGCACTATCACTGTGAGCACTGTCAACATGAGCACGTCACCATGGGCACTGTCAACATGGGTACTATCTCGAAGGGCAATGTCACCATGAGGATTGTCAGGAAGGGCAATTTCACCATGAGCACTGTCACCAAAGGCACTATCACCATGAGCAATGTCACTGTGGGCCGTGTCACCAGGGGCACTATCACCATGGTTAATGATCTCATTGGCACTTTCCCCGTGAGCACATTCACCCTGGGCACTGTCATCATGGGCACGGTCACCGTGAGCACTATCTCCATGAGCACAGCCACTGTGAACACCATCACCATAATCACTGGCCTCATCGGTACTGTCACCATGAGCACTGCCACAATGAGCACTGTCAGCATGGGCACTTCCCCCATGAGCACTGTCACTATGAGAACTGCTAGCATGGGTATTTTCACCATGAGTACTGTCACCCTCTGTATTGTCACCATTTGCACTGTCACCATCAGGACTATTACCGTGAGTGCTATCACCGTGAGATCTCTCACCATGGTCACTGTCACCATGGCACCTTGCACAATGCGTGCTGTCAACATGAGTGCTGTCACCATTGGCACTATCACCGTGAGCATTCTCACTGTGGTCAGAGTCAACATGGGCTCTGTCACCATGAGCACTGTCACCATAGGCAATGTCACCGTGGTCAGTGTCACCATGAGCAATGTCTCCATGGGCACTCCTACAGTGGGCACTGTCACTGTGCGAACTGTCACCATGGTTACTGCCACTATGAGCAGTGTCTCTGTGAGTACTGTCAGCATGGGTTTTTACCTTGAGCACTGTCACCCTGAGCCCTGTCACCATTCTTCAGTGCCACCATGTGCACTACCACCATGTGCACTCTCACCATGGGCACTATCACCGATAACACTGTCACCATAAGTACTGTCTGCATGGGCACTGTCACCAAGGGCACGGCCAACATGTGACCTGTAACCATTGTCAGTGTCACTGTGAGAAGTGTCACCATGGGAATTAACAACATAGGCACTCTCATCATGAGCACTGTCACCATGAGCACTGACACCACGAGCACTGTCACCCAGGGCAGTGCCACCATGAGCACTGTCTCCATAACTGTTGCTATGAGAATTGTAACCATGGGCAATTTCTCAATGAGTTATGTCACCATGTGTATTTTCACCTTGGGCACTCTCAAAGTAAACAGTATTACCATGAGCACTTTCACTGTGAACACTGTCACCATGGGCACTGGCACAATGTGGTGTGTCACCATGAGCCATGTCACCATGGGAAATGTCACTGTGAGAAGTGTCACCATAGGCAATGTCACCATGGGCAATGTCACCATGGGAACTGCCATTTTGAGCACTGTCACCATGGGTACTGCAACCATGAGTACTGTCACCATGAGTAATTTAACCATTGGCAGTATGACCATGTGCACTGTCACCATGGGCACTATCACCATGACAACTCTCAGCGTGAGCACTGTCACTGTTGGAAATGGCATTGTGTGCAATTCCACCATGGGCAATGTCACCATGGACATTATCGCTGTGAGCACTGTCAATATGAGCACGTCAACATGAGCCCTGTCACCATGGGCAATGTCACTGTGAGAAGTGTCACTATAGGCAATGTCACCGTGGGCACTGTCACCATGGTCACTGCCACCACTGTCACTGTCATTTTGAGCACTGTCACCATGGGTACTGCAACCATGAGCGCTGTCACCATGAGCACTGTCACCATTGCAAGTATCACCATGTGCACTGTCACCATGGGCACTATCACAATGAGAACTGTCAGCATGGGCACTGTCACTCTTGGCAATGTCACCATGGGCACTATCACTTTGAGCACTGTCAACATGAGCACGTCACCATGGGCACTGTCAACATGGGTACTATCTCGAAGGTCAATGTCACCATGAGCATTGTCAGGATGGGCAACTTCACCGTGAGCACTGTCACCAATGGCACTATCACCATGAGCAATGTCACTATGGGCCGTGTCACCGGGGGCACTATCACCATGGTTAATGTTATCATTGGCACATTCCCCGTGAGCACTGTCACCCTGGGCACTGTCATCATGGGCACGGTCACCGTGAGCACTATCTCCATGAGCACAGCCACTGTGAACACCATCACCATAATCACTGGCCTCATCGGTACTGTCACCATGAGCACTGCCACAATGAGCACTGTCTGCATTGGCACATCCCCCATGAGCACTGTCACTATGAGAACTGCTAGCATGGGTATTTTCACCATGAGTACTGTCACCCTCTGTATTGTCACCATTTGCACTGTCACCATCAGGACTATTACCGTGAGTGCTATCACCGTGAGATCTCTCACCATGGTCACTGTCACCATGGCACCTTGCACAATGCGTGCTGTCAACATGAGTGCTGTCACCATTGGCACTATCACCGTGAGCATTCTCACTGTGGTCAGAGTCAGCTTGGGCTCTGTCACCATGAGCACTGTCACCATAGGCAATGTCACCGTGGTCAGTGTCACCATGAGCAATGTCTCCATGGGCACTCCTACAGTGGGCACTGTCACTGTGCGAACTGTCACCATGGTTACTTCCACTATGAGCAGTGTCTCTGTGAGTACTGTCAGCATGGGTTTTTACCGTGAGCACTGTCACCATGAGCCCTGTCACCATTTTTCAGTGCCACCATGTGCACTACCACCATGTGCACTCTCACCATGGGCACTATCACAGATAACACTGTCACCATAAGTACTGTCTGCATGGGCACTGTCACCAAGGGCACGGCCAACATGTGACCTGTAACCATTGTCAGTGTCACTGTGAGAAGTGTCACCATGGGAATTAACAACATAGGCACTCTCATCATGAGCACTGTCACCATGAGCACTGACACCACGAGCACTGTCACCCAGGGCAGTGCCACCATGAGCACTGTCACCATAACTGTTGCTATGAGAATTGTAACCATGGGCAATTTCTCAATGAGTAATGTCACCATGTGTATTTTCACCTTGGGCACTCTCAAAGTAAACAGTATTACCATGAGCACTTTCACTGTGAACACTGTCACCATGGGCACTGGCACAATGTGGTGTGTCACCATGAGCCATGTCACCATGGGAAATGTCACCGTGAGAAGTGTCACCATAGGCAATGTCACCATGGGCAATGTCACCATGGGAACTGCCATTTTGAGCACTGTCACCATGGGTACTGCAACCATGAGTACTGTCACCATGAGTAATTTAACCATTGGCAGTATGACCATGTGCACTGTCACCATGGGCATTATCACCATGACAACTCTCAGCGTGAGCACTGTCACTGTTGGAAATGGCATTGTGTGCAATTCCACCATGGGCAATGTCACCATGGACATTATCGCTGTGAGCACTGTCAATATGAGCACGTCAACATGAGCCCTGTCACCATGGGCAATGTCACTGTGAGAAGTGTCACTATAGGCAATGTCACCGTGGGCACTGTCACCATGGTCACTGCCACCATTGTCACTGTCATTTTGAGCACTGCCACCCTGGGTACTGCAACCATGAGCGCTGTCACCATGAGCACTGTCACTATGAGAACTGCTAGCATGGGTATTTTCACCATGAGTACTGTCACCCTCTGTATTGTCACCATTTGCACTCTCACCATCAGGACTATTACCGTGAGTGCTATCACCGTGAGATCTCTCACCATGGTCACTGTCACCATGGCACCTTGCACAATGCGTGCTGTCAACATGAGTGCTGTCACCATTGGCACTATCACCGTGAGCATTCTCACTGTGGTCAGAGTCAGCTTGGGCTCTGTCACCATGAGCACTGTCACCATAGGCAATGTCACCGTGGTCAGTGTCACCATGAGCAATGTCTCCATTGGCACTCCTACAGTGGGCACTGTCACTGTGCGAACTGTCACCATGGTTACTTCCACTATGAGCAGTGTCTCTGTGAGTACTGTCAGCATGGGTTTTTACCGTGAGCACTGTCACCATGAGCCCTGTCACCATTTTTCATTGCCACCATGTGCACTACCACCATGTGCACTCTCACCATGGGCACTATCACCGATAACACTGTCACCATAAGTACTGTCTGCATGGGCACTGTCACCAAGGGCACGGCCAACATGTGACCTGTAACCATTGTCAGTGTCACTGTGAGAAGTGTCACCATGGGAATTAACAACATAGGCACTCTCATCATGAGCACTGTCACCATGAGCACTGACACCACGAGCGCTGTCACCCAGGGCAGTGCCACCATGAGCACTGTCACCATAACTGTTGCTATGAGAATTGTAACCATGGGCAATTTCTCAATGAGTAATGTCACCATGTGTATTTTCACCTTGGGCACTCTCAAAGTAAACAGTATTACCATGAGCACTTTCACTGTGAACACTGTCACCATGGGCACTGGCACAATGTGGTGTGTCACCATGAGCCATGTCACCATGGGAAATGTCACCGTGAGAAGTGTCACCATAGGCAATGTCACCATGGGCAATGTCACCATGGGAACTGCCATTTTGAGCACTGTCACCATGGGTACTGCAACCATGAGTACTGTCACCATGAGTAATTTAACCATTGGCAGTATGACCATGTGCACTGTCACCATGGGCACTATCACCATGACAACTCTCAGCGTGAGCACTGTCACTGTTGGAAATGGCATTGTGTGCAATTCCACCATGGGCAATGTCACCATGGACATTATCGCTGTGAGCACTGTCAATATGAGCACGTCAACATGAGCCCTGTCACCATGGGCAATGTCACTGTGAGAAGTGTCACTATAGGCAATGTCACCGTGGGCACTGTCACCATGGTCACTGCCACCACTGTCACTGTCATTTTGAGCACTGTCACCATGGGTACTGCAACCATGAGCGCTGTCACCATGAGCACTGTCACCATTGCAAGTATCACCATGTGCACTGTCACCATGGGCACTATCACAATGAGAACTGTCAGCATGGGCACTGTCACTCTTGGCAATGTCACAAGGGGCACTATCACTGTGAGCACTGTCAACATGAGCACGTCACCATGGGCACTGTCAACATGGGTACTATCTCGAAGGTCAATGTCACCATGAGCATTGTCAGGATGGGCAACTTCACCGTGAGCACTGTCACCAATGGCACTATCACCATGAGCAATGTCACTGTGGGCCGTGTCACCAGGGGCACTATCACCATGGTTAATGTTATCATTGGCAATTTCCCCGTGAGCACTGTAACCCTGGGCACTGTCATCATGGGCACGGTCACCGTGAGCACTATCTCCATGAGCACAGCCACTGTGAACACCATCACCATAATCACTGGCCTCATCGGTAATGTCACCATGAGCACTGCCACAATGAGCACTGTCAGCATGGGCACATCCCCCATGAGCACTGTCACTATGAGAACTGCTAGCATGGGTATTTTCACCATGCGTACTGTCACCCTGTGTATTGTCACCATTTGCACTGTCACCATGAGGACTATTACCGTGAGCGCTATCACCGTGAGATCTCTCACCATGGTCACTGTCACCATGGCTCCTTGCACAATGGGGGCTGTCAACATGAGTGCTGGCACCATTGGCACTATCACTGTGAGCATTCTCACTGTGGTCAGTGTCACCATGGGCACTGTCACCATGAGCACTGTCACCATAGGCAATGTCACCATGGTCAGTGTCACCATGAGCACTGTCAACATGGGCCCTCATACAGTGGGCACTGTCACTGTGAGCACTGTCACCTTGGGTACTGCCACCATGAGCGGTGTCACCATGAGCACTGTCACCATTGCGAGTATCACAATGTGCACTGTCACCATGGGAACTGGCACAATGTCGTGTGTCACCTTGAGCAATGTCACCATGGGAAATGTCACCGTGAGATGTGTCACCATAGGCAATGTCACCATGGGCAATGTCACCATGGGAAATGCCATTTTGCACACTGTCACCATGGGTACTGCAACCATGAGTACTGTCACCATTGGCAGTATGACCATGTGCACTGTCACCATGGGCACTATCACCATGACAACTCTCAGCGTGAGCACTGTCACTGTGGGAACTGGCATTGTGTGCAATTCCACCATGGGCAATGTCACCATGGGCACTATCACTGTGAGCACTGTCAATATAAGCACGTCAACATGAGCCTTGTCACCATTGGCAATGTCACCGTGAGAAGTGTCACTATAGGCGATGTCACCGTGGGCACTGTAACCATGGTCACTGCCACCACTGTCACTGTCATTTTGAGCACTGTCACCATGGGTATTGAAACCATGAGCACTGTCACCATGAGCATTGTCACCATTGCGATTATCACCATGTGTACTGTCACCATGGGCACTATCACAATGAGAACTGTCAGCGTGGGCACTGTCACTGTTGGCAAGGGCACCGTGGGCACTTCCACCATGGGCAATGTCACCATGGGCACTATCAATGTGAGCACTGTCAACATGAGCACGTCACCATGGGCACTGTCAACATGGGTACTATCTCGAAGGGCAATGTCACCATGAGCATTGTCAGGAAGGGCAATTTCACCATGAGCACTGTCTCCAAAGGCACTATCACCATGAGCAATGTCACTGTGGGCCGTGTCACCAGGGGCACTATCACCATGGTTAATGTTCTCATTGGCACTTTCGCCGTGAGCACTGTCACCCTGGGCACTGTCATCATGGGCACGGTCACCGTGAGCACTATCTCCATGAGCACAGCCACTGTGAACACCATCACCATAATCACTGGCCTCATCGGTACTGTCACCATGAGCACTGCCACCATGAGCACTGTCAGCATGGGCACTTCCCCCATGAGCACTGTCACTATGAGAACTGCTAGCATGGGTATTTTCACCATGAGTACTGTCACCCTCTGTATTGTCACCATTTGCACTGTCACCATCAGGACTATTACCGTGAGTGTTATCACCGTGAGATCTCTCACCATGGTCACTGTCACCATGGCACCTTGCACAATGCGTGCTGTCAACATGAGTGCTGTCACCATTGGCACTATCACCGTGAGCATTCTCACTGTGGTCAGAGTCAACATGGGCTCTGTCACAATGAGCACTGTCACCATAGGCAATGTCACCGTGGTCAGTGTCACCATGAGCAATGTCTCCATGGGCACTCCTACAGTGGGCACTGTCACTGTGTGAACTGTCACCATGGTTACTGCCACTATGAGCAGTGTCTCTGTGAGTACTGTCAGCATGGGTTTTTACCTTGAGCACTGTCACCATGAGCCCTGTCACCATTCTTCAGTGCCACCATGTGCACTACCACCATGTGCACTCTCACCATGGGCACTATCACCGATAACACTGTCACCATAAGTACTGTCTTCATGGGCACTGTCACCAAGGGCACGGCCAACATGTGACCTGTAACCATTGTCAGTGTCACTGTGAGAAGTGTCACCATGGGAATTAACAACATAGGCACTCTCATCATGAGCACTGTCACCATGAGCACTGACACCACGAGCACTGTCACCCAGGGCAGTGCCACCATGAGCACTGTCACCATAACTGTTGCTATGAGAATTGTAACCATGGGCAATTTCTCAATGAGTAATGTCACCATGTGTATTTTCACCTTGGGCACTCTCAAAGTAAACAGTATTACCATGAGCACTTTCACTGTGAACACTGTCACCATGGGCACTGGCACAATGTGGTGTGTCACCATGAGCCATGTCACCATGGGAAATGTCACCGTGAGAAGTGTCACCATAGGCAATGTCACCATGGGCAATGTCAGCATGGGAACTGCCATTTTGAGCACTGTCACCATGGGTACTGCAACCATGAGTACTGTCACCATGAGTAATTTAACCATTGGCAGTATGACCATGTGCACTGTCACCATGGGCACTATCACCATGACAACTCTCAGCGTGAGCACTGTTACTGTTGGAAATGGCATTGTGTGCAATTCCACCATGGGCAATGTCACCATGGACATTATCGCTGTGAGCACTGTCAATATGAGCACGTCAACATGAGCCCTGTCACCATGGGCAATGTCACTGTGAGAAGTGTCACTATAGGCAATGTCACCGTGGGCACTGTCACCATGGTCACTGCCACCACTGTCACTGTCATTTTGAGCACTGTCACCATGGGTACTGCAACCATGAGCGCTGTCACCATGAGCACTGTCACCATTGCAAGTATCACCATGTGCACTGTCACCATGGGCACTATCACAATGAGAACTGTCAGCATGGGCACTGTCACTCTTGGCAATATCACCATGGGCACTATCACTTTGAGCACTGTCAACATGAGCACGTCACCATGGGCACTGTCAACATGGGTACTATCTCGAAGGTCAATGTCACCATGAGCATTGCCAGGATGGGCAACTTCACCGTGAGCACTGTCACCAATGGCACTATCACCATGAGCAATGTCACTATGGGCCGTGTCACCAGGGGCACTATCACCATGGTTAATGTTCTCATTGGCACTTTCCCCGTGAGCACTGTCACCCTGGGCACTGTCATCATGGGCACGGTCACCGTGAGCACTATCTCCATGAGCACAGCCACTGTGAACACCATCACCATAATCACTGGCCTCATCGGTACTGTCACCATGAGCACTGCCACAATGAGCACTGTCATCATGGGCACATCCCCCATGAGCACTGTCACTATGAGAACTGCTACCATGGGTATTTTCACCATGTGTACTGTCACCCTGAGTATTGTCACCATTTGCACTGTCACAATGAGGACTATTACCGTGAGCACTATCACCGTGAGATCTCTCACCATGGTCACTGTCACCATGGCACCTTGCACAATGGGGGCTGTCAACATGAGTGCTGGCACCATTGGCACTATCACTGTGAGCATTCTCACTGTAGTCAGTGTCACCATGGCCACTGTCACCATGAGCACTGTCACCATAGGCAATGTCACCATGGTCAGTGGCACCATGAGCACTGTCAGCATGGGCACTCATACAGTGGGCACTGTCACTGTGAGCACTGTCACCTTGGGTACTGCCACCATGAGCGCTGTCACCATGAGCACTGTCACCATTGCGAGTATCACAATGTGCACTGTCACCATGGGCACTGGCACAATGTCGTGTGTCACCTTGAGCAATGTCACCATGGGAAATGTCACCATGAGATGTATAACCATAGGCAATGTCACCATGGGCAATGTCACCATGGGAAATGCCATTTTGCACACTGTCACCATGGGTACTGCAACCATGAGTACTGTCACCATTGGCAGTATGACCATGTGCACTGTCACCATGGGCACTATCACCATGACAACTCTCAGCATGAGCACTGTCACTGTGGGACCTGGCATTGTGTGCAATTCCACCATGGGCAATGTCACCATGGGCACTATCACTGTGAGCACTGTCAATATAAGCACGTCAACATGAGCCCTGTCACCATTGGCAATGTCACCGTGAGAAGTGTCACTATAGGCGATGTCACCGTGGGCACTGTCACCATGGTCACTGCCACCACTGTCACTGTCATTTTGAGCACTGTCACCATGGGTATTGCAACCATGAGCACTGTCACCATGAGCACTGTCACCATTGCGATTATCACCATGTGTACTGAAACCATGGGCACTATCACAATGAGAACTGTCAGCGTGGGCACTGTCACTGTTGGCAAGGGCACCGTGGGCACTTCCACCATGGGCAATGTCACCATGGGCACTATCACTGTGAGCACTGTCAACATGAGCACGTCAGCATGGGCACTGTCAACATGGGTACTATCTCGAAGGGCAATGTCACCATGAGCATTGTCAGGAAGGGCAATTTCACCATGAACACTGTCACCAAAGGCACTATCACCATGAGCAATGTCACTGTGGGCCGTGTCACCAGGGGCACTATCACCATGGTTAATGGTCTCATTGGCACTTTCCCCGTGAGCACTGTCAACCTGGGCACTGTCATCATGGGCACGGTCACCGTGAGCACTATCTCCATGAGCACAGCCACTGTGAACACCATCACCATAATCACTGGCCTCATCGGTACTGTCACCATGAGCACTGCCACCATGAGCACTGTCAGCATGGGCACTTCCCCCATGAGCACTGTCACTATGAGAACTGCTAGCATGGGTATTTTCACCATGAGTACTGTCACCCTTTGTATTGTCACCATTTGCACTGTCACCATCAGGACTATTACCGTGAGTGCTATCACCGTGAGATCTCTCACCATGGTCACTGTCACCATGGCACCTTGCACAATGCGTGCTGTCAACATGAGTGCTGTCACCATTGGCACAATCACCGTGAGCATTCTCACTGTGGTCAGAGTCAACATGGGCTCTGTCACCATGAGCACTGTCACCATAGGCAATGTCACCGTGGTCAGTGTCACCATGAGCAATGTCTCCATGGGCACTCCTACAGTGGGCACTGTCACTGTGCGAACTGTCACCATGGTTACTGCCACTATGAGCAGTGTCTCTGTGAGTACTGTCAGCATGGGTTTTTACCGTGAGCACTGTCACCATGAGCCCTGTCACCATTTTTCAGTGCCACCATGTGCACTACCACCATGTGCACTCTCACCATGGGCACTATCACCGATAACACTGTCACCATAAGTACTGTCTTCATGGGCACTGTCACCAAGGGCACGGCCAACATGTGACCTGTAACCATTGTCAGTGTCACTGTGAGAAGTGTCACCATGGGAATTAACAACATAGGCACTCTCATCATGAGCACTGTCACCATGAGCACTGACACCACGAGCACTGTCACCCAGGGCAGTGCCACCATGAGCACTGTCACCATAACTGTTGCTATGAGAATTGTAACCATGGGCAATTTCTCAATGAGTAATGTCACCATGTGTATTTTCACCTTGGGCACTCTCAAAGTAAACAGTATTACCATGAGCACTTTCACTGTGAACACTGTCACCATGGGCACTGGCACAATGTGGTGTGTCACCATGAGCCATGTCACCATGGGAAATGTCACCGTGAGAAGTGTCACCATAGGCAATGTCACCATGGGCAATGTCACCATGGGAACTGCCATTTTGAGCACTGTCACCATGGGTACTGCAACCATGAGTACTGTCACCATGAGTAATTTAACCATTGGCAGTATGACCATGTGCACTGTCACCATGGGCACTATCACCATGACAACTCTCAGCGTGAGCACTGTCACTGTTGGAAATGGCATTGTGTGCAATTCCACCATGGGCAATGTCACCATGGACATTATCGCTGTGAGCACTGTCAATATGAGCACGTCAACATGAGCCCTGTCACCATGGGCAATGTCACTGTGAGAAGTGTCACTATAGGCAATGTCACCGTGGGCACTGTCACCATGGTCACTGCCACCACTGTCACTGTCATTTTGAGCACTGTCACCATGGGTACTGCAACCATGAGCGCTGTCACCATGAGCACTGTCACCATTGCAAGTATCACCATGTGCAATGTCACCATGGGCACTATCACAATGAGAACTGTCAGCATGGGCACTGTCACTCTTGGCAATGTCACCATGGGCACTATCACTTTGAGCACTGTCAACATGAGCACGTCACCATGGGCACTGTCAACATGGGTACTATCTCGAAGGGCAATGTCACCATGAGCATTGTCAGGATGGGAAACTTCACCGTGAGCACTGTCACCAATGGCACTATCACCATGAGCAATGTCACTGTGGGCCGTGTCACCAGGGGCACTATCACCATGGTTAATGGTCTCATTGGCACTTTCCCCGTGAGCACTGTCACCCTGGGCACTGTCATCATGGGCACGGTCACCGTGAGCACTATCTCCATGAGCACAGCCACTGTGAACACCATCACCATAATCACTGGCCTCATCGGTACTGTCACCATGAGCACTGCCACAATGAGCACTGTCAGCATGGGCACATCCCCCATGAGCACTGTCACTATGAGAACTGCTACCATGGGTATTTTCACCATGTGTACTGTCACCCTGTGTATTGTCACCATTTGCACTGTCACCATGAGGACTATTACCGTGAGCGCTATCACCGTGAGATCTCTCACCATGGTCACTGTCACCATGGCACCTTGCACAATGGGGGCTGTCAACATGAGTGCTTTCACCATTGGCACTATCACTGTGAGCATTCTCACTGTGGTCAGTGTCACCATGGGCACTGTCACCATGAGCACTGTCACCATAGGCATTGTCACCATGGTCAGTGGCACCATGAGCACTGTCAACATGGGCACTCATACAGTGGGCACTGTCACTGTGAGCACTGTCACCTTGGGTACTGCCACCATGAGCGCTGTCACCATGAGCACTGTCACCATTGCGAGTATCACAATGTGCACTGTCACCATGGGCACTGGCACAATGTCGTGTGTCACCTTGAGCAATGTCACCATGGGAAATGTCACCGTGAGATGTGTCACCATAGGCAATGTCACCATGGGCAATGTCACCATGGGAAATGCCATTTTGCACACTGTCACCATGGGTACTGCAACCATGAGTACTGTCACCATTGGCAGTATGACCATGTGCACTGTCACCATGGGCACTATCACCATGACAACTCTCAGCGTGAGCACTGTCACTGTGGGAACTGGCATTGTGTGCAATTCCACCATGGGCAATGTCACCATGGGCACTATCACTGTGAGCACTGTCAATATTAGCACGTCAAATGAGCCCTGTCACCATTGGCAATGTCACCGTGAGAAGTGTCACTATAGGCGATGTCACCGTGGGCACTGTCACCATGGTCACTGCCACCACTGTCACTGTCATTTTGAGCACTGTCACCATGGGTATTGCAACCATGAGCACTGTCACCATGAGCACTGTCACCATTGCGATTATCACCATGTGTACTGTCACCATGGGCACTATCACAATGAGAACTGTCAGCGTGGGCACTGTCACTGTTGGCAAGGGCACCGTGGGCACTTCCACCATGGGCAATGTCACCATGGGCACTGTCACTGTGAGCACTGTCAACATGAGCACGTCACCATGGGCACTGTCAGCATGGGTACTATCACGAAGGGCAATGTCACCATGAGGATTGTCAGGAAGGGCAATTTCACCATGAGCACTGTCACCAAAGGCACTATCACCATGAGCAATGTCACTGTGGGCCGTGTCACCAGGGGCACTATCACCATGGTTAATGTTCTCATTGGCACTTTCCCCTAGAGCACTGTCACCCTGGGCACTGTCATCATGGGCACGGTCACCGTGAGCACTATGTCCATGAGCACAGCCACTGTGAACACCATCACCATAATCACTGTCCTCATCGGTACTCTCACCATGAGCACTGCCACAATGAGCACTGTCAGCATGGGCACTTCCCCCATGAGCACTTTCACTATGAGAACTGCTAGCATGGGTATTTTCACCATGAGTACTGTCACCCTCTGTATTGTCACCATTTGCACTGTCACCATCAGGACTATTACCGTGAGTGCTATCACCGTGAGATCTCTCACCATGGTCACTGTCACCATGGCACCTTGCACAATGCGTGCTGTCAACATGAGTGCTGTCACCATTGGCACTATCACCGTGAGCATTCTCACTGTGGTCAGAGTCAACATGGGCTCTGTCACCATGAGCACTGTCACCATAGGCAATGTCACCGTGGTCAGTGTCACCATGAGCAATGTCTCCATGGGCACTCCTACAGTGGGCACTGTCACTGTGCGAACTGTCACCATGGTTACTGCCACTATGAGCAGTGTCTCTGTGAGTACTGTCAGCATGGGTTTTTACCTTGAGCACTGTCACCATGAGCCCTGTCACCATTTTTCAGTGCCACCATGTGCACTACCACCATGTGCACTCTCACCATGGGCACTATCACCGATAACACTGTCACCATAAGTACTGTCTGCATGGGCACTGTCACCAAGGGCACGGCCAACATGTGACCTGTAACCATTGTCAGTGTCACTGTGAGAAGTGTCACCATGGGAATTAACAACATAGGCACTCTCATCATGAGCACTGTCACCATGAGCACTGACACCACGAGCACTGTCACCCAGGGCAGTGCCACCATGAGCACTGTCACCATAACTGTTGCTATGAGAATTGTAACCATGGGCAATTTCTCAATGAGTAATGTCACCATGTGTATTTTCACCTTGGGCACTCTCAAAGTAAACAGTATTACCATGAGCACTTTCACTGTGAACACTGTCACCATGGGCACTGGCACAATGTGGTGTGTCACCATGAGCCATGTCACCATGGGAAATGTCACCGTGAGAAGTGTCACCATAGGCAATGTCACCATGGGCAATGTCACCATGGGAACTGCCATTTTGAGCACTGTCACCATGGGTACAGCAACCATGAGTACTGTCACCATGAGTAATTTAACCATTGGCAGTATGACCATGTGCACTGTCACCATGGGCACTATCACCATGACAACTCTCAGCGTGAGCACTGTCACTGTTGGAAATGGCATTGTGTGCAATTCCACCATGGGCAATGTCACCATGGACATTATCGCTGTGAGCACTGTCAATATGAGCACGTCAACATGAGCCCTGTCACCATGGGCAATGTCACTGTGAGAAGTGTCACTATAGGCAATGTCACCGTGGGCACTGTCACCATGGTCACTGCCACCACTGTCACTGTCATTTTGAGCACTGTCACCATGGGTACTGCAACCATGAGCGCTGTCACCATGAGCACTGTCACCATTGCAAGTATCACCATGTGCACTGTCACCATGGGCACTATCACAATGAGAACTGTCAGCATGGGCACTGTTACTCTTGGCAATGTCACCATGGGCACTATCACTTTGAGCACTGTCAACATGAGCACGTCACCATGGGCACTGTCAACATGGGTACTATCTCGAAGGTCAATGTCACCATGAGCATTGTCAGGATGGGCAACTTCACCATGAGCACTGTCACCAATGGCACTATCACCATGAGCAATGTCACTGTGGGCCGTGTCACCAGGGGCACTATCACCATGGTTAATGGTCTCATTGGCACTTTCCCCGTGAGCACTGTCACCCTGGGCACTGTCATCATGGGCACGGTCACCGTGAGCACTATCTCCATGAGCACAGCCACTGTGAACACCATCACCATAATCACTGGCCTCATCGGTACTGTCACCATGAGCACTGCCACAATGAGCACTGTCAGCATGGGCACTTCCCCCATGAGCACTGTCACTATGAGAACTGCTAGCATGGGTATTTTCACCATGAGTACTGTCACCCTCTGTATTGTCACCATTTGCACTGTCACCATCAGGACTATTACCGTGAGTGCTATCACCGTGAGATCTCTCACCATGGTCACTGTCACCATGGCACCTTGCACAATGCGTGCTGTCAACATGAGTGCTGTCACCATTGGCACTATCACCGTGAGCATTCTCACTGTGGTCAGAGTCAACATGGGCTCTGTCACCGTGAGCACTGTCACCATAGGCAATGTCACCGTGGTCAGTGTCACCATGAGCAATGTCTCCATGGGCACTCCTACAGTGGGCACTGTCACTGTGCGAACTGTCACCATGGTTACTGCCACTATGAGCAGTGTCTCTGTGAGTACTGTCAGCATGGGTTTTTACCTTGAGCACTGTCACCATGAGCCCTGTCACCATTCTTCAGTGCCACCATGTGCACTACCACCATGTGCACTCTCACCATGGGCACTATCACCGATAACACTGTCACCATAAGTACTGTCTGCATGGGCACTGTCACCAAGGGCACGGCCAACATGTGACCTGTAACCATTGTCAGTGTCACTGTGAGAAGTGTCACCATGGGAATTAACAACATAGGCACTCTCATCATGAGCACTGTCACCATGAGCACTGACACCACGAGCACTGTCACCCAGGGCAGTGCCACCATGAGCACTGTCACCATAACTGTTGCTATGAGAATTGTAACCATGGGCAATTTCTCAATGAGTAATGTCACCATGTGTATTTTCACCTTGGGCACTCTCAAAGTAAACAGTATTACCATGAGCACTTTCACTGTGAACACTGTCACCATGGGCACTGGCACAATGTGGTGTGTCACCATGAGCCATGTCACCATGGGAAATGTCACCGTGAGAAGTGTCACCATAGGCAATGTCACCATGGGCAATGTCACCATGGGAACTGCCATTTTGAGCACTGTCACCATGGGTACTGCAACCATGAGTACTGTCACCATGAGTAATTTAACCATTGGCAGTATGACCATGTGCACTGTCACCATGGGCACTATCACCATGACAACTCTCAGCGTGAGCACTGTCACTGTTGGAAATGGCATTGTGTGCAATTCCACCATGGGCAATGTCACCATGGACATTATCGCTGTGAGCCCTGTCAATATGAGCACGTCAACATGAGCCCTGTCACCATGGGCAATGTCACTGTGAGAAGTGTCACTATAGGCAATGTCACGGTGGGCACTGTCACCATGGTCACTGCCACCACTGTCACTGTCATTTTGAGCACTGTCACCATGGGTACTGCAACCATGAGTGCTGTCACCATGAGCACTGTCACCATTGCAAGTATCACCATGTGCACTGTCACCATGGGCACTATCACAATGAGAACTGTCAGCATGGGCACTGTCACTCTTGGCAATGTCACCATGGGCACTATCACTTTGAGCACTGTCAACATGAGCACGTCACCATGGGCACTGTCAACATGGGTACTATCTCGAAGGGCAATGTCACCATGAGCATTGTCAGGATGGGCAACTTCACCATGAGCACTGTCACCAATGGCACTATCACCATGAGCAATGTCACTGTGGGCCGTGTCACCAGGGGCACTATCACCATGGTTAATGTTCTCATTGGCACTTTCCCTGTGAGCACTGTCACCCTGGGCACTGTCATCATGGGCACGGTCACCGTGAGCACTATCTCCATGAGCACAGCCACTGTGAACACCATCACCATAATCACTGGCCTCATCGGTACTGTCACCATGAGCACTGCCACAATGAGCACTGTCAGCATGGGCACTTCCCCCATGAGCACTGTCACTATGAGAACTGCTAGCATGGGTATTTTCACCATGTGTATTGTCACCCTCTGTATTGTCACCATTTGCACTGTCACCATCAGGACTATTACCGTGAGTGCTATCATCGTGAGATCTCTCACCATGGTCACTGTCACCATGGCACCTTGCACAATGCGTGCTGTCAACATGAGTGCTGTCACCATTGGCACTATCACCGTGAGCATTCTCACTGTGGTCAGAGTCAACATGGGCTCTGTCACCATGAGCACTGTCACCATAGGCAATGTCACCATGGTCAGTGTCACCATGAGCAATGTCTCCATGGGCACTCCTACAGTGGGCACTGTCACTGTGCGAACTCTCACCATGGTTACTGCCACTATGAGCAGTGTCTCTGTGAGTACTGTCAGCATGGGTTTTTACCGTGAGCACTGTCACCATGAGCCCTGTCACCATTTTTCAGTGCCACCATGTGCACTACCACCATGTGCACTCTCACCATGGGCACTATCACCGATAACACTGTCACCATAAGTACTGTCTGCATGGGCACTGTCACCAAGGGCACGGCCAACATGTGACCTGTAACCATTGTCAGTGTCACTGTGAGAAGTGTCACCATGGGAATTAACAACATAGGCACTCTCATCATGAGCACTGTCACCATGAGCACTGACACCACGAGCACTGTCACCCAGGGCAGTGCCACCATGAGCACTGTCACCATAACTGTTGCTATGAGAATTGTAACCATGGGCAATTTCTCAATGAGTAATGTCACCATGTGTATTTTCACCTTGGGCACTCTCAAAGTAAACAGTATTACCATGAGCACTTTCACTGTGAACACAGTCACCATGGGCACTGGCACAATGTGGTGTGTCACCATGAGCCATGTCACCATGGGAAATGTCACCGTGAGAAGTGTCACCATAGGCAATGTCACCATGGGCAATGTCACCATGGGAACTGCCATTTTGAGCACTGTCACCATGGGTACTGCAACCATGAGTACTGTCACCATGAGTAATTTAACCATTGGCAGTATGACCATGTGCACTGTCACCATGGGCACTATTACCATGACAACTCTCAGCGTGAGCACTGTCACTGTTGGAAATGGCATTGTGTGCAATTCCACCATGGGCAATGTCACCATGGACATTATCGCTGTGAGCACTGTCAATATGAGCACGTCAACATGAGCCCTGTCACCATGGGCAATGTCACTGTGAGAAGTGTCACTATAGGCAATGTCACCGTGGACACTGTCACCATGGTCACTCCCACCACTGTCTCTGTCATTTTGAGCACTTTCACCATGGGTACTGCAACCATGAGCGCTGTCACCATGAGCACTGTCACCATTGCAAGTATCACCATGTGCACTGTCACCATGGGCACTATCACAATGAGAACTGTCAGCATGGGCACTGTCACTCTTGGCAATGTCACCATGGGCACTATCACTTTGAGCACTGTCAACATGAGCACATCACCATGGGCACTGTCAACATGGGTACTATCTCGAAGGTCAATGTCACCATGAGCATTGTCAGGATGGGCAACTTCACCGTGAGCACTGTCACCAATGGCACTATCACCATGAGCAATGTCACTGTGGGCCGTGTCACCAGGGGCACTATCACCATGGTTAATGGTCTCATTGGCACTTTCCCCGTGAGCACTGTCACCCTGGGCACTGTCATCATGGGCACGGTCACCGTGAGCACTATCTCCATGAGCACAGCCACTGTGAACACCATCACCATAATCACTGGCCTCATCGGTACTGTCACCATGAGCACTGCCACAATGAGCACTGTCAGCATGGGCACTTCCCCCATGAGCACTGTCACTATGAGAACTGCTAGCATGGGTATTTTCACCATGAGTACTGTCACCCTCTGTATTGTCACCATTTGCACTGTCACCATCAGGACTATTACCGTGAGTGCTATCACCGTGAGATCTCTCACCATGGTCACTGTCACCATGGCACCTTGCACAATGCGTGCTGTCAACATGAGTGCTGTCACCATTGGCACTATCACCGTGAGCATTCTCACTGTGGTCAGAGTCAACATGGGCTCTGTCACCATGAGCACTGTCACCATAGGCAATGTCACCGTGGTCAGTGTCACCATGAGCAATGTCTCCATGGGCACTCCTACAGTGGGCACTGTCACTGTGCGAACTCTCACCATGGTTACTGCCACTATGAGCAGTGTCTCTGTGAGTACTGTCAGCATGGGTTTTTACCGTGAGCACTGTCACCATGAGCCCTGTCACCATTTTTCAGTGCCACCATGTGCACTACCACCATGTGCACTCTCACCATGGGCACTATCACCGATAACACTGTCACCATAAGTACTGTCTGCATGGGCACTGTCACCAAGGGCACGGCCAACATGTGACCTGTAACCATTGTCAGTGTCACTGTGAGAAGTGTCACCATGGGAATTAACAACATAGGCACTCTCATCATGAGCACTGTCACCATGAGCACTGACACCACGAGCACTGTCACCCAGGGCAGTGCCACCATGAGCACTGTCACCATAACTGTTGCTATGAGAATTGTAACCATGGGCAATTTCTCAATGAGTAATGTCACCATGTGTATTTTCACCTTGGGCACTCTCAAAGTAAACAGTATTACCATGAGCACTTTCACTGTGAACACTGTCACCATGGGCACTGGCACAATGTGGTGTGTCACCATGAGCCATGTCACCATGGGAAATGTCACCGTGAGAAGTGTCACCATAGGCAATGTCACCATGGGCAATGTCACCATGGGAGCTGCCATTTTGAGCACTGTCACCATGGGTACTGCAACCATGAGTACTGTCACCATGAGTAATTTAACCATTGGCAGTATGACCATGTGCACTGTCACCATGGGCACTATCACCATGACAACTCTCAGCGTGAGCACTGTCACTGTTGGAAATGGCATTGTGTGCAATTCCACCATGGGCAATGTCACCATGGACATTATCGCTGTGAGCACTGTCAATATGAGCACGTCAACATGAGCCCTGTCACCATGGGCAATGTCACTGTGAGAAGTGTCACTATAGGCAATGTCACCGTGGGCACTGTCACCATGGTCACTGCCACCACTGTCACTGTCATTTTGAGCACTGTCACCATGGGTACTGCAACCATGAGCGCTGTCACCATGAGCACTGTCACCATTGCAAGTATCACCATGTGCACTGTCACCATGGGCACTATCACAATGAGAACTGTCAGCATGGGCACTGTCACTCTTGGCAATGTCACCATGGGCACTATCACTTTGAGCACTGTCAACATGAGCACGTCACCATGGGCACTGTCAACATGGGTACTATCTCGAAGGGCAATGTCACCATGAGAATTGTCAGGATGGGCAACTTCACCATGAGCACTGTCACCAATGGCACTATCACCATGAGCAATGTCACTGTGGGCCGTGTCACCAGGGGCACTATCACCATGGTTAATGTTCTCATTGGCACTTTCCCTGTGAGCACTGTCACCCTGGGCACTGTCATCATGGGCACGGTCACCGTGAGCACTATCTCCATGAGCACAGCCACTGTGAACACCATCACCATAATCACTGGCCTCATCGGTACTGTCACCATGAGCACTGCCACAATGAGCACTGTCAGCATGGGCACTTCCCCCATGAGCACTGTCACTATGAGAACTGCTAGCATGGGTATTTTCACCATGTGTATTGTCACCCTCTGTATTGTCACCATTTGCACTGTCACCATCAGGACTATTACCGTGAGTGCTATCATCGTGAGATCTCTCACTATGGTCACTGTCACCATGGCACCTTGCACAATGCGTGCTGTCAACATGAGTGCTGTCACCATTGGCACTATCACCGTGAGCATTCTCACTGTGGTCAGAGTCAACATGGGCTCTGTCACCATGAGCACTGTCACCATAGGCAATGTCACCGTGGTCAGTGTCACCATGAGCAATGTCTCCATGGGCACTCCTACAGTGGGCACTGTCACTGTGCGAAATGCCACCATGGTTACTGCCACTATGAGCAGTGTCTCTGTGAGTACTGTCAGCATGGGTTTTTACCGTGAGCACTGTCACCATGAGCCCTGTCACCATTTTTCAGTGCCACCATGTGCACTACCACCATGTGCACTCTCACCATGGGCACTATCACCAATAACACTGTCACCATAAGTACTGTCTGCATGGGCACTGTCACCAAGGGCACGGCCAACATGTGACCTGTAACCATTGTCAGTGTCACTGTGAGAAGTGTCACCATGGGAATTAACAACATAGGCACTCTCATCATGAGCACTGTCACCATGAGCACTGACACCACGAGCACTGTCACCCAGGGCAGTGCCACCATGAGCACTGTCACCATAACTGTTGCTATGAGAATTGTAACCATGGGCAATTTCTCAATGAGTAATGTCACCATGTGTATTTTCACCTTGGGCACTCTCAAAGTAAACAGTATTACCATGAGCACTTTCACTGTGAACACAGTCACCATGGGCACTGGCACAATGTGGTGTGTCACCATGAGCCATGTCACCATGGGAAATGTCACCGTGAGAAGTGTCACCATAGGCAATGTCACCATGGGCAATGTCACCATGGGAACTGCCATTTTGAGCACTGTCACCATGGGTACTGCAACCATGAGTACTGTCACCATGAGTAATTTAACCATTGGCAGTATGACCATGTGCACTGTCACCATGGGCACTATTACCATGACAACTCTCAGCGTGAGCACTGTCACTGTTGGAAATGGCATTGTGTGCAATTCCACCATGGGCAATGTCACCATGGACATTATCGCTGTGAGCACTGTCAATATGAGCACGTCAACATGAGCCCTGTCACCATGGGCAATGTCACTGTGAGAAGTGTCACTATAGGCAATGTCACCGTGGACACTGTCACCATGGTCACTCCCACCACTGTCACTGTCATTTTGAGCACTTTCACCATGGGTACTGCAACCATGAGCGCTGTCACCATGAGCACTGTCACCATTGCAAGTATCACCATGTGCACTGTCACCATGGGCACTATCACAATGAGAACTGTCAGCATGGGCACTGTCACTCTTGGCAATGTCACCATGGGCACTATCACTTTGAGCACTGTCAACATGAGCACGTCACCATGGACACTGTCAACATGGGTACTATCTCGAAGGGCAATGTCACCATGAGCATTGTCAGGATGGGCAACTTCACCGTGAGCACTGTCACCAAAGGCACTATCACCATGAGCAATGTCACTGTGGGCCGTGTCACCAGGGGCACTATCACCATGGTTAATGGTCTCATTGGCACTTTCCCCGTGAGCACTGTCACCCTGGGCACTGTCATCATGGGCACGGTCACCGTGAGCACTATCTCCATGAGCACAGCCACTGTGAACACCATCACCATAATCACTGGCCTCATCGGTACTGTCACCATGAGCACTGCCACAATGAGCACTGTCAGCATGGGCACTTCCCCCATGAGCACTGTCACTATGAGAACTGCTAGCATGGGTATTTTCACCATGAGTACTGTCACCCTCTGTATTGTCACCATTTGCACTGTCACCATCAGGACTATTACCGTGAGTGCTATCACCGTGAGATCTCTCACCATGGTCACTGTCACCATGGCACCTTGCACAATGCGTGCTGTCAACATGAGTGCTGTCACCATTGGCACTATCACCGTGAGCATTCTCACTGTGGTCAGAGTCAACATGGGCTCTGTCACCATGAGCACTGTCACCATAGGCAATGTCACCGTGGTCAGTGTCACCATGAGCAATGTCTCCATGGGCACTCCTACAGTGGGCACTGTCACTGTGCGAACTGTCACCATGGTTACTGCCACTATGAGCAGTGTCTCTGTGAGTACTGTCAGCATGGGTTTTTACCGTGAGCACTGTCACCATGAGCCCTGTCACCATTTTTCAGTGCCACCATGTGCACTACCACCATGTGCACTCTCACCATGGGCACTATCACCGATAACACTGTCACCATAAGTACTGTCTGCATGGGCACTGTCACCAAGGGCACGGCCAACATGTGACCTGTAACCATTGTCAGTGTCACTGTGAGAAGTGTCACCATGGGAATTAACAACATAGGCACTCTCATCATGAGCACTGTCACCATGAGCACTGACACCACGAGCACTGTCACCCAGGGCAGTGCCACCATGAGCACTGTCACCATAACTGTTGCTATGAGAATTGTAACCATGGGCAATTTCTCAATGAGTAATGTCACCATGTGTATTTTCACCTTGGGCACTCTCAAAGTAAACAGTATTACCATGAGCACTTTCACTGTGAACACTGTCACCATGGGCACTGGCACAATGTGGTGTGTCACCATGAGCCATGTCACCATGGGAAATGTCACCGTGAGAAGTGTCACCATAGGCAATGTCACCATGGGCAATGTCACCATGGGAGCTGCCATTTTGAGCACTGTCACCATGGGTACTGCAACCATGAGTACTGTCACCATGAGTAATTTAACCATTGGCAGTATGACCATGTGCACTGTCACCATGGGCACTATCACCATGACAACTCTCAGCGTGAGCACTGTCACTGTTGGAAATGGCATTGTGTGCAATTCCACCATGGGCAATGTCACCATGGACATTATCGCTGTGAGCACTGTCAATATGAGCACGTCAACATGAGCCCTGTCACCATGGGCAATGTCACTGTGAGAAGTGTCACTATAGGCAATGTCACCGTGGGCACTGTCACCATGGTCACTGCCACCACTGTCACTGTCATTTTGAGCACTGTCACCATGGGTACTGCAACCATGAGCGCTGTCACCATGAGCACTGTCACCATTGCAAGTATCACCATGTGCACTGTCACCATGGGCACTATCACAATGAGAACTGTCAGCATGGGCACTGTCACTCTTGGCAATGTCACCATGGGCACTATCACTTTGAGCACTGTCAACATGAGCACGTCACCATGGGCACTGTCAACATGGGTACTATCTCGAAGGGCAATGTCACCATGAGCATTGTCAGGATGGGAAACTTCACCATGAGCACTGTCACCAATGGCACTATCACCATGAGCAATGTCACTGTGGGCCGTGTCACCAGGGGCACTATCACCATGGTTAATGGTCTCATTGGCACTTTCCCCGTGAGCACTGTCACCCTGGGCACTGTCATCATGGGCACGGTCACCGTGAGCACTATCTCCATGAGCACAGCCACTGTGAACACCATCACCATAATCACTGGCCTCATCGGTACTGTCACCATGAGCACTGCCACAATGAGCACTGTCAGCATGGGCACTTCCCCCATGAGCACTGTCACTATGAGAACTGCTAGCATGGGTATTTTCACCATGAGTACTGTCACCCTCTGTATTGTCACCATTTGCACTGTCACCATCAGGACTATTACCGTGAGTGCTATCACCGTGAGATCTCTCACCATGGTCACTGTCACCATGGCACCTTGCACAATGCGTGCTGTCAACATGAGTGCTGTCACCATTGGCACTATCACCGTGAGCATTCTCACTGTGGTCAGAGTCAACATGGGCTCTGTCACCATGAGCACTGTCACCATAGGCAATGTCACCGTGGTCAGTGTCACGATGAGCAATGTCTCCATGGGCACTCCTACAGTGGGCACTGTCACTGTGCGAACTGTCACCATGGTTACTGCCACTATGAGCAGTGTCTCTGTGAGTACTGTCAGCATGGGTTTTTACCGTGAGCACTGTCACCATGAGCCCTGTCACCATTTTTCAGTGCCACCATGTGCACTACCACCATGTGCACTCTCACCATGGGCACTATCACCGATAACACTGTCACCATAAGTACTGTCTGCATGGGCACTGTCACCAAGGGCACGGCCAACATGTGACCTGTAACCATTGTCAGTGTCACTGTGAGAAGTGTCACCATGGGAATTAACAACATAGGCACTCTCATCATGAGCACTGTCACCATGAGCACTGACACCACGAGCACTGTCACCCAGGGCAGTGCCACCATGAGCACTGTCACCATAACTGTTGCTATGAGAATTGTAACCATGGGCAATTTCTCAATGAGTAATGTCACCATGTGTATTTTCACCTTGGGCACTCTCAAAGTAAACAGTATTACCATGAGCACTTTCACTGTGAACACTGTCACCATGGGCACTGGCACAATGTGGTGTGTCACCATGAGCCATGTCACCATGGGAAATGTCACCGTGAGAAGTGTCACCATAGGCAATGTCACCATGGGCAATGTCACCATGGGAGCTGCCATTTTGAGCACTGTCACCATGGGTACTGCAACCATGAGTACTGTCACCATGAGTAATTTAACCATTGGCAGTATGACCATGTGCACTGTCACCATGGGCACTATCACCATGACAACTCTCAGCGTGAGCACTGTCACTGTTGGAAATGGCATTGTGTGCAATTCCACCATGGGCAATGTCACCATGGACATTATCGCTGTGAGCACTGTCAATATGAGCACGTCAACATGAGCCCTGTCACCATGGGCAATGTCACTGTGAGAAGTGTCACTATAGGCAATGTCACCGTGGGCACTGTCACCATGGTCACTGCCACCACTGTCACTGTCATTTTGAGCACTGTCACCATGGGTACTGCAACCATGAGCGCTGTCACCATGAGCACTGTCACCATTGCAAGTATCACCATGTGCACTGTCACCATGGGCACTATCACAATGAGAACTGTCAGCATGGGCACTGTCACTCTTGGCAATGTCACCATGGGCACTATCACTTTGAGCACTGTCAACATGAGCACGTCACCATGGGCACTGTCAACATGGGTACTATCTCGAAGGTCAATGTCACCATGAGCATTGTCAGGATGGGCAACTTCACCATGAGCACTGTCACCAATGGCACTATCACCATGAGCAATGTCACTGTGGGCCGTGTCACCAGGGGCACTATCACCATGGTTAATGGTCTCATTGGCACTTTCCCCGTGAGCACTGTCACCCTGGGCACTGTCATCATGGGCACGGTCACCGTGAGCACTATCTCCATGAGCACAGCCACTGTGAACACCATCACCATAATCACTGGCCTCATCGGTACTGTCACCATGAGCACTGCCACAATGAGCACTGTCAGCATGGGCACTTCCCCCATGAGCACTGTCACTATGAGAACTGCTAGCATGGGTATTTTCACCATGAGTACTGTCACCCTCTGTATTGTCACCATTTGCACTGTCACCATCAGGACTATTACCGTGAGTGCTATCACCGTGAGATCTCTCACCATGGTCACTGTCACCATGGCACCTTGCACAATGCGTGCTGTCAACATGAGTGCTGTCACCATTGGCACTATCACCGTGAGCATTCTCACTGTGGTCAGAGTCAACATGGGCTCTGTCACCATGAGCAATGTCACCATAGGCAATGTCACCGTGGTCAGTGTCACCATGAGCAATGTCTCCATGGGCACTCCTACAGTGGGCACTGTCACTGTGCGAACTGTCACCATGGTTACTGCCACTATGAGCAGTGTCTCTGTGAGTACTGTCAGCATGGGTTTTTACCGTGAGCACTGTCACCATGAGCCCTGTCACCATTTTTCAGTGCCACCATGTGCACTACCACCATGTGCACTCTCACCATGGGCACTATCACCGATAACACTGTCACCATAAGTACTGTCTGCATGGGCACTGTCACCAAGGGCACGGCCAACATGTGACCTGTAACCATTGTCAGTGTCACTGTGAGAAGTGTCACCATGGGAATTAACAACATAGGCACTCTCATCATGAGCACTGTCACCATGAGCACTGACACCACGAGCACTGTCACCCAGGGCAGTGCCACCATGAGCACTGTCACCATAACTGTTGCTATGAGAATTGTAACCATGGGCAATTTCTCAATGAGTAATGTCACCATGTGTATTTTCACCTTGGGCACTCTCAAAGTAAACAGTATTACCATGAGCACTTTCACTGTGAACACTGTCACCATGGGCACTGGCACAATGTGGTGTGTCACCATGAGCCATGTCACCATGGGAAATGTCACCGTGAGAAGTGTCACCATAGGCAATGTCACCATGGGCAATGTCAGCATGGGAACTGCCATTTTGAGCACTGTCACCATGGGTACTGCAACCATGAGTACTGTCACCATGAGTAATTTAACCATTGGCAGTATGACCATGTGCACTGTCACCATGGGCACTATCACCATGACAACTCTCAGCGTGAGCACTGTCACTGTTGGAAATGGCATTGTGTGCAATTCCACCATGGGCAATGTCACCATGGACATTATCGCTGTGAGCACTGTCAATATGAGCACGTCAACATGAGCCCTGTCACCATGGGCAATGTCACTGTGAGAAGTGTCACTATAGGCAATGTCACCGTGGGCACTGTCACCATGGTCACTGCCACCACTGTCACTGTCATTTTGAGCACTGTCACCATGGGTACTGCAACCATGAGCGCTGTCACCATGAGCACTGTCACCATTGCAAGTATCACCATGTGCACTGTCACCATGGGCACTATCACAATGAGAACTGTCAGCATGGGCACTGTCACTCTTGGCAATGTCACCATGGGCACTATCACTTTGAGCACTGTCAACATGAGCACGTCACCATGGGCACTGTCAACATGGGTACTATCTCGAAGGGCAATGTCACCATGAGCATTGTCAGGATGAGAAACTTCACCGTGAGCACTGTCACCAATGGCACTATCACCATGAGCAATGTCACTGTGGGCCGTGTCACCAGGGGCACTATCACCATGGTTAATGGTCTCATTGGCACTTTCCCCGTGAGCACTGTCACCCTGGGCACTGTCATCATGGGCACGGTCACCGTGAGCACTATCTCCATGAGCACAGCCACTGTGAACACCATCACCATAATCACTGGCCTCATCGGTACTGTCACCATGAGCACGGCCACAATGAGCACTGTCAGCATGGGCACATCCCCCATGAGCACTGTCACTATGAGAACTGCTACCATGGGTATTTTCACCATGTGTACTGTCACCCTGTGTATTGTCACCATTTGCACTGTCACCATGAGGACTATTAGCGTGAGCGCTATCACCGTGAGATCTCTCACCATGGTCACTGTCACCATGGCACCTTGCACAATGGGGGCTGTCAACATGAGTGCTTTCACCATTGGCACTATCACTGTGAGCATTCTCACTGTGGTCAGTGTCACCATGGGCACTGTCACCATGAGCACTGTCACCATAGGCAATGTCACCATGGTCTGTGGCACCATGAGCACTGGCAACATGGGCACTCATACAGTGGGCACTGTCACTGTGAGCACTGTCACCTTGGGTACTGCCACCATGAGCGCTGTCACCATGAGCACTGTCACCATTGCGAGTATCACAATGTGCACTGTCACCATGGGCACTGGCACAATGTCGTGTGTCACCTTGAGCAATGTCACCATGGGAAATGTCACCGTGAGATGTGTCACCATAGGCAATGTCACCATGGGCAATGTCACCATGTGAAATGCCATTTTGCACACTGTCACCATGGGTACTGCAACCATGAGTACTGTCACCATTGGCAGTATGACCATGTGCACTGTCACCATGGGCACTATCACCATGACAACTCTCAGCGTGAGCACTGTCACTGTGGGAACTGGCATTGTGTGCAATTCCACCATGGGCAATGTCACCATGGGCACTATCACTGTGAGCACTGTCAATATAAGCACGTCAACATGAGCCCTGTCACCATTGGCAATGTCACCGTGAGAAGTGTCACTATAGGCGATGTCACCGTGGGCACTGTCACCATGGTCACTGCCACCACTGTCACTGTCATTTTGAGCACTGTCACCATGGGTATTGCAACCATGAGCACTGTCACCATGAGCACTGTCACCATTGCGATTATCACCATGTGTACTGTCACCATGGGCACTATCACAATGAGAACTGTCAGCGTGGGCACTGTCACTGTTGGCAAGGGCACCGTGGGCACTTCCACCATGGGCAATGTCACCATGGGCACTGTCACTGTGAGCACTGTCAACATGAGCACGTCACCATGGGCACTGTCAGCATGGGTACTATCACGAAGGGCAATGTCACCATGAGGATTGTCAGGAAGGGCAATTTCACCATGAGCACTGTCACCAAAGGCACTATCACCATGAGCAATGTCACTGTGGGCCGTGTCACCAGGGGCACTATCACCATGGTTAATGTTCTCATTGGCACTTTCCCCTAGAGCACTGTCACCCTGGGCACTGTCATCATGGGCACGGTCACCGTGAGCACTATGTCCATGAGCACAGCCACTGTGAACACCATCACCATAATCACTGGCCTCATCGGTACTCTCACCATGAGCACTGCCACAATGAGCACTGTCAGCATGGGCACTTCCCCCATGAGCACTTTCACTATGAGAACTGCTAGCATGGGTATTTTAACCATGAGTACTGTCACCCTCTGTATTGTCACCATTTGCACTGTCACCATCAGGACTATTACCGTGAGTGCTATCACCGTGAGATCTCTCACCATGGTCACTGTCACCATGGCACCTTGCACAATGCGTGCTGTCAACATGAGTGCTGTCACCATTGGCACTATCACCGTGAGCATTCTCACTGTGGTCAGAGTCAACATGGGCTCTGTCACCATGAGCACTGTCACCATAGGCAATGTCACCGTGGTCAGTGTCACCATGAGCAATGTCTCCATGGGCACTCCTACAGTGGGCACTGTCACTGTGCGAACTGTCACCATGGTTACTGCCACTATGAGCAGTGTCTCTGTGAGTACTGTCAGCATGGGTTTTTACCTTGAGCACTGTCACCATGAGCCCTGTCACCATTCTTCAGTGCCACCATGTGCACTACCACCATGTGCACTCTCACCATGGGCACTATCACCGATAACACTGTCACCATAAGTACTGTCTGCATGGGCACTGTCACCAAGGGCACGGCCAACATGTGACCTGTAACCATTGTCAGTGTCACTGTGAGAAGTGTCACCATGGGAATTAACAACATAGGCACTCTCATCATGAGCACTGTCACCATGAGCACTGACACCACGAGCACTGTCACCCAGGGCAGTGCCACCATGAGCACTGTCACCATAACTGTTGCTATGAGAATTGTAACCATGGGCAATTTCTCAATGAGTAATGTCACCATGTGTATTTTCACCTTGGGCACTCTCAAAGTAAACAGTATTACCATGAGCACTTTCACTGTGAACACTGTCACCATGGGCACTGGCACAATGTGGTGTGTCACCATGAGCCATGTCACCATGGGAAATGTCACCGTGAGAAGTGTCACCATAGGCAATGTCACCATGGGCAATGTCACCATGGGAACTGCCATTTTGAGCACTGTCACCATGGGTACTGCAACCATGAGTACTGTCACCATGAGTAATTTAACCATTGGCAGTATAACCATGTGCACTGTCACCATGGGCACTATCACCATGACAACTCTCAGCGTGAGCACTGTCACTGTTGGAAATGGCATTGTGTGCAATTCCACCATGGGCAATGTCACCATGGACATTATCGCTGTGAGCCCTGTCAATATGAGCACGTCAACATGAGCCCTGTCACCATGGGCAATGTCACTGTGAGAAGTGTCACTATAGGCAATGTCACGGTGGGCACTGTCACCATGGTCACTGCCACCACTGTCACTGTCATTTTGAGCACTGTCACCATGGGTACTGCAACCATGAGTGCTGTCACCATGAGCACTGTCACCATTGCAAGTATCACCATGTGCACTGTCACCATGGGCACTATCACAATGAGAACTGTCAGCATGGGCACTGTCACTCTTGGCAATGTCACCATGGGCACTATCACTTTGAGCACTGTCAACATGAGCACGTCACCATGGGCAATGTCAACATGGGTACTATCTCGAAGGGCAATGTCACCGTGAGCATTGTCAGGATGGGCAACTTCACCATGAGCACTGTCACCAATGGCACTATCACCATGAGCAATGTCACTGTGGGCCGTGTCACCAAGGGCACTATCACCATGGTTAATGTTCTCATTGGCACTTTCCCTGTGAGCACTGTCACCCTGGGCACTGTCATCATGGGCACGGTCACCGTGAGCACTATCTCCATGAGCACAGCCACTGTGAACACCATCACCATAATCACTGGCCTCATCGGTACTGTCACCATGAGCACTGCCACAATGAGCACTGTCAGCATGGGCACTTCCCCCATGAGCACTGTCACTATGAGAACTGCTAGCATGGGTATTTTCACCATGTGTATTGTCACCCTCTGTATTGTCACCATTTGCACTGTCACCATCAGGACTATTACCGTGAGTGCTATCATCGTGAGATCTCTCACCATGGTCACTGTCACCATGGCACCTTGCACAATGCGTGCTGTCAACATGAGTGCTGTCACCATTGGCACTATCACCGTGAGCATTCTCACTGTGGTCAGAGTCAACATGGGCTCTGTCACCATGAGCACTGTCACCATAGGCAATGTCACCGTGGTCAGTGTCACCATGAGCAATGTCTCCATGGGCACTCCTACAGTGGGCACTGTCACTGTGCGAAATGTCACCATGGTTACTGCCACTATGAGCAGTGTCTCTGTGAGTACTGTCAGCATGGGTTTTTACCGTGAGCACTGTCACCATGAGCCCTGTCACCATTTTTCAGTGCCACCATGTGCACTACCACCATGTGCACTCTCACCATGGGCACTATCACCAATAACACTGTCACCATAAGTACTGTCTGCATGGGCACTGTCACCAAGGGCACGGCCAACATGTGACCTGTAACCATTGTCAGTGTCACTGTGAGAAGTGTCACCATGGGAATTAACAACATAGGCACTCTCATCATGAGCACTGTCACCATGAGCACTGACACCACGAGCACTGTCACCCAGGGCAGTGCCACCATGAGCACTGTCACCATAACTGTTGCTATGAGAATTGTAACCATGGGCAATTTCTCAATGAGTAATGTCACCATGTGTATTTTCACCTTGGGCACTCTCAAAGTAAACAGTATTACCATGAGCACTTTCACTGTGAACACAGTCACCATGGGCACTGGCACAATGTGGTGTGTCACCATGAGCCATGTCACCATGGGAAATGTCACCGTGAGAAGTGTCACCATAGGCAATGTCACCATGGGCAATGTCACCATGGGAACTGCCATTTTGAGCACTGTCACCATGGGTACTGCAACCATGAGTACTGTCACCATGAGTAATTTAACCATTGGCAGTATGACCATGTGCACTGTCACCATGGGCACTATTACCATGACAACTCTCAGCGTGAGCACTGTCACTGTTGGAAATGGCATTGTGTGCAATTCCACCATGGGCAATGTCACCATGGACATTATCGCTGTGAGCACTGTCAATATGAGCACGTCAACATGAGCCCTGTCACCATGGGCAATGTCACTGTGAGAAGTGTCACTATAGGCAATGTCACCGTGGACACTGTCACCATGGTCACTCCCACCACTGTCACTTTCATTTTGAGCACTTTCACCATGGGTACTGCAACCATGAGCGCTGTCACCATGAGCACTGTCACCATTGCAAGTATCACCATGTGCGCTGTCACCATGGGCACTATCACAATGAGAACTGTCAGCATGGGCACTGTCACTCTTGGCAATGTCACCATGGGCACTATCACTTTGAGCACTGTCAACATGAGCACATCACCAAGGGCACTGTCAACATGGGTACTATCTCGAAGGTCAATGTCACCATGAGCATTGTCAGGATGGGCAACTTCACCGTGAGCACTGTCACCAATGGCACTATCACCATGAGCAATGTCACTGTGGGCCGTGTCACCAGGGGCACTATCACCATAGTTAATGGTCTCATTGGCACTTTCCCCGTGAGCACTGTCACCCTGGGCACTGTCATCTTGGGCACGGTCACCGTGAGCACTATCTCCATGAGCACAGCCACTGTGAACACCATCACCATAATCACTGGCCTCATCGGTACTGTCACCATGAGCACTGCCACAATGAGCACTGTCAGCATGGGCACTTCCCCCATGAGCACTGTCACTATGAGAACTGCTAGCATGGGTATTTTCACCATGAGTACTGTCACCCTCTGTATTGTCACCATTTGCACTGTCACCATCAGGACTATTACCGTGAGTGCTATCACCGTGAGATCTCTCACCATGGTCACTGTCACCATGGCACCTTGCACAATGCGTGCTGTCAACATGAGTGCTGTCACCATTGGCACTATCACCGTGAGCATTCTCACTGTGGTCAGAGTCAACATGGGCTCTGTCACCATGAGCACTGTCACCATAGGCAATGTCACCGTGGTCAGTGTCACCAAGAGCAATGTCTCCATGGGCACTCCTACAGTGGGCACTGTCACTGTGCGAACTGTCACCATGGTTACTGCCACTATGAGCAGTGTCTCTGTGAGTACTGTCAGCATGGGTTTTTACCGTGAGCACTGTCACCATGAGCCCTGTCACCATTTTTCAGTGCCACCATGTGCACTACCACCATGTGCACTCTCACCATGGGCACTATCACCGATAACACTGTCACCATAAGTACTGTCTGCATGGGCACTGTCACCAAGGGCACGGCCAACATGTGACCTGTAACCATTGTCAGTGTCACTGTGAGAAGTGTCACCATGGGAATTAACAACATAGGCACTCTCATCATGAGCACTGTCACCATGAGCACTGACACCACGAGCACTGTCACCCAGGGCAGTGCCACCATGAGCACTGTCACCATAACTGTTGCTATGAGAATTGTAACCATGGGCAATTTCTCAATGAGTAATGTCACCATGTGTATTTTCACCTTGGGCACTCTCAAAGTAAACAGTATTACCATGAGCACTTTCACTGTGAACACTGTCACCATGGGCACTGGCACAATGTGGTGTGTCACCATGAGCCATGTCACCATGGGAAATGTCACCGTGAGAAGTGTCACCATAGGCAATGTCACCATGGGCAATGTCACCATGGGAACTGCCATTTTGAGCACTGTCACCATGGGTACTGCAACCATGAGTACTGTCACCATGAGTAATTTAACCATTGGCAGTATGACCATGTGCACTGTCACCATGGGCACCATCACCATGACAACTCTCAGCGTGAGCACTGTCACTGTTGGAAATGGCATTGTGTGCAATTCCACCATGGGCAATGTCACCATGGACATTATCGCTGTGAGCACTGTCAATATGAGCACGTCAACATGAGCCCTGTCACCATGGGCAATGTCACTGTGAGAAGTGTCACTATAGGCAATGTCACCGTGGGCACTGTCACCATGGTCACTGCCACCACTGTCACTGTCATTTTGAGCACTGTCACCATGGGTACTGCAACCATGAGCGCTGTCACCATGAGCACTGTCACCATTGCAAGTATCACCATGTGCACTGTCACCATGGGCACTATCACAATGAGAACTGTCAGCATGGGCACTGTCACTCTTGGCAATGTCACCATGGGCACTATCACTTTGAGCACTGTCAACATGAGCACGTCACCATGGGCACTGTCAACATGGGTACTATCTCGAAGGTCAATGTCACCATGAGCATTGTCAGGATGGGCAACTTCACCATGAGCACTGTCACCAATGGCACTATCACCATGAGCAATGTCACTGTGGGCCGTGTCACCAGGGGCACTATCACCATGGTTAATGGTCTCATTGGCACTTTCCCCGTGAGCACTGTCACCCTGGGCACTGTCATCATGGGCACGGTCACCGTGAGCACTATCTCCATGAGCACAGCCACTGTGAACACCATCACCATAATCACTGGCCTCATCGGTACTGTCACCATGAGCACTGCCACAATGAGCACTGTCAGCATGGGCACTTCCCCCATGAGCACTGTCACTATGAGAACTGCTAGCATGGGTATTTTCACCATGAGTACTGTCACCCTCTGTATTGTCACCATTTGCACTGTCACCATCAGGACTATTACCTTGAGTGCTATCACCGTGAGATCTCTCACCATGGTCACTGTCACCATGGCACCTTGCACAATGCGTGCTGTCAACATGAGTGCTGTCACCATTGGCACAATCACCGTGAGCATTCTCACTGTGGTCAGAGTCAACATGGGCTCTGTCACCATGAGCACTGTCACCATAGGCAATGTCACCGTGGTCAGTGTCACCATGAGCAATGTCTCCATGGGCACTCCTACAGTGGGCACTGTCACTGTGCGAACTGTCACCATGGTTACTGCCACTATGAGCAGTGTCTCTGTGAGTACTGTCAGCATGGGTTTTTACCGTGAGCACTGTCACCATGAGCCCTGTCACCATTTTTCAGTGCCACCATGTGCACTACCACCATGTGCGCTCTCACCATGGGCACTATCACCGATAACACTGTCACCATAAGTACTGTCTGCATGGGCACTGTCACCAAGGGCACGGCCAACATGTGACCTGTAACCATTGTCAGTGTCACTGTGAGAAGTGTCACCATGGGAATTAACAACATAGGCACTCTCATCATGAGCACTGTCACCATGAGCACTGACACCACGAGCACTGTCACCCAGGGCAGTGCCACCATGAGCACTGTCACCATAACTGTTGCTATGAGAATTGTAACCATGGGCAATTTCTCAATGAGTAATGTCACCATGTGTATTTTCACCTTGGGCACTCTCAAAGTAAACAGTATTACCATGAGCACTTTCACTGTGAACACTGTCACCATGGGCACTGGCACAATGTGGTGTGTCACCATGAGCCATGTCACCATGGGAAATGTCACCGTGAGAAGTGTCACCATAGGCAATGTCACCATGGGCAATGTCACCATGGGAGCTGCCATTTTGAGCACTGTCACCATGGGTACTGCAACCATGAGTACTGTCACCATGAGTAATTTAACCATTGGCAGTATGACCATGTGCACTGTCACCATGGGCACCATCACCATGACAACTCTCAGCGTGAGCACTGTCACTGTTGGAAATGGCATTGTGTGCAATTCCACCATGGGCAATGTCACCATGGACATTATCGCTGTGAGCACTGTCAATATGAGCACGTCAACATGAGCCCTGTCACCATGGGCAATGTCACTGTGAGAAGTGTCACTATAGGCAATGTCACCGTGGGCACTGTCACCATGGTCACTGCCACCACTGTCACTGTCATTTTGAGCACTGTCACCATGGGTACTGCAACCATGAGCGCTGTCACCATGAGCACTGTCACCATTGCAAGTATCACCATGTGCACTGTCACCATGGGCACTATCACAATGAGAACTGTCAGCATGGGCACTGTCACTCTTGGCAATGTCACCATGGGCACTATCACTTTGAGCACTGTCAACATGAGCACGTCACCATGGGCACTGTCAACATGGGTACTATCTCGAAGGTCAATGTCACCATGAGCATTGTCAGGATGGGCAACTTCACCATGAGCACTGTCACCAATGGCACTATCACCATGAGCAATGTCACTGTGGGCCGTGTCACCAGGGGCACTATCACCATGGTTAATGGTCTCATTGGCACTTTCCCCGTGAGCACTGTCACCCTGGGCACTGTCATCATGGGCACGGTCACCGTGAGCACTATCTCCATGAGCACAGCCACTGTGAACACCATCACCATAATCACTGGCCTCATCGGTACTGTCACCATGAGCACTGCCACAATGAGCACTGTCAGCATGGGCACTTCCCCCATGAGCACTGTCACTATGAGAACTGCTAGCATGGGTATTTTCACCATGAGTACTGTCACCCTCTGTATTGTCACCATTTGCACTGTCACCATCAGGACTATTACCTTGAGTGCTATCACCGTGAGATCTCTCACCATGGTCACTGTCACCATGGCACCTTGCACAATGCGTGCTGTCAACATGAGTGCTGTCACCATTGGCACAATCACCGTGAGCATTCTCACTGTGGTCAGAGTCAACATGGGCTCTGTCACCATGAGCACTGTCACCATAGGCAATGTCACCGTGGTCAGTGTCACCATGAGCAATGTCTCCATGGGCACTCCTACAGTGGGCACTGTCACTGTGCGAACTGTCACCATGGTTACTGCCACTATGAGCAGTGTCTCTGTGAGTACTGTCAGCATGGGTTTTTACCGTGAGCACTGTCACCATGAGCCCTGTCACCATTTTTCAGTGCCACCATGTGCACTACCACCATGTGCGCTCTCACCATGGGCACTATCACCGATAACACTGTCACCATAAGTACTGTCTGCATGGGCACTGTCACCAAGGGCACGGCCAACATGTGACCTGTAACCATTGTCAGTGTCACTGTGAGAAGTGTCACCATGGGAATTAACAACATAGGCACTCTCATCATGAGCACTGTCACCATGAGCACTGACACCACGAGCACTGTCACCCAGGGCAGTGCCACCATGAGCACTGTCACCATAACTGTTGCTATGAGAATTGTAACCATGGGCAATTTCTCAATGAGTAATGTCACCATGTGTATTTTCACCTTGGGCACTCTCAAAGTAAACAGTATTACCATGAGCACTTTCACTGTGAACACTGTCACCATGGGCACTGGCACAATGTGGTGTGTCACCATGAGCCATGTCACCATGGGAAATGTCACCGTGAGAAGTGTCACCATAGGCAATGTCACCATGGGCAATGTCACCATGGGAACTGCCATTTTGAGCACTGTCACCATGGGTACTGCAACCATGAGTACTGTCACCATGAGTAATTTAACCATTGGCAGTATGACCATGTGCACTGTCACCATGGGCACTATCACCATGACAACTCTCAGCGTGAGCACTGTCACTGTTGGAAATGGCATTGTGTGCAATTCCACCATGGGCAATGTCACCATGGACATTATCGCTGTGAGCACTGTCAATATGAGCACGTCAACATGAGCCCTGTCACCATGGGCAATGTCACTGTGAGAAGTGTCACTATAGGCAATGTCACCGTGGGCACTGTCACCATGGTCACTGCCACCACTGTCACTGTCATTTTGAGCACTGTCACCATGGGTACTGCAACCATGAGTGCTGTCACCATGAGCACTGTCACCATTGCAAGTATCACCATGTGCACTGTCACCATGGGCACTATCACAATGAGAACTGTCAGCATGGGCACTGTCACTCTTGGCAATGTCACCATGGGCACTATCACTTTGAGCACTGTCAACATGAGCACGTCACCATGGGCACTGTCAACATGGGTACTATCTCGAAGGTCAATGTCTCCATGAGCATTGTCAGGATGGGCAACTTCACCATGAGCACTGTCACCAATGGCACTATCACCATGAGCAATGTCACTGTGGGCCGTGTCACCAGGGGCACTATCACCATGGTTAATGTTATCATTGGCAATTTCCCCGTGAGCACTGTCACCCTGGGCACTGTCATCATGGGCACGGTCACCGTGAGCACTATCTCCATGAGCACAGCCACTGTGAACACCATTACCATAATCACTGGCCTCATCGGTACTGTCACCATGAGCACTGCCACAATGAGCACTGTCAGCATGGGCACTTCCCCCATGAGCACTGTCACTATGAGAACTGCTAGCATGGGTATTTTCACCATGAGTACTGTCACCCTCTGTATTGTCACCATTTGCACTGTCACCATCAGGACTATTACCGTGAGTGCTATCACCGTGAGATCTCTCACCATGGTCACTGTCACCATGGCACCTTGCACAATGCGTGCTGTCAACATGAGTGCTGTCACCATTGGCACTATCACCGTGAGCATTCTCACTGTGGTCAGAGTCAACATGGGCTCTGTCACCATGAGCACTGTCACCATAGGCAATGTCACCGTGGTCAGTGTCACCATGAGCAATGTCTCCATGGGCACTCCTACAGTGGGCACTGTCACGGTGCGAACTGTCACCATGGTTACTGCCACTATGAGCAGTGTCTCTGTGAGTACTGTCAGCATGGGTTTTTACCGTGAGCACTGTCACCATGAGCCCTGTCACCATTTTTCAGTGCCACCATGTGCACTACCACCATGTGCACTCTCACCATGGGCACTATCAACGATAACACTGTCACCATAAGTACTGTCTGCATGGGCACTGTCACCAAGGGCACGGCCAACATGTGACCTGTAACCATTGTCAGTGTCACTGTGAGAAGTGTCACCATGGGAATTAACAACATAGGCACTCTCATCATGAGCACTGTCACCATGAGCACTGACACCACGAGCACTGTCACCCAGGGCAGTGCCACCATGAGCACTGTCACCATAACTGTTGCTATGAGAATTGTAACCATGGGCAATTTCTCAATGAGTAATGTCACCATGTGTATTTTCACCTTGGGCACTCTCAAAGTAAACAGTATTACCATGAGCACTTTCACTGTGAACACTGTCACCATGGGCACTGGCACAATGTGGTGTGTCACCATGAGCCATGTCACCATGGGAAATGTCACCGTGAGAAGTGTCACCATAGGCAATGTCACCATGGGCAATGTCACCATGGGAACTGCCATTTTGAGCACTGTCACCATGGGTACTGCAACCATGAGTACTGTCACCATGAGTAATTTAACCATTGGCAGTATGACCATGTGCACTGTCACCATGGGCACTATCACCATGACAACTCTCAGCGTGAGCACTGTCACTGTTGGAAATGGCATTGTGTGCAATTCCACCATAGGCAATGTCACCATGGACATTATCGCTGTGAGCACTGTCAATATGAGCACGTCAACATGAGCCCTGTCACCATGGGCAATGTCACTGTGAGAAGTGTCACTATAGGCAATGTCACCGTGGGCACTGTCACCATGGTCACTGCCACCACTGTCACTGTCATTTTGAGCACTGTCACCATGGGTACTGCAACCATGAGCGCTGTCACCATGAGCACTGTCACCATTGCAAGTATCACCATGTGCACTGTCACCATGGGCACTATCACAATGAGAACTGTCAGCATGGGCACTGTCACTCTTGGCAATGTCACCATGGGCACTATCACTTTGAGCACTGTCAACATGAGCACGTCACCATGGGCACTGTCAACATGGGTACTATCTCGAAGGGCAATGTCACCATGAGCATTGTCAGGATGGGAAACTTCACCGTGAGCACTGTCACCAATGGAACTATCACCATGAGCAATGTCACTGTGGGCCGTGTCACCAGGGGCACTATCACCATGGTTAATGGTCTCATTGGCACTTTCCCCGTGAGCACTGTCACCCTGGGCACTGTCATCATGGGCACGGTCACCGTGAGCACTATCTCCATGAGCACAGCCACTGTGAACACCATCACCATAATCACTGGCCTCATCGGTACTGTCACCATGAGCACTGCCACAATGAGCACTGTCAGCATGGGCACATCCCCCATGAGCACTGTCACTATGAGAACTGCTACCATGGGTATTTTCACCATGTGTACTGTCACCCTGTGTATTGTCACCATTTGCACTGTCACCATGAGGACTATTACCGTGAGCGCTATCACCGTGAGATCTCTCACCATGGTCACTGTCACCATGGCACCTTGCACAATGGGGGCTGTCAACATGAGTGCTTTCACCATTGGCACTATCACTGTGAGCATTCTCACTGTGGTCAATGTCACCATGGGCACTGTCACCATGAGCACTGTCACCATAGGCAATGTCACCATGGTCAGTGTCACCATGAGCACTGTCAACATGGGCACTCATACAGTGGGCACTGTCACTGTGAGCACTGTCACCTTGGGTACTGCCACCATGAGCGCTGTCACCATGAGCACTGTCACCATTGCGAGTATCACAATGTGCACTGTCACCATGGGCACTGGCACAATGTCGTGTGTCACCTTGAGCAATGTCACCATGGGAAATGTCACCGTGAGATGTGTCACCATAGGCAATGTCACCATGGGCAATGTCACCATGTGAAATGCCATTTTGCACACTGTCACCATGGGTACTGCAACCATGAGTACTGTCACCATTGGCAGTATGACCATGTGCACTGTCACCATGGGCACTATCACCATGACAACTCTCAGCGTGAGCACTGTCACTGTGGGAACTGGCATTGTGTGCAATTCCACCATGGGCAATGTCACCATGGGCACTATCACTGTGAGCACTGTCAATATAAGCACGTCAACATGAGCCCTGTCACCATTGGCAATGTCACCGTGAGAAGTGTCACTATAGGCGATGTCACCGTGGGCACTGTCACCATGGTCACTGCCACCACTGTCACTGTCATTTTGAGCACTGTCACCATGGGTATTGCAACCATGAGCACTGTCACCATGAGCACTGTCACCATTGCGATTATCACCATGTGTACTGTCACCATGGGCACTATCACAATGAGAACTGTCAGCGTGGGCACTGTCACTGTTGGCAAGGGCACCGTGGGCACTTCCACCATGGGCAATGTCACCATGGGCACTGTCACTGTGAGCACTGTCAACATGAGCACGTCACCATGGGCACTGTCAGCATGGGTACTATCACGAAGGGCAATGTCACCATGAGGATTGTCAGGAAGGGCAATTTCACCATGAGCACTGTCACCAAAGGCACTATCACCATGAGCAATGTCACTGTGGGCCGTGTCACCAGGGGCACTATCAACATGGTTAATGTTCTCATTGGCACTTTCCCCGTGAGCACTGTCACCCTGGGCACTGTCATCATGGGCACGGTCACCGTGAGCACTATGTCCATGAGCACAGCCACTGTGAACACCATCACCATAATCACTGGCCTCATCGGTACTCTCACCATGAGCACTGCCACAATGAGCACTGTCAGCATGGGCACTTCCCCCATGAGCACTTTCACTATGAGAACTGCTAGCATGGGTATTTTCACCATGAGTACTGTCACCCTCTGTATTGTCACCATTTGCACTGTCACCATCAGGACTATTACCGTGAGTGCTATCACCGTGAGATCTCTCACCATGGTCACTGTCACCATGGCACCTTGCACAATGCGTGCTGTCAACATGAGTGCTGTCACCATTGGCACTATCACCGTGAGCATTCTCACTGTGGTCAGAGTCAACATGGGCTCTGTCACCATGAGCACTGTCACCATAGGCAATGTCACCGTGGTCAGTGTCACCATGAGCAATGTCTCCATGGGCACTCCTACAGTGGGCACTGTCACTGTGCGAACTGTCACCATGGTTACTGCCACTATGAGCAGTGTCTCTGTGAGTACTGTCAGCATGGGTTTTTACCTTGAGCACTGTCACCATGAGCCCTGTCACCATTCTTCAGTGCCACCATGTGCACTACCACCATGTGCACTCTCACCATGGGCACTATCACCGATAACACTGTCACCATAAGTACTGTCTGCATGGGCACTGTCACCAAGGGCACGGCCAACATGTGACCTGTAACCATTGTCAGTGTCACTGTGAGAAGTGTCACCATGGGAATTAACAACATAGGCACTCTCATCATGAGCACTGTCACCATGAGCACTGACACCACGAGCACTGTCACCCAGGGCAGTGCCACCATGAGCACTGTCACCATAACTGTTGCTATGAGAATTGTAACCATGGGCAATTTCTCAATGAGTAATGTCACCATGTGTATTTTCACCTTGGGCACTCTCAAAGTAAACAGTATTACCATGAGCACTTTCACTGTGAACACTGTCACCATGGGCACTGGCACAATGTGGTGTGTCACCATGAGCCATGTCACCATGGGAAATGTCACCGTGAGAAGTGTCACCATAGGCAATGTCACCATGGGCAATGTCAGCATGGGAACTGCCATTTTGAGCACTGTCACCATGGGTACTGCAACCATGAGTACTGTCACCATGAGTAATTTAACCATTGGCAGTATGACCATGTGCACTGTCACCATGGGCACTATCACCATGACAACTCTCAGCGTGAGCACTGTCACTGTTGGAAATGGCATTGTGTGCAATTCCACCATGGGCAATGTCACCATGGACATTATCGCTGTGAGCACTGTCAATATGAGCACGTCAACATGAGCCCTGTCACCATGGGCAATGTCACTGTGAGAAGTGTCACTATAGGCAATGTCACCGTGGGCACTGTCACCATGGTCACTGCCACCACTGTCACTGTCATTTTGAGCACTGTCACCATGGGTACTGCAACCATGAGCGCTGTCACCATGAGCACTGTCACCATTGCAAGTATCACCATGTGCACTGTCACCATGGGCACTATCACAATGAGAACTGTCAGCATGGGCACTGTCACTCTTGGCAATGTCACCATGGGCACTATCACTTTGAGCACTGTCAACATGAGCACGTCACCATGGGCACTGTCAACATGGGTACTATCTCGAAGGTCAATGTCACCATGAGCATTGTCAGGATGGGCAACTTCACCATGAGCACTGTCACCAATGGCACTATCACCATGAGCAATGTCACTGTGGGCCGTGTCACCAGGGGCACTATCACCATGGTTAATGGTCTCATTGGCACTTTCCCCGTGAGCACTGTCACCCTGGGCACTGTCATCATGGGCACGGTCACCGTGAGCACTATCTCCATGAGCACAGCCACTGTGAACACCATCACCATAATCACTGGCCTCATCGGTACTGTCACCATGAGCACTGCCACAATGAGCACTGTCAGCATGGGCACTTCCCCCATGAGCACTGTCACTATGAGAACTGCTAGCATGCGTATTTTCACCATGAGTACTGTCACCCTCTGTATTGTCACCATTTTCACTGTCACCATCAGGACTATTACCGTGAGTGCTATCACCGTGAGATCTCTCACCATGGTCACTGTCACCATGGCACCTTGCACAATGCGTGCTGTCAACATGAGTGCTGTCACCATTGGCACTATCACCGTGAGCATTCTCACTGTGGTCAGAGTCAACATGGGCTCTGTCACCATGAGCACTGTCACCATAGGCAATGTCACCGTGGTCAGTGTCACCATGAGCAATGTCTCCATGGGCACTCCTACAGTGGGCACTGTCACTGTGCGAACTGTCACCATGGTTACTGCCACTATGAGCAGTGTCTCTGTGAGTACTGTCAGCATGGGTTTTTACCGTGAGCACTGTCACCATGAGCCCTGTCACCATTTTTCAGTGCCACCATGTGCACTACCACCATGTGCACTCTCACCATGGGCACTATCACCGATAACACTGTCACCATAAGTACTGTCTGCATGGGCACTGTCACCAAGGGCACGGCCAACATGTGACCTGTAACCATTGTCAGTGTCACTGTGAGAAGTGTCACCATGGGAATTAACAACATAGGCACTCTCATCATGAGCACTGTCACCATGAGCACTGACACCACGAGCACTGTCACCCAGGGCAGTGCCACCATGAGCGCTGTCACCATAACTGTTGCTATGAGAATTGTAACCATGGGCAATTTCTCAATGAGTAATGTCACCATGTGTATTTTCACCTTGGGCACTCTCAAAGTAAACAGTATTACCATGAGCACTTTCACTGTGAACACTGTCACCATGGGCACTGGCACAATGTGGTGTGTCACCATGAGCCATGTCACCATGGGAAATGTCACCGTGAGAAGTGTCACCATAGGCAATGTCACCATGGGCAATGTCACCATGGGAACTGCCATTTTGAGCACTGTCACCATGGGTACTGCAACCATGAGTACTGTCACCATGAGTAATATAACCATTGGCAGTATGACCATGTGCACTGTCACCATGGGCACTATCACCATGACAACTCTCAGCGTGAGCACTGTCACTGTTGGAAATGGCATTGTGTGCAATTCCACCATGGGCAATGTCACCATGGACATTATCGCTGTGAGCCCTGTCAATATGAGCACGTCAACATGAGCCCTGTCACCATGGGCAATGTCACTGTGAGAAGTGTCACTATAGGCAATGTCACCGTGGGCACTGTCACCATGGTCACTGCCACCACTGTCACTGTCATTTTGAGCACTGTCACCATGGGTACTGCAACCATGAGCGCTGTCACCATGAGCACTGTCACCATTGCAAGTATCACCATGTGCACTGTCACCATGGGCACTATCACAATGAGAACTGTCAGCATGGGCACTGTCACTCTTGGCAATGTCACCATGGGCACTATCACTTTGAGCACTGTCAACATGAGCACGTCACCATGGGCACTGTCAACATGGGTACTATCTCGAAGGTCAATGTCACCATGAGCATTGTCAGGATGGGCAACTTCACCATGAGCACTGTCACCAATGGCACTATCACCATGAGCAATGTCACTGTGGGCCGTGTCACCAGGGGCACTATCACCATGGTTAATGGTCTCATTGGCACTTTCCCCGTGAGCACTGTCACCCTGGGCACTGTCATCATGGGCACGGTCACCGTGAGCACTATCTCCATGAGCACAGCCACTGTGAACACCATCACCATAATCACTGGCCTCATCGGTACTGTCACCATGAGCACTGCCACAATGAGCACTGTCAGCATGGGCACTTCCCCCATGAGCACTGTCACTATGAGAACTGCTAGCATGGGTATTTTCACCATGAGTACTGTCACCCTCTGTATTGTCACCATTTGCACTGTCACCATCAGGACTATTACCGTGAGTGCTATCACCGTGAGATCTCTCACCATGGTCACTGTCACCATGGCACCTTGCACAATGCGTGCTGTCAACATGAGTGCTGTCACCATTGGCACTATCACCGTGAGCATTCTCACTGTGGTCAGAGTCAACATGGGCTCTGTCACCATGAGCACTGTCACCATAGGCAATGTCACCGTGGTCAGTGTCACCATGAGCAATGTCTCCATGGGCACTCCTACAGTGGGCACTGTCACTGTGCGAACTGTCACCATGGTTACTGCCACTATGAGCAGTGTCTCTGTGAGTACTGTCAGCATGGGTTTTTACCGTGAGCACTGTCACCATGAGCCCTGTCACCATTTTGCAGTGCCACCATGTGCACTACCACCATGTGCACTCTCACCATGGGCACTATCACCGATAACACTGTCACCATAAGTACTGTCTGCATGGGCACTGTCACCAAGGGCACGGCCAACATGTGACCTGTAACCATTGTCAGTGTCACTGTGAGAAGTGTCACCATGGGAATTAACAACATAGGCACTCTCATCATGAGCACTGTCACCATGAGCACTGACACCACGAGCACTGTCACCCAGGGCAGTGCCACCATGAGCGCTGTCACCATAACTGTTGCTATGAGAATTGTAACCATGGGCAATTTCTCAATGAGTAATGTCACCATGTGTATTTTCACCTTGGGCACTCTCAAAGTAAACAGTATTACCATGAGCACTTTCACTGTGAACACTGTCACCATGGGCACTGGCACAATGTGGTGTGTCACCATGAGCCATGTCACCATGGGAAATGTCACCGTGAGAAGTGTCACCATAGGCAATGTCACCATGGGCAATGTCACCATGGGAACTGCCATTTTGAGCACTGTCACCATGGGTACTGCAACCATGAGTACTGTCACCATGAGTAATATAACCATTGGCAGTATGACCATGTGCACTGTCACCATGGGCACTATCACCATGACAACTCTCAGCGTGAGCACTGTCACTGTTGGAAATGGCATTGTGTGCAATTCCACCATGGGCAATGTCACCATGTACATTATCGCTGTGAGCCCTGTCAATATGAGCACGTCAACATGAGCCCTGTCACCATGGGCAATGTCACTGTGAGAAGTGTCACTATAGGCAATGTCACGGTGGGTACTGTCACCATGGTCACTGCCACCACTGTCACTGTCATTTTGAGCACTGTCACCATGGGTACTGCAACCATGAGTGCTGTCACCATGAGCACTGTCACCATTGCAAGTATCACCATGTGCACTGTCACCATGGGCACTATCACAATGAGAACTGTCAGCATGGGCACTGTCACTCTTGGCAATGTCACCATGGGCACTATCACTTTGAGCACTGTCAACATGAGCACGTCACCATGGGCACTGTCAACATGGGTACTATCTCGAAGGGCAATGTCACCATGAGCATTGTCAGGATGGGCAACTTCACCATGAGCACTGTCACCAATGGCACTATCACCATGAGCAATGTCACTGTTGGCCGTGTCACCAGGGGCACTATCACCATGGTTAATGTTCTCATTGGCACTTTCCCTGTGAGCACTGTCACCCTGGGCACTGTCATCATGGGCACGGTCACCGTGAGCACTATCTCCATGAGCACAGCCACTGTGAACACCATCACCATAATCACTGGCCTCATCGGTACTGTCACCATGAGCACTGCCACAATGAGCACTGTCAGCATGGGCACTTCCCCCATGAGCACTGTCACTATGAGAACTGCTAGCATGGGTATTTTCACCATGTGTATTGTCACCCTCTGTATTGTCACCATTTGCACTGTCACCATCAGGACTATTACCGTGAGTGCTATCATCGTGAGATCTCTCACCATGGTCACTGTCACCATGGCACCTTGCACAATGCGTGCTGTCAACATGAGTGCTGTCACCATTGGCACTATCACCGTGAGCATTCTCACTGTGGTCAGAGTCAACATGGGCTCTGTCACCATGAGCACTGTCACCATAGGCAATGTCACCGTGGTCAGTGTCACCATGAGCAATGTCTCCATGGGCACTCCTACAGTGGGCACTGTCACTGTGCGAAATGTCACCATGGTTACTGCCACTATGAGCAGTGTCTCTGTGAGTACTGTCAGCATGGGTTTTTACCGTGAGCACTGTCACCATGAGCCCTGTCACCATTTTTCAGTGCCACCATGTGCACTACCACCATGTGCACTCTCACCATGGGCACTATCACCGATAACACTGTCACCATAAGTACTGTCTGCATGGGCACTGTCACCAAGGGCACGGCCAACATGTGACCTGTAACCATTGTCAGTGTCACTGTGAGAAGTGTCACCATGGGAATTAACAACATAGGCACTCTCATCATGAGCACTGTCACCATGAGCACTGACACCACGAGCACTGTCACCCAGGGCAGTGCCACCGTGAGCACTGTCACCATAACTGTTGCTATGAGAATTGTAACCATGGGCAATTTCTCAATGAGTAATGTCACCATGTGTATTTTCACCTTGGGCACTCTCAAAGTAAACAGTATTACCATGAGCACTTTCACTGTGAACACTGTCACCATGGGCACTGGCACAATGTGGTGTGTCACCATGAGCCATGTCACCATGGGAAATGTCACCGTGAGAAGTGTCACCATAGGCAATGTCACCATGGGCAATGTCACCATGGGAGCTGCCATTTTGAGCACTGTCTCCATGGGTACTGCAACCATGAGTACTGTCACCATGAGTAATTTAACCATTGGCAGTATGACCATGTGCACTGTCACCATGGGCACTATCACCATGACAACTCTCAGCGTGAGCACTGTCACTGTTGGAAATGGCATTGTGTGCAATTCCACCATGGGCAATGTCACCATGGACATTATCGCTGTGAGCACTGTCAATATGAGCACGTCAACATGAGCCCTGTCACCATGGGCAATGTCACTGTGAGAAGTGTCACTATAGGCAATGTCACCGTGGGCACTGTCACCATGGTCACTGCCACCACTGTCACTGTCATTTTGAGCACTGTCACCATGGGTACTGCAACCATGAGCGCTGTCACCATGAGCACTGTCACCATTGCAAGTATCACCATGTGCACTGTCACCATGGGCACTATCACAATGAGAACTGTCAGCATGGGCACTGTCACTCTTGGCAATGTCACCATGGGCACTATCACTTTGAGCACTGTCAACATGAGCACGTCACCATGGGCACTGTCAACATGGGTACTATCTCGAAGGTCAATGTCACCATGAGCATTGTCAGGATGGGCAACTTCACCATGAGCACTGTCACCAATGGCACTATCACCATGAGCAATGTCACTGTGGGCCGTGTCACCAGGGGCACTATCACCATGGTTAATGGTCTCATTGGCACTTTCCCCGTGAGCACTGTCACCCTGGGCACTGTCATCATGGGCACGGTCACCGTGAGCACTATCTCCATGAGCACAGCCACTGTGAACACCATCACCATAATCACTGGCCTCATCGGTACTGTCACCATGAGCACTGCCACAATGAGCACTGTCAGCATGGGCACTTCCCCCATGAGCACTGTCACTATGAGAACTGCTAGCATGGGTATTTTCACCATGAGTACTGTCACCCTCTGTATTGTCACCATTTGCACTGTCACCATCAGGACTATTACCGTGAGTGCTATCACCGTGAGATCTCTCACCATGGTCACTGTCACCATGGCACCTTGCACAATGCGTGCTGTCAACATGAGTGCTGTCACCATTGGCACTATCACCGTGAGCATTCTCACTGTGGTCAGAGTCAACATGGGCTCTGTCACCATGAGCACTGTCACCATAGGCAATGTCACCGTGGTCAGTGTCACCATGAGCAATGTCTCCATGGGCACTCCTACAGTGGGCACTGTCACTGTGCGAACTGTCACCATGGTTACTGCCACTATGAGCAGTGTCTCTGTGAGTACTGTCAGCATGGGTTTTTACCGTGAGCACTGTCACCATGAGCCCTGTCACCATTTTTCAGTGCCACCATGTGCACTACCACCATGTGCACTCTCACCATGGGCACTATCACCGATAACACTGTCACCATAAGTACTGTCTGCATGGGCACTGTCACCAAGGGCACGGCCAACATGTGACCCGTAACCATTGTCAGTGTCACTGTGAGAAGTGTCACCATGGGAATTAACAACATAGGCACTCTCATCATGAGCACTGTCACCATGAGCACTGACACCACGAGCACTGTCACCCAGGGCAGTGCCACCGTGAGCACTGTCACCATAACTGTTGCTATGAGAATTGTAACCATGGGCAATTTCTCAATGAGTAATGTCACCATGTGTATTTTCACCTTGGGCACTCTCAAAGTAAACAGTATTACCATGAGCACTTTCACTGTGAACACTGTCACCATGGGCACTGGCACAATGTGGTGTGTCACCATGAGCCATGTCACCATGGGAAATGTCACCGTGAGAAGTGTCACCATAGGCAATGTCACCATGGGCAATGTCAGCATGGGAACTGCCATTTTGAGCACTGTCACCATGGGTACTACAATCATGAGTACTGTCACCATGAGTAATTTAACCATTGGCAGTATGACCATGTGCACTCTCACCATGGGCACTATCACCATGACAACTCTCAGCGTGAGCACTGTCACTGTTGGAAATGGCACTGTGTGCAATTTCACCATGGGCAATGTCACCATGGACATTATCGCTGTGAGCACTGTCAATATGAGCACGTCAACATGAGCCCTGTCACCATGGGCAATGTCACTGTGAGAAGTGTCACTATAGGAAATGTCACCGTGGGCACTGTCACCATTGTCACTGCCACCACTGTCGCTGTCATTTTGAGCACTGTCACCATGGGTACTGCAACCATGAGCGCTGTCACCATGAGCACTGTCACCATTGCAAGTATCATCATGTGCACTGTCACCATGGGCACTATCACAATGAGAACTGTCAGCATGGGCACTGTCACTCTTGGCAATGTCACCATGGGCACTATCACTGTGAGCACTGTCAACATGAGCACGTCACCATGGGCACTGTCAACATGGGTACTATCTCGAAGGGCAATGTCACCATGAGCATTGTCAGGAAGGGCAATTTCACCATGAACACTGTCACCAAAGGCACTATCACCATGAGCAATGTCACTGTGGGCCGTGTCACCAGGGGCACTATCACCATGGTTAATGTTATCATTGGCACTTTCCCCGTGAGCACTGTCACCCTGGGCACTGTCATCATGGGCACGGTCACCGTGAGCACTATCTCCATGAGCATAGCCACTGTGAACACCATCACCATAATCACTGGCCTCATCGGTACTGTCACCATGAGCACTGCCACAATGAGCACTGTCAGCATGGGCACTTCCCCCATGAGCACTGTCACTATGAGAACTGCTAGCATGGGTATTTTCACCATGAGTACTGTCACCCTCTGTATTGTCACCATTTGCACTGTCACCATCAGGACTATTACCGTGAGTGCTATCACCGTGAGATCTCTCACCATGGTCACTGTCACCATGGCACCTTGCACAATGCGTGCTGTCAACATGAGTGCTGTCACCATTGGCACTATCACCGTGAGCATTCTCACTGTGGTCAGAGTCAACATGGGCTCTGTCACCATGAGCACTGTCACCATAGGCAATGTCACCGTGGTCAGTGTCACCATGAGCAATGTCTCCATGGGCACTCCTACAGTGGGCACTGTCACTGTGCGAACTGTCACCATGGTTACTGCCACTATGAGCAGTGTCTCTGTGAGTACTGTCAGCATGGGTTTTTACCGTGAGCACTGTCACCATGAGCCCTGTCACCATTTTGCAGTGCCACCATGTGCACTACCACCATGTGCACTCTCACCATGGGCACTATCACCGATAACACTGTCACCATAAGTACTGTCTGCATGGGCACTGTCACCAAGGGCACGGCCAACATGTGACCTGTTACCATTGTCAGTGTCACTGTGAGAAGTGTCACCATGGGAATTAACAACATAGGCACTCTCATCATGAGCACTGTCACCATGAGCACTGACATCACGAGCACTGTCACCTAGGGCAGTGCCACCATGAGCACTGTCACCATAACTGTTGCTATGAGAATTGTAACCATGGGCAATTTCTCAATGAGTAATGTCACCATGTGTATTTTCACCTTGGGCACTCTCAAAGTAAACAGTATTACCATGAGCACTTTCACTGTGAACACTGTCACCATGGGCACTGGCACAATGTGGTGTGTCACCATGAGCCATGTCACCATGGGAAATGTCACCGTGAGAATTGTCACCATAGGCAATGTCACCATGGGCAATGTCACCATGGGAACTGCCATTTTGAGCACTGTCACCATGGGTACTGCAACCATGAGTACTGTCACCATGAGTAATTTAACCATTGGCAGTATGACCATGTGCACTGTCACCATGGGCACTATCACCATGACAACTCTCAGCGTGAGCACTGTCACTGTTGGAAATGGCATTGTGTGCAATTCCACCATGGGCAATGTCACCATGGACATTATCGCTGTGAGCACTGTCAATATGAGCACGTCAACATGAGCCCTGTCACCATGGGCAATGTCACTGTGAGAAGTGTCACTATATGCAATGTCACCATGGGCACTGTCACCATGGTCACTGCCACCACTGTCACTGTCATTTTGAGAACTGTCACCATGGGTACTGCAACCATGAGCGCTGTCACCATGAGCACTGTCACCATTGCAAGTATCACCATGTGCACTGTCACCATGGGCACTATCACAATGAGAACTGTCAGCATGGGCACTGTCACTCTTGGCAATGTCACCATGGGCACTATCACTGTGAGCACTGTCAACATGAGCACGTCACCATGGGCACTGTCAACATGGGTACTATCTCGAAGGGCAATGTCACCATGAGCATTGTCAGGAAGGGCAATTTCACCATGAACACTGTCACCAAAGGCACTATCACCATGAGCAATGTCACTGTGGGCCGTGTCACCAGGGGCACTATCACCATGGATAATGTTATCATTGGCACTTTCCCCGTGAGCACTGTCACCCTGGGCACTGTCATCATGGGCACGGTCACCGTGAGCACTATCTCCATGAGCACAGCCACTGTGAACACCATCACCATAATCACTGGCCTCATCGGTACTGTCACCATGAGCACTGCCACAATGAGCACTGTCAGCATGGGCACAACCCCATGAGCACTGTCACTATGAGAACTGCTAGCATGGGTATTTTCACCATGAGTACTGTCACCCTCTGTATTGTCACCATTTGCACTGTCACCATCAGGACTATTACCGTGAGTGCTATCACCGTGAGATCTCTCACCATGGTCACTGTCACCATGGCACCTTGCACAATGCGTGCTGTCAACATGAGTGCTGTCACCATTGGCACTATCACCGTGAGCATTCTCTCTGTGGTCAGAATCAACATGGGCTCTGTCACCATGAGCACCGTCACCATAGGCAATGTCACCGTGGTCAGTGTCACCATGAGCAATGTCTCCATGGGCACTCCTACAGTGGGCACTGTCACTGTGCGAACTGTCACCATGGTTACTGTCACTATGAGCAGTGTCTCTGTGAGTACTGTCAGCATGGGTTTTTACCGTGAGCACTGTCACCATGAGCCCTGTCACCATTTTTCAGTGCCACCATGTGCACTACCACCATGTGCACTCTCACCATGGGCACTATCACCGATAACACTGTCACCATAAGTACTGTCTGCATGGGCACTGTCACCAAGGGCACGGCCAACATGTGACCTGTAACCATTGTCAGTGTCACTGTGAGAAGTGTCACCATGGGAATTAACAACATAGGCACTCTCATTATGAGCACTGTCACCATGAGCACTGACATCACGAGCACTGTCACCCAGGGCAGTGCCACCATGAGCACTGTCACCATAACTGTTGCTATGAGAATTGTAACCATGGGCAATTTCTCAATGAGTAATGTCACCATGTGTATTTTCACCTTGGGCACTCTCAAAGTAAACAGTATTACCATGAGCACTTTCACTGTGAACACTGTCACCATGGGCACTGGCACAATGTGGTGTGTCACCAAGAGCCATGTCACCATGGGGAATGTCACCGTGAGAATTGTCACCATAGGCAATGTCACCATGGGCAATGTCAGCATGGGAACTGCCATTTTGAGCACTGTCACCATGGGTACTGCAACCATGAGTACTGTCACCATGAGTAATTTAACCATTGGCAGTATGACCATGTGCACTGTCACCATGGGCACTATCACCATGACAACTCTCAGCGTGAGCACTGTCACTGTTGGAAATGGCATTGTGTGCAATTCCACCATGGGCAATGTCACCATGGACATTATCGCTGTGAGCACTGTCAATATGAGCACGTCAACATGAGCCCTGTCACCATGGGCAATGTCACTGTGAGAAGTGTCACTATAGGCAATGTCACCGTGGGCACTGTCACCATGGTCACTGCCACCACTGTCACTGTCATTTTGAGCACTGTCACCATGGGTACTGCAACCATGAGCGCTGTCACCATGAGCACTGTCACCATTGCAAGTATCACCATGTGCACTGTCACCATGGGCACTATCACAATGAGAACTGTCAGCATGGGCACTGTCACTCTTGGCAATGTCACCATGGGCACTATCACTTTGAGCACTGTCAACATGAGCACGTCACCATGGGCACTGTCAACATGGGTACTATCTCGAAGGTCAATGTCACCATGAGCATTGTCAGGATGGGCAACTTCACCATGAGCACTGTCACCAATGGCACTATCACCATGAGCAATGTCACTGTGGGCCGTGTCACCAGGGGCACTATCACCATGGTTAATGTTATCATTGGCACTTTCCCCGTGAGCACTGTCACCCTGGGCACTGTCATCATGGGCACGGTCACCGTGAGCACTATCTCCATGAGCACAGCCACTGTGAACACCATCACCATAATCACTGGCCTCATCGGTACTGTCACCATGAGCACTGCCACAATGAGCACTGTCAGCATGGGCACTTCCCCCATGAGCACTGTCACTATGAGAACTGCTAGCATGGGTATTTTCACCATGAGTACTGTCACCCTCTGTATTGTCACCATTTGCACTGTCACCATCAGGACTATTACCGTGAGTGCTATCACCGTGAGATCTCTCACCATGGTCACTGTCACCATGGCACCTTGCACAATGCGTGCTGTCAACATGAGTGCTGTCACCATTGGCACTATCACCGTGAGCATTCTCACTGTGGTCAGAGTCAACATGGGCTCTGTCACCATGAGCACTGTCACCATAGGCAATGTCACCGTGGTCAGTGTCACCATGAGCAATGTCTCCATGGGCACTCCTACAGTGGGCACTGTCACTGTGCGAACTGTCACCATGGTTACTGCCACTATGAGCAGTGTCTCTGTGAGTACTGTCAGCATGGGTTTTTACCGTGAGCACTGTCACCATGAGCCCTGTCACCATTTTCCAGTGCCACCATGTGCACTACCACCATGTGCACTCTCACCATGGGCACTATCACCGATAACACTGTCACCATAAGTACTGTCTGCATGGGCACTGTCACCAAGGGCACGGCCAACATGTGACCTGTAACCATTGTCAGTGTCACTGTGAGAAGTGTCACCATGGGAATTAACAACATAGGCACTCTCATCATGAGCACTGTCACAATGAGCACTGACATCACGAGCACTGTCACCTAGGGCAGTGCCACCATGAGCACTGTCACCATAACTGTTGCTATGAGAATTGTAACCATGGGCAATTTCTCAATGAGTAATGTCACCATGTGTATTTTCACCTTGGGCACTCTCAAAGTAAACAGTATTACCATGAGCACTTTCACTGTGAACACTGTCACCATGGGCACTGGCACAATGTGGTGTGTCACAATGAGCCATGTCACCATGGGAAATGTCACCGTGAGAATTGTCACCATAGGCAATGTCACCATGGGCAATGTCACCATGGGAACTGCCATTTTGAGCACTGTCACCATGGGTACTGCAACCATGAGTACTGTCACCATGAGTAATTTAACCATTGGCAGTATGACCATGTGCACTGTCACCATGGGCACTATCACCATGACAACTCTCAGCGTGAGCACTGTCACTGTTGGAAATGGCATTGTGTGCAATTCCACCATGGGCAATGTCACCATGGACATTATCGCTGTGAGCACTGTCAATATGAGCACGTCAACATGAGCCCTGTCACCATGGGCAATGTCACTGTGAGAAGTGTCACTATATGCAATGTCACCATGGGCACTGTCACCATGGTCACTGCCACCACTGTCACTGTCATTTTGAGAACTGTCACCATGGGTACTGCAACCATGAGCGCTGTCACCATGAGCACTGTCACCATTGCAAGTATCACCATGTGCACTGTCACCATGGGCACTATCACAATGAGAACTGTCAGCACGGGCACTGTCACTCTTGGCAATGTCACCATGGGCACTATCACTTTGAGCACTGTCAACATGAGCACGTCACCATGGGCACTGTCAACATGGGTACTATCTCGAAGGGCAATGTCACCATGAGCATTGTCAGGATGGGAAACTTCAACGTGAGCACTGTCACCAATGGCACTATCACCATGAGCAATGTCACTGTGGGCCGTGTCACCAGGGGCACTATCACCATGGTTAATGTTCTCATTGGCACTTTCCTGTGAGCAATGTCACCCTGGGCACTGTCATCATGGGCACGGTCACCGTGAGCAGTATCTCCATGAGCACAGCCACTGTGAACACCATCACCATAATCACTGGCCTCATCGGTACTGTCACCATGAGCACTGCCACAATGAGCACTGTCAGCATGGGCACCTCCCCCATGAGCACTGTCACTATGAGAACTGCTAGCATGGGTATTTTCACCATGTGTATTGTCACCCTCTGTATTGTCACCATTTGCACTGTCACCATCAGGACTATTACCGTGAGTGCTATCACCGTGAGATCTCTCACCATGGTCACTGTCACCATGGCACCTTGCACAATGCGTGCTGTCAACATGAGTGCTGTCACCATTGTCACTATCACCGTGAGCATTCTCACTGTGGTCTGAGTCAACATGGGCTCTGTCACCATGAGCACTGTCACCATAGGCAATGTCACCGTGGTCAGTGTCACCATGAGCAATGTCTCCATGGGCACTCCTACAGTGGGCACTGTCACTGTGCGAACTGTCACCATGGTTACTGCCACTATGAGCAGTGTCTCTGTGAGTACTGTCAGCATGGGTTTTTACCGTGAGCACTGTCAACATGAGCCCTGTCACCATTTTTCAGTGCCACCATGTGCACTACCACCATGTGCACTCTCACCATGGGCACTATCACCAATAACACTGTCACCATAAGTACTGTCTGCATGGGCACTGTCACCAAGGGCACGGCCAACATGTGACCTGTAACCATTGTCAGTGTCACTGTGAGAAGTGTCACCATGGGAATTAACAACATAGGCACTCTCATCATGAGCACTGTCACCATGAGCACTGACACCACGAGCACTGTCACCCAGGGCAGTGCCACCATGAGCACTGTCACCATAACTGTTGCTATGAGAATTGTAACCATGGGCAATTTCTCAATGAGTAATGTCACCATGTGTATTTTCACCTTGGGCACTCTCAAAGTAAACAGTATTACCATGAGCACTTTCACTGTGAACACTGTCACCATGGGCACTGGCACAATGTGGTGTGTCACCATGAGCCATGTCACCATGGGAAATGTCACCGTGAGAAGTGTCACCATAGGCAATGTCACCATGGGCAATGTCACCATGGGAACTGCCATTTTGAGCACTGTCACCATGGGTACTGCAACCATGAGTACTGTCACCATGAGTAATTTAACCATTGGCAGTATGACCATGTGCACTGTCACCATGGGCACTATCACCATGACAACTCTCAGCGTGAGCACTGTCACTGTTGGAAATGGCATTGTGTGCAATTCCACCATGGGCAATGTCACCATGGACATTATCGCTGTGAGCACTGTCAATATGAGCACATCAACATGAGCCCTGTCACCATGGGCAATGTCACTGTGAGAAGTGTCACTATAGGCAATGTCACCGTGGGCACTGTCACCATGGTCACTGCCACCACTGTCACTGTCATTTTGAGCACTGTCACCATGGGTACTGCAACCATGAGTGCTGTCACCATGAGCACTGTCACCATTGCAAGTATCACCATGTGCACTGTCACCATGGGCACTATCACAATGAGAACTGTCAGCATGGGCACTGTCACTCTTGGCAATGTCACCATGGGCACTATCACTTTGAGCACTGTCAACATGAGCACGTCACCATGGGCACTGTCAACATGGGTACTATCTCGAAGGGCAATGTCACCATGAGCATTGTCAGGATGGGCAACTTTACCATGAGCACTGTCACCAATGGCACTATCACCATGAGCAATGTCACTGTGGGCCGTGTCACCAGGGGCACTATCACCATGGTTAATGTTCTCATTGGCACTTTCCTGTGAGCAATGTCACCCTGGGCACTGTCATCATGGGCACGGTCACCGTGAGCACTATCTCCATGAGCACAGCCACTGTGAACACCATCACCATAATCACTGGCCTCATCGGTACTGTCACCATGAGCACTGCCACAATGAGCACTGTCAGCATGGGCACTTCCCCCATGAGCACTGTCACTATGAGAACTGCTAGCATGGGTATTTTCACCATGTGTATTGTCACCCTCTGTATTGTCACCATTTGCACTGTCACCATCAGGACTATTACCGTGAGTGCTATCACCGTGAGATCTCTCACCATGGTCACTGTCACCATGGCACCTTGCACAATGCGTGCTGTCAACATGAGTGCTGTCACCATTGGCACTATCACCATGAGCATTCTCACTGTGGTCAGAGTCAACATGGGCTCTGTCACCATGAGCACTGTCACCATAGGCAATGTCACCGTGGTCAGTGTCACCATGAGCAATGTCTCCATGGGCACTCCTACAGTGGGCACTGTCACTGTGCGAAATGTCACCATGGTTACTGCCACTATGAGCAGTGTCTCTGTGAGTACTGTCAGCATGGGTTTTTACCGTGAGCACTGTCACCATGAGCCCTGTCACCATTTTTCAGTGCCACCATGTGCACTACCACAATGTGCACTCTCACCATGGGCACTATCACCAATAACACTGTCACCATAAGTACTGTCTGCATGGGCACTGTCACCAAGGGCACGGCCAACATGTGACCTGTAACCATTGTCAGTGTCACTGTGAGAAGTGTCACCATGGGAATTAACAACATAGGCACTCTCATCATGAGCACTGTCACCATGAGCACTGACACCACGAGCACTGTCACCCAGGGCAGTGCCACCATGAGCACTGTCACCATAACTGTTGCTATGAGAATTGTAACCATGGGCAATTTCTCAATGAGTAATGTCACCATGTGTATTTTCACCTTGGGCACTCTCAAAGTAAACAGTATTACCATGAGCACTTTCACTGTGAACACTGTCACCATGGGCACTGGCACAATGTGGTGTGTCACCATGAGCCATGTCACCATGGGAAATGTCACCGTGAGAAGTGTCACCATAGGCAATGTCACCATGGGCAATGTCACCATGGGAACTGCCATTTTGAGCACTGTCACCATGGGTACTGCAACCATGAGTACTGTCACCATGAGTAATTTAACCATTGGCAGTATGACCATGTGCACTGTCACCATGGGCACTATCACCATGACAACTCTCAGCGTGAGCACTGTCACTGTTGGAAATGGCATTGTGTGCAATTCCACCATGGGCAATGTCACCATGGACATTATCGCTGTGAGCACTGTCAATATGAGCACGTCAACATGAGCCCTGTCACCATGGGCAATGTCACTGTGAGAAGTGTCACTATAGGCAATGTCACCGTGGACACTGTCACCATGGTCACTCCCACCACTGTCACTGTCATTTTGAGCACTTTCACCATGGGTACTGCAACCATGAGCGCTGTCACCATGAGCACTGTCACCATTGCAAGTATCACCATGTGCACTGTCACCATGGGCACTATCACAATGAGAACTGTCAGCATGGGCACTGTCACTCTTGGCAATGTCACCATGGGCACTATCACTTTGAGCACTGTCAACATGAGCACGTCACCATGGGCACTGTCAACATGGGTACTATCTCGAAGGTCAATGTCACCATGAGCATTGTCAGGATGGGCAACTTCACCGTGAGCACTGTCACCAATGGCACTATCACCATGAGCAATGTCACTGTGGGCCGTGTCACCAGGGGCACTATCACCATGGTTAATGGTCTCATTGGCACTTTCCCCGTGAGCACTGTCACCCTGGGCACTGTCATCATGGGCACGGTCACCGTGAGCACTATCTCCATGAGCACAGCCACTGTGAACACCATCACCATAATCACTGGCCTCATCGGTACTGTCACCATGAGCACTGCCACAATGAGCAGTGTCAGCATGGGCACTTCCCCCATGAGCACTGTCACTATGAGAACTGCTAGCATGGGTATTTTCACCATGAGTACTGTCACCCTCTGTATTGTCACCATTTGCACTGTCACCATCAGGACTATTACCGTGAGTGCTATCACCGTGAGATCTCTCACCATGGTCACCGTCACCATGGCACCTTGCACAATGCGTGCTGTCAACATGAGTGCTGTCACCATTGGCACTATCACCGTGAGCATTCTCACTGTGGTCAGAGTCAACATGGGCTCTGTCACCATGAGCACTGTCACCATAGGCAATGTCACCGTGGTCAGTGTCACCATGAGCAATGTCTCCATGGGCACTCCTACAGTGGGCACTGTCACTGTGCGAAATGTCACCATGGTTACTGACACTATGAGCAGTGTCTCTGTGAGTACTGTCAGCATGGGTTTTTACCGTGAGCACTGTCACCATGAGCCCTGTCACCATTTTGCAGTGCCACCATGTGCACTACCACCATGTGCACTCTCACCATGGGCACTATCACCGATAACACTGTCACCATAAGTACTGTCTTCATGGGCACTGTCACCAAGGGCACGGCCAACATGTGACCTGTAACCATTGTCAGTGTCACTGTGAGAAGTGTCACCATGGGAATTAACAACATAGGCACTCTCATCATGAGCACTGTCACCATGAGCACTGACACCACGAGCACTGTCACCCAGGGCAGTGCCACCGTGAACACTGTCACCATAACTGTTGCTATGAGAATTGTAACCATGGGCAATTTCTCAATGAGTAATGTCACCATGTGTATTTTCACCTTGGGCACTCTCAAAGTAAACAGTATTACCATGAGCACTTTCACTGTGAACACTGTCACCATGGGCACTGGCACAATGTGGTGTGTCACCATGAGCCATGTCACCATGGGAAATGTCACCGTGAGAAGTGTCACCATAGGCAATGTCACCATGGGCAATGTCAGCATGGGAACTGCCATTTTGAGCACTGTCACCATGGGTACTACAATCATGAGTACTGTCACCATGAGTAATTTAACCATTGGCAGTATGACCATGTGCACTCTCACCATGGGCACTATCACCATGACAACTCTCAGCGTGAGCACTGTCACTGTTGGAAATGGCACTGTGTGCAATTCCACCATGGGCAATGTCACCATGGACATTATCGCTGTGAGCACTGTCAATATGAGCACGTCAACATGAGCCCTGTCACCATGGGCAATGTCACTGTGAGAAGTGTCACTATAGGCAATGTCACCGTGGGCACTGTCACCATGGTCACTGCCACCACTGTCACTGTCATTTTGAGCACTGTCACCATGGGTACTGCAACCATGAGCGCTGTCACCAGGAGCACTGTCACCATTGCAAGTATCACCATGTGCACTGTCACCATGGGCACTATCACAATGAGAACTGTCAGCATGGGCACTGTCACTCTTGGCAATGTCACCATGGGCACTATCACTTTGAGCACTGTCAACATGAGCACGTCACCATGGGCACTGTCAACATGGGTACTATCTCGAAGGTCAATGTCTCCATGAGCATTGTCAGGATGGGCAACTTCACCATGAGCACTGTCACCAATGGCACTATCACCATGAGCAATGTCACTGTGGGCCGTGTCACCAGGGGCACTATCACCATGGTTAATGTTCTCATTGGCACTTTCCCCGTGAGCACTGTCACCCTGGGCACTGTCATCATGGGCACGGTCACCGTGAGCACTATCTCCATGAGCACAGCCACTGTGAACACCATCACCATAATCACTGGCCTCATCGGTACTGTCACCATGAGCACTGCCACAATGAGCACTGTCAGCATGGGCACTTCCCCCATGAGCACTGTCACTATGAGAACTGCTAGCATGGGTATTTTCACCATGAGTACTGTCACCCTCTGTATTGTCACCATTTGCACTGTCACCATCAGGACTATTACCGTGAGTGCTATCACCGTGAGATCTCTCACCATGGTCACTGTCACCATGGCACCTTGCACAATGCGTGCTGTCAACATGAGTGCTGTCACCATTGGCACTATCACCGTGAGCATTCTCACTGTGGTCAGAGTCAACATGGGCTCTGTCACCATGAGCACTGTCACCATAGGCAATGTCACCGTGGTCAGTGTCACCATGAGCAATGTCTCCATGGGCACTCCTACAGTGGGCACTGTCACTGTGCGAACTGTCACCATGGTTACTGCCACTATGAGCAGTGTCTCTGTGAGTACTGTCAGCATGGGTTTTTACCGTGAGCACTGTCACCATGAGCCCTGTCACCATTTTGCAGTGCCACCATGTGCACTACCACCATGTGCACTCTCACCATGGGCACTATCACCGATAACACTGTCACCATAAGTACTGTCTTCATGGGCACTGTCACCAAGGGCACGGCCAACATGTGACCTGTAACCATTGTCAGTGTCACTGTGAGAAGTGTCACCATGGGAATTAACAACATAGGCACTCTCATCATGAGCACTGTCACCATGAGCACTGACACCACGAGCACTGTCACCCAGGGCAGTGCCACCGTGAGCACTGTCACCATAACTGTTGCTATGAGAATTGTAACCATGGGCAATTTCTCAATGAGTAATGTCACCATGTGTATTTTCACCTTGGGCACTCTCAAAGTAAACAGTATTACCATGAGCACTTTCACTGTGAACACTGTCACCATGGGCACTGGCACAATGTGGTGTGTCACCATGAGCCATGTCACCATGGGAAATGTCACCGTGAGAAGTGTCACCATAGGCAATGTCACCATGGGCAATGTCAGCATGGGAACTGCCATTTTGAGCACTGTCACCATGGGTACTACAATCATGAGTACTGTCACCATGAGTAATTTAACCATTGGCAGTATGACCATGTGCACTCTCACCATAGGCACTATCACCATGACAACTCTCAGCGTGAGCACTGTCACTGTTGGAAATGGCACTGTGTGCAATTTCACCATGGGCAATGTCACCATGGACATTATCGCTGTGAGCACTGTCAATATGAGCACGTCAACATGAGCCCTGTCACCATGGGCAATGTCACTGTGAGAAGTGTCACTATAGGCAATGTCACCGTGGGCACTGTCACCATGGTCACTGCCACCACTGTCGCTGTCATTTTGAGCACTGTCACCATGGGTACTGCAACCATGAGCGCTGTCACCAGGAGCACTGTCACCATTGCAAGTATCACCATGTGCACTGTCACCATGGGCACTATCACAATGAGAACTGTCAGCATGGGCACTGTCACTCTTGGCAATGTCACCATGGGCACTATCACTGTGAGCACTGTCAACATGAGCACGTCACCATGGGCACTGTCAACATGGGTACTATCTCGAAGGGCAATGTCACCATGAGCATTGTCAGGAAGGGCAATTTCACCATGAACACTGTCACCAAAGGCACTATCACCATAAGCAATGTCACTGTGGGCCGTGTCACCAGGGGCACTATCACCATGGTTAATGTTATCATTGGCACTTTCCCCGTGAGCACTGTCACCCTGGGCACTGTCATCATGGGCACGGTCACCGTGAGCACTAACTCCATGAGCATAGCCACTGTGAACACCATCACCATAATCACTGGCCTCATCGGTACTGTCACCATGAGCACTGCCACAATGAGCACTGTCAGCATGGGCACTTCCCCCATGAGCACTGTCACTATGAGAACTGCTAGCATGGGTATTTTCACCATGAGTACTATCACCCTCTGTATTGTCACCATTTGCACTGTCACCATCAGGACTATTACCGTGAGTGCTATCACCGTGAGATCTCTCACCATGGTCACTGTCACCATGGCACCTTGCACAATGCGTGCTGTCAACATGAGTGCTGTCACCATTGGCACTATCATCGTGAGCATTCTCACTGTGGTCAGAGTCAACATTGGCTCTGTCACCATGAGCACTGTCACCATAGGCAATGTCACCGTGGTCAGTGTCACCATGAGCAATGTCTCCATGGGCACTCCTACAGTGGGCACTGTCACTGTGCGAACTGTCACCATGGTTACTGCCACTATGAGCAGTGTCTCTGTGAGTACTGTCAGCATGGGTTTTTACCGTGAGCACTGTCACCATGAGCCCTGTCACCATTTTGCAGTGCCACCATGTGCACTACCACCATGTGCACTCTCACCATGGGCACTATCACCGATAACACTGTCACCATAAGTACTGTCTGCATGGGCACTGTCACCAAGGGCACGGCCAACATGTGATCTGTAACCATTGTCAGTGTCACTGTGAGAAGTGTCACCATGGGAATTAACAACATAGGCACTCTCATCATGAGCACTGTCACCATGAGCACTGACACGACGAGCACTGTCACCCAGGGCAGTGCCACCATGAGCACTGTCACCATAACTGTTGCTATGAGAATTGTAACCATGGGCAATTTCTCAATGAGTAATGTCACCATGTGTATTTTCACCTTGGGCACTCTCAAAGTAAACAGTATTACCATGAGCACTTTCACTGTGAACACTGTCACCATGGGCACTGGCACAATGTGGTGTGTCACCATGAGCCATGTCACCATGGGAAATGTCACCGTGAGAAGTGTCACCATAGGCAATGTCACCATGGGCAATGTCACCATGGGAACTGCCATTTTGAGCACTGTCACCATGGGTACTGCAACCATGAGTACTGTCACCATGAGTAATTTAACCATTGGCAGTATGACCATGTGCACTGTCACCATGGGCACTATCACCATGACAACTCTCAGCGTGAGCACTGTCACTGTTGGAAATGGCATTGTGTGCAATTCCACCATGGGCAATGTCACCATGGACATTATCGCTGTGAGCACTGTCAATATGAGCACGTCAACATGAGCCCTGTCACCATGGGCAATGTCACTGTGAGAAGTGTCACTATAGGCAATGTCACGGTGGGCACTGTCACCATGGTCACTGCCACCACTGTCACTGTCATTTTGAGCAATGTCACCATGGGTACTGCAACCATGAGTGCTGTCACCATGAGCACTGTCACCATTGCAAGTATCACCATGTGCACTGTCACCATGGGCACTATCACAATGAGAACTGTCAGCATGGGCACTGTCACTCTTGGCAATGTCACCATGGGCACTATCACTTTGAGCACTGTCAACATGAGCACGTCACCATGGGCACTGTCAACATGGGTACTATCTCGAAGGGCAATGTCACCATGAGCATTGTCAGGATGGGAAACTTCACCGTGAGCACTGTCACCAATGGCACTATCACCATGAGCAATGTCACTGTGGGCCGTGTCACCAGGGGCACTATCACCATGGTTAATATTCTCATTGGCACTTTCCTGTGAGCAATGTCACCCTGGGCACTGTCATCATGGGCACGGTCACCGTGAGCAGTATCTCCATGAGCACAGCCACTGTGAACACCATCACCATAATCACTGGCCTCATCGGTACTGTCACCATGAGCACTGCCACAATGAGCACTGTCAGCATGGGCACTTCCCCCATGAGCACTGTCACTAGGAGAACTGCTAGCATGGGTATTTTCACCATGTGTATTGTCACCCTCTGTATTGTCACCATTTGCACTGTCACCATCAGGACTATTACCGTGAGTGCTATCACCGTGAGATCTCTCACCATGGTCACTGTCACCATGGCACCTTGCACAATGCGTGCTGTCAACATGAGTGCTGTCACCATTGGCACTATCACCGTGAGCATTCTCACTCTGGTCTGAGTCAACATGGGCTCTGTCACCATGAGCACTGTCACCATAGGCAATGTCACCGTGGTCAGTGTCACCATGAGCAATGTCTCCATGGGCACTCCTACAGTGGGCACTGTCACTGTGCGAAATGTCACCATGGTTACTGCCACTATGAGCAGTGTCTCTGTGAGTACTGTCAGCATGGGTTTTTACCGTGAGCACTGTCAACATGAGCCCTGTCACCATTTTTCAGTGCCACCATGTGCACTACCACCATGTGCACTCTCACCATGGGCACTATCACCAATAACACTGTCACCATAAGTACTGTCTGCATGGGCACTGTCACCAAGGGCACGGCCAACATGTGACCTGTAACCATTGTCAGTGTCACTGTGAGAAGTGTCACCATGGGAATTAACAACATAGGCACTCTCATCATGAGCACTGTCACCATGAGCACTGACACCACGAGCACTGTCCCCCAGGGCAGTGCCACCATGAGCACTGTCACCATAACTGTTGCTATGAGAATTGTAACCATGGGCAATTTCTCAATGAGTAATGTCACCATGTGTATTTTCACCTTGGGCACTCTCAAAGTAAACAGTATTACCATGAGCACTTTCACTGTGAACACTGTCACCATGGGCACTGGCACAATGTGGTGTGTCACCATGAGCCATGTCACCATGGGAAATGTCACCGTGAGAAGTGTCACCATAGGCAATGTCACCATGGGCAATGTCAGCATGGGAACTGCCATTTTGAGCACTGTCACCATGGGTACTGCAACCATGAGTACTGTCACCATGAGTAATTTAACCATTGGCAGTATGACCATGTGCACTGTCACCATGGGCACTATCACCATGACAACTCTCAGCGTGAGCACTGTCACTGTTGGAAATGGCATTGTGTGCAATTCCACCATGGGCAATGTCACCATGGACATTATCGCTGTGAGCACTGTCAATATGAGCACGTCAACATGAGCCCTGTCACCATGGGCAATGTCACTGTGAGAAGTGTCACTATAGGCAATGTCACGGTGGGCACTGTCACCATGGTCACTGCCACCACTGTCACTGTCATTTTGAGCACTGTCACCATGGGTACTGCAACCATGAGTGCTGTCACCATGAGCACTGTCACCATTGCAAGTATCACCATGTGCACTGTCACCATGGGCACTATCACAATGAGAACTGTCAGCATGGGCACTGTCACTCTTGGCAATGTCACCATGGGCACTATCACTTTGAGCACTGTCAACATGAGCACGTCACCATGGGCACTGTCAACATGGGTACTATCTCGAAGGGCAATGTCACCATGAGCATTGTCAGGATGGGCAACTTCACCATGAGCACTGTCACCAATGGCACTATCACCATGAGCAATGTCACTGTGGGCCGGGTCACCAGGGGCACTATCACCATGGTTAATGTTCTCATTGGCACTTTCCTGTGAGCAATGTCACCCTGGGCACTGTCATCATGGGCACGGTCACCGTGAGCACTATCTCCATGAGCACAGCCACTGTGAACACCATCACCATAATCACTGGCCTCATCGGTACTGTCACCATGAGCACTGCCACAATGAGCACTGTCAGCATGGGCACTTCCCCCATGAGCACTGTCACTATGAGAACTGCTAGCATGGGTATTTTCACCATGTGTATTGTCACCCTCTGTATTGTCACCATTTGCACTGTCACCATCAGGACTATTACCGTGAGTGCTATCACCGTGAGATCTCTCACCATGGTCACTGTCACCATGGCACCTTGCACAATGCGTGCTGTCAACATGAGTGCTGTCACCATTGGCACTATCACCGTGAGCATTCTCACTGTGGTCAGAGTCAACATGGGCTCTGTCACCATGAGCACTGTCACCATAGGCAATGTCACCGTGGTCAGTGTCACCATGAGCAATGTCTCCATGGGCACTCCTACAGTGGGCACTGTCACTGTGCGAAATGTCACCATGGTTACTGCCACTATGAGCAGTGTCTCTGTGAGTACTGTCAGCATGGGTTTTTACCGTGAGCACTGTCACCATGAGCCCTGTCACCATTTTTCAGTGCCACCATGTGCACTACCACCATGTGCACTCTCACCATGGGCACTATCACCAATAACACTGTCACCATAAGTACTGTCTGCATGGGCACTGTCACCAAGGGCACGGCCAACATGTGACCTGTAACCATTGTCAGTGTCACTGTGAGAAGTGTCACCATGGGAATTAACAACATAGGCACTCTCATCATGAGCACTGTCACCATGAGCACTGACAACACGAGCACTGTCACCCAGGGCAGTGCCACCATGAGCACTGTCACCATAACTGTTGCTATGAGAATTGTAACCATGGGCAATTTCTCAATGAGTAATGTCACCATGTGTATTTTCACCTTGGGCACTCTCAAAGTAAACAGTATTACCATGAGCACTTTCACTGTGAACACTGTCACCATGGGCACTGGCACAATGTGGTGTGTCACCATGAGCCATGTCACCATGGGAAATGTCACCGTGAGAAGTGTCACCATAGGCAATGTCACCATGGGCAATGTCAGCATGGGAACTGCCATTTTGAGCACTGTCACCATGGGTACTGCAACCATGAGTACTGTCACCATGAGTAATTTAACCATTGGCAGTATGACCATGTGCACTGTCACCATGGGCACTATCACCATGACAACTCTCAGCGTGAGCACTGTCACTGTTGGAAATGGCATTGTGTGCAATTCCACCATGGGCAATGTCACCATGGACATTATCGCTGTGAGCACTGTCAATATGAGCACGTCAACATGAGCCCTGTCACCATGGGCAATGTCACTGTGAGAAGTGTCACTATAGGCAATGTCACCGTGGACACTGTCACCATGGTCACTCCCACCACTGTCACTGTCATTTTGAGCACTTTCACCATGGGTACTGCAACCATGAGCGCTGTCACCATGAGCACTGTCACCATTGCAAGTATCACCATGTGCACTGTCACCATGGGCACTATCACAATGAGAACTGTCAGCACGGGCACTGTCACTCTTGGCAATGTCACCATGGGCACTATCACTTTGAGCACTGTCAACATGAGCACGTCACCATGGGCACTGTCAACATGGGTACTATCTCGAAGGGCAATGTCACCATGAGCATTGTCAGGATGGGAAACTTCAACGTGAGCACTGTCACCAATGGCACTATCACCATGAGCAATGTCACTGTGGGCCGTGTCACCAGGGGCACTATCACCATGGTTAATGTTCTCATTGGCACTTTCCTGTGAGCAATGTCACCCTGGGCACTGTCATCATGGGCACGGTCACCGTGAGCAGTATCTCCATGAGCACAGCCACTGTGAACACCATCACCATAATCACTGGCCTCATCGGTACTGTCACCATGAGCACTGCCACAATGAGCACTGTCAGCATGGGCACCTCCCCCATGAGCACTGTCACTATGAGAACTGCTAGCATGGGTATTTTCACCATGTGTATTGTCACCCTCTGTATTGTCACCATTTGCACTGTCACCATCAGGACTATTACCGTGAGTGCTATCACCGTGAGATCTCTCACCATGGTCACTGTCACCATGGCACCTTGCACAATGCGTGCTGTCAACATGAGTGCTGTCACCATTGTCACTATCACCGTGAGCATTCTCACTGTGGTCTGAGTCAACATGGGCTCTGTCACCATGAGCACTGTCACCATAGGCAATGTCACCGTGGTCAGTGTCACCATGAGCAATGTCTCCATGGGCACTCCTACAGTGGGCACTGTCACTGTGCGAACTGTCACCATGGTTACTGCCACTATGAGCAGTGTCTCTGTGAGTACTGTCAGCATGGGTTTTTACCGTGAGCACTGTCAACATGAGCCCTGTCACCATTTTTCAGTGCCACCATGTGCACTACCACCATGTGCACTCTCACCATGGGCACTATCACCAATAACACTGTCACCATAAGTACTGTCTGCATGGGCACTGTCACCAAGGGCACGGCCAACATGTGACCTGTAACCATTGTCAGTGTCACTGTGAGAAGTGTCACCATGGGAATTAACAACATAGGCACTCTCATCATGAGCACTGTCACCATGAGCACTGACACCACGAGCACTGTCACCCAGGGCAGTGCCACCATGAGCACTGTCACCATAACTGTTGCTATGAGAATTGTAACCATGGGCAATTTCTCAATGAGTAATGTCACCATGTGTATTTTCACCTTGGGCACTCTCAAAGTAAACAGTATTACCATGAGCACTTTCACTGTGAACACTGTCACCATGGGCACTGGCACAATGTGGTGTGTCACCATGAGCCATGTCACCATGGGAAATGTCACCGTGAGAAGTGTCACCATAGGCAATGTCACCATGGGCAATGTCACCATGGGAACTGCCATTTTGAGCACTGTCACCATGGGTACTGCAACCATGAGTACTGTCACCATGAGTAATTTAACCATTGGCAGTATGACCATGTGCACTGTCACCATGGGCACTATCACCATGACAACTCTCAGCGTGAGCACTGTCACTGTTGGAAATGGCATTGTGTGCAATTCCACCATGGGCAATGTCACCATGGACATTATCGCTGTGAGCACTGTCAATATGAGCACATCAACATGAGCCCTGTCACCATGGGCAATGTCACTGTGAGAAGTGTCACTATAGGCAATGTCACCGTGGGCACTGTCACCATGGTCACTGCCACCACTGTCACTGTCATTTTGAGCACTGTCACCATGGGTACTGCAACCATGAGTGCTGTCACCATGAGCACTGTCACCATTGCAAGTATCACCATGTGCACTGTCACCATGGGCACTATCACAATGAGAACTGTCAGCATGGGCACTGTCACTCTTGGCAATGTCACCATGGGCACTATCACTTTGAGCACTGTCAACATGAGCACGTCACCATGGGCACTGTCAACATGGGTACTATCTCGAAGGGCAATGTCACCATGAGCATTGTCAGGATGGGCAACTTTACCATGAGCACTGTCACCAATGGCACTATCACCATGAGCAATGTCACTGTGGGCCGTGTCACCAGGGGCACTATCACCATGGTTAATGTTCTCATTGGCACTTTCCTGTGAGCAATGTCACCCTGGGCACTGTCATCATGGGCACGGTCACCGTGAGCACTATCTCCATGAGCACAGCCACTGTGAACACCATCACCATAATCACTGGCCTCATCGGTACTGTCACCATGAGCACTGCCACAATGAGCACTGTCAGCATGGGCACTTCCCCCATGAGCACTGTCACTATGAGAACTGCTAGCATGGGTATTTTCACCATGTGTATTGTCACCCTCTGTATTGTCACCATTTGCACTGTCACCATCAGGACTATTACCGTGAGTGCTATCACCGTGAGATCTCTCACCATGGTCACTGTCACCATGGCACCTTGCACAATGCGTGCTGTCAACATGAGTGCTGTCACCATTGGCACTATCACCATGAGCATTCTCACTGTGGTCAGAGTCAACATGGGCTCTGTCACCATGAGCACTGTCACCATAGGCAATGTCACCGTGGTCAGTGTCACCATGAGCAATGTCTCCATGGGCACTCCTACAGTGGGCACTGTCACTGTGCGAAATGTCACCATGGTTACTGCCACTATGAGCAGTGTCTCTGTGAGTACTGTCAGCATGGGTTTTTACCGTGAGCACTGTCACCATGAGCCCTGTCACCATTTTTCAGTGCCACCATGTGCACTACCACAATGTGCACTCTCACCATGGGCACTATCACCAATAACACTGTCACCATAAGTACTGTCTGCATGGGCACTGTCACCAAGGGCACGGCCAACATGTGACCTGTAACCATTGTCAGTGTCACTGTGAGAAGTGTCACCATGGGAATTAACAACATAGGCACTCTCATCATGAGCACTGTCACCATGAGCACTGACACCACGAGCACTGTCACCCAGGGCAGTGCCACCATGAGCACTGTCACCATAACTGTTGCTATGAGAATTGTAACCATGGGCAATTTCTCAATGAGTAATGTCACCATGTGTATTTTCACCTTGGGCACTCTCAAAGTAAACAGTATTACCATGAGCACTTTCACTGTGAACACTGTCACCATGGGCACTGGCACAATGTGGTGTGTCACCATGAGCCATGTCACCATGGGAAATGTCACCGTGAGAAGTGTCACCATAGGCAATGTCACCATGGGCAATGTCACCATGGGAACTGCCATTTTGAGCACTGTCACCATGGGTACTGCAACCATGAGTACTGTCACCATGAGTAATTTAACCATTGGCAGTATGACCATGTGCACTGTCACCATGGGCACTATCACCATGACAACTCTCAGCGTGAGCACTGTCACTGTTGGAAATGGCATTGTGTGCAATTCCACCATGGGCAATGTCACCATGGACATTATCGCTGTGAGCACTGTCAATATGAGCACGTCAACATGAGCCCTGTCACCATGGGCAATGTCACTGTGAGAAGTGTCACTATAGGCAATGTCACCGTGGACACTGTCACCATGGTCACTCCCACCACTGTCACTGTCATTTTGAGCACTTTCACCATGGGTACTGCAACCATGAGCGCTGTCACCATGAGCACTGTCACCATTGCAAGTATCACCATGTGCACTGTCACCATGGGCACTATCACAATGAGAACTGTCAGCATGGGCACTGTCACTCTTGGCAATGTCACCATGGGCACTATCACTTTGAGCACTGTCAACATGAGCACGTCACCATGGGCACTGTCAACATGGGTACTATCTCGAAGGTCAATGTCACCATGAGCATTGTCAGGATGGGCAACTTCACCGTGAGCACTGTCACCAATGGCACTATCACCATGAGCAATGTCACTGTGGGCCGTGTCACCAGGGGCACTATCACCATGGTTAATGGTCTCATTGGCACTTTCCCCGTGAGCACTGTCACCCTGGGCACTGTCATCATGGGCACGGTCACCGTGAGCACTATCTCCATGAGCACAGCCACTGTGAACACCATCACCATAATCACTGGCCTCATCGGTACTGTCACCATGAGCACTGCCACAATGAGCAGTGTCAGCATGGGCACTTCCCCCATGAGCACTGTCACTATGAGAACTGCTAGCATGGGTATTTTCACCATGAGTACTGTCACCCTCTGTATTGTCACCATTTGCACTGTCACCATCAGGACTATTACCGTGAGTGCTATCACCGTGAGATCTCTCACCATGGTCACCGTCACCATGGCACCTTGCACAATGCGTGCTGTCAACATGAGTGCTGTCACCATTGGCACTATCACCGTGAGCATTCTCACTGTGGTCAGAGTCAACATGGGCTCTGTCACCATGAGCACTGTCACCATAGGCAATGTCACCGTGGTCAGTGTCACCATGAGCAATGTCTCCATGGGCACTCCTACAGTGGGCACTGTCACTGTGCGAAATGTCACCATGGTTACTGACACTATGAGCAGTGTCTCTGTGAGTACTGTCAGCATGGGTTTTTACCGTGAGCACTGTCACCATGAGCCCTGTCACCATTTTGCAGTGCCACCATGTGCACTACCACCATGTGCACTCTCACCATGGGCACTATCACCGATAACACTGTCACCATAAGTACTGTCTTCATGGGCACTGTCACCAAGGGCACGGCCAACATGTGACCTGTAACCATTGTCAGTGTCACTGTGAGAAGTGTCACCATGGGAATTAACAACATAGGCACTCTCATCATGAGCACTGTCACCATGAGCACTGACACCACGAGCACTGTCACCCAGGGCAGTGCCACCGTGAACACTGTCACCATAACTGTTGCTATGAGAATTGTAACCATGGGCAATTTCTCAATGAGTAATGTCACCATGTGTATTTTCACCTTGGGCACTCTCAAAGTAAACAGTATTACCATGAGCACTTTCACTGTGAACACTGTCACCATGGGCACTGGCACAATGTGGTGTGTCACCATGAGCCATGTCACCATGGGAAATGTCACCGTGAGAAGTGTCACCATAGGCAATGTCACCATGGGCAATGTCAGCATGGGAACTGCCATTTTGAGCACTGTCACCATGGGTACTACAATCATGAGTACTGTCACCATGAGTAATTTAACCATTGGCAGTATGACCATGTGCACTCTCACCATGGGCACTATCACCATGACAACTCTCAGCGTGAGCACTGTCACTGTTGGAAATGGCACTGTGTGCAATTCCACCATGGGCAATGTCACCATGGACATTATCGCTGTGAGCACTGTCAATATGAGCACGTCAACATGAGCCCTGTCACCATGGGCAATGTCACTGTGAGAAGTGTCACTATAGGCAATGTCACCGTGGGCACTGTCACCATGGTCACTGCCACCACTGTCACTGTCATTTTGAGCACTGTCACCATGGGTACTGCAACCATGAGCGCTGTCACCAGGAGCACTGTCACCATTGCAAGTATCACCATGTGCACTGTCACCATGGGCACTATCACAATGAGAACTGTCAGCATGGGCACTGTCACTCTTGGCAATGTCACCATGGGCACTATCACTTTGAGCACTGTCAACATGAGCACGTCACCATGGGCACTGTCAACATGGGTACTATCTCGAAGGTCAATGTCTCCATGAGCATTGTCAGGATGGGCAACTTCACCATGAGCACTGTCACCAATGGCACTATCACCATGAGCAATGTCACTGTGGGCCGTGTCACCAGGGGCACTATCACCATGGTTAATGTTCTCATTGGCACTTTCCCCGTGAGCACTGTCACCCTGGGCACTGTCATCATGGGCACGGTCACCGTGAGCACTATCTCCATGAGCACAGCCACTGTGAACACCATCACCATAATCACTGGCCTCATCGGTACTGTCACCATGAGCACTGCCACAATGAGCACTGTCAGCATGGGCACTTCCCCCATGAGCACTGTCACTATGAGAACTGCTAGCATGGGTATTTTCACCATGAGTACTGTCACCCTCTGTATTGTCACCATTTGCACTGTCACCATCAGGACTATTACCGTGAGTGCTATCACCGTGAGATCTCTCACCATGGTCACTGTCACCATGGCACCTTGCACAATGCGTGCTGTCAACATGAGTGCTGTCACCATTGGCACTATCACCGTGAGCATTCTCACTGTGGTCAGAGTCAACATGGGCTCTGTCACCATGAGCACTGTCACCATAGGCAATGTCACCGTGGTCAGTGTCACCATGAGCAATGTCTCCATGGGCACTCCTACAGTGGGCACTGTCACTGTGCGAACTGTCACCATGGTTACTGCCACTATGAGCAGTGTCTCTGTGAGTACTGTCAGCATGGGTTTTTACCGTGAGCACTGTCACCATGAGCCCTGTCACCATTTTGCAGTGCCACCATGTGCACTACCACCATGTGCACTCTCACCATGGGCACTATCACCGATAACACTGTCACCATAAGTACTGTCTTCATGGGCACTGTCACCAAGGGCACGGCCAACATGTGACCTGTAACCATTGTCAGTGTCACTGTGAGAAGTGTCACCATGGGAATTAACAACATAGGCACTCTCATCATGAGCACTGTCACCATGAGCACTGACACCACGAGCACTGTCACCCAGGGCAGTGCCACCGTGAGCACTGTCACCATAACTGTTGCTATGAGAATTGTAACCATGGGCAATTTCTCAATGAGTAATGTCACCATGTGTATTTTCACCTTGGGCACTCTCAAAGTAAACAGTATTACCATGAGCACTTTCACTGTGAACACTGTCACCATGGGCACTGGCACAATGTGGTGTGTCACCATGAGCCATGTCACCATGGGAAATGTCACCGTGAGAAGTGTCACCATAGGCAATGTCACCATGGGCAATGTCAGCATGGGAACTGCCATTTTGAGCACTGTCACCATGGGTACTACAATCATGAGTACTGTCACCATGAGTAATTTAACCATTGGCAGTATGACCATGTGCACTCTCACCATAGGCACTATCACCATGACAACTCTCAGCGTGAGCACTGTCACTGTTGGAAATGGCACTGTGTGCAATTTCACCATGGGCAATGTCACCATGGACATTATCGCTGTGAGCACTGTCAATATGAGCACGTCAACATGAGCCCTGTCACCATGGGCAATGTCACTGTGAGAAGTGTCACTATAGGCAATGTCACCGTGGGCACTGTCACCATGGTCACTGCCACCACTGTCGCTGTCATTTTGAGCACTGTCACCATGGGTACTGCAACCATGAGCGCTGTCACCAGGAGCACTGTCACCATTGCAAGTATCACCATGTGCACTGTCACCATGGGCACTATCACAATGAGAACTGTCAGCATGGGCACTGTCACTCTTGGCAATGTCACCATGGGCACTATCACTGTGAGCACTGTCAACATGAGCACGTCACCATGGGCACTGTCAACATGGGTACTATCTCGAAGGGCAATGTCACCATGAGCATTGTCAGGAAGGGCAATTTCACCATGAACACTGTCACCAAAGGCACTATCACCATAAGCAATGTCACTGTGGGCCGTGTCACCAGGGGCACTATCACCATGGTTAATGTTATCATTGGCACTTTCCCCGTGAGCACTGTCACCCTGGGCACTGTCATCATGGGCACGGTCACCGTGAGCACTAACTCCATGAGCATAGCCACTGTGAACACCATCACCATAATCACTGGCCTCATCGGTACTGTCACCATGAGCACTGCCACAATGAGCACTGTCAGCATGGGCACTTCCCCCATGAGCACTGTCACTATGAGAACTGCTAGCATGGGTATTTTCACCATGAGTACTATCACCCTCTGTATTGTCACCATTTGCACTGTCACCATCAGGACTATTACCGTGAGTGCTATCACCGTGAGATCTCTCACCATGGTCACTGTCACCATGGCACCTTGCACAATGCGTGCTGTCAACATGAGTGCTGTCACCATTGGCACTATCATCGTGAGCATTCTCACTGTGGTCAGAGTCAACATTGGCTCTGTCACCATGAGCACTGTCACCATAGGCAATGTCACCGTGGTCAGTGTCACCATGAGCAATGTCTCCATGGGCACTCCTACAGTGGGCACTGTCACTGTGCGAACTGTCACCATGGTTACTGCCACTATGAGCAGTGTCTCTGTGAGTACTCTCAGCATGGGTTTTTACCGTGAGCACTGTCACCATGAGCCCTGTCACCATTTTGCAGTGCCACCATGTGCACTACCACCATGTGCACTCTCACCATGGGCACTATCACCGATAACACTGTCACCATAAGTACTGTCTGCATGGGCACTGTCACCAAGGGCACGGCCAACATGTGATCTGTAACCATTGTCAGTGTCACTGTGAGAAGTGTCACCATGGGAATTAACAACATAGGCACTCTCATCATGAGCACTGTCACCATGAGCACTGACACGACGAGCACTGTCACCCAGGGCAGTGCCACCATGAGCACTGTCACCATAACTGTTGCTATGAGAATTGTAACCATGGGCAATTTCTCAATGAGTAATGTCACCATGTGTATTTTCACCTTGGGCACTCTCAAAGTAAACAGTATTACCATGAGCACTTTCACTGTGAACACTGTCACCATGGGCACTGGCACAATGTGGTGTGTCACCATGAGCCATGTCACCATGGGAAATGTCACCGTGAGAAGTGTCACCATAGGCAATGTCACCATGGGCAATGTCACCATGGGAACTGCCATTTTGAGCACTGTCACCATGGGTACTGCAACCATGAGTACTGTCACCATGAGTAATTTAACCATTGGCAGTATGACCATGTGCACTGTCACCATGGGCACTATCACCATGACAACTCTCAGCGTGAGCACTGTCACTGTTGGAAATGGCATTGTGTGCAATTCCACCATGGGCAATGTCACCATGGACATTATCGCTGTGAGCACTGTCAATATGAGCACGTCAACATGAGCCCTGTCACCATGGGCAATGTCACTGTGAGAAGTGTCACTATAGGCAATGTCACGGTGGGCACTGTCACCATGGTCACTGCCACCACTGTCACTGTCATTTTGAGCAATGTCACCATGGGTACTGCAACCATGAGTGCTGTCACCATGAGCACTGTCACCATTGCAAGTATCACCATGTGCACTGTCACCATGGGCACTATCACAATGAGAACTGTCAGCATGGGCACTGTCACTCTTGGCAATGTCACCATGGGCACTATCACTTTGAGCACTGTCAACATGAGCACGTCACCATGGGCACTGTCAACATGGGTACTATCTCGAAGGGCAATGTCACCATGAGCATTGTCAGGATGGGAAACTTCACCGTGAGCACTGTCACCAATGGCACTATCACCATGAGCAATGTCACTGTGGGCCGTGTCACCAGGGGCACTATCACCATGGTTAATATTCTCATTGGCACTTTCCTGTGAGCAATGTCACCCTGGGCACTGTCATCATGGGCACGGTCACCGTGAGCAGTATCTCCATGAGCACAGCCACTGTGAACACCATCACCATAATCACTGGCCTCATCGGTACTGTCACCATGAGCACTGCCACAATGAGCACTGTCAGCATGGGCACTTCCCCCATGAGCACTGTCACTATGAGAACTGCTAGCATGGGTATTTTCACCATGTGTATTGTCACCCTCTGTATTGTCACCATTTGCACTGTCACCATCAGGACTATTACCGTGAGTGCTATCACCGTGAGATCTCTCACCATGGTCACTGTCACCATGGCACCTTGCACAATGCGTGCTGTCAACATGAGTGCTGTCACCATTGGCACTATCACCGTGAGCATTCTCACTCTGGTCTGAGTCAACATGGGCTCTGTCACCATGAGCACTGTCACCATAGGCAATGTCACCGTGGTCAGTGTCACCATGAGCAATGTCTCCATGGGCACTCCTACAGTGGGCACTGTCACTGTGCGAAATGTCACCATGGTTACTGCCACTATGAGCAGTGTCTCTGTGAGTACTGTCAGCATGGGTTTTTACCGTGAGCACTGTCAACATGAGCCCTGTCACCATTTTTCAGTGCCACCATGTGCACTACCACCATGTGCACTCTCACCATGGGCACTATCACCAATAACACTGTCACCATAAGTACTGTCTGCATGGGCACTGTCACCAAGGGCACGGCCAACATGTGACCTGTAACCATTGTCAGTGTCACTGTGAGAAGTGTCACCATGGGAATTAACAACATAGGCACTCTCATCATGAGCACTGTCACCATGAGCACTGACACCACGAGCACTGTCCCCCAGGGCAGTGCCACCATGAGCACTGTCACCATAACTGTTGCTATGAGAATTGTAACCATGGGCAATTTCTCAATGAGTAATGTCACCATGTGTATTTTCACCTTGGGCACTCTCAAAGTAAACAGTATTACCATGAGCACTTTCACTGTGAACACTGTCACCATGGGCACTGGCACAATGTGGTGTGTCACCATGAGCCATGTCACCATGGGAAATGTCACCGTGAGAAGTGTCACCATAGGCAATGTCACCATGGGCAATGTCAGCATGGGAACTGCCATTTTGAGCACTGTCACCATGGGTACTGCAACCATGAGTACTGTCACCATGAGTAATTTAACCATTGGCAGTATGACCATGTGCACTGTCACCATGGGCACTATCACCATGACAACTCTCAGCGTGAGCACTGTCACTGTTGGAAATGGCATTGTGTGCAATTCCACCATGGGCAATGTCACCATGGACATTATCGCTGTGAGCACTGTCAATATGAGCACGTCAACATGAGCCCTGTCACCATGGGCAATGTCACTGTGAGAAGTGTCACTATAGGCAATGTCACGGTGGGCACTGTCACCATGGTCACTGCCACCACTGTCACTGTCATTTTGAGCACTGTCACCATGGGTACTGCAACCATGAGTGCTGTCACCATGAGCACTGTCACCATTGCAAGTATCACCATGTGCACTGTCACCATGGGCACTATCACAATGAGAACTGTCAGCATGGGCACTGTCACTCTTGGCAATGTCACCATGGGCACTATCACTTTGAGCACTGTCAACATGAGCACGTCACCATGGGCACTGTCAACATGGGTACTATCTCGAAGGGCAATGTCACCATGAGCATTGTCAGGATGGGCAACTTCACCATGAGCACTGTCACCAATGGCACTATCACCATGAGCAATGTCACTGTGGGCCGGGTCACCAGGGGCACTATCACCATGGTTAATGTTCTCATTGGCACTTTCCTGTGAGCAATGTCACCCTGGGCACTGTCATCATGGGCACGGTCACCGTGAGCACTATCTCCATGAGCACAGCCACTGTGAACACCATCACCATAATCACTGGCCTCATCGGTACTGTCACCATGAGCACTGCCACAATGAGCACTGTCAGCATGGGCACTTCCCCCATGAGCACTGTCACTATGAGAACTGCTAGCATGGGTATTTTCACCATGTGTATTGTCACCCTCTGTATTGTCACCATTTGCACTGTCACCATCAGGACTATTACCGTGAGTGCTATCACCGTGACATCTCTCACCATGGTCACTGTCACCATGGCACCTTGCACAATGCGTGCTGTCAACATGAGTGCTGTCACCATTGGCACTATCACCGTGAGCATTCTCACTGTGGTCAGAGTCAACATGGGCTCTGTCACCATGAGCACTGTCACCATAGGCAATGTCACCGTGGTCAGTGTCACCATGAGCAATGTCTCCATGGGCACTCCTACAGTGGGCACTGTCACTGTGCGAAATGTCACCATGGTTACTGCCACTATGAGCAGTGTCTCTGTGAGTACTGTCAGCATGGGTTTTTACCGTGAGCACTGTCACCATGAGCCCTGTCACCATTTTTCAGTGCCACCATGTGCACTACCACCATGTGCACTCTCACCATGGGCACTATCACCAATAACACTGTCACCATAAGTACTGTCTGCATGGGCACTGTCACCAAGGGCACGGCCAACATGTGACCTGTAACCATTGTCAGTGTCACTGTGAGAAGTGTCACCATGGGAATTAACAACATAGGCACTCTCATCATGAGCACTGTCACCATGAGCACTGACAACACGAGCACTGTCACCCAGGGCAGTGCCACCATGAGCACTGTCACCATAACTGTTGCTATGAGAATTGTAACCATGGGCAATTTCTCAATGAGTAATGTCACCATGTGTATTTTCACCTTGGGCACTCTCAAAGTAAACAGTATTACCATGAGCACTTTCACTGTGAACACTGTCACCATGGGCACTGGCACAATGTGGTGTGTCACCATGAGCCATGTCACCATGGGAAATGTCACCGTGAGAAGTGTCACCATAGGCAATGTCACCATGGGCAATGTCAGCATGGGAACTGCCATTTTGAGCACTGTCACCATGGGTACTGCAACCATGAGTACTGTCACCATGAGTAATTTAACCATTGGCAGTATGACCATGTGCACTGTCACCATGGGCACTATCACCATGACAACTCTCAGCGTGAGCACTGTCACTGTTGGAAATGGCATTGTGTGCAATTCCACCATGGGCAATGTCACCATGGACATTATCGCTGTGAGCACTGTCAATATGAGCACGTCAACATGAGCCCTGTCACCATGGGCAATGTCACTGTGAGAAGTGTCACTATAGGCAATGTCACCGTGGACACTGTCACCATGGTCACTCCCACCACTGTCACTGTCATTTTGAGCACTTTCACCATGGGTACTGCAACCATGAGCGCTGTCACCATGAGCACTGTCACCATTGCAAGTATCACCATGTGCACTGTCACCATGGGCACTATCACAATGAGAACTGTCAGCATGGGCACTGTCACTCTTGGCAATGTCACCATGGGCACTATCACTTTGAGCACTGTCAACATGAGCACGTCACCATGGGCACTGTCAACATGGGTACTATCTCGAAGGTCAATGTCACCATGAGCATTGTCAGGATGGGCAACTTCACCGTGAGCACTGTCACCAATGGCACTATCACCATGAGCAATGTCACTGTGGGCCGTGTCACCAGGGGCACTATCACCATGGTTAATGGTCTCATTGGCACTTTCCCCGTGAGCACTGTCACCCTGGGCACTGTCATCATGGGCACGGTCACCGTGAGCACTATCTCCATGAGCACAGCCACTGTGAACACCATCACCATAATCACTGGCCTCATCGGTACTGTCACCATGAGCACTGCCACAATGAGCACTGTCAGCATGGGCACTTCCCCCATGAGCACTGTCACTATGAGAACTGCTAGCATGGGTATTTTCACCATGAGTACTGTCACCCTCTGTATTGTCACCATTTGCACTGTCACCATCAGGACTATTACCGTGAGTGCTATCACCGTGAGATCTCTCACCATGGTCACCGTCACCATGGCACCTTGCACAATGCGTGCTGTCAACATGAGTGCTGTCACCATTGGCACTATCACCGTGAGCATTCTCACTGTGGTCAGAGTCAACATGGGCTCTGTCACCATGAGCACTGTCACCATAGGCAATGTCACCGTGGTCAGTGTCACCATGAGCAATGTCTCCATGGGCACTCCTACAGTGGGGACTGTCACTGTGCGAACTGTCACCATGGTTACTGCCACTATGAGCAGTGTCTCTGTGAGTACTGTCAGCATGGGTTTTTACCGTGAGCACTGTCACCATGAGCCCTGTCACCATTTTGCAGTGCCACCATGTGCACTACCACCATGTGCACTCTCACCATGGGCACTATCACCGATAACACTGTCACCATAAGTACTGTCTTCATGGGCACTGTCACCAAGGGCACGGCCAACATGTGACCTGTAACCATTGTCAGTGTCACTGTGAGAAGTGTCACCATGGGAATTAACAACATAGGCACTCTCATCATGAGCACTGTCACAATGAGCACTGACACCACGAGCACTGTCACCCAGGGCAGTGCCACCGTGAGCACTGTCACCATAACTGTTGCTATGAGAATTGTAACCATGGGCAATTTCTCAATGAGTAATGTCACCATGTGTATTTTCACCTTGGGCACTCTCAAAGTAAACAGTATTACCATGAGCACTTTCACTGTGAACACTGTCACCATGGGCACTGGCACAATGTGGTGTGTCACCATGAGCCATGTCACCATGGGAAATGTCACCGTGAGAAGTGTCACCATAGGCAATGTCACCATGGGCAATGTCAGCATGGGAACTGCCATTTTGAGCACTGTCACCATGGGTACTACAATCATGAGTACTGTCACCATGAGTAATTTAACCATTGGCAGTATGACCATGTGCACTCTCACCATGGGCACTATCACCATGACAACTCTCAGCGTGAGCACTGTCACTGTTGGAAATGGCACTGTGTGCAATTCCACCATGGGCAATGTCACCATGGACATTATCGCTCTGAGCACTGTCAATATGAGCACGTCAACATGAGCCCTGTCACCATGGGCAATGTCACTGTGAGAAGTGTCACTATAGGCAATGTCACCGTGGGCACTGTCACCATGGTCACTGCCACCACTGTCACTGTCATTTTGAGCACTGTCACCATGGGTACTGCAACCATGAGCGCTGTCACCAGGAGCACTGTCACCATTGCAAGTATCACCATGTGCACTGTCACCATGGGCACTATCACAATGAGAACTGTCAGCATGGGCACTGTCACTCTTGGCAATGTCACCATGGGCACTATCACTTTGAGCACTGTCAACATGAGCACGTCACCATGGGCACTGTCAACATGGGTACTATCTCGAAGGTCAATGTCTCCATGAGCATTGTCAGGATGGGCAACTTCACCATGAGCACTGTCACCAATGGCACTATCACCATGAGCAATGTCACTGTGGGCCGTGTCACCAGGGGCACTATCACCATGGTTAATGTTCTCATTGGCACTTTCCCCGTGAGCACTGTCACCCTGGGCACTGTCATCATGGGCACGGTCACCGTGAGCACTATCTCCATGAGCACAGCCACTGTGAACACCATCACCATAATCACTGGCCTCATCGGTACTGTCACCATGAGCACTGCCACAATGAGCACTGTCAGCATGGGCACTTCCCCCATGAGCACTGTCACTATGAGAACTGCTAGCATGGGTATTTTCACCATGAGTACTGTCACCCTCTGTATTGTCACCATTTGCACTGTCACCATCAGGACTATTACCGTGAGTGCTATCACCGTGAGATCTCTCACCATGGTTACTGTCACCATGGCACCTTGCACAATGCGTGCTGTCAACATGAGTGCTGTCACCATTGGCACTATCACCGTGAGCATTCTCACTGTGGTCAGAGTCAACATGGGCTCTGTCACCATGAGCACTGTCACCATAGGCAATGTCACCGTGGTCAGTGTCACCATGAGCAATGTCTCCATGGGCACTCCTACAGTGGGCACTGTCACTGTGCGAACTGTCACCATGGTTACTGCCACTATGAGCAGTGTCTCTGTGAGTACTGTCAGCATGGGTTTTTACCGTGAGCACTGTCACCATGAGCCCTGTCACCATTTTGCAGTGCCACCATGTGCACTACCACCATGTGCACTCTCACCATGGGCACTATCACCGATAACACTGTCACCATAAGTACTGTCTTCATGGGCACTGTCACCAAGGGCACGGCCAACATGTGACCTGTAACCATTGTCAGTGTCACTGTGAGAAGTGTCACCATGGGAATTAACAACATAGGCACTCTCATCATGAGCACTGTCACCATGAGCACTGACACCACGAGCACTGTCACCCAGGGCAGTGCCACCGTGAGCACTGTCACCATAACTGTTGCTATGAGAATTGTAACCATGGGCAATTTCTCATTGAGTAATGTCACCATGTGTATTTTCACCTTGGGCACTCTCAAAGTAAACAGTATTACCATGAGCACTTTCACTGTGAACACTGTCACCATGGGCACTGGCACAATGTGGTGTGTCACCATGAGCCATGTCACCATGGGAAATGTCACCGTGAGAAGTGTCACCATAGGCAATGTCACCATGGGCAATGTCAGCATGGGAACTGCCATTTTGAGCACTGTCACCATGGGTACTACAATCATGAGTACTGTCACCATGAGTAATTTAACCATTGGCAGTATGACCATGTGCACTGTCACCATGGGCACTATCACCATGACAACTCTCAGCGTGAGCACTGTCACTGTTGGAAATGGCATTGTGTGCAATTCCACCATGGGCAATGTCACCATGGACATTATCGCTGTGAGCACTGTCAATATGAGCACGTCAACATGAGCCCTGTCACCATGGGCAATGTCACTGTGAGAAGTGTCACTATAGGCAATGTCACCATGGGCACTGTCACCATGGTCACTGCCACCACTGTCACTGTCATTTTGAGCACTGTCACCATGGGTACTGCAACCATGAGCGCTGTCACCATGAGCACTGTCACCATTGCAAGTATCACCATGTGCACTGTCACCATGGGCACTATCACAATGAGAACTGTCAGCATGGGCACTGTCACTCTTGGCAATGTCACCATGGGCACTATCACTGTGAGCACTGTCAACATGAGCACGTCACCATGGGCACTGTCAACATGGGTACTATCTCGAAGGGCAATGTCACCATGAGCATTGTCAGGAAGGGCAATTTCACCATGAACACTGTCACCAAAGGCATTATCACCATGAGCAATGTCACTGTGGGCCGTGTCACCAGGGGCACTATCACCATGGTTAATGTTATCATTGGCACTTTCCCCGTGATCACTGTCACCCTGGGCACTGTCATCATGGGCACGGTCACCGTGAGCACTATCTCCATGAGCACAGCCACTGTGAACACCATCACCATAATCACTGGCCTCATCGGTACTGTCACCATGAGCACTGCCACAATGAGCACTGTCAGCATGGGCACAACCCCATGAGCACTGTCACTATGAGAACTGCTAGCATGGGTATTTTCACCATGAGTACTGTCACCCTCTGTATTGTCACCATTTGCACTGTCACCATCAGGACTATTACCGTGAGTGCTATCACCATGAGATCTCTCACCATGGTCACTGTCACCATGGCACCTTGCACAATGCGTGCTGTCAACATGAGTGCTGTCACCATTGGCACTATCACCGTGAGCATTCTCTCTGTGGTCAGAATCAACATGGGCTCTGTCACCATGAGCACCGTCACCATAGGCAATGTCACCGTGGTCAGTGTCACCATGAGCAATGTCTCCATGGGCACGCCTACAGTGGGCACTGTCACTGTGCGAACTGTCACCATGGTTACTGCCACTATGAGCAGTGTCTCTGTGAGTACTGTCAGCATGGGTTTTTACCGTGAGCACTGTCACCATGAGCCCTGTCACCATTTTCCAGTGCCACCATGTGCACTACCACCATGTGCACTCTCACCATGGGCACTATCACCGATAACACTGTCACCATAAGTACTGTCTGCATGGGCACTGTCACCAAGGGCACGGCCAACATGTGACCTGTAACCATTGTCAGTGTCACTGTGAGAAGTGTCACCATGGGAATTAACAACATAGGCACTCTCATCATGAGCACTGTCACCATGAGCACTGACATCACGAGCACTGTCACCTAGGGCAGTGCCACCATGAGCACTGTCACCATAACTGTTGCTATGAGAATTGTAACCATGGGCAATTTCTCAATGAGTAATGTCACCATGTGTATTTTCACCTTGGGCACTCTCAAAGTAAACAGTATTACCATGAGCACTTTCACTGTGAACACTGTCACCATGGGCACTGGCACAATGTGGTGTGTCACCATGAGCCATGTCACCATGGGAAATGTCACCGTGAGAAGTGTCACCATAGGTAATGTCACCATGGGCAATGTCAACATGGGAACTGCCATTTTGAGCACTGTCACCATGGGTACTGCAACCATGAGTACTGTCACCATGAGTAATTTAACCATTGGCAGTATGACCATGTGCACTGTCACCATGGGCACTATCACCATGACAACTCTCAGCGTGAGCACTGTCACTGTTGGAAATGGCATTGTGTGCAATTCCACCATGGGCAATGTCACCATGGACATTATCGCTGTGAGCACTGTCAATATGAGCACGTCAACATGAGCCCTGTCACCATGGGCAATGTCACTGTGAGAAGTGTCACTATAGGCAATGTCACCATGGGCACTGTCACCATGGTCACTGCCACCACTGTCACTGTCATTTTGAGAACTGTCACCATGGGTACTGCAACCATGAGCGCTGTCACCATGAGCACTGTCACCATTGTAAGTATCACCATGTGCACTGTCACCATGGGCACTATCACAATGAGAACTGTCAGCATGGGCACTGTCACTCTTGGCAATGTCACCATGGGCACTATCACTGTGAGCACTGTCAACATGAGCACGTCACCATGGGCACTGTCAACATGGGTACTATCTCGAAGGGCAATGTCACCATGAGCATTGTCAGGAAGGGCAATTTCACCATGAACACTGTCACCAAAGGCACTATCACCATGAGCAATGTCACTGTGGGCCGTGTCACCAGGGGCACTATCACCATGGTTAATGTTATCATTGGCACTTTCCCCGTGAGCACTGTCACCCTGGGCACTGTCATCATATGCACGGTCACCATGAGCACTATCTCCATGAGCACAGCCACTGTGAACACCATCACCATAATCACTGGCCTTATCGGTACTGTCACCATGAGCACTGCCACAATGAGCACTGTCAGCATGGGCACAACCCCATGAGCACTGTCACTATGAGAACTGCTAGCATGGGTATTTTCACCATGAGTACTGTCACCCTCTGTATTGTCACCATTTGCACTGTCACCATCAGGACTATTACCATGAGTGCTATCACCGTGAGATCTCTCACCATGGTCACTGTCACCATGGCACCTTGCACAATGCGTGCTGTCAACATGAGTGCTGTCACCATTGGCACTATCACCGTGAGCATTCTCTCTGTGGTCAGAATCAACATGGGCTCTGTCACCATGAGCACCGTCACCATAGGCAATGTCACCGTGGTCAGTGTCACCATGAGCAATGTCTCCATGGGCACGCCTACAGTGGGCACTGTCACTGTGCGAACTGTCACCATGGTTACTGCCACTATGAGCAGTGTCTCTGTGAGTACTGTCAGCATGGGTTTTTACCGTGAGCACTGTCACCATGAGCCCTGTCACCATTTTTCAGTGCCACCATGTGCACTACCACCATGTGCACTCTCACCATGGGCACTATCACCGATAACACTGTCACCATATGTACTGTCTGCATGGGCACTGTCACCAAGGGCACGGCCAACATGTGACCTGTAACCATTGTCAGTGTCACTGTGAGAAGTGTCACCATGGGAATTAACAACATAGGCACTCTCATTATGAGCACTGTCACCATGAGCACTGACATCACGAGCACTGTCACCCAGGGCAGTGCCACCATGAGCACTGTCACCATAACTGTTGCTATGAGAATTGTAACCATGGGCAATTTCTCAATGAGTAATGTCACCATGTGTATTTTCACCTTGGGCACTCTCAAAGTAAACAGTATTACCATGAGCACTTTCACTGTGAACACTGTCACCATGGGCACTGGCACAATGTGGTGTGTCACCATGAGCCATGTCACCATGGGAAATGTCACCGTGAGAAGTGTCACCATAGGCAATGTCACCATGGGCAATGTCACCATGGGAACTGCCATTTTGAGCACTGTCACCATGGGTACTGCAACCATGAGTACTGTCACCATGAGTAATTTAACCATTGGCAGTATGACCATGTGCACTGTCACCATGGGCACTATCACCATGACAACTCTCAGCGTGAGCACTGTCACTGTTGGAAATGGCACTGTGTGCAATTCCACCATGGGCAATGTCACCATGGACATTATCGCTGTGAGCACTGTCAATATGAGCACGTCAACATGAGCCCTGTCACCATGGGCAATGTCACTGTGAGAAGTGTCACTATAGGCAATGTCACCATGGGCACTGTCACCATGGTCACTGCCACCACTGTCACTGTCATTTTGAGCACTGTCACCATGGGTACTGCAACCATGAGCGCTGTCACCATGAGCACTGTCACCATTGCAAGTATCACCATGTGCACTGTCACCATGGGCACTATCACAATGAGAACTGTCAGCATGGGCACTGTCACTCTTGGCAATGTCACCATGGGCACTATCACTGTGAGCACTGTCAACATGAGCACGTCACCATGGGCACTGTCAACATGGGTACTATCTCGAAGGGCAAAGTCACCATGAGCATTGTCAGGAAGGGCAATTTCACCATGAACACTGTCACCAAAGGCACTATCACCATGAGCAATGTCACTGTGGGCCGTGTCACCAGGGGCACTATCACCATGGTTAATGTTCTCATTGGCACTTTCCCCGTGAGCACTGTCACCCTGGGCACTGTCATCATGGGCACGGTCACCGTGAGCACTATCTCCATGAGCACTGCCACTGTGAACACCATCACCATAATCACTGGCCTCATCGGTACTGTCACCATGAGCACTGCCACAATGAGCACTGTCAGCATGGGCACTTCCCCCATGAGCACTGTCACTATGAGAACTGCTAGCATGGGTATTTTCACCATGAGTACTGTCACCCTCTGTATTGTCACCATTTGCACTGTCACCATCAGGACTATTACCGTGAGTGCTATCACCGTGAGATCTCTCACCATGGTCACTGTCACCATGGCAACTTGCACAATGCGTGCTGTCAACATGAGTGCTGTCACCATTGGCACAATCACCGTGAGCATTCTCACTGTGGTCAGAGTCAACATGGGCTCTGTCACCATGAGCACTGTCACCATAGGCAATGTCACCGTGGTCAGTGTCACCATGAGCAATGTCTCCATGGGCACTCCTACAGTGGGCACTGTCACTGTGCGAACTGTCACCATGGTTACTGCCACTATGAGCAGTGTCTCTGTGAGTACTGTCAGCATGGGTTTTTACCGTGAGCACTGTCACCATGAGCCCTGTCTCCATTTTGCAGTGCCACCATGTGCACTACCACCATGTGCACTCTCACCATGGGCACTATCACCGATAACACTGTCACCATAAGTACTGTCTGCATGGGCACTGTCACCAAGGGCACGGCCAACATGTGACCTGTAACCATTGTCAGTGTCACTGTGAGAAGTGTCACCATGGGAATTAACAACATAGGCACTCTCATCATGAGCACTGTCACCATGAGCACTGACACCATGAGCACTGTCACCCAGGGCAGTGCCACCGTGAGCACTGTCACCAAAACTGTTGCTATGAGAATTGTAACCATGGGCAATTTCTCAATGAGTAATGTCACCATGTGTATTTTCACCTTGGGCACTCTCAAAGTAAACAGTATTACCATGAGCACTTTCACTGTGAACACTGTCACCATGGGCACTGGCACAATGTGGTGTGTCACCATGAGCCATGTCACCATGGGAAATGTCACCGTGAGAAGTGTCACCATGGGCAATGTCACCATGGGAACTGCCATTTTGAGCACTGTCACCATGGGTACTGCAACCATGAGTACTGTCACCATGAGTAATTTAACCATTGGCAGTATGACCATGTGCACTGTCACCATGGGCACTATCACCATGACAACTCTCAGCGTGAGCACTGTCACTGTTGGAAATGGCATTGTGTGCAATTCCACCATGGGCAATGTCACCATGGACATTATCGCTGTGAGCACTGTCAATATGAGCACGTCAACATGAGCCCTGTCACCATGGGCAATGTCACTGTGAGAAGTGTCACTATAGGCAATGTCACCGTGGGCACTGTCACCATGGTCACTGCCACCACTGTCACTGTCATTTTGAGCACTGTCACCATGGGTACTGCAACCATGAGCGCTGTCACCATGAGCACTATCACAATGAGAACTGTCAGCATGGGCACTGTCACTCTTGGCAATGTCACCATGGGCACTATCACTGTGAGCACTGTCAACATGAGCACGTCACCATGGGCACTGTCAACATGGGTACTATCTCGAAGGGCAATGTCACCATGAGCATTGTCAGGAAGGGCAATTTCACCATGAACACTGTCACCAAAGGCACTATCACCATGAGCAATGTCACTGTGGGCCGTGTCACCAGGGGCACTATCACCATGGTTAATGTTATCATTGGCACTTTCCCCGTGAGCACTGTCACCCTGGGCACTGTCATCATATGCACGGTCACCGTGAGCACTATCTCCATGAGCACAGCCACTGTGAACACCATCACCATAATCACTGGCCTTATCGGTACTGTCACCATGAGCACTGCCACAATGAGCACTGTCAGCATGGGCACAACCCCATGAGCACTGTCACTATGAGAACTGCTAGCATGGGTATTTTCACCATGAGTACTGTCACCCTCTGTATTGTCACCATTTGCACTGTCACCATCAGGACTATTACCATGAGTGCTATCACCGTGAGATCTCTCACCATGGTCACTGTCACCATGGCACCTTGCACAATGCGTGCTGTCAACATGAGTGCTGTCACCATTGGCACTATCACCGTGAGCATTCTCTCTGTGGTCAGAATCAACATGGGCTCTGTCACCATGAGCACCGTCACCATAGGCAATGTCACCGTGGTCAGTGTCACCATGAGCAATGTCTCCATGGGCACGCCTACAGTGGGCACTGTCACTGTGCGAACTGTCACCATGGTTACTGCCACTATGAGCAGTGTCTCTGTGAGTACTGTCAGCATGGGTTTTTACCGTGAGCACTGTCACCATGAGCCCTGTCACCATTTTTCAGTGCCACCATGTGCACTACCACCATGTGCACTCTCACCATGGGCACTATCACCGATAACACTGTCACCATATGTACTGTCTGCATGGGCACTGTCACCAAGGGCACGGCCAACATGTGACCTGTAACCATTGTCAGTGTCACTGTGAGAAGTGTCACCATGGGAATTAACAACATAGGCACTCTCATTATGAGCACTGTCACCATGAGCACTGACATCACGAGCACTGTCACCCAGGGCAGTGCCACCATGAGCACTGTCACCATAACTGTTGCTATGAGAATTGTAACCATGGGCAATTTCTCAATGAGTAATGTCACCATGTGTATTTTCACCTTGGGCACTCTCAAAGTAAACAGTATTACCATGAGCACTTTCACTGTGAACACTGTCACCATGGGCACTGGCACAATGTGGTGTGTCACCATGAGCCATGTCACCATGGGAAATGTCACCGTGAGAAGTGTCACCATAGGCAATGTCACCATGGGCAATGTCACCATGGGAACTGCCATTTTGAGCACTGTCACCATGGGTACTGCAACCATGAGTACTGTCACCATGAGTAATTTAACCATTGGCAGTATGACCATGTGCACTGTCACCATGGGCACTATCACCATGACAACTCTCAGCGTGAGCACTGTCACTGTTGGAAATGGCATTGTGTGCAATTCCACCATGGGCAATGTCACCATGGACATTATCGCTGTGAGCACTGTCAATATGAGCACGTCAACATGAGCCCTGTCACCATGGGCAATGTCACTGTGAGAAGTGTCACTATAGGCAATGTCACCGTGGGCACTGTCACCATGGTCACTGCCACCACTGTCACTGTCATTTTGAGCACTGTCACCATGGGTACTGCAACCATGAGCGCTGTCACCATGAGCACTATCACAATGAGAACTGTCAGCATGGGCACTGTCACTCTTGGCAATGTCACCATGGGCACTATCACTGTGAGCACTGTCAACATGAGCACGTCACCATGGGCACTGTCAACATGGGTACTATCTCGAAGGGCAATGTCACCATGAGCATTGTCAGGAAGGGCAATTTCACCATGAACACTGTCACCAAAGGCACTATCACCATGAGCAATGTCACTGTGGGCCGTGTCACCAGGGGCACTATCACCATGGTTAATGTTATCATTGGCACTTTCCCCGTGAGCACTGTCACCCTGGGCACTGTCATCATATGCACGGTCACCGTGAGCACTATCTCCATGAGCACAGCCACTGTGAACACCATCACCATAATCACTGGCCTTATCGGTACTGTCACCATGAGCACTGCCACAATGAGCACTGTCAGCATGGGCACAACCCCATGAGCACTGTCACTATGAGAACTGCTAGCATGGGTATTTTCACCATGAGTACTGTCACCCTCTGTATTGTCACCATTTGCACTGTCACCATCAGGACTATTACCATGAGTGCTATCACCGTGAGATCTCTCACCATGGTCACTGTCACCATGGCACCTTGCACAATGCGTGCTGTCAACATGAGTGCTGTCACCATTGGCACTATCACCGTGAGCATTCTCTCTGTGGTCAGAATCAACATGGGCTCTGTCACCATGAGCACCGTCACCATAGGCAATGTCACCGTGGTCAGTGTCACCATGAGCAATGTCTCCATGGGCACGCCTACAGTGGGCACTGTCACTGTGCGAACTGTCACCATGGTTACTGCCACTATGAGCAGTGTCTCTGTGAGTACTGTCAGCATGGGTTTTTACCGTGAGCACTGTCACCATGAGCCCTGTCACCATTTTTCAGTGCCACCATGTGCACTACCACCATGTGCACTCTCACCATGGGCACTATCACCGATAACACTGTCACCATATGTACTGTCTGCATGGGCACTGTCACCAAGGGCACGGCCAACATGTGACCTGTAACCATTGTCAGTGTCACTGTGAGAAGTGTCACCATGGGAATTAACAACATAGGCACTCTCATTATGAGCACTGTCACCATGAGCACTGACATCACGAGCACTGTCACCCAGGGCAGTGCCACCATGAGCACTGTCACCATAACTGTTGCTATGAGAATTGTAACCATGGGCAATTTCTCAATGAGTAATGTCACCATGTGTATTTTCACCTTGGGCACTCTCAAAGTAAACAGTATTACCATGAGCACTTTCACTGTGAACACTGTCACCATGGGCACTGGCACAATGTGGTGTGTCACCATGAGCCATGTCACCATGGGAAATGTCACCGTGAGAAGTGTCACCATAGGCAATGTCACCATGGGCAATGTCACCATGGGAACTGCCATTTTGAGCACTGTCACCATGGGTACTGCAACCATGAGTACTGTCACCATGAGTAATTTAACCATTGGCAGTATGACCATGTGCACTGTCACCATGGGCACTATCACCATGACAACTCTCAGCGTGAGCACTGTCACTGTTGGAAATGGCACTGTGTGCAATTCCACCATGGGCAATGTCACCATGGACATTATCGCTGTGAGCACTGTCAATATGAGCACGTCAACATGAGCCCTGTCACCATGGGCAATGTCACTGTGAGAAGTGTCACTATAGGCAATGTCACCATGGGCACTGTCACCATGGTCACTGCCACCACTGTCACTGTCATTTTGAGCACTGTCACCATGGGTACTGCAACCATGAGCGCTGTCACCATGAGCACTGTCACCATTGCAAGTATCACCATGTGCACTGTCACCATGGGCACTATCACAATGAGAACTGTCAGCATGGGCACTGTCACTCTTGGCAATGTCACCATGGGCACTATCACTGTGAGCACTGTCAACATGAGCACGTCACCATGGGCACTGTCAACATGGGTACTATCTCGAAGGGCAAAGTCACCATGAGCATTGTCAGGAAGGGCAATTTCACCATGAACACTGTCACCAAAGGCACTATCACCATGAGCAATGTCACTGTGGGCCGTGTCACCAGGGGCACTATCACCATGGTTAATGTTCTCATTGGCACTTTCCCCGTGAGCACTGTCACCCTGGGCACTGTCATCATGGGCACGGTCACCGTGAGCACTATCTCCATGAGCACTGCCACTGTGAACACCATCACCATAATCACTGGCCTCATCGGTACTGTCACCATGAGCACTGCCACAATGAGCACTGTCAGCATGGGCACTTCCCCCATGAGCACTGTCACTATGAGAACTGCTAGCATGGGTATTTTCACCATGAGTACTGTCACCCTCTGTATTGTCACCATTTGCACTGTCACCATCAGGACTATTACCGTGAGTGCTATCACCGTGAGATCTCTCACCATGGTCACTGTCACCATGGCAACTTGCACAATGCGTGCTGTCAACATGAGTGCTGTCACCATTGGCACAATCACCGTGAGCATTCTCACTGTGGTCAGAGTCAACATGGGCTCTGTCACCATGAGCACTGTCACCATAGGCAATGTCACCGTGGTCAGTGTCACCATGAGCAATGTCTCCATGGGCACTCCTACAGTGGGCACTGTCACTGTGCGAACTGTCACCATGGTTACTGCCACTATGAGCAGTGTCTCTGTGAGTACTGTCAGCATGGGTTTTTACCGTGAGCACTGTCACCATGAGCCCTGTCTCCATTTTGCAGTGCCACCATGTGCACTACCACCATGTGCACTCTCACCATGGGCACTATCACCGATAACACTGTCACCATAAGTACTGTCTGCATGGGCACTGTCACCAAGGGCACGGCCAACATGTGACCTGTAACCATTGTCAGTGTCACTGTGAGAAGTGTCACCATGGGAATTAACAACATAGGCACTCTCATCATGAGCACTGTCACCATGAGCACTGACACCATGAGCACTGTCACCCAGGGCAGTGCCACCGTGAGCACTGTCACCAAAACTGTTGCTATGAGAATTGTAACCATGGGCAATTTCTCAATGAGTAATGTCACCATGTGTATTTTCACCTTGGGCACTCTCAAAGTAAACAGTATTACCATGAGCACTTTCACTGTGAACACTGTCACCATGGGCACTGGCACAATGTGGTGTGTCACCATGAGCCATGTCACCATGGGAAATGTCACCGTGAGAAGTGTCACCATGGGCAATGTCACCATGGGAACTGCCATTTTGAGCACTGTCACCATGGGTACTGCAACCATGAGTACTGTCACCATGAGTAATTTAACCATTGGCAGTATGACCATGTGCACTGTCACCATGGGCACTATCACCATGACAACTCTCAGCGTGAGCACTGTCACTGTTGGAAATGGCATTGTGTGCAATTCCACCATGGGCAATGTCACCATGGACATTATCGCTGTGAGCACTGTCAATATGAGCACGTCAACATGAGCCCTGTCACCATGGGCAATGTCACTGTGAGAAGTGTCACTATAGGCAATGTCACCGTGGGCACTGTCACCATGGTCACTGCCACCACTGTCACTGTCATTTTGAGCACTGTCACCATGGGTACTGCAACCATGAGCGCTGTCACCATGAGCACTATCACAATGAGAACTGTCAGCATGGGCACTGTCACTCTTGGCAATGTCACCATGGGCACTATCACTGTGAGCACTGTCAACATGAGCACGTCACCATGGGCACTGTCAACATGGGTACTATCTCGAAGGGCAATGTCACCATGAGCATTGTCAGGAAGGGCAATTTCACCATGAACACTGTCACCAAAGGCACTATCACCATGAGCAATGTCACTGTGGGCCGTGTCACCAGGGGCACTATCACCATGGTTAATGTTATCATTGGCACTTTCCCCGTGAGCACTGTCACCCTGGGCACTGTCATCATATGCACGGTCACCGTGAGCACTATCTCCATGAGCACAGCCACTGTGAACACCATCACCATAATCACTGGCCTTATCGGTACTGTCACCATGAGCACTGCCACAATGAGCACTGTCAGCATGGGCACAACCCCATGAGCACTGTCACTATGAGAACTGCTAGCATGGGTATTTTCACCATGAGTACTGTCACCCTCTGTATTGTCACCATTTGCACTGTCACCATCAGGACTATTACCATGAGTGCTATCACCGTGAGATCTCTCACCATGGTCACTGTCACCATGGCACCTTGCACAATGCGTGCTGTCAACATGAGTGCTGTCACCATTGGCACTATCACCGTGAGCATTCTCTCTGTGGTCAGAATCAACATGGGCTCTGTCACCATGAGCACCGTCACCATAGGCAATGTCACCGTGGTCAGTGTCACCATGAGCAATGTCTCCATGGGCACGCCTACAGTGGGCACTGTCACTGTGCGAACTGTCACCATGGTTACTGCCACTATGAGCAGTGTCTCTGTGAGTACTGTCAGCATGGGTTTTTACCGTGAGCACTGTCACCATGAGCCCTGTCACCATTTTTCAGTGCCACCATGTGCACTACCACCATGTGCACTCTCACCATGGGCACTATCACCGATAACACTGTCACCATATGTACTGTCTGCATGGGCACTGTCACCAAGGGCACGGCCAACATGTGACCTGTAACCATTGTCAGTGTCACTGTGAGAAGTGTCACCATGGGAATTAACAACATAGGCACTCTCATTATGAGCACTGTCACCATGAGCACTGACATCACGAGCACTGTCACCCAGGGCAGTGCCACCATGAGCACTGTCACCATAACTGTTGCTATGAGAATTGTAACCATGGGCAATTTCTCAATGAGTAATGTCACCATGTGTATTTTCACCTTGGGCACTCTCAAAGTAAACAGTATTACCATGAGCACTTTCACTGTGAACACTGTCACCATGGGCACTGGCACAATGTGGTGTGTCACCATGAGCCATGTCACCATGGGAAATGTCACCGTGAGAAGTGTCACCATAGGCAATGTCACCATGGGCAATGTCACCATGGGAACTGCCATTTTGAGCACTGTCACCATGGGTACTGCAACCATGAGTACTGTCACCATGAGTAATTTAACCATTGGCAGTATGACCATGTGCACTGTCACCATGGGCACTATCACCATGACAACTCTCAGCGTGAGCACTGTCACTGTTGGAAATGGCACTGTGTGCAATTCCACCATGGGCAATGTCACCATGGACATTATCGCTGTGAGCACTGTCAATATGAGCACGTCAACATGAGCCCTGTCACCATGGGCAATGTCACTGTGAGAAGTGTCACTATAGGCAATGTCACCATGGGCACTGTCACCATGGTCACTGCCACCACTGTCACTGTCATTTTGAGCACTGTCACCATGGGTACTGCAACCATGAGCGCTGTCACCATGAGCACTGTCACCATTGCAAGTATCACCATGTGCACTGTCACCATGGGCACTATCACAATGAGAACTGTCAGCATGGGCACTGTCACTCTTGGCAATGTCACCATGGGCACTATCACTGTGAGCACTGTCAACATGAGCACGTCACCATGGGCACTGTCAACATGGGTACTATCTCGAAGGGCAAAGTCACCATGAGCATTGTCAGGAAGGGCAATTTCACCATGAACACTGTCACCAAAGGCACTATCACCATGAGCAATGTCACTGTGGGCCGTGTCACCAGGGGCACTATCACCATGGTTAATGTTCTCATTGGCACTTTCCCCGTGAGCACTGTCACCCTGGGCACTGTCATCATGGGCACGGTCACCGTGAGCACTATCTCCATGAGCACTGCCACTGTGAACACCATCACCATAATCACTGGCCTCATCGGTACTGTCACCATGAGCACTGCCACAATGAGCACTGTCAGCATGGGCACTTCCCCCATGAGCACTGTCACTATGAGAACTGCTAGCATGGGTATTTTCACCATGAGTACTGTCACCCTCTGTATTGTCACCATTTGCACTGTCACCATCAGGACTATTACCGTGAGTGCTATCACCGTGAGATCTCTCACCATGGTCACTGTCACCATGGCAACTTGCACAATGCGTGCTGTCAACATGAGTGCTGTCACCATTGGCACAATCACCGTGAGCATTCTCACTGTGGTCAGAGTCAACATGGGCTCTGTCACCATGAGCACTGTCACCATAGGCAATGTCACCGTGGTCAGTGTCACCATGAGCAATGTCTCCATGGGCACTCCTACAGTGGGCACTGTCACTGTGCGAACTGTCACCATGGTTACTGCCACTATGAGCAGTGTCTCTGTGAGTACTGTCAGCATGGGTTTTTACCGTGAGCACTGTCACCATGAGCCCTGTCTCCATTTTGCAGTGCCACCATGTGCACTACCACCATGTGCACTCTCACCATGGGCACTATCACCGATAACACTGTCACCATAAGTACTGTCTGCATGGGCACTGTCACCAAGGGCACGGCCAACATGTGACCTGTAACCATTGTCAGTGTCACTGTGAGAAGTGTCACCATGGGAATTAACAACATAGGCACTCTCATCATGAGCACTGTCACCATGAGCACTGACACCATGAGCACTGTCACCCAGGGCAGTGCCACCGTGAGCACTGTCACCAAAACTGTTGCTATGAGAATTGTAACCATGGGCAATTTCTCAATGAGTAATGTCACCATGTGTATTTTCACCTTGGGCACTCTCAAAGTAAACAGTATTACCATGAGCACTTTCACTGTGAACACTGTCACCATGGGCACTGGCACAATGTGGTGTGTCACCATGAGCCATGTCACCATGGGAAATGTCACCGTGAGAAGTGTCACCATGGGCAATGTCACCATGGGAACTGCCATTTTGAGCACTGTCACCATGGGTACTGCAACCATGAGTACTGTCACCATGAGTAATTTAACCATTGGCAGTATGACCATGTGCACTGTCACCATGGGCACTATCACCATGACAACTCTCAGCGTGAGCACTGTCACTGTTGGAAATGGCATTGTGTGCAATTCCACCATGGGCAATGTCACCATGGACATTATCGCTGTGAGCACTGTCAATATGAGCACGTCAACATGAGCCCTGTCACCATGGGCAATGTCACTGTGAGAAGTGTCACTATAGGCAATGTCACCGTGGGCACTGTCACCATGGTCACTGCCACCACTGTCACTGTCATTTTGAGCACTGTCACCATGGGTACTGCAACCATGAGCGCTGTCACCATGAGCACTATCACAATGAGAACTGTCAGCATGGGCACTGTCACTCTTGGCAATGTCACCATGGGCACTATCACTGTGAGCACTGTCAACATGAGCACGTCACCATGGGCACTGTCAACATGGGTACTATCTCGAAGGGCAATGTCACCATGAGCATTGTCAGGAAGGGCAATTTCACCATGAACACTGTCACCAAAGGCACTATCACCATGAGCAATGTCACTGTGGGCCGTGTCACCAGGGGCACTATCACCATGGTTAATGTTATCATTGGCACTTTCCCCGTGAGCACTGTCACCCTGGGCACTGTCATCATATGCACGGTCACCGTGAGCACTATCTCCATGAGCACAGCCACTGTGAACACCATCACCATAATCACTGGCCTTATCGGTACTGTCACCATGAGCACTGCCACAATGAGCACTGTCAGCATGGGCACAACCCCATGAGCACTGTCACTATGAGAACTGCTAGCATGGGTATTTTCACCATGAGTACTGTCACCCTCTGTATTGTCACCATTTGCACTGTCACCATCAGGACTATTACCATGAGTGCTATCACCGTGAGATCTCTCACCATGGTCACTGTCACCATGGCACCTTGCACAATGCGTGCTGTCAACATGAGTGCTGTCACCATTGGCACTATCACCGTGAGCATTCTCTCTGTGGTCAGAATCAACATGGGCTCTGTCACCATGAGCACCGTCACCATAGGCAATGTCACCGTGGTCAGTGTCACCATGAGCAATGTCTCCATGGGCACGCCTACAGTGGGCACTGTCACTGTGCGAACTGTCACCATGGTTACTGCCACTATGAGCAGTGTCTCTGTGAGTACTGTCAGCATGGGTTTTTACCGTGAGCACTGTCACCATGAGCCCTGTCACCATTTTTCAGTGCCACCATGTGCACTACCACCATGTGCACTCTCACCATGGGCACTATCACCGATAACACTGTCACCATATGTACTGTCTGCATGGGCACTGTCACCAAGGGCACGGCCAACATGTGACCTGTAACCATTGTCAGTGTCACTGTGAGAAGTGTCACCATGGGAATTAACAACATAGGCACTCTCATTATGAGCACTGTCACCATGAGCACTGACATCACGAGCACTGTCACCCAGGGCAGTGCCACCATGAGCACTGTCACCATAACTGTTGCTATGAGAATTGTAACCATGGGCAATTTCTCAATGAGTAATGTCACCATGTGTATTTTCACCTTGGGCACTCTCAAAGTAAACAGTATTACCATGAGCACTTTCACTGTGAACACTGTCACCATGGGCACTGGCACAATGTGGTGTGTCACCATGAGCCATGTCACCATGGGAAATGTCACCGTGAGAAGTGTCACCATAGGCAATGTCACCATGGGCAATGTCACCATGGGAACTGCCATTTTGAGCACTGTCACCATGGGTACTGCAACCATGAGTACTGTCACCATGAGTAATTTAACCATTGGCAGTATGACCATGTGCACTGTCACCATGGGCACTATCACCATGACAACTCTCAGCGTGAGCACTGTCACTGTTGGAAATGGCACTGTGTGCAATTCCACCATGGGCAATGTCACCATGGACATTATCGCTGTGAGCACTGTCAATATGAGCACGTCAACATGAGCCCTGTCACCATGGGCAATGTCACTGTGAGAAGTGTCACTATAGGCAATGTCACCATGGGCACTGTCACCATGGTCACTGCCACCACTGTCACTGTCATTTTGAGCACTGTCACCATGGGTACTGCAACCATGAGCGCTGTCACCATGAGCACTGTCACCATTGCAAGTATCACCATGTGCACTGTCACCATGGGCACTATCACAATGAGAACTGTCAGCATGGGCACTGTCACTCTTGGCAATGTCACCATGGGCACTATCACTGTGAGCACTGTCAACATGAGCACGTCACCATGGGCACTGTCAACATGGGTACTATCTCGAAGGGCAATTTCACCATGAGCATTGTCAGGAAGGGCAATTTCACCATGAACACTGTCACCAAAGGCACTATCACCATGAGCAATGTCACTGTGGGCCGTGTCACCAGGGGCACTATCACCATGGTTAATGTTCTCATTGGCACTTTCCCCGTGAGCACTGTCACCCTGGGCACTGTCATCATGGGCACGGTCACCGTGAGCACTATCTCCATGAGCACTGCCACTGTGAACACCATCACCATAATCACTGGCCTCATCGGTACTGTCACCATGAGCACTGCCACAATGAGCACTGTCAGCATGGGCACTTCCCCCATGAGCACTGTCACTATGAGAACTGCTAGCATGGGTATTTTCACCATGAGTACTGTCACCCTCTGTATTGTCACCATTTGCACTGTCACCATCAGGACTATTACCATGAGTGCTATCACCGTGAGATCTCTCACCATGGTCACTGTCACCATGGCACCTTGCACAATGCGTGCTGTCAACATGAGTGCTGTCACCATTGGCACTATCACCGTGAGCATTCTCTCTGTGGTCAGAATCAACATGGGCTCTGTCACCATGAGCACCGTCACCATAGGCAATGTCACCGTGGTCAGTGTCACCATGAGCAATGTCTCCATGGGCACGCCTACAGTGGGCACTGTCACTGTGCGAACTGTCACCATGGTTACTGCCACTATGAGCAGTGTCTCTGTGAGTACTGTCAGCATGGGTTTTTACCGTGAGCACTGTCACCATGAGCCCTGTCACCATTTTTCAGTGCCACCATGTGCACTACCACCATGTGCACTCTCACCATGGGCACTATCACCGATAACACTGTCACCATATGTACTGTCTGCATGGGCACTGTCACCAAGGGCACGGCCAACATGTGACCTGTAACCATTGTCAGTGTCACTGTGAGAAGTGTCACCATGGGAATTAACAACATAGGCACTCTCATTATGAGCACTGTCACCATGAGCACTGACATCACGAGCACTGTCACCCAGGGCAGTGCCACCATGAGCACTGTCACCATAACTGTTGCTATGAGAATTGTAACCATGGGCAATTTCTCAATGAGTAATGTCACCATGTGTATTTTCACCTTGGGCACTCTCAAAGTAAACAGTATTACCATGAGCACTTTCACTGTGAACACTGTCACCATGGGCACTGGCACAATGTGGTGTGTCACCATGAGCCATGTCACCATGGGAAATGTCACCGTGAGAAGTGTCACCATAGGCAATGTCACCATGGGCAATGTCACCATGGGAACTGCCATTTTGAGCACTGTCACCATGGGTACTGCAACCATGAGTACTGTCACCATGAGTAATTTAACCATTGGCAGTATGACCATGTGCACTGTCACCATGGGCACTATCACCATGACAACTCTCAGCGTGAGCACTGTCACTGTTGGAAATGGCACTGTGTGCAATTCCACCATGGGCAATGTCACCATGGACATTATCGCTGTGAGCACTGTCAATATGAGCACGTCAACATGAGCCCTGTCACCATGGGCAATGTCACTGTGAGAAGTGTCACTATAGGCAATGTCACCATGGGCACTGTCACCATGGTCACTGCCACCACTGTCACTGTCATTTTGAGCACTGTCACCATGGGTACTGCAACCATGAGCGCTGTCACCATGAGCACTGTCACCATTGCAAGTATCACCATGTGCACTGTCACCATGGGCACTATCACAATGAGAACTGTCAGCATGGGCACTGTCACTCTTGGCAATGTCACCATGGGCACTATCACTGTGAGCACTGTCAACATGAGCACGTCACCATGGGCACTGTCAACATGGGTACTATCTCGAAGGGCAAAGTCACCATGAGCATTGTCAGGAAGGGCAATTTCACCATGAACACTGTCACCAAAGGCACTATCACCATGAGCAATGTCACTGTGGGCCGTGTCACCAGGGGCACTATCACCATGGTTAATGTTCTCATTGGCACTTTCCCCGTGAGCACTGTCACCCTGGGCACTGTCATCATGGGCACGGTCACCGTGAGCACTATCTCCATGAGCACTGCCACTGTGAACACCATCACCATAATCACTGGCCTCATCGGTACTGTCACCATGAGCACTGCCACAATGAGCACTGTCAGCATGGGCACTTCCCCCATGAGCACTGTCACTATGAGAACTGCTAGCATGGGTATTTTCACCATGAGTACTGTCACCCTCTGTATTGTCACCATTTGCACTGTCACCATCAGGACTATTACCGTGAGTGCTATCACCGTGAGATCTCTCACCATGGTCACTGTCACCATGGCAACTTGCACAATGCGTGCTGTCAACATGAGTGCTGTCACCATTGGCACAATCACCGTGAGCATTCTCACTGTGGTCAGAGTCAACATGGGCTCTGTCACCATGAGCACTGTCACCATAGGCAATGTCACCGTGGTCAGTGTCACCATGAGCAATGTCTCCATGGGCACTCCTACAGTGGGCACTGTCACTGTGCGAACTGTCACCATGGTTACTGCCACTATGAGCAGTGTCTCTGTGAGTACTGTCAGCATGGGTTTTTACCGTGAGCACTGTCACCATGAGCCCTGTCTCCATTTTGCAGTGCCACCATGTGCACTACCACCATGTGCACTCTCACCATGGGCACTATCACCGATAACACTGTCACCATAAGTACTGTCTGCATGGGCACTGTCACCAAGGGCACGGCCAACATGTGACCTGTAACCATTGTCAGTGTCACTGTGAGAAGTGTCACCATGGGAATTAACAACATAGGCACTCTCATCATGAGCACTGTCACCATGAGCACTGACACCATGAGCACTGTCACCCAGGGCAGTGCCACCGTGAGCACTGTCACCAAAACTGTTGCTATGAGAATTGTAACCATGGGCAATTTCTCAATGAGTAATGTCACCATGTGTATTTTCACCTTGGGCACTCTCAAAGTAAACAGTATTACCATGAGCACTTTCACTGTGAACACTGTCACCATGGGCACTGGCACAATGTGGTGTGTCACCATGAGCCATGTCACCATGGGAAATGTCACCGTGAGAAGTGTCACCATGGGCAATGTCACCATGGGAACTGCCATTTTGAGCACTGTCACCATGGGTACTGCAACCATGAGTACTGTCACCATGAGTAATTTAACCATTGGCAGTATGACCATGTGCACTGTCACCATGGGCACTATCACCATGACAACTCTCAGCGTGAGCACTGTCACTGTTGGAAATGGCATTGTGTGCAATTCCACCATGGGCAATGTCACCATGGACATTATCGCTGTGAGCACTGTCAATATGAGCACGTCAACATGAGCCCTGTCACCATGGGCAATGTCACTGTGAGAAGTGTCACTATAGGCAATGTCACCGTGGGCACTGTCACCATGGTCACTGCCACCACTGTCACTGTCATTTTGAGCACTGTCACCATGGGTACTGCAACCATGAGCGCTGTCACCATGAGCACTATCACAATGAGAACTGTCAGCATGGGCACTGTCACTCTTGGCAATGTCACCATGGGCACTATCACTGTGAGCACTGTCAACATGAGCACGTCACCATGGGCACTGTCAACATGGGTACTATCTCGAAGGGCAATGTCACCATGAGCATTGTCAGGAAGGGCAATTTCACCATGAACACTGTCACCAAAGGCACTATCACCATGAGCAATGTCACTGTGGGCCGTGTCACCAGGGGCACTATCACCATGGTTAATGTTATCATTGGCACTTTCCCCGTGAGCACTGTCACCCTGGGCACTGTCATCATATGCACGGTCACCGTGAGCACTATCTCCATGAGCACAGCCACTGTGAACACCATCACCATAATCACTGGCCTTATCGGTACTGTCACCATGAGCACTGCCACAATGAGCACTGTCAGCATGGGCACAACCCCATGAGCACTGTCACTATGAGAACTGCTAGCATGGGTATTTTCACCATGAGTACTGTCACCCTCTGTATTGTCACCATTTGCACTGTCACCATCAGGACTATTACCATGAGTGCTATCACCGTGAGATCTCTCACCATGGTCACTGTCACCATGGCACCTTGCACAATGCGTGCTGTCAACATGAGTGCTGTCACCATTGGCACTATCACCGTGAGCATTCTCTCTGTGGTCAGAATCAACATGGGCTCTGTCACCATGAGCACCGTCACCATAGGCAATGTCACCGTGGTCAGTGACACCATGAGCAATGTCTCCATGGGCACGCCTACAGTGGGCACTGTCACTGTGCGAACTGTCACCATGGTTACTGCCACTATGAGCAGTGTCTCTGTGAGTACTGTCAGCATGGGTTTTTACCGTGAGCACTGTCACCATGAGCCCTGTCACCATTTTTCAGTGCCACCATGTGCACTACCACCATGTGCACTCTCACCATGGGCACTATCACCGATAACACTGTCACCATATGTACTGTCTGCATGGGCACTGTCACCAAGGGCACGGCCAACATGTGACCTGTAACCATTGTCAGTGTCACTGTGAGAAGTGTCACCATGGGAATTAACAACATAGGCACTCTCATTATGAGCACTGTCACCATGAGCACTGACATCACGAGCACTGTCACCCAGGGCAGTGCCACCATGAGCACTGTCACCATAACTGTTGCTATGAGAATTGTAACCATGGGCAATTTCTCAATGAGTAATGTCACCATGTGTATTTTCACCTTGGGCACTCTCAAAGTAAACAGTATTACCATGAGCACTTTCACTGTGAACACTGTCACCATGGGCACTGGCACAATGTGGTGTGTCACCATGAGCCATGTCACCATGGGAAATGTCACCGTGAGAAGTGTCACCATAGGCAATGTCACCATGGGCAATGTCACCATGGGAACTGCCATTTTGAGCACTGTCACCATGGGTACTGCAACCATGAGTACTGTCACCATGAGTAATTTAACCATTGGCAGTATGACCATGTGCACTGTCACCATGGGCACTATCACCATGACAACTCTCAGCGTGAGCACTGTCACTGTTGGAAATGGCACTGTGTGCAATTCCACCATGGGCAATGTCACCATGGACATTATCGCTGTGAGCACTGTCAATATGAGCACGTCAACATGAGCCCTGTCACCATGGGCAATGTCACTGTGAGAAGTGTCACTATAGGCAATGTCACCATGGGCACTGTCACCATGGTCACTGCCACCACTGTCACTGTCATTTTGAGCACTGTCACCATGGGTACTGCAACCATGAGCGCTGTCACCATGAGCACTGTCACCATTGCAAGTATCACCATGTGCACTGTCACCATGGGCACTATCACAATGAGAACTGTCAGCATGGGCACTGTCACTCTTGGCAATGTCACCATGGGCACTATCACTGTGAGCACTGTCAACATGAGCACGTCACCATGGGCACTGTCAACATGGGTACTATCTCGAAGGGCAATTTCACCATGAGCATTGTCAGGAAGGGCAATTTCACCATGAACACTGTCACCAAAGGCACTATCACCATGAGCAATGTCACTGTGGGCCGTGTCACCAGGGGCACTATCACCATGGTTAATGTTCTCATTGGCACTTTCCCCGTGAGCACTGTCACCCTGGGCACTGTCATCATGGGCACGGTCACCGTGAGCACTATCTCCATGAGCACTGCCACTGTGAACACCATCACCATAATCACTGGCCTCATCGGTACTGTCACCATGAGCACTGCCACAATGAGCACTGTCAGCATGGGCACTTCCCCCATGAGCACTGTCACTATGAGAACTGCTAGCATGGGTATTTTCACCATGAGTACTGTCACCCTCTGTATTGTCACCATTTGCACTGTCACCATCAGGACTATTACCGTGAGTGCTATCACCGTGAGATCTCTCACCATGGTCACTGTCACCATGGCAACTTGCACAATGCGTGCTGTCAACATGAGTGCTGTCACCATTGGCACAATCACCGTGAGCATTCTCACTGTGGTCAGAGTCAACATGGGCTCTGTCACCATGAGCACTGTCACCATAGGCAATGTCACCGTGGTCAGTGTCACCATGAGCAATGTCTCCATGGGCACTCCTACAGTGGGCACTGTCACTGTGCGAACTGTCACCATGGTTACTGCCACTATGAGCAGTGTCTCTGTGAGTACTGTCAGCATGGGTTTTTACCGTGAGCACTGTCACCATGAGCCCTGTCACCATTCTTCAGTGCCACCATGTGCACTACCACCATGTGCACTCTCACCATGGGCACTATCACCGATAACACTGTCACCATAAGTACTGTCTGCATGGGCACTGTCACCAAGGGCACGGCCAACATGTGACCTGTAACCATTGTCAGTGTCACTGTGAGAAGTGTCACCATGGGAATTAACAACATAGGCACTCTCATCATGAGCACTGTCACCATGAGCACTGACACCATGAGCACTGTCACCCAGGGCAGTGCCACCGTGAGCACTGTCACCAAAACTGTTGCTATGAGAATTGTAACCATGGGCAATTTCTCAATGAGTAATGTCACCATGTGTATTTTCACCTTGGGCACTCTCAAAGTAAACAGTATTACCATGAGCACTTTCACTGTGAACACTGTCACCATGGGCACTGGCACAATGTGGTGTGTCACCATGAGCCATGTCACCATGGGAAATGTCACCGTGAGAAGTGTCACCATGGGCAATGTCACCATGGGAACTGCCATTTTGAGCACTGTCACCATGGGTACTGCAACCATGAGTACTGTCACCATGAGTAATTTAACCATTGGCAGTATGACCATGTGCACTGTCACCATGGGCACTATCACCATGACAACTCTCAGCGTGAGCACTGTCACTGTTGGAAATGGCATTGTGTGCAATTCCACCATGGGCAATGTCACCATGGACATTATCGCTGTGAGCACTGTCAATATGAGCACGTCAACATGAGCCCTGTCACCATGGGCAATGTCACTGTGAGAAGTGTCACTATAGGCAATGTCACCGTGGGCACTGTCACCATGGTCACTGCCACCACTGTCACTGTCATTTTGAGCACTGTCACCATGGGTACTGCAACCATGAGCGCTGTCACCATGAGCACTGTCACCATTGCAAGTATCACCATGTGCACTGTCACCATGGGCACTATCACAATGAGAACTGTCAGCATGGGCACTGTCACTCTTGGCAATGTCACCATGGGCACTATCACTTTGAGCACTGTCAACATGAGCACGTCACCATGGGCACTGTCAACATGGGTACTATCTCGAAGGGCAATGTCACCATGAGCATTGTCAGGATGGGCAACCTCACCGTGAGCACTGTCACCAATGGCACTATCACCATGAGCAATGTCACTGTGGACCGTGTCACCAGGGGCACTATCACCATGGTTAATGTTATCATTGGCAATTTCCCTGTGAGCACTGTCACCCTGGGCACTGTCATCATGGGCACGGTCACCATGAGCACTATCTCTATGAGCACAGCCACTGTGAACACCATCACCATAATCACTGGCCTCATCGGTACTGTCACCATGAGCACTGCCACAATGAGCACTGTCAGCATGGGCACATCCCCCATGAGCACTGTCACTATGAGAACTGCTACCATGGGTATTTTCACCATGTGTACTGTCACCCTGTGTATTGTCACCATTTGCACTGTCACCATGAGGACTATTACCGTGAGCGCTATCACCGTGAGATCTCTCACCATGGTCACTGTCACCATGGCACCTTGCACAATGGGGGCGGTCAACATGAGTGCTGGCACCATTGGCACTATCACTGTGAGCATTCTCACTGTGGTCAGTGTCACCATGGGCACTGTCACCATGAGCACTGTCACCATAGGCAATGTCACCATGGTCAGTGTCACCATGAGCACTGTCAACATGGGCACTCATACAGTGGGCACTGTCACTGTGAGCACTGTCACCTTGGGTACTGCCACCATGAGCGCTGTCACCATGAGCACTGTCACCATTGCGAGTATCACAATGTGCACTGTCACCATGGGCACTGGCACAATGTCGTGTGTCACCTTGAGCAATGTCACCATGGGAAATGTCACCGTGAGATGTGTCACCATAGGCAATGTCACCATGGGCAATGTCACCATGGGAAATGCCATTTTGCACACTGTCACCATGGGTACTGCAACCATGAGTACTGTCACCATTGGCAGTATGACCATGTGCACTGTCACCATGGGCACTATCACCATGACAACTCTCAGCGTGAGCACTGTCAATGTGGGAACAGGCATTGTGTGCAATTCCACCATGGGCAATGTCACCATGGGCACTATCACTGTGAGCACTGTCAATATAAGCACGTCAACATGAGCCCTGTCACCATTGGCAATGTCACCGTGAGAAGTGTCACTATAGGCGATGTCACCGTGGGCACTGTCACCATGGTCACTGCCACCACTGTCACTGTCATTTTGAGCACTGTCACCAAGGGTATTGCAACCATGAGCACTGTCACCATGAGCACTGTCACCATTGCGATTATCACCATGTGTACTGTCACCATGGGCACTATCACAATGAGAACTGTCAGCGTGGGCACTGTCACTGTTGGCAAGGGCACCGTGGAAACTTCCACCATGGGCAATGTCACCATGGGCACTATCACTGTGAGCACTGTCAACATGAGCACGTCACCATGGGCACTGTCACCATGGGCAATGTCACTGTGAGATGTGTCACTATAGGCAATGTCACCGTGGGCACTGTCACCATGGTCACTGCCACCACTGTCACTGTCATTTTGAGCACTGTCACCATGGGTACTGCAACCATGAGCGCTGTCACCATGAGCACTGTCACCATTGCAAGTATCACCATGTGCACTGTCACCATGGGCACTATCACAATGAGAACTGTCAGCATGGGCACTGTCGCTCTTGGCAATGTCACCATGGGCACTATCACTGTGAGCACTGTCAACATGAGCACGTCACCATGGGCACTGTCAACATGGGTACTATCTCGAAGGTCAATGTCACCATGAGCATTGTCAGGATGGGCAACTTCACCGTGAGCACTGTCACCAATGGCACTATCACCATGAGCAATGTCACTGTGGGCCGTGTCACCGGGGGCACTATCACCATGGTTAATGTTATCATTGGCACTTTCCCCGTGAGCACTGTCACCCTGGGCACTGCCATCATGGGCACGGTCACCGTGAGCACTATCTCCATGAGCACAGCCACTGTGAACACCATCACCATAATCACTGGCCTCATCGGTACTGTCACCATGAGCACTGCCACAATGAGCACTGTCAGCATGGGCACTTCCCCCATGAGCACTGTCACTATGAGAACTGCTAGCATGGGTATTTTCACCATGAGTACTGTCACCCTCTGTATTGTCACCATTTGCACTGTCACCATCAGGACTATTACCGTGAGTGCTATCACCGTGAGATCTCTCACCATGGTCACTGTCACCATGGCACCTTGCACAATGGGGGCTGTCAACATGAGTGCTGTCACCATTGGCACTATCACCGTGAGCATTCTCACTGTGGTCAGAGTCAACATGGGCTCTGTCACCATGAGCACTGTCACCATAGGCAATGTCACCGTGTTCAGTGTCACCATGAGCAATGTCTCCATGGGCACTCCTACAGTGGGCACTGTCACTGTGCGAACTGTCACCATGGTTACTGCCACTATGAGCAGTGTCTCTGTGAGTACTGTCAGCATGGGTTTTTACCGTGAGCACTGTCACCATGAGCCCTGTCACCATTTTTCAGTGCCACCATGTGCACTACCACCATGTGCACTCTCACCATGGGCACTATCACCGATAACACTGTCACCATAAGTACTGTCTGCATGGGCACTGTCACCAAGGGCACGGCCAACATGTGACCTGTAACCATTGTCAGGGTCACTGTGAGAAGTGTCACCATGGGAATTAACAACATAGGCACTCTCATCATGAGCACTGTCACCATGAGCACTGACACCACGAGCACTGTCCCCCAGGGCAGTGCCATCGTGAGCACTGTCACCATAACTGTTGCTATGAGAATTGTAACCATGGGCAATTTCTCAATGAGTAATGTCACCATGTGTATTTTCACCTTGGGCACTCTCAAAGTAAACAGTATTACCATGAGCACTTTCACTGTGAACACTGTCACCATGGGCACTGGCACAATGTGGTGTGTCACCATGAGCCATGTCACCATGGGAAATGTCACCGTGAGAAGTGTCACCATAGGCAATGTCACCATGGGCAATGTCAGCATGGGAACTGCCATTTTGAGCACTGTCACCATGGGTACTGCAACCATGAGTACTGTCACCATGAGTAATTTAACCATTGGCAGTATGACCATGTGCACTGTCACCATGGGCACTATCACCATGACAACTCTCAGCGTGAGCACTGTCACTGTTGGAAATGGCATTGTGTGCAATTCCACCATGGGCAATGTCACCATGGACATTATCGCTGTGAGCACTGTCAATATGAGCACGTCAACATGAGCCCTGTCACCATGGGCAATGTCACTGTGAGAAGTGTCACTATAGGCAATGTCACCGTGGGCACTGTCACCATGGTCACTGCCACCACTGTCACTGTCATTTTGAGCACTGTCACCATGGGTACTGCAACCATGAGCGCTGTCACCATGAGCACTGTCACCATTGCAAGTATCACCATGTGCACTGTCACCATGGGCACTATCACAATGAGAACTGTCAGCATGGGCACTGTCACTCTTGGCAATGTCACAATGGGCACTATCACTGTGAGCACTGTCAACATGAGCACGTCACCATGGGCACTGTCAACATGGGTACTATCTCGAAGGTCAATGTCACCATGAGCATTGTCAGGATGGGCAACTTCACCGTGAGCACTGTCACCAATGGCACTATCACCATGAGCAATGTCACTGTGGGCCGTGTCACCAGGGGCACTATCACCATGGTTAATGTTATCATTGGCAATTTCCCCTTGAGCACTGTCACCCTGGGCACTGTCATCATGGGCACGGTCACCGTGTGCACTATCTCCATGAGCACAGCCACTGTGAACACCATCACCATAATCACTGGCCTCATCGGTACTGTCACCATGAGCACTGCCACAATGAGCACTGTCAGCATGGGCACATCCCCCATGAGCACTGTCACTATGAGAACTGCTACCATGGGTATTTTCACCATGTGTACTGTCACCCTGTGTATTGTCACCATTTGCACTGTCACCATGAGGACTATTACCGTGAGCGCTATCACCGTGAGATCTCTCACCATGGTCACTGTCACCATGGCACCTTGCACAATGGGGGCTGTCAACATGAGTGCTGGCACCATTGGCACTATCACTGTGAGCATTCTCACTGTGGTCAGTGTCACCATTGGCACTGTCACCATGAGCACTGTCACCATAGGCAATGTCACCATGGTCAGTGGCACCATGAGCACTGTCAACATGGGCACTCATACAGTGGGCACTGTCACTGTGAGCACTGTCACCTTGGGTACTGCCACCATGAGCGCTGTCACCATGAGCACTGTCACCATTGCGAGTATCACAATGTGCACTGTCACCATGGGCACTGGCACAATGTCGTGTGTCACCTTGAGCAATGTCACCATGGGAAATGTCACCGTGTGATGTGTCACCATAGGCAATATCACCATGGGCAATGTCACCATGGGAAATGCCATTTTGCACACTGTCACCATGGGTACTGCAACCATGAGTACTGTCACCATTGGCAGTATGACCATGTGCACTGTCACCATGGGCACTATCACCATGACAACTCTCAGCGTGAGCACTGTCACTGTGGGAACTGGCATTGTGTGCAATTCCACCATGGGCAATGTCACCATGGGCACTATCACTGTGAGCACTGTCAATATAAGCACGTCAACATGAGCCCTTTCACCATTGGCAATGTCACCGTGAGAAGTGTCACTATAGGCGATGTCACCGTGGGCACTCTCACCATGGACACTGCCACCACTGTCACTGTCATTTTGAGCACTGTCACCATGGGTATTGCAACCATGAGCACTGTCACCATGAGCACTGTCACCATTGCGATTATCACCATGTGTACTGTCACCATGGGCACTATCACAATGAGAACTGTCAGCGTGGGCACTGTCACTGTTGGCAAGGGCACCGTGGGCACTTCCACCATGGGCAATGTCAACATGGGCACTGTCACTGTGAGCACTGTCAACATGAGCACGTCACCATGGGCACTGTCAACATGGGTACTATCACGAAGGGCAATGTCACCATGAGGATTGTCAGGAAGGGCAATTTCACCATGAGCACTGTCACCAAAGGCACTATCACCATGAGCAATGTCACTGTGGGCCGTGTCACCAGGGGCACTATCACCATGGTTAATGTTCTCATAGGCACTTTCCCCGTGAGCACTGTCACCCTGGGCACTGTCATCATGGGCACGGTCACCGTGAGCACTATCTCCATGAGCACAGCCACTGTGAACACCATCACCATAATCACTGGCCTCATCGGTACTGTCACCATGAGCACTGCCACAATGAGCACTGTCAGCATGGGCACAACCCCATGAGCACTGTCACTATGAGAACTGCTAGCATGGGTATTTTCACCATGAGTACTGTCACCCTCTGTATTGTCACCATTTGCACTGTCACCATCAGGACTATTACCGTGAGTGCTATCACCGTGAGATCTCTCACCATGGTCACTGTCACCATGGCACCTTGCACAATCGGGGCTGTCAACATGAGTGCTGGCACCATTAGCACTATCACTGTGAGCATTCTCACTGTGGTCAGTGTCACCATGGCCACTGTCACCATGAGCTCTGTCAACATAGGCAATGTCACCATGGTCAGTGTCACCATGAGCACTGTCAACATGGGCACTCATACAGTGGGCACTGTCACTGTGAGCACTGTCACCTTGGGTACTGCCACCATGAGCGCTGTCACCATGAGCACTGTCACCATTGCGAGTATCACAATGTGCACTGTCACCATGGGCACTGGCACAATGTCGTGTGTCACCTTGAGCAATGTCACCATGGGAAATGTCACTGTGAGAAGTGTCACCATAGGCAATGTCACCATGGGCAATGTCAGCATGGGAACTGCCATTTTGATCACTCTCACCATGGGTACTGCAACCATGAGTACTGTCACCATGAGTAATTTAACAATTGGCTGTATGACCATGTGCACTGTCACCATGGGCACTATCACCATGACAACTCTCAGCGTGAGCACTGTCACTGTTGGAAATGGCATTGTGTGCAGTTCCACAATGGGCAATGTCACCATGGACATTATCGCTGTGAGCACTGTCAATATGAGCACGTCAACATGAGCCCTGTCACCATGGGCAATGTCACTGTGAGAAGTGTCACTATAGGCAATGTCACCGTGGGCACTGTCACCATGGTCACTGCCACCACTGTCACTGTCATTTTGAGCACTGTCACCATGGGTACTGCAACCATGAGCGCTGTCACCATGAGCACTGTCACCATTGCAAGTATCACCATGTGCACTGTCACCATGGGCACTATCACAATGAGAACTGTCAGCATGGGCACTGTCACTCTTGGCAATGTCACAATGGGCACTATCACTGTGAGCACTGTCAACATGAGCACGTCACAATGGGCACTGTCAACATGGGTACTATCTCGAAGGTCAATGTCACCATGAGCATTGTCAGGATGGGCAACTTCACCGTGAGCACTGTCACCAATGGCACTATCACCATGAGCAATGTCACTGTGGGCCGTGTCACCAGGGGCACTATCACCATGGTTAATGTTATCATTGGCAATTTCCCCTTGAGCACTGTCACCCTGGGCACTGTCATCATGGGCACGGTCACCGTGAGCACTATCTCCATGAGCACAGCCACTGTGAACACCATCACCATAATCACTGGCCTCATCGGTACTGTCACCATGAGCACTGCCACAATGAGCACTGTCAGCATGGGCACATCCCCCATGAGCACTGTCACTATGAGAACTGCTACCATGGGTATTTTCACCATGTGTACTGTCACCCTGTGTATTGTCACCATTTGCACTGTCACCATGAGGACTATTACCGTGAGCGCTATCACCGTGAGATCTCTCACCATGGTCACTGTCACCATGGCACCTTGCACAATGGGGGCTGTCAACATGAGTGCTTTCACCATTGGCACTATCACTGTGAGCATTCTCACTGTGGTCAGTGTCACCATGGGCACTGTCACCATGAGCACTGTCACCATAGGCAATGTCACCATGGTCAGTGGCACCATGAGCACTGTCAACATGGGCACTCATACAGTGGGCACTGTCACTGTGAGCACTGTCACCTTGGGTACTGCCACCATGAGCGCTGTCACCATGAGCACTGTCACCATTGCGAGTATCACAATGTGCACTGTCACCATGGGCACTGGCACAATGTCGTGTGTCACCTTGAGCAATGTCACCATGGGAAATGTCACCGTGAGATGTGTCACCATAGGCAATGTCACCATGGGCAATGTCACCATGGGAAATGCCATTTTGCACACTGTCACCATGGGTACTGCAACCATGAGTACTGTCACCATTGGCAGTATGACCATGTGCACTGTCACCATGGGCACTATCACCATGACAACTCTCAGCGTGAGCACTGTCACTGTGGGAACTGGCATTGTGTGCAATTCCACCATGGGCAATGTCACCATGGGCACTATCACTGTGAGCACTGTCAATATAATCACGTCAACATGAGCCCTGTCACCATTGGCAATGTCACCGTGAGAAGTGTCACTATAGGCGATGTCACCGTGGGCACTGTCACCATGGTCACTGCCACCACTGTCACTGTCATTTTGAGCACTGTCACCATGGGTATTGCAACCATGAGCACTGTCACCATGAGCACTGTCACCATTGCGATTATCACCATGTGTACTGTCACCATGGGCACTATCACAATGAGAACTGTCAGCGTGGGCACTGTCACTGTTGGCAAGGGCACCGTGGAAACTTCCACCATGGGCAATGTCACCATGGGCACTATCACTGTGAGCACTGTCAACATGAGCACGTCACCATGGGCACTGTCACCATGGGCAATGTCACTGTGAGATGTGTCACTATAGGCAATGTCTCCGTGGGCACTGTCACCATGGTCACTGCCACCACTGTCACTGTCATTTTGAGCACTGTCACCATGGGTACTGCAACCATGAGCGCTGTCACCATGAGCACTGTCACCATTGCAAGTATCACCATGTGCACTGTCACCATGGGCACTATCACAATGAGAACTGTCAGCATGGGCACTGTCACTCTTGGCAATGTCACCATGGGCACTATCACTGTGAGCACTGTCAACATGAGCACGTCACCATGGGCACTGTCAACATGGGTACTATCTCGAAGGTCAATGTCACCATGAGCATTGTCAGGATGGGCAACTTCACCGTGAGCACTGTCACCAATGGCACTATCACCATGAGCAATGTCACTGTGGGCCGTGTCACCGGGGGCACTATCACCATGTTTAATGTTATCATTGGCACTTTCCCCGTGAGCACTGTCACCCTGGGCACTGCCATCATGGGCACGGTCACCGTGAGCACTATCTCCATGAGCACAGCCACTGTGAACACCATCACCATAATCACTGGCCTCATCGGTACTGTCACCATGAGCACTGCCACAATGAGCACTGTCAGCATGGGCACTTCCCCCATGAGCACTGTCACTATGAGAACTGCTAGCATGGGTATTTTCACCATGAGTACTGTCACCCTCTGTATTGTCACCATTTGCACTGTCACCATCAGGACTATTACCGTGAGTGCTATCACCGTGAGATCTCTCACCATGGTCACTGTCACCATGGCACCTTGCACAATGCGTGCTGTCAACATGAGTGCTGTCACCATTGGCACTATCACCGTGAGCATTCTCACTGTGGTCAGAGTCAACATGGGCTCTGTCACCATGAGCACTGTCACCATAGGCAATGTCACCGTGGTCAGTGTCACCATGAGCAATGTCTCCATGGGCACTCCTACAGTGGGCACTGTCACTGTGCGAACTGTCACCATGGTTACTGCCACTATGAACAGTGTCTCTGTGAGTACTGTCAGCATGGGTTTTTACCATGAGCACTGTCACCATGAGCCCTGTCACCATTTTGCAGTGCCACCATGTGCACTACCACCATGTGCACTCTCACCATGGGCACTATCACCGATAACACTGTCACCATAAGTACTGTCTTCATGGGCACTGTCACCAAGGGCACGGCCAACATGTGACCTGTAACCATTGTCAGTGTCACTGTGAGAAGTGTCACCATGGGAATTAACAACATAGGCACTCTCATCATGAGCACTGTCACCATGAGCACTGACACCACGAGCACTGTCACCCAGGGCAGTGCCACCGTGAGCACTGTCACCATAACTGTTGCTATGAGAATTGTAACCATGGGCAATTTCTCAATGAGTAATGTCACCATGTGTATTTTCACCTTGGGCACTCTCAAAGTAAACAGTATTACCATGAGCACTTTCACTGTGAACACTGTCACCATGGGCACTGGCACAATGTGGTGTGTCACCATGAGCCATGTCACCATGGGAAATGTCACCGTGAGAAGTGTCACCATAGGCAATGTCACCATGGGCAATGTCACCATGGGAACTGCCATTTTGAGCACTGTCACCATGGGTACTACAATCATGAGTACTGTCACCATGAGTAATTTAACCATTGGCAGTATGACCATGTGCACTCTCACCATGGGCACTATCACCATGACAACTCTCAGCGTGAGCACTGTCACTGTTGGAAATGGCACTGTGTGCAATTTCACCATGGGCAATGTCACCATGGACATTATCGCTGTGAGCACTGTCAATATGAGCACGTCAACATGAGCCCTGTCACCATGGGCAATGTCACTGTGAGAAGTGTCACTATAGGCAATGTCACCGTGGGCACTGTCACCATGGTCACTGCCACCACTGTCGCTGTCATTTTGAGCACTGTCACCATGGGTACTGCAACCATGAGCGCTGTCACCAGGAGCACTGTCACCATTGCAAGTATCACCATGTGCACTGTCACCATGGGCACTATCACAATGAAAACTGTCAGCATGGGCACTGTCACTCTTGGCAATGTCACCATGGGCACTATCACTGTGAGCACTGTCAACATGAGCACGTCACCATGGGCACTGTCAACATGGGTACTATCTCGAAGGGCAATGTCACCATGAGCATTGTCAGGAAGGGCAATTTCACCATGAACACTGTCACCAAAGGCACTATCACCATGAGCAATGTCACTGTGGGCCGTGTCACCAGGGGCACTATCACCATGGTTAATGTTATCATTGGCACTTTCCCCGTGAGCACTGTCACCCTGGGCACTGTCATCATGGGCACGGTCACCGTGAGCACTAACTCCATGAGCATAGCCACTGTGAACACCATCACCATAATCACTGGCCTCATCGGTACTGTCACCATGAGCACTGCCACAATGAGCACTGTCAGCATGGGCACTTCCCCCATGAGCACTGTCACTATGAGAACTGCTAGCATGGGTATTTTCACCATGAGTACTGTCACCCTCTGTATTGTCACCATTTGCACTGTCACCATCAGGACTATTACCGTGAGTGCTATCACCGTGAGATCTCTCACCATGGTCACTGTCACCATGGCACCTTGCACAATGCGTGCTGTCAACATGAGTGCTGTCACCATTGGCACTATCACCGTGAGCATTCTCACTGTGGTCAGAGTCAACATGGGCTCTGTCACCATGAGCACTGTCACCATAGGCAATGTCACCGTGGTCAGTGTCACCATGAGCAATGTCTCCATGGGCACTCCTACAGTGGGCACTGTCACTGTGCGAAATGTCACCATGGTTACTGCCACTATGAGCAGTGTCTCTGTGAGTACTGTCAGCATGGGTTTTTACCGTGAGCACTGTCACCATGAGCCCTGTCACCATTTTCCAGTGCCACCATGTGCACTACCACCATGTGCACTCTCACCATGGGCACTATCACCGATAACACTGTCACCATAAGTACTGTCTGCATGGGCACTGTCACCAAGGGCACGGCCAACATGTGACCTGTAACCATTGTCAGTGTCACTGTGAGAAGTGTCACCATGGGAATTAACAACATAGGCACTCTCATCATGAGCACTGTCACCATGAGCACTGACATCACGAGCACTGTCACCTAGGGCAGTGCCACCATGAGCACTGTCACCATAACTGTTGCTATGAGAATTGTAACCATGGGCAATTTCTCAATGAGTAATGTCACCATGTGTATTTTCACCTTGGGCACTCTCAAAGTAAACAGTATTACCATGAGCACTTTCACTGTGAACACTGTCACCATGGGCACTGGCACAATGTGGTGTGTCACCATGAGCCATGTCACCATGGGAAATGTCACCGTGAGAAGTGTCACCATAGGCAATGTCACCATGGGCAATGTCAACATGGGAACTGCCATTTTGAGCACTGTCACCATGGGTACTGCAACCATGAGTACTGTCACCATGAGTAATTTAACCATTGGCAGTATGACCATGTGCACTGTCACCATGGGCACTATCACCATGACAACTCTCAGCGTGAGCACTGTCACTGTTGGAAATGGCATTGTGTGCAATTCCAACATGGGCAATGTCACCATGGACATTATCGCTGTGAGCACTGTCAATATGAGCACGTCAACATGAGCCCTGTCACCATGGGCAATGTCACTGTGAGAAGTGTCACTATAGGCAATGTCACCATGGGCACTGTCACCATGGTCACTGCCACCACTGTCACTGTCATTTTGAGCACTGTCACCATGGGTACTGCAACCATGAGCGCTGTCACCATGAGCACTGTCACCATTGCAAGTATCACCATGTGCACTGTCACCATGGGCACTATCACAATGAGAACTGTCAGCATGGGCACTGTCACTCTTGGCAATGTCACCATGGGCACTATCACTGTGAGCACTGTCAACATGAGCACGTCACCATGGGCACTGTCAACATGGGTACTATCTCGAAGGGCAATGTCACCATGAGCATTGTCAGGAAGGGCAATTTCACCATGAACACTGTCACCAAAGGCATTATCACCATGAGCAATGTCACTGTGGGCCGTGTCACCAGGGGCACTATCACCATGGTTAATGTTATCATTGGCACTTTCCCCGTGATCACTGTCACACTGGGCACTGTCATCATGGGCACGGTCACCGTGAGCACTATCTCCATGAGCACAGCCACTGTGAACACCATCACCATAATCACTGGCCTCATCGGTACTGTCACCATGAGCACTGCCACAATGAGCACTGTCAGCATGGGCACAACCCCATGAGCACTGTCACTATGAGAACTGCTAGCATGGGTATTTTCACCATGAGTACTGTCACCCTCTGTATTGTCACCATTTGCACTGTCACCATCAGGACTATTACCGTGAGTGCTATCACCGTGAGATCTCTCACCATGGTCACTGTCACCATGGCACCTTGCACAATGCGTGCTGTCAACATGAGTGCTGTCACCATTGGCACTATCACCGTGAGCATTCTCTCTGTGGTCAGAATCAACATGGGCTCTGTCACCATGAGCACCGTCACCATAGGCAATGTCACCGTGGTCAGTGTCACCATGAGCAATGTCTCCATGGGCACGCCTACAGTGGGCACTGTCACTGTGCGAACTGTCACCATGGTTACTGCCACTATGAGCAGTGTCTCTGTGAGTACTGTCAGCATGGGTTTTTACCGTGAGCACTGTCACCATGAGCCCTGTCACCATTTTTCAGTGCCACCATGTGCACTACCACCATGTGCACTCTCACCATGGGCACTATCACCGATAACACTGTCACCATATGTACTCTCTGCATGGGCACTGTCACCAAGGGCACGGCCAACATGTGACCTGTAACCATTGTCAGTGTCACTGTGAGAAGTGTCACCATGGGAATTAACAACATAGGCACTCTCATTATGAGCACTGTCACCATGAGCACTGACATCACGAGCACTGTCACCCAGGGCAGTGCCACCATGAGCACTGTCACCATAACTGTTGCTATGAGAATTGTAACCATGGGCAATTTCTCAATGAGTAATGTCACCATGTGTATTTTCACCTTGGGCACTCTCAAAGTAAACAGTATTACCATGAGCACTTTCACTGTGAACACTGTCACCATGGGCACTGGCACAATGTGGTGTGTCACCATGAGCCATGTCACCATGGGAAATGTCACCGTGAGAAGTGTCACCATAGGCAATGTCACCATGGGCAATGTCACCATGGGAACTGCCATTTTGAGCACTGTCACCATGGGTACTGCAACCATGAGTACTGTCACCATGAGTAATTTAACCATTGGCAGTATGACCATGTGCACTGTCACCATGGGCACTATCACCATGACAACTCTCAGCGTGAGCACTGTCACTGTTGGAAATGGCACTGTGTGCAATTCCACCATGGGCAATGTCACCATGGACATTATCGCTGTGAGCACTGTCAATATGAGCACGTCAACATGAGCCCTGTCACCATGGGCAATGTCACTGTGAGAAGTGTCACTATAGGCAATGTCACCATGGGCACTGTCACCATGGTCACTGCCACCACTGTCACTGTCATTTTGAGCACTGTCACCATGGGTACTGCAACCATGAGCGCTGTCACCATGAGCACTGTCACCATTGCAAGTATCACCATGTGCACTGTCACCATGGGCACTATCACAATGAGAACTGTCAGCATGGGCACTGTCACTCTTTGCAATGTCACCATGGGCACTATCACTGTGAGCACTGTCAACATGAGCACGTCACCATGGGCACTGTCAACATGGGTACTATCTCGAAGGGCAATTTCACCATGAGCATTGTCAGGAAGGGCAATTTCACCATGAACACTGTCACCAAAGGCACTATCACCATGAGCAATGTCACTGTGGGCCGTGTCACCAGGGGCACTATCACCATGGTTAATGTTCTCATTGGCACTTTCCCCGTGAGCACTGTCATCCTGGGCACTGTCATCATGGGCACGGTCACCGTGAGCACTATCTCCATGAGCACTGCCACTGTGAACACCATCACCATAATCACTGGCCTCATCGGTACTGTCACCATGAGCACTGCCACAATGAGCACTGTCAGCATGGGCACTTCCCCCATGAGCACTGTCACTATGAGAACTGCTAGCATGGGTATTTTCACCATGAGTACTGTCACCCTCTGTATTGTCACCATTTGCACTGTCACCATCAGGACTATTACCTTGAGTGCTATCACCGTGAGATCTCTCACCATGGTCACTGTCACCATGGCAACTTGCACAATGCGTGCTGTCAACATGAGTGCTGTCACCATTGGCACAATCACCGTGAGCATTCTCACTGTGGTCAGAGTCAACATGGGCTCTGTCACCATGAGCACTGTCACCATAGGCAATGTCACCGTGGTCAGTGTCACCATGAGCAATGTCTCCATGGGCACTCCTACAGTGGGCACTGTCACTGTGCGAACTGTCACCATGGTTACTGCCACTATGAGCAGTGTCTCTGTGAGTACTGTCAGCATGGGTTTTTACCGTGAGCACTGTCACCATGAGCCCTGTCTCCATTTTGCAGTGCCACCATGTGCACTACCACCATGTGCACTCTCACCATGGGCACTATCACCGATAACACTGTCACCATAAGTACTGTCTGCATGGGCACTGTCACCAAGGGCACGGCCAACATGTGACCTGTAACCATTGTCAGTGTCACTGTGAGAAGTGTCACCATGGGAATTAACAACATAGGCACTCTCATCATGAGCACTGTCACCATGAGCACTGACACCATGAGCACTGTCACCCAGGGCAGTGCCACCGTGAGCACTGTCACCAAAACTGTTGCTATGAGAATTGTAACCATGGGCAATTTCTCAATGAGTAATGTCACCATGTGTATTTTCACCTTGGGCACTCTCAAAGTAAACAGTATTACCATGAGCACTTTCACTGTGAACACTGTCACCATGGGCACTGGCACAATGTGGTGTGTCACCATGAGCCATGTCACCATGGGAAATGTCACCGTGAGAAGTGTCACCATGGGCAATGTCACCATGGGAACTGCCATTTTGAGCACTGTCACCATGGGTACTGCAACCATGAGTACTGTCACCTTGAGTAATTTAACCATTGGCAGTATGACCATGTGCACTGTCACCATGGGCACTATCACCATGACAACTCTCAGCGTGAGCACTGTCACTGTTGGAAATGGCATTGTGTGCAATTCCACCATGGGCAATGTCACCATGGACATTATCGCTGTGAGCACTGTCAATATGAGCACGTCAACATGAGCCCTGTCACCATGGGCAATGTCACTGTGAGAAGTGTCACTATAGGCAATGTCACCGTGGGCACTGTCACCATGGTCACTGCCACCACTGTCACTGTCATTTTGAGCACTGTCACCATGGGTACTGCAACCATGAGCGCTGTCACCATGAGCACTGTCACCATTGCAAGTATCACCATGTGCACTGTCACCATGGGCACTATCACAATGAGAACTGTCAGCATGGGCACTGTCACTCTTGGCAATGTCACAATGGGCACTATCACTGTGAGCACTGTCAACATGAGCACGTCACCATGGGCACTGTCAACATGGGTACTATCTCGAAGGTCAATGTCACCATGAGCATTGTCAGGATGGGCAACTTCACCGTGAGCACTGTCACCAATGGCACTATCACCATGAGCAATGTCACTGTGGGCCGTGTCACCAGGGGCACTATCACCATGGTTAATGTTATCATTGGCAATTTCCCCTTGAGCACTGTCACCCTGGGCACTGTCATCATGGGCACGGTCACCGTGTGCACTATCTCCATGAGCACAGCCACTGTGAACACCATCACCATAATCACTGGCCTCATCGGTACTGTCACCATGAGCACTGCCACAATGAGCACTGTCAGCATGGGCACATCCCCCATGAGCACTGTCACTATGAGAACTGCTACCATGGGTATTTTCACCATGTGTACTGTCACCCTGTGTATTGTCACCATTTGCACTGTCACCATGAGGACTATTACCGTGAGCGCTATCACCGTGAGATCTCTCACCATGGTCACTGTCACCATGGCACCTTGCACAATGGGGGCTGTCAACATGAGTGCTTTCACCATTGGCACTATCACTGTGAGCATTCTCACTGTGGTCAGTGTCACCATTGGCACTGTCACCATGAGCACTGTCACCATAGGCAATGTCACCATGGTCAGTGGCACCATGAGCACTGTCAACATGGGCACTCATACAGTGGGCACTGTCACTGTGAGCACTGTCACCTTGGGTACTGCCACCATGAGCGCTGTCACCATGAGCACTGTCACCATTGCGAGTATCACAATGTGCACTGTCACCATGGGCACTGGCACAATGTCGTGTGTCACCTTGAGCAATGTCACCATGGGAAATGTCACCGTGTGATGTGTCACCATAGGCAATATCACCATGGGCAATGTCACCATGGGAAATGCCATTTTGCACACTGTCACCATGGGTACTGCAACCATGAGTACTGTCACCATTGGCAGTATGACCATGTGCACTGTCACCATGGGCACTATCACCATGACAACTCTCAGCGTGAGCACTGTCACTGTGGGAACTGGCATTGTGTGCAATTCCACCATGGGCAATGTCACCATGGGCACTATCACTGTGAGCACTGTCAATATAAGCACGTCAACATGAGCCCTTTCACCATTGGCAATGTCACCGTGAGAAGTGTCACTATAGGCGATGTCACCGTGGGCACTGTCACCATGGACACTGCCACCACTGTCACTGTCATTTTGAGCACTGTCACCATGGGTATTGCAACCATGAGCACTGTCACCATGAGCACTGTCACCATTGCGATTATCACCATGTGTACTGTCACCATGGGCACTATCACAATGAGAACTGTCAGCGTGGGCACTGTCACTGTTGGCAAGGGCACCGTGGGCACTTCCACCATGGGCAATGTCAACATGGGCACTGTCACTGTGAGCACTGTCAACATGAGCACGTCACCATGGGCACTGTCAACATGGGTACTATCACGAAGGGCAATGTCACCATGAGGATTGTCAGGAAGGGCAATTTCACCATGAGCACTGTCACCAAAGGCACTATCACCATGAGCAATGTCACTGTGGGCCGTGTCACCAGGGGCACTATCACCATGGTTAATGTTCTCATAGGCACTTTCCCCGTGAGCACTGTCAACCTGGGCACTGTCATCATGGGCACGGTCACCGTGAGCACTATCTCCATGAGCACAGCCACTGTGAACACCATCACCATAATCACTGGCCTCATCGGTACTGTCACCATGAGCACTGCCACAATGAGCACTGTCAGCATGGGCACAACCCCATGAGCACTGTCACTATGAGAACTGCTAGCATGGGTATTTTCACCATGAGTACTGTCACCCTCTGTATTGTCACCATTTGCACTGTCACCATCAGGACTATTACCGTGAGTGCTATCACCGTGAGATCTCTCACCATGGTCACTGTCACCATGGCACCTTGCACAATGGGGGCTGTCAACATGAGTGCTGGCACCATTAGCACTATCACTGTGAGCATTCTCACTGTGGTCAGTGTCACCATGGCCACTGTCACCATGAGCTCTGTCAACATAGGCAATGTCACCATGGTCAGTGTCACCATGAGCACTCTCAACATGGGCACTCATACAGTGGGCACTGTCACTGTGAGCACTGTCACCTTGGGTACTGCCACCATGAGCGCTGTCACCATGAGCACTGTCACCATTGCGAGTATCACAATGTGCACTGTCACCATGGGCACTGGCACAATGTCGTGTGTCACCTTGAGCAATGTCACCATGGGAAATGTCACTGTGAGAAGTGTCACCATAGGCAATGTCACCATGGGCAATGTCAGCATGGGAACTGCCATTTTGATCACTCTCACCATGGGTACTGCAACCATGAGTACTGTCACCATGAGTAATTTAACAATTGGCTGTATGACCATGTGCACTGTCACCATGGGCACTATCACCATGACAACTCTCAGCGTGAGCACTGTCACTGTTGGAAATGGCATTGTGTGCAGTTCCACAATGGGCAATGTCACCATGGACATTATCGCTGTGAGCACTGTCAATATGAGCACGTCAACATGAGCCCTGTCACCATGGGCAATGTCACTGTGAGAAGTGTCACTATAGGCAATGTCACCGTGGGCACTGTCACCATGGTCACTGCCACCACTGTCACTGTCATTTTGAGCACTGTCACCATGGGTACTGCAACCATGAGCGCTGTCACCATGAGCACTGTCACCATTGCAAGTATCACCATGTGCACTGTCACCATGGGCACTATCACAATGAGAACTGTCAGCATGGGCACTGTCACTCTTGGCAATGTCACAATGGGCACTATCACTGTGAGCACTGTCAACATGAGCACGTCACAATGGGCACTGTCAACATGGGTACTATCTCGAAGGTCAATGTCACCATGAGCATTGTCAGGATGGGCAACTTCACCGTGAGCACTGTCACCAATGGCACTATCACCATGAGCAATGTCACTGTGGGCCGTGTCACCAGGGGCACTATCACCATGGTTAATGTTATCATTGGCAATTTCCCCTTGAGCACTGTCACCCTGGGCACTGTCATCATGGGCACGGTCACCGTGAGCACTATCTCCATGAGCACAGCCACTGTGAACACCATCACCATAATCACTGGCCTCATCGGTACTGTCACCATGAGCACTGCCACAATGAGCACTGTCAGCATGGGCACATCCCCCATGAGCACTGTCACTATGAGAACTGCTACCATGGGTATTTTCACCATGTGTACTGTCACCCTGTGTATTGTCACCATTTGCACTGTCACCATGAGGACTATTACCGTGAGCGCTATCACCGTGAGATCTCTCACCATGGTCACTGTCACCATGGCACCTTGCACAATGGGGGCTGTCAACATGAGTGCTTTCACCATTGGCACTATCACTGTGAGCATTCTCACTGTGGTCAGTGTCACCATGGGCACTGTCACCATGAGCACTGTCACCATAGGCAATGTCACCATGGTCAGTGGCACCATGAGCACTGTCAACATGGGCACTCATACAGTGGGCACTGTCACTGTGAGCACTGTCACCTTGGGTACTGCCACCATGAGCGCTGTCACCATGAGCACTGTCACCATTGCGAGTATCACAATGTGCACTGTCACCATGGGCACTGGCACAATGTCGTGTGTCACCTTGAGCAATGTCACCATGGGAAATGTCACCGTGAGATGTGTCACCATAGGCAATGTCACCATGGGCAATGTCACCATGGGAAATGCCATTTTGCACACTGTCACCATGGGTACTGCAACCATGAGTACTGTCACCATTGGCAGTATGACCATGTGCACTGTCACCATGGGCACTATCACCATGACAACTCTCAGCGTGAGCACTGTCACTGTGGGAACTGGCATTGTGTGCAATTCCACCATGGGCAATGTCACCATGGGCACTATCACTGTGAGCACTGTCAATATAATCACGTCAACATGAGCCCTGTCACCATTGGCAATGTCACCGTGAGAAGTGTCACTATAGGCGATGTCACCGTGGGCACTGTCACCATGGTCACTGCCACCACTGTCACTGTCATTTTGAGCACTGTCACCATGGGTATTGCAACCATGAGCACTGTCACCATGAGCACTGTCACCATTGCGATTATCACCATGTGTACTGTCACCATGGGCACTATCACAATGAGAACTGTCAGCGTGGGCACTGTCACTGTTGGCAAGGGCACCGTGGAAACTTCCACCATGGGCAATGTCACCATGGGCACTATCACTGTGAGCACTGTCAACATGAGCACGTCACCATGGGCACTGTCACCATGGGCAATGTCACTGTGAGATGTGTCACTATAGGCAATGTCACCGTGGGCACTGTCACCATGGTCACTGCCACCACTGTCACTGTCATTTTGAGCACTGTCACCATGGGTACTGCAACCATGAGCGCTGTCACCATGAGCACTGTCACCATTGCAAGTATCACCATGTGCACTGTCACCATGGGCACTATCACAATGAGAACTGTCAGCATGGGCACTGTCACTCTTGGCAATGTCACCATGGGCACTATCACTGTGAGCACTGTCAACATGAGCACGTCACCATGGGCACTGTCAACATGGGTACTATCTCGAAGGTCAATGTCACCATGAGCATTGTCAGGATGGGCAACTTCACCGTGAGCACTGTCACCAATGGCACTATCACCATGAGCAATGTCACTGTGGGCCGTGTCACCGGGGGCACTATCACCATGGTTAATGTTATCATTGGCACTTTCCCCGTGAGCACTGTCACCCTGGGCACTGCCATCATGGGCACGGTCACCGTGAGCACTATCTCCATGAGCACAGCCACTGTGAACACCATCACCATAATCACTGGCCTCATCGGTACTGTCACCATGAGCACTGCCACAATGAGCACTGTCAGCATGGGCACTTCCCCCATTAGCACTGTCACTATGAGAACTGCTAGCATGGGTATTTTCACCATGAGTACTGTCACCCTCTGTATTGTCACCATTTGCACTGTCACCATCAGGACTATTACCGTGAGTGCTATCACCGTGAGATCTCTCACCATGGTCACTGTCACCATGGCACCTTGCACAATGCGTGCTGTCAACATGAGTGCTGTCACCATTGGCACTATCACCGTGAGCATTCTCACTGTGGTCAGAGTCAACATGGGCTCTGTCACCATGAGCACTGTCACCATAGGCAATGTCACCGTGGTCAGTGTCACCATGAGCAATGTCTCCATGGGCACTCCTACAGTGGGCACTGTCACTGTGCGAACTGTCACCATGGTTACTGCCACTATGAGCAGTGTCTCTGTGAGTACTGTCAGCATGGGTTTTTACCGTGAGCACTGTCACCATGAGCCCTGTCACCATTTTTCAGTGCCACCATGTGCACTACCACTATGTGCACTCTCACCATGGGCACTATCACCGATAACACTGTCACCATAAGTACTGTCTGCATGGGCACTGTCACCAAGGGCACGGCCAACATGTGACCTGTAACCATTGTCAGTGTCACTGTGAGAAGTGTCACCATGGGAATTAACAACATAGGCACTCTCATCATGAGCACTGTCACCATGAGCACTGACACCACGAGCACTGTCACCCAGGGCAGTGCCATCGTGAGCACTGTCACCATAACTGTTGCTATGAGAATTGTAACCATGGGCAATTTCTCAATGAGTAATGTCACCATGTGTATTTTCACCTTGGGCACTCTCAAAGTAAACAGTATTACCATGAGCACTTTCACTGTGAACACTGTCACCACGGGCACTGGCACAATGTGGTGTGTCACCATGAGCCATGTCACCATGGGAAATGTCACCGTGAGAAGTGTCACCATAGGCAATGTCACCATGGGCAATGTCACCATGGGAACTGCCATTTTGAGCACTGTCACCATGGGTACTGCAACCATGAGTACTGTCACCATGAGTAATTTAACCATTGGCAGTATGACCATGTGCACTGTCACCATGGGCACTATCACCATGACAACTCTCAGCGTGAGCACTGTCACTGTTGGAAATGGCATTGTGTGCAATTCCACCATGGGCAATGTCACCATGGACATTATCGCTGTGAGCACTGTCAATATGAGCACGTCAACATGAGCCCTGTCACCATGGGCAATGTCACTGTGAGAAGTGTCACTATAGGCAATGTCACCGTGGGCACTGTCACCATGGTCACTGCCACCACTGTCACAGTCATTTTGAGCACTGTCACCATGGGTACTGCAACCATGAGCGCTGTCACCATGAGCACTGTCACCATTGCAAGTATCACCATGTGCACTGTCACCATGGGCACTATCACAATGAGAACTGTCAGCATGGGCACTGTCACTCTTGGCAATGTCACCATGGGCACTATCACTGTGAGCACTGTCAACATGAGCACGTCACCATGGGCACTGTCAACATGGGTACTATCTCGAAGGTCAATGTCACCATGAGCATTGTCAGGATGGGCAACTTCACCGTGAGCACTGTCACCAATGGCACTATCACCATGAGCAATGTCACTGTGGGCCGTGTCACCAGGGGCACTATCACCATGGTTAATGTTATCATTGGCAAATTCCCCTTGAGCACTGTCACCCTGGGCACTGTCATCATGGGCACGGTCACCGTGAGCACTATCTCCATGAGCACAGCCACTGTGAACACCATCACCATAATCACTGGCCTCATCGGTACTGTCACCATGAGCACTGCCACAATGAGCACTGTCAGCATGGGCACATCCCCCATGAGCACTGTCACTATGAGAACTGCTACCATGGGTATTTTCACCATGTGTACTGTCACCCTGTGTATTGTCACCATTTGCACTGTCACCATGAGGACTATTACCGTGAGTGCTATCACCGTGAGATCTCTCACCATGGTCACTGTCACCATGGCACCTTGCACAATGGGGGCTGTCAACATGAGTGCTGGCACCATTGGCACTATCACTGTGAGCATTCTCACTGTGGTCAGTGTCACCATGGGCACTGTCACCATGAGCACTGTCACCATAGGCAATGTCACCATGGTCAGTGGCACCATGAGCACTGTCAACATGGGCACTCATACAGTGGGCACTGTCACTGTGAGCACTGTCACCTTGGGTACTGCCACCATGAGCGCTGTCACCATGAGCACTGTCACCATTGCGAGTATCACAATGTGCACTGTCACCATGGGCACTGGCACAATGTCGTGTGTCACCCAGAGCAATGTCACCATGGGAAATGTCACCGTGAGATGTGTCACCATAGGCAATGTCACCATGGGCAATGTCACCATGGGAAATGCCATTTTGCACACTGTCACCATGGGTACTGCAACCATGAGTACTGTCACCATTGGCAGTATGACCATGTGCACTGTCACCATGGGCACTATCACCATGACAACTCTCAGCGTGAGCACTGTCACTGTGGGAACTGGCATTGTGTGCAATTCCACCATGGGCAATGTCACCATGGGCACTATCACTGTGAGCACTGTCAATATAAGCACGTCAACATGAGCCCTGTCACCATTGGCAATGTCACCGTGAGAAGTGTCACTATAGGCGATGTCACCGTGGGCACTGTCACCATGGTCACTGCCACCACTGTCACTGTCATTTTGAGCACTGTCACCATGGGTATTGCAACCATGAGCACTGTCACCATGAGCACTGTCACCATTGCGATTATCACCATGTGTACTGTCACCATGGGCACTATCACAATGAGAACTGTCAGCGTGGGCACTGTCACTGTTGGCAAGGGCACCGTGGGCACTTCCACCATGGGCAATGTCACCATGGGCACTGTCACTGTGAGCACTGTCAACATGAGCACGTCACCATGGGCACTGTCAACATGGGTACTATCACGAAGGGCAATGTCACCATGAGGATTGTCAGGAAGGGCAATTTCACCATGAGCACTGTCACCAAAGGCACTATCACCATGAGCAATGTCACTGTGGGCCGTGTCACCAGGGGCACTATCACCATGATTAATGTTCTCATTGGCACTTTCCCCTAGAGCACTGTCACCCTGGGCACTGTCATCATGGGCACGGTCACCGTGAGCACTATCTCCATGAGCACAGCCACTGTGAACACCATCACCATAATCACTGGCCTCATCGGTACTCTCACCATGAGCACTGCCACAATGAGCACTGTCAGCATGGGCACTTCCCCCATGAGCACTTTCACTATGAGAACTGCTAGCATGGGTATTTTCACCATGAGTACTGTCACCCTCTGTATTGTCACCATTTGCACTGTCACCATCAGGACTATTACCGTGAGTGCTATCACCGTGAGATCTCTCACCATGGTCACTGTCACCATGGCACCTTGCACAATGCGTGCTGTCAACATGAGTGCTGTCACCATTGGCACTATCACCGTGAGCATTCTCACTGTGGTCAGAGTCAACATGGGCTCTGTCACCATGAGCACTGTCACCATAGGCAATGTCACCGTGGTCAGTGTCACCATGAGCAATGTCTCCATGGGCACTCCTACAGTGGGCACTGTCACTGTGCGAACTGTCACCATGGTTACTGCCACTATGAGCAGTGTCTCTGTGAGTACTGTCAGCATGGGTTTTTACCTTGAGCACTGTCACCATGAGCCCTGTCACCATTCTTCAGTGCCACCATGTGCACTACCACCATGTGCACTCTCACCATGGGCACTATCACCGATAACACTGTCACCATAAGTACTGTCTTCATGGGCACTGTCACCAAGGGCACGGCCAACATGTGACCTGTAACCATTGTCAGTGTCACTGTGAGAAGTGTCACCATGGGAATTAACAACATAGGCACTCTCATCATGAGCACTGTCACCATGAGCACTGACACCACGAGCACTGTCACCCAGGGCAGTGCCACCATGAGCACTGTCACCATAACTGTTGCTATGAGAATTGTAACCATGGGCAATTTCTCAATGAGTAATGTCACCATGTGTATTTTCACCTTGGGCACTCTCAAAGTAAACAGTATTACCATGAGCACTTTCACTGTGAACACTGTCACCATGGGCACTGGCACAATGTGGTGTGTCACCATGAGCCATGTCACCATGGGAAATGTCACCGTGAGAAGTGTCACCATAGGCAATGTCACCATGGGCAATGTCAGCATGGGAACTGCCATTTTGAGCACTGTCACCATGGGTACTGCAACCATGAGTACTGTCACCATGAGTAATTTAACCATTGGCAGTATGACCATGTGCACTGTCACCATGGGCACTATCACCATGACAACTCTCAGCGTGAGCACTGTCACTGTTGGAAATGGCATTGTGTGCAATTCCACCATGGGCAATGTCACCATGGACATTATCGCTGTGAGCACTGTCAATATGAGCACGTCAACATGAGCCCTGTCACCATGGGCAATGTCACTGTGAGAAGTGTCACTATAGGCAATGTCACCGTGGGCACTGTCACCATGGTCACTGCCACCACTGTCACTGTCATTTTGAGCACTGTCACCATGGGTACTGCAACCATGAGCGCTGTCACCATGAGCACTGTCACCATTGCAAGTATCACCATGTGCACTGTCACCATGGGCACTATCACAATGAGAACTGTCAGCATGGGCACTGTCACTCTTGGCAATGTCACCATGGGCACTATCACTTTGAGCACTGTCAACATGAGCACGTCACCATGGGCACTGTCAACATGGGTACTATCTCGAAGGTCAATGTCACCATGAGCATTGTCAGGATGGGCAACTTCACCGTGAGCACTGTCACCAATGGCACTATCACCATGAGCAATGTCACTATGGGCCGTGTCACCGGGGGCACTATCACCATGGTTAATGTTATCATTGGCACTTTCCCCGTGAGCACTGTCACCCTGGGCACTGTCATCATGGGCACGGTCACCGTGAGCACTATCTCCATGAGCACAGCCACTGTGAACACCATCACCATAATCACTGGCCTCATCGGTACTGTCACCATGAGCACTGCCACAATGAGCACTGTCAGCATGGGCACTTCCCCCATGAGCACTGTCACTATGAGAACTGCTAGCATGGGTATTTTCACCATGAGTACTGTCACCCTCTGTATTGTCACCATTTGCACTGTCACCATCAGGACTATTACCGTGAGTGCTATCACCGTGAGATCTCTCACCATGGTCACTGTCACCATGGCACCTTGCACAATGCGTGCTGTCAACATGAGTGCTGTCACCATTGGCACTATCACCGTGAGCATTCTCACTGTGGTCAGAGTCAACATGGGCTCTGTCACCATGAGCACTGTCACCATAGGCAATGTCACCGTGGTCAGTGTCACCATGAGCAATGTCTCCATGGGCACTCCTACAGTGGGCACTGTCACTGTGCGAACTGTCACCATGGTTACTGCCACTATGAGCAGTGTCTCTGTGAGTACTGTCAGCATGGGTTTTTACCGTGAGCACTGTCACCATGAGCCCTGTCACCATTTTTCAGTGCCACCATGTGCACTACCCCCATGTGCACTCTCACCATGGGCACTATCACCGATAACACTGTCACCATAAGTACTGTCTGCATGGGCACTGTCACCAAGGGCACGGCCAACATGTGACCTGTAACCATTGTCAGTGTCACTGTGAGAAGTGTCACCATGGGAATTAACAACATAGGCACTCTCATCATGAGCACTGTCACCATGAGCACTGACACCACGAGCACTGTCACCCAGGGCAGTGCCACCATGAGCACTGTCACCATAACTGTTGCTATGAGAATTGTAACCATGGGCAATTTCTCAATGAGTAATGTCACCATGTGTATTTTCACCTTGGGCACTCTCAAAGTAAACAGTATTACCATGAGCACTTTCACTGTGAACACTGTCACCATGGGCACTGGCACAATGTGGTGTGTCACCATGAGCCATGTCACCATGGGAAATGTCACCGTGAGAAGTGTCACCATAGGCAATGTCACCATGGGCAATGTCAGCATGGGAACTGCCATTTTGAGCACTGTCACCATGGGTACTGCAACCATGAGTACTGTCACCATGAGTAATTTAACCATTGGCAGTATGACCATGTGCACTGTCACCATGGGCACTATCACCATGACAACTCTCAGCGTGAGCACTGTCACTGTTGGAAATGGCACTGTGTGCAATTCCACCATGGGCAATGTCACCATGGACATTATCGCTGTGAGCACTGTCAATATGAGCACGTCAACATGAGCCCTGTCACCATGGGCAATGTCACTGTGAGAAGTGTCACTATAGGCAATGTCACCGTGGGCACTGTCACCATGGTCACTGCCACCACTGTCACTGTCATTTTGAGCACTGTCACCATGGGTACTGCAACCATGAGCGCTGTCACCATGAGCACTGTCACCATTGCAAGTATCACCATGTGCACTGTCACCATGGGCACTATCACAATGAGAACTGTCAGCATGGGCACTGTCACTCTTGGCAATGTCACCATGGGCACTATCACTGTGAGCACTGTCAACATGAGCACGTCACCATGGGCACTGTCAACATGGGTACTATCTCGAAGGTCAATGTCACCATGAGCATTGTCAGGAAGGGCAATTTCACCATGAACACTGTCACCAAAGGCACTATCACCATGAGCAATGTCACTGTGGGCCGTGTCACCAGGGGCACTATCACCATGGTTAATGTTCTCATTGGCACTTTCCCCGTGAGCACTGTCACCCTGGGCACTGTCATCATGGGCACGGTCACCGTGAGCACTATCTCCATGAGCACAGCCACTGTGAACACCATCACCATAATCACTGGCCTCATCGGTACTGTCACCATGAGCACTGCCACAATGAGCACTGTCAGCATGGGCACTTCCCCCATGAGCACTGTCACTATGAGAACTGCTAGCATGGGTATTTTCACCATGAGTACTGTCACCCTCTGTATTGTCACCATTTGCACTGTCACCATCAGGACTATTACCGTGAGTGCTATCACCGTGAGATCTCTCACCATGGTCACTGTCACCATGGCACCTTGCACAATGCGTGCTGTCAACATGAGTGCTGTCACCATTGGCACTATCACCGTGAGCATTCTCACTGTGGTCAGAGTCAACATGGGCTCTGTCACCATGAGCACTGTCACCATAGGCAATGTCACCGTGGTCAGTGTCACCATGAGCAATGTCTCCATGGGCACTCCTACAGTGGGCACTGTCACTGTGCGAACTGTCACCATGGTTACTGCCACTATGAGCAGTGTCTCTGTGAGTACTGTCAGCATGGGTTTTTACCGTGAGCACTGTCACCATGAGCCCTGTCTCCATTTTGCAGTGCCACCATGTGCACTACCACCATGTGCACTCTCACCATGGGCACTATCACCGATAACACTGTCACCATAAGTACTGTCTGCATGGGCACTGTCACCAAGGGCACGGCCAACATGTGACCTGTAACCATTGTCAGTGTCACTGTGAGAAGTGTCACCATGGGAATTAACAACATAGGCACTCTCATCATGAGCACTGTCACCATGAGCACTGACATCACGAGCACTGTCACCCAGGGCAGTGCCATCGTGAGCACTGTCACCATAACTGTTGCTATGAGAATTGTAACCATGGGCAATTTCTCAATGAGTAATGTCACCATGTGTATTTTCACCTTGGGCACTCTCAAAGTAAACAGTATTACCATGAGCACTTTCACTGTGAACACTGTCACCATGGGCACTGGCACAATGTGGTGTGTCACCATGAGCCATGTCACCATGGGAAATGTCACCGTGAGAAGTGTCACCATAGGCAATGTCACCATGGGCAATGTCAGCATGGGAACTGCCATTTTGAGCACTGTCACCATGGGTACTGCAACCATGAGTACTGTCACCATGAGTAATTTAACCATTGGCAGTATGACCATGTGCACTGTCACCATGGGCACTATCACCATGACAACTCTCAGCGTGAGCACTGTCACTGTTGGAAATGGCATTGTGTGCAATTCCACCATGGGCAATGTCACCATGGACATTATCGCTGTGAGCACTGTCAATATGAGCACGTCAACATGAGCCCTGTCACCATGGGCAATGTCACTGTGAGAAGTGTCACTATAGGCAATGTCACCGTGGGCACTGTCACCATGGTCACTGCCACCACTGTCACTGTCATTTTGAGAACTGTCACCATGGGTACTGCAACCATGAGCGCTGTCACCATGAGCACTGTCACCATTGTAAGTATCACCATGTGCACTGTCACCATGGGCACTATCACAATGAGAACTGTCAGCATGGGCACTGTCACTCTTGGCAATGTCACCATGGGCACTATCACTGTGAGCACTGTCAACATGAGCACGTCACCATGGGCACTGTCAACATGGGTACTATCTCGAAGGGCAATGTCACCATGAGCATTGTCAGGAAGGGCAATTTCACCATGAACACTGTCACCAAAGGCACTATCACCATGAGCAATGTCACTGTGGGCCGTGTCACCAGGGGCACTATCACCATGGTTAATGTTATCATTGGCACTTTCCCCGTGAGCACTGTCACCCTGGGCACTGTCATCATATGCACGGTCACCGTGAGCACTATCTCCATGAGCACAGCCACTGTGAACACCATCACCATAATCACTGGCCTCATCGGTACTGTCACCATGAGCACTGCCACAATGAGCACTGTCAGCATGGGCACAACCCCATGAGCACTGTCACTATGAGAACTGCTAGCATGGATATTTTCACCATGAGTACTGTCACCCTCTGTATTGTCACCATTTGCACTGTCACCATCAGGACTATTACCATGAGTGCTATCACCGTGAGATCTCTCACCATGGTCACTGTCACCATGGCACCTTGCACAATGCGTGCTGTCAACATGAGTGCTGTCACCATTGGCACTATCACCGTGAGCATTCTCTCTGTGGTCAGAATCAACATGGGCTCTGTCACCATGAGCACCGTCACCATAGGCAATGTCACCGTGGTCAGTGTCACCATGAGCAATGTCTCCATGGGCACGCCTACAGTGGGCACTGTCACTGTGCGAACTGTCACCATGGTTACTGCCACTATGAGCAGTGTCTCTGTGAGTACTGTCAGCATGGGTTTTTACAGTGAGCACTGTCACCATGAGCCCTGTCACCATTTTTCAGTGCCACCATGTGCACTACCACCATGTGCACTCTCACCATGGGCACTATCACCGATAACACTGTCACCATATGTACTGTCTGCATGGGCACTGTCACCAAGGGCACGGCCAACATGTGACCTGTAACCATTGTCAGTGTCACTGTGAGAAGTGTCACCATGGGAATTAACAACATAGGCACTCTCATTATGAGCACTGTCACCATGAGCACTGACATCACGAGCACTGTCACCCAGGGCAGTGCCACCATGAGCACTGTCACCATAACTGTTGCTATGAGAATTGTAACCATGGGCAATTTCTCAATGAGTAATGTCACCATGTGTATTTTCACCTTGGGCACTCTCAAAGTAAACAGTATTACCATGAGCACTTTCACTGTGAACACTGTCACCATGGGCACTGGCACAATGTGGTGTGTCACCATGAGCCATGTCACCATGGGAAATGTCACCGTGAGAAGTGTCACCATAGGCAATGTCACCATGGGCAATGTCACCATGGGAACTGCCATTTTGAGCACTGTCACCATGGGTACTGCAACCATGAGTACTGTCACCATGAGTAATTTAACCATTGGCAGTATGACCATGTGCACTGTCACCATGGGCACTATCACCATGACAACTCTCAGCGTGAGCACTGTCACTGTTGGAAATGGCACTGTGTGCAATTCCACCATGGGCAATGTCACCATGGACATTATCGCTGTGAGCACTGTCAATATGAGCACGTCAACATGAGCCCTGTCACCATGGGCAATGTCACTGTGAGAAGTGTCACTATAGGCAATGTCACCATGGGCACTGTCACCATGGTCACTGCCACCACTGTCACTGTCATTTTGAGCACTGTCACCATGGGTACTGCAACCATGAGCGCTGTCACCATGAGCACTGTCACCATTGCAAGTATCACCATGTGCACTGTCACCATGGGCACTATCACAATGAGAACTGTCAGCATGGGCACTGTCACTCTTGGCAATGTCACCATGGGCACTATCACTGTGAGCACTGTCAACATGAGCACGTCACCATGGGCACTGTCAACATGGGTACTATCTCGAAGGGCAATTTCACCATGAGCATTGTCAGGAAGGGCAATTTCACCATGAACACTGTCACCAAAGGCACTATCACCATGAGCAATGTCACTGTGGGCCGTGTCACCAGGGGCACTATCACCATGGTTAATGTTCTCATTGGCACTTTCCCCGTGAGCACTGTCACCCTGGGCACTGTCATCATGGGCACGGTCACCGTGAGCACTATCTCCATGAGCACTGCCACTGTGAACACCATCACCATAATCACTGGCCTCATCGGTACTGTCACCATGAGCACTGCCACAATGAGCACTGTCAGCATGGGCACTTCCCCCATGAGCACTGTCACTATGAGAACTGCTAGCATGGGTATTTTCACCATGAGTACTGTCACCCTCTGTATTGTCACCATTTGCACTGTCACCATCAGGACTATTACCTTGAGTGCTATCACCGTGAGATCTCTCACCATGGTCACTGTCACCATGGCAACTTGCACAATGCGTGCTGTCAACATGAGTGCTGTCACCATTGGCACAATCACCGTGAGCATTCTCACTGTGGTCAGAGTCAACATGGGCTCTGTCACCATGAGCACTGTCACCATAGGCAATGTCACCGTGGTCAGTGTCACCATGAGCAATGTCTCCATGGGCACTCCTACAGTGGGCACTGTCACTGTGCGAACTGTCACCATGGTTACTGCCACTATGAGCAGTGTCTCTGTGAGTACTGTCAGCATGGGTTTTTACCGTGAGCACTGTCACCATGAGCCCTGTCTCCATTTTGCAGTGCCACCATGTGCACTACCACCATGTGCACTCTCACCATGGGCACTATCACCGATAACACTGTCACCATAAGTACTGTCTGCATGGGCACTGTCACCAAGGGCACGGCCAACATGTGACCTGTAACCATTGTCAGTGTCACTGTGAGAAGTGTCACCATGGGAATTAACAACATAGGCACTCTCATCATGAGCACTGTCACCATGAGCACTGACACCATGAGCACTGTCACCCAGGGCAGTGCCACCGTGAGCACTGTCACCAAAACTGTTGCTATGAGAATTGTAACCATGGGCAATTTCTCAATGAGTAATGTCACCATGTGTATTTTCACCTTGGGCACTCTCAAAGTAAACAGTATTACCATGAGCACTTTCACTGTGAACACTGTCACCATGGGCACTGGCACAATGTGGTGTGTCACCATGAGCCATGTCACCATGGGAAATGTCACCGTGAGAAGTGTCACCATGGGCAATGTCACCATGGGAACTGCCATTTTGAGCACTGTCACCATGGGTACTGCAACCATGAGTACTGTCACCATGAGTAATTTAACCATTGGCAGTATGACCATGTGCACTGTCACCATGGGCACTATCACCATGACAACTCTCAGCGTGAGCACTGTCACTGTTGGAAATGGCATTGTGTGCAATTCCACCATGGGCAATGTCACCATGGACATTATCGCTGTGAGCACTGTCAATATGAGCACGTCAACATGAGCCCTGTCACCATGGGCAATGTCACTGTGAGAAGTGTCACTATAGGCAATGTCACCGTGGGCACTGTCACCATGGTCACTGCCACCACTGTCACTGTCATTTTGAGCACTGTCACCATGGGTACTGCAACCATGAGCGCTGTCACCATGAGCACTGTCACCATTGCAAGTATCACCATGTGCACTGTCACCATGGGCACTATCACAATGAGAACTGTCAGCATGGGCACTGTCACTCTTGGCAATGTCACAATGGGCACTATCACTGTGAGCACTGTCAACATGAGCACGTCACCATGGGCACTGTCAACATGGGTACTATCTCGAAGGTCAATGTCACCATGAGCATTGTCAGGATGGGCAACTTCACCGTGAGCACTGTCACCAATGGCACTATCACCATGAGCAATGTCACTGTGGGCCGTGTCACCAGGGGCACTATCACCATGGTTAATGTTATCATTGGCAATTTCCCCTTGAGCACTGTCACCCTGGGCACTGTCATCATGGGCACGGTCACCGTGTGCACTATCTCCATGAGCACAGCCACTGTGAACACCATCACCATAATCACTGGCCTCATCGGTACTGTCACCATGAGCACTGCCACAATGAGCACTGTCAGCATGGGCACATCCCCCATGAGCACTGTCACTATGAGAACTGCTACCATGGGTATTTTCACCATGTGTACTGTCACCCTGTGTATTGTCACCATTTGCACTGTCACCATGAGGACTATTACCGTGAGCGCTATCACCGTGAGATCTCTCACCATGGTCACTGTCACCATGGCACCTTGCACAATGGGGGCTGTCAACATGAGTGCTTTCACCATTGGCACTATCACTGTGAGCATTCTCACTGTGGTCAGTGTCACCATTGGCACTGTCACCATGAGCACTGTCACCATAGGCAATGTCACCATGGTCAGTGGCACCATGAGCACTGTCAACATGGGCACTCATACAGTGGGCACTGTCACTGTGAGCACTGTCACCTTGGGTACTGCCACCATGAGCGCTGTCACCATGAGCACTGTCACCATTGCGAGTATCACAATGTGCACTGTCACCATGGGCACTGGCACAATGTCGTGTGTCACCTTGAGCAATGTCACCATGGGAAATGTCACCGTGTGATGTGTCACCATAGGCAATATCACCATGGGCAATGTCACCATGGGAAATGCCATTTTGCACACTGTCACCATGGGTACTGCAACCATGAGTACTGTCACCATTGGCAGTATGACCATGTGCACTGTCACCATGGGCACTATCACCATGACAACTCTCAGCGTGAGCACTGTCACTGTGGGAACTGGCATTGTGTGCAATTCCACCATGGGCAATGTCACCATGGGCACTATCACTGTGAGCACTGTCAATATAAGCACGTCAACATGAGCCCTTTCACCATTGGCAATGTCACCGTGAGAAGTGTCACTATAGGCGATGTCACCGTGGGCACTGTCACCATGGACACTGCCACCACTGTCACTGTCATTTTGAGCACTGTCACCATGGGTATTGCAACCATGAGCACTGTCACCATGAGCACTGTCACCATTGCGATTATCACCATGTGTACTGTCACCATGGGCACTATCACAATGAGAACTGTCAGCGTGGGCACTGTCACTGTTGGCAAGTGCACCGTGGGCACTTCCACCATGGGCAATGTCAACATGGGCACTGTCACTGTGAGCACTGTCAACATGAGCACGTCACCATGGGCACTGTCAACATGGGTACTATCACGAAGGGCAATGTCACCATGAGGATTGTCAGGAAGGGCAATTTCACCATGAGCACTGTCACCAAAGGCACTATCACCATGAGCAATGTCACTGTGGGCCGTGTCACCAGGGGCACTATCACCATGGTTAATGTTCTCATAGGCACTTTCCCCGTGAGCACTGTCAACCTGGGCACTGTCATCATGGGCACGGTCACCGTGAGCACTATCTCCATGAGCACAGCCACTGTGAACACCATCACCATAATCACTGGCCTCATCGGTACTGTCACCATGAGCACTGCCACAATGAGCACTGTCAGCATGGGCACAACCCCATGAGCACTGTCACTATGAGAACTGCTAGCATGGGTATTTTCACCATGAGTACTGTCACCCTCTGTATTGTCACCATTTGCACTGTCACCATCAGGACTATTACCGTGAGTGCTATCACCGTGAGATCTCTCACCATGGTCACTGTCACCATGGCACCTTGCACAATGGGGGCTGTCAACATGAGTGCTGGCACCATTAGCACTATCACTGTGAGCATTCTCACTGTGGTCAGTGTCACCATGGCCACTGTCACCATGAGCTCTGTCAACATAGGCAATGTCACCATGGTCAGTGTCACCATGAGCACTGTCAACATGGGCACTCATACAGTGGGCACTGTCACTGTGAGCACTGTCACCTTGGGTACTGCCACCATGAGCGCTGTCACCATGAGCACTGTCACCATTGCGAGTATCACAATGTGCACTGTCACCATGGGCACTGGCACAATGTCGTGTGTCACCTTGAGCAATGTCACCATGGGAAATGTCACTGTGAGAAGTGTCACCATAGGCAATGTCACCATGGGCAATGTCAGCATGGGAACTGCCATTTTGATCACTCTCACCATGGGTACTGCAACCATGAGTACTGTCACCATGAGTAATTTAACAATTGGCTGTATGACCATGTGCACTGTCACCATGGGCACTATCACCATGACAACTCTCAGCGTGAGCACTGTCACTGTTGGAAATGGCATTGTGTGCAGTTCCACAATGGGCAATGTCACCATGGACATTATCGCTGTGAGCACTGTCAATATGAGCACGTCAACATGAGCCCTGTCACCATGGGCAATGTCACTGTGAGAAGTGTCACTATAGGCAATGTCACCGTGGGCACTGTCACCATGGTCACTGCCACCACTGTCACTGTCATTTTGAGCACTGTCACCATGGGTACTGCAACCATGAGCGCTGTCACCATGAGCACTGTCACCATTGCAAGTATCACCATGTGCACTGTCACCATGGGCACTATCACAATGAGAACTGTCAGCATGGGCACTGTCACTCTTGGCAATGTCACAATGGGCACTATCACTGTGAGCACTGTCAACATGAGCACGTCACCATGGGCACTGTCAACATGGGTACTATCTCGAAGGGCAATGTCACCATGAGCATTGTCAGGAAGGGCAATTTCACCATGAACACTGTCACCAAAGGCACTATCACCATGAGCAATGTCACTGTGGGCCGTGTCACCAGGGGCACTATCACCATGGTTAATGTTATCATTGGCACTTTCCCCGTGAGCACTGTCACCCTGGGCACTGTCATCATATGCACGGTCACCGTGAGCACTATCTCCATGAGCACAGCCACTGTGAACACCATCACCATAATCACTGGCCTCATCGGTACTGTCACCATGAGCACTGCCACAATGAGCACTGTCAGCATGGGCACAACCCCATGAGCACTGTCACTATGAGAACTGCTAGCATGGGTATTTTCACCATGAGTACTGTCACCCTCTGTATTGTCACCATTTGCACTGTCACCATCAGGACTATTACCATGAGTGCTATCACCGTGAGATCTCTCACCATGGTCACTGTCACCATGGCACCTTGCACAATGCGTGCTGTCAACATGAGTGCTGTCACCATTGGCACTATCACCGTGAGCATTCTCTCTGTGGTCAGAATCAACATGGGCTCTGTCACCATGAGCACCATCACCATAGGCAATGTCACCGTGGTCAGTGTCACCATGAGCAATGTCTCCATGGGCACGCCTACAGTGGGCACTGTCACTGTGCGAACTGTCACCATGGTTACTGCCACTATGAGCAGTGTCTCTGTGAGTACTGTCAGCATGGGTTTTTACCGTGAGCACTGTCACCATGAGCCCTGTCACCATTTTTCAGTGCCACCATGTGCACTACCACCATGTGCACTCTCACCATGGGCACTATCACCGATAACACTGTCACCATATGTACTGTCTGCATGGGCACTGTCACCAAGGGCACGGCCAACATGTGACCTGTAACCATTGTCAGTGTCACTGTGAGAAGTGTCACCATGGGAATTAACAACATAGGCACTCTCATTATGAGCACTGTCACCATGAGCACTGACATCACGAGCACTGTCACCCAGGGCAGTGCCACCATGAGCACTGTCACCATAACTGTTGCTATGAGAATTGTAACCATGGGCAATTTCTCAATGAGTAATGTCACCATGTGTATTTTCACCTTGGGCACTCTCAAAGTAAACAGTATTACCATGAGCACTTTCACTGTGAACACTGTCACCATGGGCACTGGCACAATGTGGTGTGTCACCATGAGCCATGTCACCATGGGAAATGTCACCGTGAGAAGTGTCACCATAGGCAATGTCACCATGGGCAATGTCACCATGGGAACTGCCATTTTGAGCACTGTCACCATGGGTACTGCAACCATGAGTACTGTCACCATGAGTAATTTAACCATTGGCAGTATGACCATGTGCACTGTCACCATGGGCACTATCACCATGACAACTCTCAGCGTGAGCACTGTCACTGTTGGAAATGGCACTGTGTGCAATTCCACCATGGGCAATGTCACCATGGACATTATCGCTGTGAGCACTGTCAATATGAGCACGTCAACATGAGCCCTGTCACCATGGGCAATGTCACTGTGAGAAGTGTCACTATAGGCAATGTCACCATGGGCACTGTCACCATGGTCACTGCCACCACTGTCACTGTCATTTTGAGCACTGTCACCATGGGTACTGCAACCATGAGCGCTGTCACCATGAGCACTGTCACCATTGCAAGTATCACCATGTGCACTGTCACCATGGGCACTATCACAATGAGAACTGTCAGCATGGGCACTGTCACTCTTGGCAATGTCACCATGGGCACTATCACTGTGAGCACTGTCAACATGAGCACGTCACCATGGGCACTGTCAACATGGGTACTATCTCGAAGGGCAATTTCACCATGAGCATTGTCAGGAAGGGCAATTTCACCATGAACACTGTCACCAAAGGCACTATCACCATGAGCAATGTCACTGTGGGCCGTGTCACCAGGGGCACTATCACCATGGTTAATGTTCTCATTGGCACTTTCCCCGTGAGCACTGTCACCCTGGGCACTGTCATCATGGGCACGGTCACCGTGAGCACTATCTCCATGAGCACTGCCACTGTGAACACCATCACCATAATCACTGGCCTCATCGGTACTGTCACCATGAGCACTGCCACAATGAGCACTGTCAGCATGGGCACTTCCCCCATGAGCACTGTCACTATGAGAACTGCTAGCATGGGTATTTTCACCATGAGTACTGTCACCCTCTGTATTGTCACCATTTGCACTGTCACCATCAGGACTATTACCTTGAGTGCTATCACCGTGAGATCTCTCACCATGGTCACTGTCACCATGGCAACTTGCACAATGCGTGCTGTCAACATGAGTGCTGTCACCATTGGCACAATCACCGTGAGCATTCTCACTGTGGTCAGAGTCAACATGGGCTCTGTCACCATGAGCACTGTCACCATAGGCAATGTCACCGTGGTCAGTGTCACCATGAGCAATGTCTCCATGGGCACTCCTACAGTGGGCACTGTCACTGTGCGAACTGTCACCATGGTTACTGCCACTATGAGCAGTGTCTCTGTGAGTACTGTCAGCATGGGTTTTTACCGTGAGCACTGTCACCATGAGCCCTGTCTCCATTTTGCAGTGCCACCATGTGCACTACCACCATGTGCACTCTCACCATGGGCACTATCACCGATAACACTGTCACCATAAGTACTGTCTGCATGGGCACTGTCACCAAGGGCACGGCCAACATGTGACCTGTAACCATTGTCAGTGTCACTGTGAGAAGTGTCACCATGGGAATTAACAACATAGGCACTCTCATCATGAGCACTGTCACCATGAGCACTGACACCATGAGCACTGTCACCCAGGGCAGTGCCACCGTGAGCACTGTCACCAAAACTGTTGCTATGAGAATTGTAACCATGGGCAATTTCTCAATGAGTAATGTCACCATGTGTATTTTCACCTTGGGCACTCTCAAAGTAAACAGTATTACCATGAGCACTTTCACTGTGAACACTGTCACCATGGGCACTGGCACAATGTGGTGTGTCACCATGAGCCATGTCACCATGGGAAATGTCACCGTGAGAAGTGTCACCATGGGCAATGTCACCATGGGAACTGCCATTTTGAGCACTGTCACCATGGGTACTGCAACCATGAGTACTGTCACCATGAGTAATTTAACCATTGGCAGTATGACCATGTGCACTGTCACCATGGGCACTATCACCATGACAACTCTCAGCGTGAGCACTGTCACTGTTGGAAATGGCATTGTGTGCAATTCCACCATGGGCAATGTCACCATGGACATTATCGCTGTGAGCACTGTCAATATGAGCACGTCAACATGAGCCCTGTCACCATGGGCAATGTCACTGTGAGAAGTGTCACTATAGGCAATGTCACCGTGGGCACTGTCACCATGGTCACTGCCACCACTGTCACTGTCATTTTGAGCACTGTCACCATGGGTACTGCAACCATGAGCGCTGTCACCATGAGCACTGTCACCATTGCAAGTATCACCATGTGCACTGTCACCATGGGCACTATCACAATGAGAACTGTCAGCATGGGCACTGTCACTCTTGGCAATGTCACAATGGGCACTATCACTGTGAGCACTGTCAACATGAGCACGTCACCATGGGCACTGTCAACATGGGTACTATCTCGAAGGTCAATGTCACCATGAGCATTGTCAGGATGGGCAACTTCACCGTGAGCACTGTCACCAATGGCACTATCACCATGAGCAATGTCACTGTGGGCCGTGTCACCAGGGGCACTATCACCATGGTTAATGTTATCATTGGCAATTTCCCCTTGAGCACTGTCACCCTGGGCACTGTCATCATGGGCACGGTCACCGTGTGCACTATCTCCATGAGCACAGCCACTGTGAACACCATCACCATAATCACTGGCCTCATCGGTACTGTCACCATGAGCACTGCCACAATGAGCACTGTCAGCATGGGCACATCCCCCATGAGCACTGTCACTATGAGAACTGCTACCATGGGTATTTTCACCATGTGTACTGTCACCCTGTGTATTGTCACCATTTGCACTGTCACCATGAGGACTATTACCGTGAGCGCTATCACCGTGAGATCTCTCACCATGGTCACTGTCACCATGGCACCTTGCACAATGGGGGCTGTCAACATGAGTGCTTTCACCATTGGCACTATCACTGTGAGCATTCTCACTGTGGTCAGTGTCACCATTGGCACTGTCACCATGAGCACTGTCACCATAGGCAATGTCACCATGGTCAGTGGCACCATGAGCACTGTCAACATGGGCACTCATACAGTGGGCACTGTCACTGTGAGCACTGTCACCTTGGGTACTGCCACCATGAGCGCTGTCACCATGAGCACTGTCACCATTGCGAGTATCACAATGTGCACTGTCACCATGGGCACTGGCACAATGTCGTGTGTCACCTTGAGCAATGTCACCATGGGAAATGTCACCGTGTGATGTGTCACCATAGGCAATATCACCATGGGCAATGTCACCATGGGAAATGCCATTTTGCACACTGTCACCATGGGTACTGCAACCATGAGTACTGTCACCATTGGCAGTATGACCATGTGCACTGTCACCATGGGCACTATCACCATGACAACTCTCAGCGTGAGCACTGTCACTGTGGGAACTGGCATTGTGTGCAATTCCACCATGGGCAATGTCACCATGGGCACTATCACTGTGAGCACTGTCAATATAAGCACGTCAACATGAGCCCTTTCACCATTGGCAATGTCACCGTGAGAAGTGTCACTATAGGCGATGTCACCGTGGGCACTGTCACCATGGACACTGCCACCACTGTCACTGTCATTTTGAGCACTGTCACCATGGGTATTGCAACCATGAGCACTGTCACCATGAGCACTGTCACCATTGCGATTATCACCATGTGTACTGTCACCATGGGCACTATCACAATGAGAACTGTCAGCGTGGGCACTGTCACTGTTGGCAAGGGCACCGTGGGCACTTCCACCATGGGCAATGTCAACATGGGCACTGTCACTGTGAGCACTGTCAACATGAGCACGTCACCATGGGCACTGTCAACATGGGTACTATCACGAAGGGCAATGTCACCATGAGGATTGTCAGGAAGGGCAATTTCACCATGAGCACTGTCACCAAAGGCACTATCACCATGAGCAATGTCACTGTGGGCCGTGTCACCAGGGGCACTATCACCATGGTTAATGTTCTCATAGGCACTTTCCCCGTGAGCACTGTCAACCTGGGCACTGTCATCATGGGCACGGTCACCGTGAGCACTATCTCCATGAGCACAGCCACTGTGAACACCATCACCATAATCACTGGCCTCATCGGTACTGTCACCATGAGCACTGCCACAATGAGCACTGTCAGCATGGGCACAACCCCATGAGCACTGTCACTATGAGAACTGCTAGCATGGGTATTTTCACCATGAGTACTGTCACCCTCTGTATTGTCACCATTTGCACTGTCACCATCAGGACTATTACCGTGAGTGCTATCACCGTGAGATCTCTCACCATGGTCACTGTCACCATGGCACCTTGCACAATGGGGGCTGTCAACATGAGTGCTGGCACCATTAGCACTATCACTGTGAGCATTCTCACTGTGGTCAGTGTCACCATGGCCACTGTCACCATGAGCTCTGTCAACATAGGCAATGTCACCATGGTCAGTGTCACCATGAGCACTGTCAACATGGGCACTCATACAGTGGGCACTGTCACTGTGAGCACTGTCACCTTGGGTACTGCCACCATGAGCGCTGTCACCATGAGCACTGTCACCATTGCGAGTATCACAATGTGCACTGTCACCATGGGCACTGGCACAATGTCGTGTGTCACCTTGAGCAATGTCACCATGGGAAATGTCACTGTGAGAAGTGTCACCATAGGCAATGTCACCATGGGCAATGTCAGCATGGGAACTGCCATTTTGATCACTCTCACCATGGGTACTGCAACCATGAGTACTGTCACCATGAGTAATTTAACAATTGGCTGTATGACCATGTGCACTGTCACCATGGGCACTATCACCATGACAACTCTCAGCGTGAGCACTGTCACTGTTGGAAATGGCATTGTGTGCAGTTCCACAATGGGCAATGTCACCATGGACATTATCGCTGTGAGCACTGTCAATATGAGCACGTCAACATGAGCCCTGTCACCATGGGCAATGTCACTGTGAGAAGTGTCACTATAGGCAATGTCACCGTGGGCACTGTCACCATGGTCACTGCCACCACTGTCACTGTCATTTTGAGCACTGTCACCATGGGTACTGCAACCATGAGCGCTGTCACCATGAGCACTGTCACCATTGCAAGTATCACCATGTGCACTGTCACCATGGGCACTATCACAATGAGAACTGTCAGCATGGGCACTGTCACTCTTGGCAATGTCACAATGGGCACTATCACTGTGAGCACTGTCAACATGAGCACGTCACAATGGGCACTGTCAACATGGGTACTATCTCGAAGGTCAATGTCACCATGAGCATTGTCAGGATGGGCAACTTCACCGTGAGCACTGTCACCAATGGCACTATCACCATGAGCAATGTCACTGTGGGCCGTGTCACCAGGGGCACTATCACCATGGTTAATGTTATCATTGGCAATTTCCCCTTGAGCACTGTCACCCTGGGCACTGTCATCATGGGCACGGTCACCGTGAGCACTATCTCCATGAGCACAGCCACTGTGAACACCATCACCATAATCACTGGCCTCATCGGTACTGTCACCATGAGCACTGCCACAATGAGCACTGTCAGCATGGGCACATCCCCCATGAGCACTGTCACTATGAGAACTGCTACCATGGGTATTTTCACCATGTGTACTGTCACCCTGTGTATTGTCACCATTTGCACTGTCACCATGAGGACTATTACCGTGAGCGCTATCACCGTGAGATCTCTCACCATGGTCACTGTCACCATGGCACCTTGCACAATGGGGGCTGTCAACATGAGTGCTTTCACCATTGGCACTATCACTGTGAGCATTCTCACTGTGGTCAGTGTCACCATGGGCACTGTCACCATGAGCACTGTCACCATAGGCAATGTCACCATGGTCAGTGGCACCATGAGCACTGTCAACATGGGCACTCATACAGTGGGCACTGTCACTGTGAGCACTGTCACCTTGGGTACTGCCACCATGAGCGCTGTCACCATGAGCACTGTCACCATTGCGAGTATCACAATGTGCACTGTCACCATGGGCACTGGCACAATGTCGTGTGTCACCTTGAGCAATGTCACCATGGGAAATGTCACCGTGAGATGTGTCACCATAGGCAATGTCACCATGGGCAATGTCACCATGGGAAATGCCATTTTGCACACTGTCACCATGGGTACTGCAACCATGAGTACTGTCACCATTGGCAGTATGACCATGTGCACTGTCACCATGGGCACTATCACCATGACAACTCTCAGCGTGAGCACTGTCACTGTGGGAACTGGCATTGTGTGCAATTCCACCATGGGCAATGTCACCATGGGCACTATCACTGTGAGCACTGTCAATATAATCACGTCAACATGAGCCCTGTCACCATTGGCAATGTCACCGTGAGAAGTGTCACTATAGGCGATGTCACCGTGGGCACTGTCACCATGGTCACTGCCACCACTGTCACTGTCATTTTGAGCACTGTCACCATGGGTATTGCAACCATGAGCACTGTCACCATGAGCACTGTCACCATTGCGATTATCACCATGTGTACTGTCAACATGGGCACTATCACAATGAGAACTGTCAGCGTGGGCACTGTCACTGTTGGCAAGGGCACCGTGGAAACTTCCACCATGGGCAATGTCACCATGGGCACTATCACTGTGAGCACTGTCAACATGAGCACGTCACCATGGGCACTGTCACCATGGGCAATGTCACTGTGAGATGTGTCACTATAGGCAATGTCACCGTGGGCACTGTCACCATGGTCACTGCCACCACTGTCACTGTCATTTTGAGCACTGTCACCATGGGTACTGCAACCATGAGCGCTGTCACCATGAGCACTGTCACCATTGCAAGTATCACCATGTGCACTGTCACCATGGGCACTATCACAATGAGAACTGTCAGCATGGGCACTGTCACTCTTGGCAATGTCACCATGGGCACTATCACTGTGAGCACTGTCAACATGAGCACGTCACCATGGGCACTGTCAACATGGGTACTATCTCGAAGGTCAATGTCACCATGAGCATTGTCAGGATGGGCAACTTCACCGTGAGCACTGTCACCAATGGCACTATCACCATGAGCAATGTCACTGTGGGCCGTGTCACCGGGGGCACTATCACCATGGTTAATGTTATCATTGGCACTTTCCCCGTGAGCACTGTCACCCTGGGCACTGCCATCATGGGCACGGTCACCGTGAGCACTATCTCCATGAGCACAGCCACTGTGAACACCATCACCATAATCACTGGCCTCATCGGTACTGTCACCATGAGCACTGCCACAATGAGCACTGTCAGCATGGGCACTTCCCCCATTAGCACTGTCACTATGAGAACTGCTAGCATGGGTATTTTCACCATGAGTACTGTCACCCTCTGTATTGTCACCATTTGCACTGTCACCATCAGGACTATTACCGTGAGTGCTATCACCGTGAGATCTCTCACCATGGTCACTGTCACCATGGCACCTTGCACAATGCGTGCTGTCAACATGAGTGCTGTCACCATTGGCACTATCACCGTGAGCATTCTCACTGTGGTCAGAGTCAACATGGGCTCTGTCACCATGAGCACTGTCACCATAGGCAATGTCACCGTGGTCAGTGTCACGATGAGCAATGTCTCCATGGGCACTCCTACAGTGGGCACTGTCACTGTGCGAACTGTCACCATGGTTACTGCCACTATGAGCAGTGTCTCTGTGAGTACTGTCAGCATGGGTTTTTACCGTGAGCACTGTCACCATGAGCCCTGTCACCATTTTTCAGTGCCACCATGTGCACTACCACTATGTGCACTCTCACCATGGGCACTATCACCGATAACACTGTCACCATAAGTACTGTCTGCATGGGCACTGTCACCAAGGGCACGGCCAACATGTGACCTGTAACCATTGTCAGTGTCACTGTGAGAAGTGTCACCATGGGAATTAACAACATAGGCACTCTCATCATGAGCACTGTCACCATGAGCACTGACACCACGAGCACTGTCACCCAGGGCAGTGCCATCGTGAGCACTGTCACCATAACTGTTGCTATGAGAATTGTAACCATGGGCAATTTCTCAATGAGTAATGTCACCATGTGTATTTTCACCTTGGGCACTCTCAAAGTAAACAGTATTACCATGAGCACTTTCACTGTGAACACTGTCACCACGGGCACTGGCACAATGTGGTGTGTCACCATGAGCCATGTCACCATGGGAAATGTCACCGTGAGAAGTGTCACCATAGGCAATGTCACCATGGGCAATGTCACCATGGGAACTGCCATTTTGAGCACTGTCACCATGGGTACTGCAACCATGAGTACTGTCACCATGAGTAATTTAACCATTGGCAGTATGACCATGTGCACTGTCACCATGGGCACTATCACCATGACAACTCTCAGCGTGAGCACTGTCACTGTTGGAAATGGCATTGTGTGCAATTCCACCATGGGCAATGTCACCATGGACATTATCGCTGTGAGCACTGTCAATATGAGCACGTCAACATGAGCCCTGTCACCATGGGCAATGTCACTGTGAGAAGTGTCACTATAGGCAATGTCACCGTGGGCACTGTCACCATGGTCACTGCCACCACTGTCACAGTCATTTTGAGCACTGTCACCATGGGTACTGCAACCATGAGCGCTGTCACCATGAGCACTGTCACCATTGCAAGTATCACCATGTGCACTGTCACCATGGGCACTATCACAATGAGAACTGTCAGCATGGGCACTGTCACTCTTGGCAATGTCACCATGGGCACTATCACTGTGAGCACTGTCAACATGAGCACGTCACCATGGGCACTGTCAACATGGGTACTATCTCGAAGGTCAATGTCACCATGAGCATTGTCAGGATGGGCAACTTCACCGTGAGCACTGTCACCAATGGCACTATCACCATGAGCAATGTCACTGTGGGCCGTGTCACCAGGGGCACTATCACCATGGTTAATGTTATCATTGGCAAATTCCCCTTGAGCACTGTCACCCTGGGCACTGTCATCATGGGCACGGTCACCGTGAGCACTATCTCCATGAGCACAGCCACTGTGAACACCATCACCATAATCACTGGCCTCATCGGTACTGTCACCATGAGCACTGCCACAATGAGCACTGTCAGCATGGGCACATCCCCCATGAGCACTGTCACTATGAGAACTGCTACCATGGGTATTTTCACCATGTGTACTGTCACCCTGTGTATTGTCACCATTTGCACTGTCACCATGAGGACTATTACCGTGAGTGCTATCACCGTGAGATCTCTCACCATGGTCACTGTCACCATGGCACCTTGCACAATGGGGGCTGTCAACATGAGTGCTGGCACCATTGGCACTATCACTGTGAGCATTCTCACTGTGGTCAGTGTCACCATGGGCACTGTCACCATGAGCACTGTCACCATAGGCAATGTCACCATGGTCAGTGGCACCATGAGCACTGTCAACATGGGCACTCATACAGTGGGCACTGTCACTGTGAGCACTGTCACCTTGGGTACTGCCACCATGAGCGCTGTCACCATGAGCACTGTCACCATTGCGAGTATCACAATGTGCACTGTCACCATGGGCACTGGCACAATGTCGTGTGTCACCCAGAGCAATGTCACCATGGGAAATGTCACCGTGAGATGTGTCACCATAGGCAATGTCACCATGGGCAATGTCACCATGGGAAATGCCATTTTGCACACTGTCACCATGGGTACTGCAACCATGAGTACTGTCACCATTGGCAGTATGACCATGTGCACTGTCACCATGGGCACTATCACCATGACAACTCTCAGCGTGAGCACTGTCACTGTGGGAACTGGCATTGTGTGCAATTCCACCATGGGCAATGTCACCATGGGCACTATCACTGTGAGCACTGTCAATATAAGCACGTCAACATGAGCCCTGTCACCATTGGCAATGTCACCGTGAGAAGTGTCACTATAGGCGATGTCACCGTGGGCACTGTCACCATGGTCACTGGCACCACTGTCACTGTCATTTTGAGCACTGTCACCATGGGTATTGCAACCATGAGCACTGTCACCATGAGCACTGTCACCATTGCGATTATCACCATGTGTACTGTCACCATGGGCACTATCACAATGAGAACTGTCAGCGTGGGCACTGTCACTGTTGGCAAGGGCACCGTGGGCACTTCCACCATGGGCAATGTCACCATGGGCACTGTCACTGTGAGCACTGTCAACATGAGCACGTCACCATGGGCACTGTCAACATGGGTACTATCACGAAGGGCAATGTCACCATGAGGATTGTCAGGAAGGGCAATTTCACCATGAGCACTGTCACCAAAGGCACTATCACCATGAGCAATGTCACTGTGGGCCGTGTCACCAGGGGCACTATCACCATGATTAATGTTCTCATTGGCACTTTCCCCTAGAGCACTGTCACCCTGGGCACTGTCATCATGGGCACGGTCACCGTGAGCACTATCTCCATGAGCACAGCCACTGTGAACACCATCACCATAATCACTGGCCTCATCGGTACTCTCACCATGAGCACTGCCACAATGAGCACTGTCAGCATGGGCACTTCCCCCATGAGCACTTTCACTATGAGAACTGCTAGCATGGGTATTTTCACCATGAGTACTGTCACCCTCTGTATTGTCACCATTTGCACTGTCACCATCAGGACTATTACCGTGAGTGCTATCACCGTGAGATCTCTCACCATGGTCACTGTCACCATGGCACCTTGCACAATGCGTGCTGTCAACATGAGTGCTGTCACCATTGGCACTATCACCGTGAGCATTCTCACTGTGGTCAGAGTCAACATGGGCTCTGTCACCATGAGCACTGTCACCATAGGCAATGTCACCGTGGTCAGTGTCACCATGAGCAATGTCTCCATGGGCACTCCTACAGTGGGCACTGTCACTGTGCGAACTGTCACCATGGTTACTGCCACTATGAGCAGTGTCTCTGTGAGTACTGTCAGCATGGGTTTTTACCTTGAGCACTGTCACCATGAGCCCTGTCACCATTCTTCAGTGCCACCATGTGCACTACCACCATGTGCACTCTCACCATGGGCACTATCACCGATAACACTGTCACCATAAGTACTGTCTTCATGGGCACTGTCACCAAGGGCACGGCCAACATGTGACCTGTAACCATTGTCAGTGTCACTGTGAGAAGTGTCACCATGGGAATTAACAACATAGGCACTCTCATCATGAGCACTGTCACCATGAGCACTGACACCACGAGCACTGTCACCCAGGGCAGTGCCACCATGAGCACTGTCACCATAACTGTTGCTATGAGAATTGTAACCATGGGCAATTTCTCAATGAGTAATGTCACCATGTGTATTTTCACCTTGGGCACTCTCAAAGTAAACAGTATTACCATGAGCACTTTCACTGTGAACACTGTCACCATGGGCACTGGCACAATGTGGTGTGTCACCATGAGCCATGTCACCATGGGAAATGTCACCGTGAGAAGTGTCACCATAGGCAATGTCACCATGGGCAATGTCAGCATGGGAACTGCCATTTTGAGCACTGTCACCATGGGTACTGCAACCATGAGTACTGTCACCATGAGTAATTTAACCATTGGCAGTATGACCATGTGCACTGTCACCATGGGCACTATCACCATGACAACTCTCAGCGTGAGCACTGTCACTGTTGGAAATGGCATTGTGTGCAATTCCACCATGGGCAATGTCACCATGGACATTATCGCTGTGAGCACTGTCAATATGAGCACGTCAACATGAGCCCTGTCACCATGGGCAATGTCACTGTGAGAAGTGTCACTATAGGCAATGTCACCGTGGGCACTGTCACCATGGTCACTGCCACCACTGTCACTGTCATTTTGAGCACTGTCACCATGGGTACTGCAACCATGAGCGCTGTCACCATGAGCACTGTCACCATTGCAAGTATCACCATGTGCACTGTCACCATGGGCACTATCACAATGAGAACTGTCAGCATGGGCACTGTCACTCTTGGCAATGTCACCATGGGCACTATCACTGTGAGCACTGTCAACATGAGCACGTCACCATGGGCACTGTCAACATGGGTACTATCTCGAAGGTCAATGTCACCATGAGCATTGTCAGGATGGGCAACTTCACCGTGAGCACTGTCACCAATGGCACTATCACCATGAGCAATGTCACTATGGGCCGTGTCACCGGGGGCACTATCACCATGGTTAATGTTATCATTGGCACTTTCCCCGTGAGCACTGTCACCCTGGGCACTGTCATCATGGGCACGGTCACCGTGAGCACTATCTCCATGAGCACAGCCACTGTGAACACCATCACCATAATCACTGGCCTCATCGGTACTGTCACCATGAGCACTGCCACAATGAGCACTGTCAGCATGGGCACTTCCCCCATGAGCACTGTCACTATGAGAACTGCTAGCATGGGTATTTTCACCATGAGTACTGTCACCCTCTGTATTGTCACCATTTGCACTGTCACCATCAGGACTATTACCGTGAGTGCTATCACCGTGAGATCTCTCACCATGGTCACTGTCACCATGGCACCTTGCACAATGCGTGCTGTCAACATGAGTGCTGTCACCATTGGCACTATCACCGTGAGCATTCTCACTGTGGTCAGAGTCAACATGGGCTCTGTCACCATGAGCACTGTCACCATAGGCAATGTCACCGTGGTCAGTGTCACCATGAGCAATGTCTCCATGGGCACTCCTACAGTGGGCACTGTCACTGTGCGAACTGTCACCATGGTTACTGCCACTATGAGCAGTGTCTCTGTGAGTACTGTCAGCATGGGTTTTTACCGTGAGCACTGTCACCATGAGCCCTGTCACCATTTTTCAGTGCCACCATGTGCACTACCCCCATGTGCACTCTCACCATGGGCACTATCACCGATAACACTGTCACCATAAGTACTGTCTGCATGGGCACTGTCACCAAGGGCACGGCCAACATGTGACCTGTAACCATTGTCAGTGTCACTGTGAGAAGTGTCACCATGGGAATTAACAACATAGGCACTCTCATCATGAGCACTGTCACCATGAGCACTGACACCACGAGCACTGTCACCCAGGGCAGTGCCACCATGAGCACTGTCACCATAACTGTTGCTATGAGAATTGTAACCATGGGCAATTTCTCAATGAGTAATGTCACCATGTGTATTTTCACCTTGGGCACTCTCAAAGTAAACAGTATTACCATGAGCACTTTCACTGTGAACACTGTCACCATGGGCACTGGCACAATGTGGTGTGTCACCATGAGCCATGTCACCATGGGAAATGTCACCGTGAGAAGTGTCACCATAGGCAATGTCACCATGGGCAATGTCAGCATGGGAACTGCCATTTTGAGCACTGTCACCATGGGTACTGCAACCATGAGTACTGTCACCATGAGTAATTTAACCATTGGCAGTATGACCATGTGCACTGTCACCATGGGCACTATCACCATGACAACTCTCAGCGTGAGCACTGTCACTGTTGGAAATGGCACTGTGTGCAATTCCACCATGGGCAATGTCACCATGGACATTATCGCTGTGAGCACTGTCAATATGAGCACGTCAACATGAGCCCTGTCACCATGGGCAATGTCACTGTGAGAAGTGTCACTATAGGCAATGTCACCGTGGGCACTGTCACCATGGTCACTGCCACCACTGTCACTGTCATTTTGAGCACTGTCACCATGGGTACTGCAACCATGAGCGCTGTCACCATGAGCACTGTCACCATTGCAAGTATCACCATGTGCACTGTCACCATGGGCACTATCACAATGAGAACTGTCAGCATGGGCACTGTCACTCTTGGCAATGTCACCATGGGCACTATCACTGTGAGCACTGTCAACATGAGCACATCACCATGGGCACTGTCAACATGGGTACTATCTCGAAGGTCAATGTCACCATGAGCATTGTCAGGAAGGGCAATTTCACCATGAACACTGTCACCAAAGGCACTATCACCATGAGCAATGTCACTGTGGGCCGTGTCACCAGGGGCACTATCACCATGGTTAATGTTCTCATTGGCACTTTCCCCGTGAGCACTGTCACCCTGGGCACTGTCATCATGGGCACGGTCACCGTGAGCACTATCTCCATGAGCACAGCCACTGTGAACACCATCACCATAATCACTGGCCTCATCGGTACTGTCACCATGAGCACTGCCACAATGAGCACTGTCAGCATGGGCACTTCCCCCATGAGCACTGTCACTATGAGAACTGCTAGCATGGGTATTTTCACCATGAGTACTGTCACCCTCTGTATTGTCACCATTTGCACTGTCACCATCAGGACTATTACCGTGAGTGCTATCACCGTGAGATCTCTCACCATGGTCACTGTCACCATGGCACCTTGCACAATGCGTGCTGTCAACATGAGTGCTGTCACCATTGGCACTATCACCGTGAGCATTCTCACTGTGGTCAGAGTCAACATGGGCTCTGTCACCATGAGCACTGTCACCATAGGCAATGTCACCGTGGTCAGTGTCACCATGAGCAATGTCTCCATGGGCACTCCTACAGTGGGCACTGTCACTGTGCGAACTGTCACCATGGTTACTGCCACTATGAGCAGTGTCTCTGTGAGTACTGTCAGCATGGGTTTTTACCGTGAGCACTGTCACCATGAGCCCTGTCTCCATTTTGCAGTGCCACCATGTGCACTACCACCATGTGCACTCTCACCATGGGCACTATCACCGATAACACTGTCACCATAAGTACTGTCTGCATGGGCACTGTCACCAAGGGCACGGCCAACATGTGACCTGTAACCATTGTCAGTGTCACTGTGAGAAGTGTCACCATGGGAATTAACAACATAGGCACTCTCATCATGAGCACTGTCACCATGAGCACTGACATCACGAGCACTGTCACCCAGGGCAGTGCCATCGTGAGCACTGTCACCATAACTGTTGCTATGAGAATTGTAACCATGGGCAATTTCTCAATGAGTAATGTCACCATGTGTATTTTCACCTTGGGCACTCTCAAAGTAAACAGTATTACCATGAGCACTTTCACTGTGAACACTGTCACCATGGGCACTGGCACAATGTGGTGTGTCACCATGAGCCATGTCACCATGGGAAATGTCACCGTGAGAAGTGTCACCATAGGCAATGTCACCATGGGCAATGTCAGCATGGGAACTGCCATTTTGAGCACTGTCACCATGGGTACTGCAACCATGAGTACTGTCACCATGAGTAATTTAACCATTGGCAGTATGACCATGTGCACTGTCACCATGGGCACTATCACCATGACAACTCTCAGCGTGAGCACTGTCACTGTTGGAAATGGCATTGTGTGCAATTCCACCATGGGCAATGTCACCATGGACATTATCGCTGTGAGCACTGTCAATATGAGCACGTCAACATGAGCCCTGTCACCATGGGCAATGTCACTGTGAGAAGTGTCACTATAGGCAATGTCACCGTGGGCACTGTCACCATGGTCACTGCCACCACTGTCACTGTCATTTTGAGCACTGTCACCATGGGTACTGCAACCATGAGCGCTGTCACCATGAGCACTGTCACCATTGCAAGTATCACCATGTGCACTGTCACCATGGGCACTATCACAATGAGAACTGTCAGCATGGGCACTGTCACTCTTGGCAATGTCACAATGGGCACTATCACTGTGAGCACTGTCAACATGAGCACGTCACCATGGGCACTGTCAACATGGGTACTATCTCGAAGGTCAATGTCACCATGAGCATTGTCAGGATGGGCAACTTCACCGTGAGCACTGTCACCAATGGCACTATCACCATGTGCAATGTCACTGTGGGCCGTGTCACCAGGGGCACTATCACCATGGTTAATGTTATCATTGGCAATTTCCCCTTGAGCACTGTCACCCTGGGCACTGTCATCATGGGCACGGTCACCGTGAGCACTATCTCCATGAGCACAGCCACTGTGAACACCATCACCATAATCACTGGCCTCATCGGTACTGTCACCATGAGCACTGCCACAATGAGCACTGTCAGCATGGGCACATCCCCCATGAGCACTGTCACTATGAGAACTGCTACCATGGGTATTTTCACCATGTGTACTGTCACCCTGTGTATTGTCACCATTTGCACTGTCACCATGAGGACTATTACCGTGAGCGCTATCACCGTGAGATCTCTCACCATGGTCACTGTCACCATGGCACCTTGCACAATGGGGGCTGTCAACATGAGTGCTTTCACCATTGGCACTATCACTGTGAGCATTCTCACTGTGGTCAGTGTCACCATGGGCACTGTCACCATGAGCACTGTCACCATAGGCAATGTCACCATGGTCAGTGTCACCATGAGCACTGTCAACATGGGCACTCATACAGTGGGCACTGTCACTGTGAGCACTGTCACCTTGGGTACTGCCACCATGAGCGCTGTCACCATGAGCACTGTCACCATTGCGAGTATCACAATGTGCACTGTCACCATGGGCACTGGCACAATGTCGTGTGTCACCTTGAGCAATGTCACCATGGGAAATGTCACCGTGTGATATGTCACCATAGGCAATGTCACCATGGTCAATGTCACCATGGGAAATGCCATTTTGCACACTGTCACCATGGGTACTGAAACCATGAGTACTGTCACCATTGGCAGTATGACCATGTGCACTGTCACCATGGGCACTATCACCATGACAACTCTCAGCGTGAGCACTGTCACTGTGGGAACTGGCATTGTGTGCAATTCCACCATGGGCAATGTCACCATGGGCACTATCACTGTGAGCACTGTCAATATAAGCACGTCAACATGAGCCCTTTCACCATTGGCAATGTCACCGTGAGAAGTGTCACTATAGGCGATGTCACCGTGGGCACTGTCACCATGGTCACTGCCACCACTGTCACTGTCATTTTGAGCACTGTCACCATGGGTATTGCAACCATGAGCACTGTCACCATGAGCACTGTCACCATTGCGATTATCACCATGTGTACTGTCACCATGGGCTCTATCACAATGAGAACTGTCAGCGTGGGCACTGTCACTGTTGGCAAGGGCACCGTGGGCACTTCCACCATGGGCAATGTCACCATGGGCACTATCACTGTGAGCACTGTCAACATGAGCACGTCACCATGGGCACTGTCAACATGGGTACTATCACGAAGGGCAATGTCACCATGAGGATTGTCAGGAAGGGCAATTTCACCATGAGCACTGTCACCAAAGGCACTATCACCATGAGCAATGTCACTGTGGGCCGTGTCACCAGGGGCACTATCACCATGGTTAATGTTCTCATTGGCACTTTCCCCGTGAGCACTGTCACCCTGGGCACTGTCATCATGGGCACGGTCACCGTGAGCACTATCTCCATGAGCACAGCCACTGTGAACACCATCACCATAATCACTGGCCTCATCGGTACTGTCACCATGAGCACTGCCACAATGAGCACTGTCAGCATGGGCACAACCCCATGAGCACTGTCACTATGAGAACTGCTAGCATGGGTATTTTCAACATGAGTACTGTCACCCTCTGTATTGTCACCATTTGCACTGTCACCATCAGGACTATTACCGTGAGTGCTATCACCGTGAGATCTCTCACCATGGTCACTGTCACCATGGCACCTTGCACAATGGGGGCTGTCAACATGAGTGCTGGCACCATTGGCACTATCACTGTGAGCATTCTCACTGTGGTCAGTGTCACCATGGGCACTGTCACCATGAGCACTGTCACCATAGGCAATGTCACCATGGTCAGTGTCACCATGAGCACTGTCAACATGGGCACTCATACAGTGGGCACTGTCACTGTGAGCACTGTCACCTTGGGTACTGCCACCATGAGCGCTGTCACCATGAGCACTGTCACCATTGCGAGTATCACAATGTGCACTGTCACCATGGGCACTGGCACAATGTCGTGTGTCACCTTGAGCAATGTCACCATGGGAAATGTCACCGTGAGATGTGTCACCATAGGCAATGTCACCATGGGCAATGTCACCATGGGAAATGCCATTTTGCACACTGTCACCATGGGTACTGCAACCATGAGTACTGTCACCATTGGCAGTATGACCATGTGCACTGTCACCATGGGCACTATCACCATGACAACTCAGCGTGAGCACTGTCACTGTGGGAACTGGCATTGTGTGCAATTCCACCATGGGCAATGTCACCATGGGCACTATCACTGTGAGCACTGTCAATATAAGCACGTCAACATGAGCCCTGTCACCATTGGCAATGTCACCGTGAGAAGTGTCACTATAGGCGATGTCACCGTGGGCACTGTCACCATGGTCACTGCCACCACTGTCACTGTCATTTTGAGCACTGTCACCATGGGTATTGCAACCATGAGCACTGTCACCATGAGCACTGTCACCATTGCGATTATCACCATGTGTACTGTCACCATGGGCACTATCACAATGAGAACTGTCAGCGTGGGCACTGTCACTGTTGGCAAGGGCACCGTGGGCACTTCCACCATGGGCAATGTCACCATGGGCACTATCACTGTGAGCACTGTCAACATGAGCACGTCACCATGGGCACTGTCACCATGGGCAATGTCACTGTGAGAAGTGTCACTATAGGCAATGTCACCGTGGGCACTGTCACCATGGTCACTGCCACCACTGTCACTGTCATTTTGAGCACTGTCACCATGGGTACTGCAACCATGAGCGCTGTCACCATGAGCACTGTCACCATTGCAAGTATCACCATGTGCACTGTCACCATGGGCACTATCACAATGAGAACTGTCAGCATGGGCACTGTCACTCTTGGCAATGTCACCATGGGCACTATCACTTTGAGCACTGTCAACATGAGCACGTCACCATGGGCACTGTCAACATGGGTACTATCTCGAAGGTCAGTGTCACCATGAGCATTGTCAGGATGGGCAACTTCACCGTGAGCACTGTCACTAATGGCACTATCACCATGAGCAATGTCACTGTGGGCCGTGTCACCGGGGGCACTATCACCATGGTTAATGTTATCATTGGCACTTTCCCCGTGAGCACTGTCACCCTGGGCACTGCCATCATGGGCACGGTCACCATGAGCACTATCTCCATGAGCACAGCCACTGTGAACACCATCACCATAATCACTGGCCTCATCGGTACTGTCACCATGAGCACTGCCACAATGAGCAGTGTCAGCATGGGCACTTCCCCCATGAGCACTGTCACTATGAGAACTGCTAGCATGGGTATTTTCACCATGAGTACTGTCACCCTCTGTATTGTCACCATTTTCACTGTCACCATCAGGACTATTACCGTGAGTGCTATCACCGTGAGATCTCTCACCATGGTCACTGTCACCATGGCACCTTGCACAATGCGTGCTGTCAACATGAGTGCTGTCACCATTGGCACTATCACCGTGAGCATTCTCACTGTGGTCAGAGTCAACATGGGCTCTGTCACCATGAGCACTGTCACCATAGGCAATGTCACCGTGGTCAGTGTCACCATGAGCAATGTCTCCATGGGCACTCCTACAGTGGGCACTGTCACTGTGCGAACTGTCACCATGGTTACTGCCACTATGAGCAGTGTCTCTGTGAGTACTGTCAGCATGGGTTTTTACCGTGAGCACTGTCACCATGAGCCCTGTCACCATTTTTCAGTGCCACCATGTGCACTACCACCATGTGCACTCTCACCATGGGCACTATCACCGATAACACTGTCACCATAAGTACTGTCTGCATGGGCACTGTCACCAAGGGCACGGCCAACATGTGACCTGTAACCATTGTCAGTGTCACTGTGAGAAGTGTCACCATGGGAATTAACAACATAGGCACTCTCATCATGAGCACTGTCACCATGAGCACTGACACCACGAGCACTGTCACCCAGGGCAGTGCCACCATGAGCACTGTCACCATAACTGTTGCTATGAGAATTGTAACCATGGGCAATTTCTCAATGAGTAATGTCACCATGTGTATTTTCACCTTGGGCACTCTCAAAGTAAACAGTATTACCATGAGCACTTTCACTGTGAACACTGTCACCATGGGCACTGGCACAATGTGGTGTGTCACCATGAGCCATGTCACCATGGGAAATGTCACTGTGAGAAGTGTCACCATAGGCAATGTCACCATGGGCAATGTCAGCATGGGAACTGCCATTTTGAGCACTCTCACCATGGGTAATGCAACCATGAGTACTGTCACCATGAGTAATTTAACAATTGGCTGTATGACCATGTGCACTGTCACCATGGGCACTATCACCATGACAACTCTCAGCGTGAGCACTGTCACTGTTGGAAATGGCATTGTGTGCAGTTCCACAATGGGCAATGTCACCATGGACATTATCGCTGTGAGCACTGTCAATATGAGCACGTCAACATGAGCCCTGTCACCATGGGCAATGTCACTGTGAGAAGTGTCACTATAGGCAATGTCACCGTGGGCACTGTCACCATGGTCACTGCCACCACTGTCACTGTCATTTTGAGCACTGTCACCATGGGTACTGCAACCATGAGCGCTGTCACCATGAGCACTGTCACCATTGCAAGTATCACCATGTGCACTGTCACCATGGGCACTATCACAATGAGAACTGTCAGCATGGGCACTGTCACTCTTGGCAATGTCACCATGGGCACTATCACTGTGAGCACTGTCAACATGAGCACGTCACCATGGGCACTGTCAACATGGGTACTATCTCGAAGGTCAATGTCACCATGAGCATTGTCAGGATGGGCAACTTCACCGTGAGCACTGTCACCAATGGCACTATCACCATGAGCAATGTCACTGTGGGCCGTGTCACCAGGGGCACTATCACCATGGTTAATGTTATCATTGGCAATTTCCCCTTGAGCACTGTCACCCTGGGCACTGTCATCATGGGCACGGTCACCGTGAGCACTATCTCCATGAGCACAGCCACTGTGAACACCATCACCATAATCACTGGCCTCATCGGTACTGTCACCATGAGCACTGCCACAATGAGCACTGTCAGCATGGGCACATCCCCCATGAGCACTGTCACTATGAGAACTGCTACCATGGGTATTTTCACCATGTGTACTGTCACCCTGTGTATTGTCACCATTTGCACTGTCACCATGAGGACTATTACCGTGAGCGCTATCACCGTGAGATCTCTCACCATGGTCACTGTCACCATGGCACCTTGCACAATGGGGGCTGTCAACATGAGTGCTTTCACCATTGGCACTATCACTGTGAGCATTCTCACTGTGGTCAGTGTCACCATGGGCACTGTCACCATGAGCACTGTCACCATAGGCAATGTCACCATGGTCAGTGGCACCATGAGCACTGTCAACATGGGCACTCATACAGTGGGCACTGTCACTGTGAGCACTGTCACCTTGGGTACTGCCACCATGAGCGCTGTCACCATGAGCACTGTCACCATTGCGAGTATCACAATGTGCACTGTCACCATGGGCACTGGCACAATGTCGTGTGTCACCTTGAGCAATGTCACCATGGGAAATGTCACCGTGAGATGTGTCACCATAGGCAATGTCACCATGGGCAATGTCACCATGGGAAATGCCATTTTGCACACTGTCACCATGGGTACTGCAACCATGAGTACTGTCACCATTGGCAGTATGACCATGTGCACTGTCACCATGGGCACTATCACCATGACAACTCTCAGCGTGAGCACTGTCACTGTGGGAACTGGCATTGTGTGCAATTCCACCATGGGCAATGTCACCATGGGCACTATCACTGTGAGCACTGTCAATATAAGCACGTCAACATGAGCCCTGTCACCATTGGCAATGTCACCGTGAGAAGTGTCACTATAGGCGATGTCACCGTGGGCACTGTCACCATGGTCACTGCCACCACTGTCACTGTCATTTTGAGCACTGTCACCATGGGTATTGCAACCATGAGCACTGTCACCATGAGCACTGTCACCATTGCGATTATCACCATGTGTACTGTCACCATGGGCACTATCACAATGAGAACTGTCACCGTGGGCACTGTCACTGTTGGCAAGGGCACCGTGGGCACTTCCACCATGGGCAATGTCACCATGGGCACTGTCACTGTGAGCACTGTCAACATGAGCATGTCACCATGGGCACTGTCAACATGGGTACTATCACGAAGGGCAATGTCACCATGAGGATTGTCAGGAAGGGCAATTTCACCATGAGCACTGTCACCAAAGGCACTATCACCATGAGCAATGTCACTGTGGGCCGTGTCACCAGGGGCACTATCACCATGATTAATGTTCTCATTGGCACTTTCCCCTAGAGCACTGTCACCCTGGGCACTGTCATCATGGGCACGGTCACCGTGAGCACTATCTCCATGAGCACAGCCACTGTGAACACCATCACCATAATCACTGGCCTCATCGGTACTCTCACCATGAGCACTGCCACAATGAGCACTGTCAGCATGGGCACTTCCCCCATGAGCACTTTCACTATGAGAACTGCTAGCATGGGTATTTTCACCATGAGTACTGTCACCCTCTGTATTGTCACCATTTGCACTGTCACCATCAGGACTATTACCGTGAGTGCTATCACCGTGAGATCTCTCACCATGGTCACTGTCACCATGGCACCTTGCACAATGCGTGCTGTCAACATGAGTGCTGTCACCATTGGCACTATCACCGTGAGCATTCTCACTGTGGTCAGAGTCAACATGGGCTCTGTCACCATGAGCACTGTCACCATAGGCAATGTCACCGTGGTCAGTGTCACCATGAGCAATGTCTCCATGGGCACTCCTACAGTGGGCACTGTCACTGTGCGAACTGTCACCATGGTTACTGCCACTATGAGCAGTGTCTCTGTGAGTACTGTCAGCATGGGTTTTTACCTTGAGCACTGTCACCATGAGCCCTGTCACCATTCTTCAGTGCCACCATGTGCACTACCACCATGTGCACTCTCACCATGGGCACTATCACCGATAACACTGTCACCATAAGTACTGTCTGCATGGGCACTGTCACCAAGGGCACGGCCAACATGTGACCTGTAACCATTGTCAGTGTCACTGTGAGAAGTGTCACCATGGGAATTAACAACATAGGCACTCTCATCATGAGCACTGTCACCATGAGCACTGACACCACGAGCACTGTCACCCAGGGCAGTGCCACCATGAGCACTGTCACCATAACTGTTGCTATGAGAATTGTAACCATGGGCAATTTCTCAATGAGTAATGTCACCATGTGTATTTTCACCTTGGGCACTCTCAAAGTAAACAGTATTACCATGAGCACATTCACTGTGAACACTGTCACCATGGGCACTGGCACAATGTGGTGTGTCACCATGAGCCATGTCACCATGGGAAATGTCACCGTGAGAAGTGTCACCATAGGCAATGTCACCATGGGCAATGTCAGCATGGGAACTGCCATTTTGAGCACTGTCACCATGGGTACTGCAACCATGAGTACTGTCACCATGAGTAATTTAACCATTGGCAGTATGACCATGTGCACTGTCACCATGCGCACTATCACCATGACAACTCTCAGCGTGAGCACTGTCACTGTTGGAAATGGCATTGTGTGCAATTCCACCATGGGCAATGTCACCATGGACATTATCGCTGTGAGCACTGTCAATATGAGCACGTCAACATGAGCCCTGTCACCATGGGCAATGTCACTGTGAGAAGTGTCACTATAGGCAATGTCACCGTGGGCACTGTCACCATGGTCACTGCCACCACTGTCACTGTCATTTTGAGCACTGTCACCATGGGTACTGCAACCATGAGCGCTGTCACCATGAGCACTGTCACCATTGCAAGTATCACCATGTGCACTGTCACCATGGGCACTATCACAATGAGAACTGTCAGCATGGGCACTGTCACTCTTGGCAATGTCACCATGGGCACTATCACTTTGAGCACTGTCAACATGAGCACGTCACCATGGGCACTGTCAACATGGGTACTATCTCGAAGGTCAATGTCACCATGAGCATTGTCAGGATGGGCAACTTCACCGTGAGCACTGTCACCAATGGCACTATCACCATGAGCAATGTCACTATGGGCAGTGTCACCGGGGGCACTATCACCATGGTTAATGTTATCATTGGCACTTTCCCCGTGAGCACTGTCACCCTGGGCACTGTCATCATGGGCACGGTCACCGTGAGCACTATCTCCATGAGCACAGCCACTGTGAACACCATCACCATAATCACTGGCCTCATCGGTACTGTCACCATGAGCACTGCCACAATGAGCACTGTCAGCATGGGCACTTCCCCCATGAGCACTGTCACTATGAGAACTGCTAGAATGGGTATTTTCACCATGAGTACTGTCACCCTCTGTATTGTCACCATTTGCACTGTCACCATCAGGACTATTACCGTGAGTGCTATCACCGTGAGATCTCTCACCATGGTCACTGTCACCATGGCACCTTGCACAATGCGTGCTGTCAACATGAGTGCTGTCACCATTGGCACTATCACCGTGAGCATTCTCACTGTGGTCAGAGTCAACTTGGGCTCTGTCACCATGAGCACTGTCACCATAGGCAATGTCACCGTGGTCAGTGTCACCATGAGCAATGTCTCCATGGGCACTCCTACAGTGGGCACTGTCACTGTGCGAACTGTCACCATGGTTACTGCCACTATGAGCAGTGTCTCTGTGAGTACTGTCAGCATGGGTTTTTACCGTGAGCACTGTCACCATGAGCCCTGTCACCATTTTGCAGTGCCACCATGTGCACTACCACCATGTGCACTCTCACCATGGGCACTATCACCGATAACACTGTCACCATAAGTACTGTCTGCATGGGCACTGTCACCAAGGGCACGGCCAACATGTGACCTGTAACCATTGTCAGTGTCACTGTGAGAAGTGTCACCATGGGAATTAACAACATAGGCACTCTCATCATGAGCACTGTCACCATGAGCACTGACACCACGAGCACTGTCACCCAGGGCAGTGCCACCATGAGCACTGTCACCATAACTGTTGCTATGAGAATTGTAACCATGGGCAATTTCTCAATGAGTAATGTCACCATGTGTATTTTCACCTTGGGCACTCTCAAAGTAAACAGTATTACCATGAGCACTTTCACTGTGAACACTGTCACCATGGGCACTGGCACAATGTGGTGTGTCACCATGAGCCATGTCACCATGGGAAATGTCACCGTGAGAAGTGTCACCATAGGCAATGTCACCATGGGCAATGTCAGCATGGGAACTGCCATTTTGAGCACTGTCACCATGGGTACTGCAACCATGAGTACTGTCACCATGAGTAATTTAACCATTGGCAGTATGACCATGTGCACTGTCACCATGGGCACTATCACCATGACAACTCTCAGCGTGAGCACTGTCACTGTTGGAAATGGCACTGTGTGCAATTCCACCATGGGCAATGTCACCATGGACATTATCGCTGTGAGCACTGTCAATATGAGCACGTCAACATGAGCCCTGTCACCATGGGCAATGTCACTGTGAGAAGTGTCACTATAGGCAATGTCACCGTGGGCACTGTCACCATGGTCACTGCCACCAAAGTCACTGTCATTTTGAGCACTGTCACCATGGGTACTGCAACCATGAGCGCTGTCACCATGAGCACTGTCACCATTGCAAGTATCACCATGTGCACTGTCACCATGGGCACTATCACAATGAGAACTGTCAGCATGGGCACTGTCACTCTTGGCAATGTCACCATGGGCACTATCACTGTGAGCACTGTCAACATGAGCACGCCACCATGGGCACTGTCAACATGGGTACTATCTCGAAGGTCAATGTCACCATGAGCATTGTCAGGAAGGGCAATTTCACCATGAGCACTGTCACCAAAGGCACTATCACCATGAGCAATGTCACTGTGGGCCGTGTCACCAGGGGCACTATCACCATGGTTAATGTTCTCATTGGCACTTTCCCCGTGAGCACTGTCACCCTGGGCACTGTCATCATGGGCACGGTCACCGTGAGCACTATCTCCATGAGCACAGCCACTGTGAACACCATCACCATAATCACTGGCCTCATCGGTACTGTCACCATGAGCACTGCCACAATGAGCACTGTCAGCATGGGCACTTCCCCCATGAGCACTGTCACTATGAGAACTGCTAGCATGGGTATTTTCACCATGAGTACTGTCACCCTCTGTATTGTCACCATTTGCACTGTCACCATCAGGACTATTACCGTGAGTGCTATCACCGTGAGATCTCTCACCATGGTCACTGTCACCATGGCACCTTGCACAATGCGTGCTGTCAACATGAGTGCTGTCACCATTGGCACTATCACCGTGAGCATTCTCACTGTGGTCAGAGTCAACATGGGCTCTGTCACCATGAGCACTGTCACCATAGGCAATGTCACCGTGGTCAGTGTCACCATGAGCAATGTCTCCATGGGCACTCCTACAGTGGGCACTGTCACTGTGCGAACTGTCACCATGGTTACTGCCACTATGAGCAGTGTCTCTGTGAGTACTGTCAGCATGGGTTTTTACCGTGAGCACTGTCACCATGAGCCCTGTCTCCATTTTGCAGTGCCACCATGTGCACTACCACCATGTGCACTCTCACCATGGGCACTATCACCGATAACACTGTCACCATAAGTACTGTCTGCATGGGCACTGTCACCAAGGGCACGGCCAACATGTGACCTGTAACCATTGTCAGTGTCACTGTGAGAAGTGTCACCATGGGAATTAACAACATAGGCACTCTCATCATGAGCACTGTCACCATGAGCACTGACACCACGAGCACTGTCACCCAGGGCAGTGCCACCGTGAGCACTGTCACCATAACTGTTGCTATGAGAATTGTAACCATGGGCAATTTCTCAATGAGTAATGTCACCATGTGTATTTTCACCTTGGGCACTCTCAAAGTAAACAGTATTACCATGAGCACTTTCACTGTGAACACTGTCACCATGGGCACTGGCACAATGTGGTGTGTCACCATGAGCCATGTCACCATGGGAAATGTCACCGTGAGAAGTGTCACCATAGGCAATGTCACCATGGGCAATGTCACCATGGGAACTGCCATTTTGAGCACTGTCACCATGGGTACTGCAACCATGAGTACTGTCACCTTGAGTAATTTAACCATTGGCAGTATGACCATGTGCACTGTCACCATGGGCACTATCACCATGACAACTCTCAGCGTGAGCACTGTCACTGTTGGAAATGGCATTGTGTGCAATTCCACCATGGGCAATGTCACCATGGACATTATCGCTGTGAGCACTGTCAATATGAGCACGTCAACATGAGCCCTGTCACCATGGGCAATGTCACTGTGAGAAGTGTCACTATAGGCAATGTCACCGTGGGCACTGTCACCATGGTCACTGCCACCACTGTCACTGTCATTTTGAGCACTGTCACCATGGGTACTGCAACCATGAGCGCTGTCACCATGAGCACTGTCACCATTGCAAGTATCACCATGTGCACTGTCACCATGGGCACTATCACAATGAGAACTGTCAGCATGGGCACTGTCACTCTTGGCAATGTCACCATGGGCACTATCACTTTGAGCACTGTCAACATGAGCACGTCACCATGGGCACTGTCAACATGGGTACTATCTCGAAGGGCAATGTCACCATGAGCATTGTCAGGATGGGCAACCTCACCGTGAGCACTGTCACCAATGGCACTATCACCATGAGCAATGTCACTGTGGACCGTGTCACCAGGGGCACTATCACCATGGTTAATGTTATCATTGGCAATTTCCCCGTGAGCACTGTCACCCTGGGCACTGTCATCATGGGCACGGTCACCATGAGCACTATCTCTATGAGCACAGCCACTGTGAACACCATCACCATAATCACTGGCCTCATCGGTACTGTCACCATGAGCACTGCCACAATGAGCACTGTCAGCATGGGCACATCCCCCATGAGCACTGTCACTATGAGAACTGCTACCATGGGTATTTTCACCATGTGTACTGTCACCCTGTGTATTGTCACCATTTGCACTGTCACCATGAGGACTATTACCGTGAGCGCTATCACCGTGAGATCTCTCACCATGGTCACTGTCACCATGGCACCTTGCACAATGGGGGCTGTCAACATGAGTGCTGGCACCATTGGCACTATCACTGTGAGCATTCTCACTGTGGTCAGTGTCACCATGGGCACTGTCACCATGAGCACTGTCACCATAGGCAATGTCACCATGGTCAGTGTCACCATGAGCACTGTCAACATGGGCACTCATACAGTGGGCACTGTCACTGTGAGCACTGTCACCTTGGGTACTGCCACCATGAGCGCTGTCACCATGAGCACTGTCACCATTGCGAGTATCACAATGTGCACTGTCACCATGGGCACTGGCACAATGTCGTGTGTCACCTTGAGCAATGTCACCATGGGAAATGTCACCGTGAGATGTGTCACCATAGGCAATGTCACCATGGGCAATGTCACCATGGGAAATGCCATTTTGCACACTGTCACCATGGGTACTGCAACCATGAGTACTGTCACCATTGGCAGTATGACCATGTGCACTGTCACCATGGGCACTATCACCATGACAACTCTCAGCGTGAGCACTGTCACTGTGGGAACTGGCATTGTGTGCAATTCCACCATGGGCAATGTCACCATGGGCACTATCACTGTGAGCACTGTCAATATAAGCACGTCAACATGAGCCCTGTCACCATTGGCAATGTCACCGTGAGAAGAGTCACTATAGGCGATGTCACCGTGGGCACTGTCACCATGGTCACTGCCACCGCTGTCACTGTCATTTTGAGCACTGTCACCATGGGTATTGCAACCATGAGCACTGTCACCATGAGCACTGTCACCATTGCGATTATCACCATGTGTACTGTCACCATGGGCACTATCACAATGAGAACTGTCAGCGTGGGCACTGTCACTGTTGGCAAGGGCACCGTGGAAACTTCCACCATGGGCAATGTCACCATGGGCACTATCACTGTGAGCACTGTCAACATGAGCACGTCACCATGGGCACTGTCACCATGGGCAATGTCACTGTGAGATGTGTCACTATAGGCAATGTCACCGTGGGCACTGTCACCATGGTCACTGCCACCACTGTCACTGTCATTTTGAGCACTGTCACCATGGGTACTGCAACCATGAGCGCTGTCACCATGAGCACTGTCACCATTGCAAGTATCAACATGTGCACTGTCACCATGGGCACTATCACAATGAGAACTGTCAGCATGGGCACTGTCACTCTTGGCAATGTCACCATGGGCACTATCACTGTGAGCACTGTCAACATGAGCACGTCACCATGGGCACTGTCAACATGGGTACTATCTCGAAGGTCAATGTCACCATGAGCATTGTCAGGATGGGCAACTTCACCGTGAGCACTGTCACTAATGGCACTATCACCATGAGCAATGTCACTGTGGGCCGTGTCACCGAGGGCACTATCACCATGGTTAATGTTATCATTGGCACTTTCCCCGTGAGCACTGTCACCCTGGGCACTGCCATCATGGGCACGGTCACCGTGAGCACTATCTCCATGAGCACAGCCACTGTGAACACCATCACCATAATCACTGGCCTCATCGGTACTGTCACCATGAGCACTGCCACAATGAGCACTGCCAGCATGGGCACTTCCCCCATGAGCACTGTCACTATGAGAACTGCTAGCATGGGTATTTTCACCATGAGTACTGTCACCCTCTGTATTGTCACCATTTGCACTGTCACCATCAGGACTATTACCGTGAGTGCTATCACCGTGAAATCTCTCACCATGGTCACTGTCACCATGGCACCTTGCACAATGCGTGCTGTCAACATGAGTGCTGTCACCATTGGCACTATCACCGTGAGCATTCTCACTGTGGTCAGAGTCAACATGGGCTCTGTCACCATGAGCACTGTCACCATAGGCAATGTCACCGTGGTCAGTGTCACCATGAGCAATGTCTCCATGGGCACTCCTACAGTGGGCACTGTCACTGTGCGAACTGTCACCATGGTTACTGCCACTATGAGCAGTGTCTCTGTGAGTACTGTCAGCATGGGTTTTTACCGTGAGCACTGTCACCATGAGCCCTGTCACAATTTTTCAGTGCCACCATGTGCACTACCACCATGTGCACTCTCACCATGGGCACTATCACCGATAACACTGTCACCATAAGTACTGTCTGCATGGGCACTGTCACCAAGGGCACGGCCAACATGTGACCTGTAACCATTGTCAGTGTCACTGTGAGAAGTGTCACCATGGGAATTAACAACATAGGCACTCTCATCATGAGCACTGTCACCATGAGCACTGACACCACGAGCACTGTCCCCCAGGGCAGTGCCATCGTGAGCACTGTCACCATAACTGTTGCTATGAGAATTGTAACCATGGGCAATTTCTCAATGAGTAATGTCACCATGTGTATTTTCACCTTGGGCACTCTCAAAGTAAACAGTATTACCATGAGCACTTTCACTGTGAACACTGTCACCATGGGCACTGGCACAATGTGGTGTGTCACCATGAGCCATGTCACCATGGGAAATGTCACCGTGAGAAGTGTCACCATAGGCAATGTCAGCATGGGAACTGCCATTTTGAGCACTGTCACCATGGGTACTGCAACCATGAGTACTGTCACCATGAGTAATTTAACCATTGGCAGTATGACCATGTGCACTGTCACCATGGGCACTATCACCATGACAACTCTCAGCGTGAGCACTGTCCCTGTTGGAAATGGCATTGTGTGCAATTCCACCATGGGCAATGTCACCATGGACATTATCGCTGTGAGCACTGTCAATATGAGCACGTCAACATGAGCCCTGTCACCATGGGCAATGTCACTGTGAAAAGTGTCACTATAGGCAATGTCACCGTGGGCACTGTCACCATGGTCACTGCCACCACTGTCACTGTCATTTTGAGCACTGTCACCATGGGTACTGCAACCATGAGCGCTGTCACCATGAGCACTGTCACCATTGCAAGTATCACCATGTGCACTGTCACCATGGGCACTATCACAATGAGAACTGTCAGCATGGGCACTGTCACTCTTGGCAATGTCACAATGGGCACTATCACTGTGAGCACTGTCAACATGAGCACGTCACCATGGGCACTGTCAACATGGGTACTATCTCGAAGGTCAATGTCACCATGAGCATTGTCAGGATGGGCAACTTCACCGTGAGCACTGTCACCAATGGCACTATCACCATGAGCAATGTCACTGTGGGCCGTGTCACCAGGGGCACTATCACCATGGTTAATGTTATCATTGGCAATTTCCCCTTGGGCACTGTCACCCTGGGCACTGTCATCATGGGCACGGTCACCGTGAGCACTATCTCCATGAGCACAGCCACTGTGAACACCATCACCATAATCACTGGCCTCATCGGTACTGTCACCATGAGCACTGCCACAATGAGCACTGTCAGCATGGGCACATCCCCCATGAGCACTGTCACTATGAGAACTGCTACCATGGGTATTTTCACCATGTGTACTGTCACCCTGTGTATTGTCACCATTTGCACTGTCACCATGAGGACTATTACCGTGAGCGCTATCACCGTGAGATCTCTCACCATGGTCACTGTCACCATGGCACCTTGCACAATGGGGGCTGTCAACATGAGTGCTTTCACCATTGGCACTATCACTGTGAGCATTCTCACTGTGGTCAGTGTCACCATGGGCACTGTCACCATGAGCACTGTCACCATAGGCAATGTCACCATGCTCAGTGGCACCATGAGCACTGTCAACATGGGCACTCATACAGTGGGCACTGTCACTGTGAGCACTGTCACCTTGGGTACTGCCACCATGAGCGCTGTCACCATGAGCACTGTCACCATTGCGAGTATCAGAATGTGCACTGTCACCATGGGCACTGGCACAATGTCGTGTGTCACCTTGAGCAATGTCACCATGGGAAATGTCACCGTGTGATGTGTCACCATAGGCAATGTCACCATGGGCAATGTCACCATGGGAAATGCCATTTTGCACACTGTCACCATGGGTACTGCAACCATGAGTACTGTCACCATTGGCAGTATGACCATGTGCACTGTCACCATGGGCACTATCACCATGACAACTCTCAGCGTGAGCACTGTCACTGTGGGAACTGGCATTGTGTGCAATTCCACCATGGGCAATGTCACCATGGGCACTATCACTGTGAGCACTGTCAATATAAGCACGTCATCATGAGCCCTTTCACCATTGGCAATGTCACCGTGAGAAGTGTCACTATAGGCGATGTCACCGTGGGCACTGTCACCATGGTCACTGCCACCACTGTCACTGTCATTTTGAGCACTGTCACCATGGGTATTGCAACCATGAGCACTGTCACCATGAGCACTGTCACCATTGCGATTATCACCATGTGTACTGTCACCATGGGCTCTATCACAATGAGAACTGTCAGCGTGGGCACTGTCACTGTTGGCAAGGGCACCGTGGGCACTTCCACCATGGGCAATGTCACCATGGGCACTATCACTGTGAGCACTGTCAACATGAGCACGTCACCATGGGCACTGTCAACATGGGTACTATCACGAAGGGCAATGTCACCATGAGGATTGTCAGGAAGGGCAATTTCACCATGAGCACTGTCACCAAAGGCACTATCACCATGAGCAATGTCACTGTGGGCCGTGTCACCAGGGGCACTATCACCATGGTTAATGTTCTCATTGGCACTTTCCCCGTGAGCACTGTCACCCTGGGCACTGTCATCATGGGCACGGTCACCGTGAGCACTATCTCCATGAGCACAGCCACTGTGAACACCATCACCATAATCACTGGCCTCATCGGTACTGTCACCATGAGCACTGCCACAATGAGCACTGTCAGCATGGGCACAACCCCATGAGCACTGTCACTATGAGAACTGCTAGCATGGGTATTTTCACCATGAGTACTGTCACCCTCTGTATTGTCACCATTTGCACTGTCACCATCAGGACTATTACCGTGAGTGCTATCACCGTGAGATCTCTCACCATGGTCACTGTCACCATGGCACCTTGCACAATGGGGGCTGTCAACATGAGTGCTGGCACCATTGGCACTATCACTGTGAGCATTCTCACTGTGGTCAGTGTCACCATGGGCACTGTCACCATGAGCACTGTCACCATAGGCAATGTCACCATGGTCAGTGTCACCATGAGCACTGTCAACATGGGCACTCATACAGTGGGCACTGTCACTGTGAGCACTGTCACCTTGGGTACTGCCACCATGAGCGCTGTCACCATGAGCACTGTCACCATTGCGAGTATCACAATGTGCACTGTCACCATGGGCACTGGCACAATGTCGTGTGTCACCTTGAGCAATGTCACCATGGGAAATGTCACCGTGAGATGTGTCACCATAGGCAATGTCACCATGGGCAATGTCACCATGGGAAATGCCATTTTGCACACTGTCACCATGGGTACTGCAACCATGAGTACTGTCACCATTGGCAGTATGACCATGTGCACTGTCACCATGGGCACTATCACCATGACAACTCTCAGCGTGAGCACTGTCACTGTGGGAACTGGCATTGTGTGCAATTCCACCATGGGCAATGTCACCATGGGCACTATCACTGTGAGCACTGTCAATATAAGCACGTCAACATGAGCCCTGTCACCATTGGCAATGTCACCGTGAGAAGTGTCACTATAGGCGATGTCACCGTGGGCACTGTCACCATGGTCACTGCCACCACTGTCACTGTCATTTTGAGCACTGTCACCATGGGTATTGCAACCATGAGCACTGTCACCATGAGCACTGTCACCATTGCGATTATCACCATGTGTACTGTCACCATGGGCACTATCACAATGAGAACTGTCAGCGTGGGCACTGTCACTGTTGGCAAGGGCACCGTGGGCACTTCCACCATGGGCAATGTCACCATGGGCACTATCACTGTGAGCACTGTCAACATGAGCACGTCACCATGGGCACCGTCACCATGGGCAATGTCACTGTGAGAAGTGTCACTATAGGCAATGTCACCGTGGGCACTGTCACCATGGTCACTGCCACCACTGTCACTGTCATTTTGAGCACTGTCACCATGGGTACTGCAACCATGAGCGCTGTCACCATGAGCACTGTCACCATTGCAAGTATCACCATGTGCACTGTCACCATGGGCACTATCACAATGAGAACTGTCAGCATGGGCACTGTCACTCTTGGCAATGTCACCATGGGCACTATCACTTTGAGCACTGTCAACATGAGCACGTCACCATGGGCACTGTCAACATGGGTACTATCTCGAAGGTCAATGTCACCATGAGCATTGTCAGGATGGGCAACTTCACCGTGAGCACTGTCACTAATGGCACTATCACCATGAGCAATGTCACTGTGGGCCGTGTCACCGGGGGCACTATCACCATGGTTAATGTTATCATTGGCACTTTCCCCGTGAGCACTGTCACCCTGGGCACTGCCATCATGGGCACGGTCACCGTGAGCACTATCTCCATGAGCACAGCCACTGTGAACACCATCACCATAATCACTTGCCTCATCGGTACTGTCACCATGAGCACTGCCACAATGAGCACTGTCAGCATGGGCACTTCCCCCATGAGCACTGTCACTATGAGAACTGCTAGCATGGGTATTTTCACCATGAGTACTGTCACCCTCTGTATTGTCACCATTTGCACTGTCACCATCAGGACTATTACCGTGAGTGCTATCACCGTGAGATCTCTCACCATGGTCACTGTCACCATGGCACCTTGCACAATGCGTGCTGTCAACATGAGTGCTGTCACCATTGGCACTATCACCGTGAGCATTCTCACTGTGGTCAGAGTCAACATGGGCTCTGTCACCATGAGCACTGTCACCATAGGCAATGTCACCGTGGTCAGTGTCACCATGAGCAATGTCTCCATGGGCACTCCTACAGTGGGCACTGTCACTGTGCGAACTGTCACCATGGTTACTGCCACTATGAGCAGTGTCTCTGTGAGTACTGTCAGCATGGGTTTTTACCGTGAGCACTGTCACCATGAGCCCTGTCACCATTTTTCAGTGCCACCATGTGCACTACCACCATGTGCACTCTCACCATGGGCACTATCACCGATAACACTGTCACCATAAGTACTGTCTGCATGGGCACTGTCACCAAGGGCACGGCCAACATGTGACCTGTAACCATTGTCAGTGTCACTGTGAGAAGTGTCACCATGGGAATTAACAACATAGGCACTCTCATCATGAGCACTGTCACCATGAGCACTGACACCACGAGCACTGTCACCCAGGGCAGTGCCACCATGAGCACTGTCACCATAACTGTTGCTATGAGAATTGTAACCATGGGCAATTTCTCAATGAGTAATGTCACCATGTGTATTTTCACCTTGGGCACTCTCAAAGTAAACAGTATTACCATGAGCACTTTCACTGTGAACACTGTCACCATGGGCACTGGCACAATGTGGTGTGTCACCATGAGCCATGTCACCATGGGAAATGTCACTGTGAGAAGTGTCACCATAGGCAATGTCACCATGGGCAATGTCAGCATGGGAACTGCCATTTTGAGCACTCTCACCATGGGTACTGCAACCATGAGTACTGTCACCATGAGTAATTTAACAATTGGCTGTATGACCATGTGCACTGTCACCATGGGCACTATCACCATGACAACTCTCAGCGTGAGCACTGTCACTGTTGGAAATGGCATTGTGTGCAGTTCCACAATGGGCAATGTCACCATGGACATTATCGCTGTGAGCACTGTCAATATGAGCACGTCAACATGAGCCCTGTCACCATGGGCAATGTCACTGTGAGAAGTGTCACTATAGGCAATGTCACCGTGGGCACTGTCACCATGGTCACTGCCACCACTGTCACTGTCATTTTGAGCACTGTCACCATGGGTACTGCAACCATGAGCGCTGTCACCATGAGCACTGTCACCATTGCAAGTATCACCATGTGCACTGTCACCATGGGCACTATCACAATGAGAACTGTCAGCATGGGCACTGTCACTCTTGGCAATGTCACAATGGGCACTATCACTGTGAGCACTGTCAACATGAGCACGTCACCATGGGCACTGTCAACATGGGTACTATCTCGAAGGTCAATGTCACCATGAGCATTGTCAGGATGGGCAACTTCACCGTGAGCACTGTCACCAATGGCACTATCACCATGAGCAATGTCACTGTGGGCCGTGTCACCAGGGGCACTATCACCATGGTTAATGTTATCATTGGCAATTTCCCCTTGAGCACTGTCACCCTGGGCACTGTCATCATGGGCACGGTCACCGTGAGCACTATCTCCATGAGCACAGCCACTGTGAACACCATCACCATAATCACTGGCCTCATCGGTTCTGTCACCATGAGCACTGCCACAATGAGCACTGTCAGCATGGGCACATCCCCCATGAGCACTGTCACTATGAGAACTGCTACCATGGGTATTTTCACCATGTGTACTGTCACCCTGTGTATTGTCACCATTTGCACTGTCACCATGAGGACTATTACCGTGAGCGCTATCACCGTGAGATCTCTCACCATGGTCACTGTCACCATGGCACCTTGCACAATGGGGGCTGTCAACATGAGTGCTTTCACCATTGGCACTATCACTGTGAGCATTCTCACTGTGGTCAGTGTCACCATGGGCACTGTCACCATGAGCACTGTCACCATAGGCAATGTCACCATGGTCAGTGGCACCATGAGCACTGTCAACATGGGCACTCATACAGTGGGCACTGTCACTGTGAGCACTGTCACCTTGGGTACTGCCACCATGAGCGCTGTCATCATGAGCACTGTCACCATTGCGAGTATCACAATGTGCACTGTCACCATGGGCACTGGCACAATGTCGTGTGTCACCTTGAGCAATGTCACCATGGGAAATGTCACCGTGAGATGTGTCACCATAGGCAATGTCACCATGGGCAATGTCACCATGGGAAATGCCATTTTGCACACTGTCACCATGGGTACTGCAACCATGAGTACTGTCACCATTGGCAGTATGACCATGTGCACTGTCACCATGGGCACTATCACCATGACAACTCTCAGCGTGAGCACTGTCACTGTGGGAACTGGCATTGTGTGCAATTCCACCATGGGCAATGTCACCATGGGCACTATCACTGTGAGCACTGTCAATATAAGCACGTCAACATGAGCCCTGTCACCATTGGCAATGTCACCGTGAGAAGTGTCACTATAGGCGATGTCACCGTGGGCACTGTCACCATGGTCACTGCCACCACTGTCACTGTCATTTTGAGCACTGTCACCATGGGTATTGCAACCATGAGCACTGTCACCATGAGCACTGTCACCATTGCGATTATCACCATGTGTACTGTCACCATGGGCACTATCACAATGAGAACTGTCAGCGTGGGCACTGTCACTGTTGGCAAGGGCACCGTGGGCACTTCCACCATGGGCAATGTCACCATGGGCACTGTCACTGTGAGCACTGTCAACATGAGCACGTCACCATGGGCACTGTCAACATGGGTACTATCACGAAGGGCAATGTCACCATGAGGATTGTCAGGAAGGGCAATTTCACCATGAGCACTGTCACCAAAGGCACTATCACCATGAGCAATGTCACTGTGGGCCGTGTCACCAGGGGCACTATCACCATGATTAATGTTCTCATTGGCACTTTCCCCTAGAGCACTGTCACCCTGGGCACTGTCATCATGGGCACGGTCACCGTGAGCACTATCTCCATGAGCACAGCCACTGTGAACACCATCACCATAATCACTGGCCTCATCGGTACTCTCACCATGAGCACTGCCACAATGAGCACTGTCAGCATGGGCACTTCCCCCATGAGCACTTTCACTATGAGAACTGCTAGCATGGGTATTTTCACCATGAGTACTGTCACCCTCTGTATTGTCACCATTTGCACTGTCACCATCAGGACTATTACCGTGAGTGCTATCACCGTGAGATCTCTCACCATGGTCACTGTCACCATGGCACCTTGCACAATGCGTGCTGTCAACATGAGTGCTGTCACCATTGGCACTATCACCGTGAGCATTCTCACTGTGGTCAGAGTCAACATGGGCTCTGTCACCATGAGCACTGTCACCATAGGCAATGTCACCGTGGTCAGTGTCACCATGAGCAATGTCTCCATGGGCACTCCTACAGTGGGCACTGTCACTGTGCGAACTGTCACCATGGTTACTGCCACTATGAGCAGTGTCTCTGTGAGTACTGTCAGCATGGGTTTTTACCGTGAGCATTGTCACCATGAGCCCTGTCACCATTCTTCAGTGCCACCATGTGCACTACCACCATGTGCACTCTCACCATGGGCACTATCACCGATAACACTGTCACCATAAGTACTGTCTGCATGGGCACTGTCACCAAGGGCACGGCCAACATGTGACCTGTAACCATTGTCAGTGTCACTGTGAGAAGTGTCACCATGGGAATTAACAACATAGGCACTCTCATCATGAGCACTGTCACCATGAGCACTGACACCACGAGCACTGTCACCCAGGGCAGTGCCACCATGAGCACTGTCACCATAACTGTTGCTATGAGAATTGTAACCATGGGCAATTTCTCAATGAGTAATGTCACCATGTGTATTTTCACCTTGGGCACTCTCAAAGTAAACAGTATTACCATGAGCACTTTCACTGTGAACACTGTCACCAAGGGCACTGGCACAATGTGGTGTGTCACCATGAGCCATGTCACCATGGGAAATGTCACCGTGAGAAGTGTCAACATAGGCAATGTCACCATGGGCAATGTCACCATGGGAACTGCCATTTTGAGCACTGTCACCATGGGTACTGCAACCATGAGTACTGTCACCATGAGTAATTTAACCATTGGCAGTATGACCATGTGCACTGTCACCATGGGCACTATCACCATGACAACTCTCAGCGTGAGCACTGTCACTGTTGGAAATGGCACTGTGTGCAATTCCACCATGGGCAATGTCACCATGGACATTATCGCTGTGAGCACTGTCAATATGAGCACGTCAACATGAGCCCTGTCACCATGGGCAATGTCACTGTGAGAAGTGTCACTATAGGCAATGTCACCGTGGGCACTGTCACCATGGTCACTGCCACCACTGTCACTGTCATTTTGAGCACTGTCACCATGGGTACTGCAACCATGAGCGCTGTCACCATGAGCACTGTCACCATTGCAAGTATCACCATGTGCACTGTCACCATGGGCACTATCACAATGAGAACTGTCAGCATGGGCACTGTCACTCTTGGCAATGTCACCATGGGCACTATCACTGTGAGCACTGTCAACATGAGCACGTCACCATGGGCACTGTCAACATGGGTACTATCTCGAAGGTCAATGTCACCATGAGCATTGTCAGGAAGGGCAATTTCACCATGAACACTGTCACCAAAGGCACTATCACCATGAGCAATGTCACTGTGGGCCGTGTCACCAGGGGCACAATCACCATGGTTAATGTTCTCATTGGCACTTTCCCCGTGAGCACTGTCACCCTGGGCACTGTCATCATGGGCACGGTCACCGTGAGCACTATCTCCATGAGCACAGCCACTGTGAACACCATCACCATAATCACTGGCCTCATCGGTACTGTCACCATGAGCACTGCCACAATGAGCACTGTCAGCATGGGCACTTCCCCCATGAGCACTGTCACTATGAGAACTGCTAGCATGGGTATTTTCACCATGAGTACTGTCACCCTCTGTATTGTCACCATTTGCACTGTCACCATCAGGACTATTACCGTGAGTGCTATCACCGTGAGATCTCTCACCATGGTCACTGTCACCATGGCACCTTGCACAATGCGTGCTGTCAACATGAGTGCTGTCACCATTGGCACTATCACCGTGAGCATTCTCACTGTGGTCAGAGTCAACATGGGCTCTGTCACCATGAGCACTGTCACCATAGGCAATGTCACCGTGGTCAGTGTCACCATGAGCAATGTCTCCATGGGCACTCCTACAGTGGGCACTGTCACTGTGCGAACTGTCACCATGGTTACTGCCACTATGAGCAGTGTCTCTGTGAGTACTGTCAGCATGGGTTTTTACCGTGAGCACTGTCACCATGAGCCCTGTCTCCATTTTGCAGTGCCACCATGTGCACTACCACCATGTGCACTCTCACCATGGGCACTATCACCGATAACACTGTCACCATAAGTACTGTCTGCATGGGCACTGTCACCAAGGGCACGGCCAACATGTGACCTGTAACCATTGTCAGTGTCACTGTGAGAAGTGTCACCATGGGAATTAACAACATAGGCACTCTCATCATGAGCACTGTCACCATGAGCACTGACACCACGAGCACTGTCACCCAGGGCAGTGCCACCGTGAGCACTGTCACCATAACTGTTGCTATGAGAATTGTAACCATGGGCAATTTCTCAATGAGTAATGTCACCATGTGTATTTTCACCTTGGGCACTCTCAAAGTAAACAGTATTACCATGAGCACTTTCACTGTGAACACTGTCACCATGGGCACTGGCACAATGTGGTGTGTCACCATGAGCCATGTCACCATGGGAAATGTCACCGTGAGAAGTGTCACCATAGGCAATGTCACCATGGGCAATGTCACCATGGGAACTGCCATTTTGAGCACTGTCACCATGGGTACTGCAACCATGAGTACTGTCACCATGAGTAATTTAACCATTGGCAGTATGACCATGTGCACTGTCACCATGGGCACTATCACCATGACAACTCTCAGCGTGAGCACTGTCACTGTTGGAAATGGCATTGTGTGCAATTCCACCATGGGCAATGTCACCATGGACATTATCGCTGTGAGCACTGTCAATATGAGCACGTCAACATGAGCCCTGTCACCATGGGCAATGTCACTGTGAGAAGTGTCACTATAGGCAATGTCACCGTGGGCACTGTCACCATGGTCACTGCCACCACTGTCACTGTCATTTTGAGCACTGTCACCATGGGTACTGCAACCATGAGCGCTGTCACCATGAGCACTGTCACCATTGCAAGTATCACCATGTGCACTGTCACCATGGGCACTATCACAATGAGAACTGTCAGCATGGGCACTGTCACTCTTGGCAATGTCACCATGGGCACTATCACTTTGAGCACTGTCAACATGAGCACGTCACCATGGGCACTGTCAACATGGGTACTATCTCGAAGGTCAATGTCACCATGAGCATTGTCAGGATGGGCAACCTCACCGTGAGCACTGTCACCAATGGCACTATCACCATGAGCAATGTCACTGTGGACCGTGTCACCAGGGGCACTATCACCATGGTTAATGTTATCATTGGCAATTTCCCCGTGAGCACTGTCACCCTGGGCACTGTCATCATGGGCACGGTCACCATGAGCACTATCTCTATGAGCACAGCCACTGTGAACACCATCACCATAATCACTGGCCTCATCGGTACTGTCACCATGAGCACTGCCACAATGAGCACTGTCAGCATGGGCACATCACCCATGAGCACTGTCACTATGAGAACTGCTACCATGGGTATTTTCACCATGTGTACTGTCACCCTGTGTATTGTCACCATTTGCACTGTCACCATGAGGACTATTACCGTGAGCGCTATCACCGTGAGATCTCTCACCATGGTCACTGTCACCATGGCACCTTGCACAATGGGGGCGGTCAACATGAGTGCTGGCACCATTGGCACTATCACTGTGAGCATTCTCACTGTGGTCAGTGTCACCATGGGCACTGTCACCATGAGCACTGTCACCATAGGCAATGTCACCATGGTCAGTGTCACCATGAGCACTGTCAACATGGGCACTCATACAGTGGGCACTGTCACTGTGAGCACTGTCACCTTGGGTACTGCCACCATGAGCGCTGTCACCATGAGCACTGTCACCATTGCGAGTATCACAATGTGCACTGTCACCATGGGCACTGGCACAATGTCGTGTGTCACCTTGAGCAATGTCACCATGGGAAATGTCACCGTGAGATGTGTCACCATAGGCAATGTCACCATGGGCAATGTCACCATGGGAAATGCCATTTTGCACACTGTCACCATGGGTACTGCAACCATGAGTACTGTCACCATTGGCAGTATGACCATGTGCACTGTCACCATGGGCACTATCACCATGACAACTCTCAGCGTGAGCACTGTCACTGTGGGAACTGGCATTGTGTGCAATTCCACCATGGGCAATGTCACCATGGGCACTATCACTGTGAGCACTGTCAATATAAGCACGTCAACATGAGCCCTGTCACCATTGGCAATGTCACCGTGAGAAGTGTCACTATAGGCGATGTCACCATGGGCACTGTCACCATGGTCACTGCCACCACTGTCACTGTCATTTTGAGCACTGTCACCATGGGTATTGCAACCATGAGCACTGTCACCATGAGCACTGTAACCATTGCGATTATCACCATGTGTACTGTCACCATGGGCACTATCACAATGAGAACTGTCAGCATGGGCACTGTCACTCTTGGCAATGTCACCATGGGCACTATCACTGTGAGCACTGTCAACATGAGCACGTCACCATGGGCACTGTCACCATGGGCAATGTCACTGTGAGATGTGTCACTATAGGCAATGTCACCGTGGGCACTGTCACCATGGTCACTGCCACCACTGTCACTGTCATTTTGAGCACTGTCACCATGGGTACTGCAACCATGAGCGCTGTCACCATGAGCACTGTCACCATTGCAAGTATCACCATGTGCACTGTCACCATGGGCACTATCACAATGAGAACTGTCAGCATGGGCACTGTCACTCTTGGCAATGTCACCATGGGCACTATCACTGTGAGCACTGTCAACATGAGCACGTCACCATGGGCACTGTCAACATGGGTACTATCTCGAAGGTCAATGTCACCATGAGCATTGTCAGGATGGGCAACTTCACCGTGAGCACTGTCACCAATGGCACTATCACCATGAGCAATGTCACTGTGGGCCGTGTCACCGGGGGCACTATCACCATGGTTAATGTTATCATTGGCACTTTCCCCGTGAGCACTGTCACCCTGGGCACTGCCATCATGGGCACGGTCACCGTGAGCACTATCTCCATGAGCACAGCCACTGTGAACACCATCACCATAATCACTGGCCTCATCGGTACTGTCACCATGAGCACTGCCACAATGAGCACTGCCAGCATGGGCACTTCCCCCATGAGCACTGTCACTATGAGAACTGCTAGCATGGGTATTTTCACCATGAGTACTGTCACCCTCTGTATTGTCACCATTTGCACTGTCACCATCAGGACTATTACCGTGAGTGCTATCACCGTGAGATCTCTCACCATGGTCACTGTCACCATGGCACCTTGCACAATGCGTGCTGTCAACATGAGTGCTGTCACCATTGGCACTATCACCGTGAGCATTCTCACTGTGGTCAGAGTCAACATGGGCTCTGTCACCATGAGCACTGTCACCATAGGCAATGTCACCGTGGTCAGTGTCACCATGAGCAATGTCTCCATGGGCACTCCTACAGTGGGCACTGTCACTGTGCGAACTGTCACCATGGTTACTGCCACTATGAGCAGTGTCTCTGTGAGTACTGTCAGCATGGGTTTTTACCGTGAGCACTGTCACCATGAGCCCTGTCACCATTTTTCAGTGCCACCATGTGCACTACCACCATGTGCACTCTCACCATGGGCACTATCACCGATAACACTGTCACCATAAGTACTGTCTGCATGGGCACTGTCACCAAGGGCACGGCCAACATGTGACCTGTAACCATTGTCAGTGTCACTGTGAGAAGTGTCACCATGGGAATTAACAACATAGGCACTCTCATCATGAGCACTGTCACCATGAGCACTGACACCACGAGCACTGTCCCCCAGGGCAGTGCCATCGTGAGCACTGTCACCATAACTGTTGCTATGAGAATTGTAACCATGGGCAATTTCTCAATGAGTAATGTCACCATGTGTATTTTCACCTTGGGCACTCTCAAAGTAAACAGTATTACCATGAGCACTTTCACTGTGAACACTGTCACCATGGGCACTGGCACAATGTGGTGTGTCACCATGAGCCATGTCACCATGGGAAATGTCACCGTGAGAAGTGTCACCATAGGCAATGTCACCATGGGCAATGTCAGCATGGGAACTGCCATTTTGAGCACTGTCACCATGGGTACTGCAACCATGAGTACTGTCACCATGAGTAATTTAACCATTGGCAGTATGACCATGTGCACTGTCACCATGGGCACTATCACCATGACAACTCTCAGCGTGAGCACTGTCACTGTTGGAAATGGCATTGTGTGCAATTCCACCATGGGCAATGTCACCATGGACATTATCGCTGTGAGCACTGTCAATATGAGCACGTCAACATGAGCCCTGTCACCATGGGCAATGTCACTGTGAGAAGTGTCACTATAGGCAATGTCACCGTGGGCACTGTCACCATGGTCACTGCCACCACTGTCACTGTCATTTTGAGCACTGTCACCATGGGTACTGCAACCATGAGCGCTGTCACCATGAGCACTGTCACCATTGCAAGTATCACCATGTGCACTGTCACCATGGGCACTATCACAATGAGAACTGTCAGCATGGGCACTGTCACTCTTGGCAATGTCACAATGGGCACTATCACTGTGAGCACTGTCAACATGAGCACGTCACCATGGGCACTGTCAACATGGGTACTATCTCGAAGGTCAATGTCACCATGAGCATTGTCAGGATGGGCAACTTCACCGTGAGCACTGTCACCAATGGCACTATCACCATGAGCAATGTCACTGTGGGCCGTGTCACCAGGGGCACTATCACCATGGTTAATGTTATCATTGGCAATTTCCCCTTGAGCACTGTCACCCTGGGCACTGTCATCATGGGCACGGTCACCGTGAGCACTATCTCCATGAGCACAGCCACTGTGAACACCATCACCATAATCACTGGCCTCATCGGTACTGTCACCATGAGCACTGCCACAATGAGCACTGTCAGCATGGGCACATCCCCCATGAGCACTGTCACTATGAGAACTGCTACCATGGGTATTTTCACCATGTGTACTGTCACCCTGTGTATTGTCACCATTTGCACTGTCACCATGAGGACTATTACCGTGAGCGCTATCACCGTGAGATCTCTCACCATGGTCACTGTCACCATGGCACCTTGCACAATGGGGGCTGTCAACATGAGTGCTTTCACCATTGGCACTATCACTGTGAGCATTCTCACTGTGGTCAGTGTCACCATGGGCACTGTCACCATGAGCACTGTCACCATAGGCAATGTCACCATGCTCAGTGGCACCATGAGCACTGTCAACATGGGCACTCATACAGTGGGCACTGTCACTGTGAGCACTGTCACCTTGGGTACTGCCACCATGAGCGCTGTCACCATGAGCACTGTCACCATTGCGAGTATCAGAATGTGCACTGTCACCATGGGCACTGGCACAATGTCGTGTGTCACCTTGAGCAATGTCACCATGGGAAATGTCACCGTGTGATGTGTCACCATAGGCAATGTCACCATGGGCAATGTCACCATGAGAAATGCCATTTTGCACACTGTCACCATGGGTACTGCAACCATGAGTACTGTCACCATTGGCAGTATGACCATGTGCACTGTCACCATGGGCACTATCACCATGACAACTCTCAGCGTGAGCACTGTCACTGTGGGAACTGGCATTGTGTGCAATTCCACCATGGGCAATGTCACCATGGGCACTATCACTGTGAGCACTGTCAATATAAGCACGTCAACATGAGCCCTTTCACCATTGGCAATGTCACCGTGAGAAGTGTCACTATAGGCGATGTCACCGTGGGCACTGTCACCATGGTCACTGCCACCACTGTCACTGTCATTTTGAGCACTGTCACCATGGGTATTGCAACCATGAGCACTGTCACCATGAGCACTGTCACCATTGCGATTATCACCATGTGTACTGTCACCATGGGCTCTATCACAATGAGAACTGTCAGCGTGGGCACTGTCACTGTTGGCAAGGGCACCGTGGGCACTTCCACCATGGGCAATGTCACCATGGGCACTATCACTGTGAGCACTGTCAACATGAGCACGTCACCATGGGCACTGTCAACATGGGTACTATCACGAAGGGCAATGTCACCATGAGGATTGTCAGGAAGGGCAATTTCACCATGAGCACTGTCACCAAAGGCACTATCACCATGAGCAATGTCACTGTGGGCCGTGTCACCAGGGGCACTATCACCATGGTTAATGTTCTCATTGGCACTTTCCCCGTGAGCACTGTCACCCTGGGCACTGTCATCATGGGCACGGTCACCGTGAGCACTATCTCCATGAGCACAGCCACTGTGAACACCATCACCATAATCACTGGCCTCATCGGTACTGTCACCATGAGCACTGCCACAATGAGCACTGTCAGCATGGGCACAACCCCATGAGCACTGTCACTATGAGAACTGCTAGCATGGGTATTTTCACCATGAGTACTGTCACCCTCTGTATTGTCACCATTTGCACTGTCACCATCAGGACTATTACCGTGAGTGCTATCACCGTGAGATCTCTCACCATGGTCACTGTCACCATGGCACCTTGCACAATGGGGGCTGTCAACATGAGTGCTGGCACCATTGGCACTATCACTGTGAGCATTCTCACTGTGGTCAGTGTCACCATGGGCACTGTCACCATGAGCACTGTCACCATAGGCAATGTCACCATGGTCAGTGTCACCATGAGCACTGTCAACATGGGCACTCATACAGTGGGCACTGTCACTGTGAGCACTGTCACCTTGGGTACTGCCACCATGAGCGCTGTCACCATGAGCACTGTCACCATTGCGAGTATCACAATGTGGACTGTCACCATGGGCACTGGCACAATGTCGTGTGTCACCTTGAGCAATGTCACCATGGGAAATGTCACCGTGAGATGTGTCACCATAGGCAATGTCACCATGGGCAATGTCACCATGGGAAAAGCCATTTTGCACACTGTCACCATCGGTACTGCAACCATGAGTACTGTCACCATTGGCAGTATGACCATGTGCACTGTCACCATGGGCACTATCACCATGACAACTCTCAGCGTGAGCACTGTCACTGTGGGAACTGGCATTGTGTGCAATTCCACCATGGGCAATGTCACCATGGGCACTATCACTGTGAGCACTGTCAATATAAGCACGTCAACATGAGCCCTGTCACCATTGGCAATGTCACCGTGAGAAGTGTCACTATAGGCGATGTCACCGTGGGCACTGTCACCATGGTCACTGCCACCACTGTCACTGTCATTTTGAGCACTGTCACCATGGGTATTGCAACCATGAGCACTGTCACCATGAGCACTGTCACCATTGCGATTATCACCATGTGTACTGTCACCATGGGCACTATCACAATGAGAACTGTCAGCGTGGGCACTGTCACTGTTGGCAAGGGCACCGTGGGCACTTCCACCATGGGCAATGTCACCATGGGCACTATCACTGTGAGCACTGTCAACATGAGCACGTCACCATGGGCACTGTCACCATGGGCAATGTCACTGTGAGAAGTGTCACTATAGGCAATGTCACCGTGGGCACTGTCACCATGGTCACTGCCACCACTGTCACTGTCATTTTGAGCACTGTCACCATGGGTACTGCAACCATGAGCGCTGTCACCATGAGCACTGTCACCATTGCAAGTATCACCATGTGCACTGTCACCATGGGCACTATCACAATGAGAACTGTCAGCATGGGCACTGTCACTCTTGGCAATGTCACCATGGGCACTATCACTTTGAGCACTGTCAACATGAGCACGTCACCATGGGCACTGTCAACATGGGTACTATCTCGAAGATCAATGTCACCATGAGCATTGTCAGGATGGGCAACTTCACCGTGAGCACTGTCACTAATGGCACTATCACCATGAGCAATGTCACTGTGGGCCGTGTCACCGGGGGCACTATCACCATGGTTAATGTTATCATTGGCACTTTCCCCGTGAGCACTGTCACCCTGGGCACTGCCATCATGGGCACGGTCACCGTGAGCACTATCTCCATGAGCACAGCCACTGTGAACACCATCACCATAATCACTGGCCTCATCGGTACTGTCACCATGAGCACTGCCACAATGAGCACTGTCAGCATGGGCACTTCCCCCATGAGCACTGTCACTATGAGAACTGCTAGCATGGGTATTTTCACCATGAGTACTGTCACCCTCTTTATTGTCACCATTTGCACTGTCACCATCAGGACTATTACCGTGAGTGCTATCACCGTGAGATCTCTCACCATGGTCACTGTCACCATGGCACCTTGCACAATGCGTGCTGTCAACATGAGTGCTGTCACCATTGGCACTATCACCGTGAGCATTCTCACTGTGGTCAGAGTCAACATGGGCTCTGTCACCATGAGCACTGTCACCATAGGCAATGTCACCGTGGTCAGTGTCACCATGAGCAATGTCTCCATGGGCACTCCTACAGTGGGCACTGTCACTGTGCGAACTGTCACCATGGTTACTTCCACTATGAGCAGTGTCTCTGTGAGTACTGTCAGCATGGGTTTTTACCGTGAGCACTGTCACCATGAGCCCTGTCACCATTTTGCAGTGCCACCATGTGCACTACCACCATGTGCACTCTCACCATGGGCACTATCACCGATAACACTGTCACCATAAGTACTGTCTTCATGGGCACTGTCACCAAGGGCACGGCCAACATGTGACCTGTAACCATTGTCAGTGTCACTGTGAGAAGTGTCACCATGGGAATTAACAACATAGGCACTCTCATCATGAGCACTGTCACCATGAGCACTGACACCACGAGCACTGTCACCCAGGGCAGTGCCACCATGAGCACTGTCACCATAACTGTTGCTATGAGAATTGTAACCATGGGCAATTTCTCAATGAGTAATGTCACCATGTGTATTTTCACCTTGGGCACTCTCAAAGTAAACAGTATTACCATGAGCACTTTCACTGTGAACACTGTCACCATGGGCACTGGCACAATGTGGTGTGTCACCATGAGCCATGTCACCATGGGAAATGTCACCGTGAGAAGTGTCACCATAGGCAATGTCACCATGGGCAATGTCAGCATGGGAACTGCCATTTTGAGCACTGTCACCATGGGTACTGCAACCATGAGTACTGTCACCATGAGTAATTTAACCATTGGCAGTATGACCATGTGCACTGTCACCATGGGCACTATCACCATGACAACTCTCAGCGTGAGCACTTTCACTGTTGGAAATGGCATTGTGTGCAATTCCACCATGGGCAATGTCACCATGGACATTATCGCTGTGAGCACTGTCAATATGAGCACGTCAACATGAGCCCTGTCACCATGGGCAATGTCACTGTGAGTAGTGTCACTATAGGCAATGTCACCGTGGGCACTGTCACCATGGTCACTGCCACCACTGTCACTGTCATTTTGAGCACTGTCACCATGGGTACTGCAACCATGAGCGCTGTCACCATGAGCACTGTCACCATTGCAAGTATCACCATGTGCACTGTCACCATGGGCACTATCACAATGAGAACTGTCAGCATGGGCACTGTCACTCTTGGCAATGTCACCATGGGCACTATCACTGTGAGCACTGTCAACATGAGCACGTCACCATGGGCACTGTCAACATGGGTACTATCTCGAAGGTCAATGTCACCATGAGCATTGTCAGGATGGGCAACTTCACCGTGAGCACTGTCACCAATGGCACTATCACCATGAGCAATGTCACTGTGGGCCGTGTCACCAGGGGCACTATCACCATGGTTAATGTTATCATTGGCAATTTCCCCTTGAGCACTGTCACCCTGGGCACTGTCATCATGGGCACGGTCACCGTGAGCACTATCTCCATGAGCACAGCCACTGTGAACACCATCACCATAATCACTGGCCTCATCGGTACTGTCACCATGAGCACTGCCACAATGAGCACTGTCAGCATGGGCACATCCCCCATGAGCACTGTCACTATGAGAACTGCTACCATGGGTATTTTCACCATGTGTACTGTCACCCTGTGTATTGTCACCATTTGCACTGTCACCATGAGGACTATTACCGTGAGCGCTATCACCGTGAGATCTCTCACCATGGTCACTGTCACCATGGCACCTTGCACAATGGGGGCTGTCAACATGAGTGCTTTCACCATTGGCACTATCACTGTGAGCATTCTCACTGTGGTCAGTGTCACCATGGGCACTGTCACCATGAGCACTGTCACCATAGGCAATGTCACCATGCTCAGTGCCACCATGAGCACTGTCAACATGGGCACTCATACAGTGGGCACTGTCACTGTGAGCACTGTCACCTTGGGTACTGCCACCATGAGCGCTGTCACCATGAGCACTGTCACCATTGCGAGTATCACAATGTGCACTGTCACCATGGGCACTGGCACAATGTCGTGTGTCACCTTGAGCAATGTCACCATGGGAAATGTCACCGTGAGATGTGTCACCATAGGCAATGTCACCATGGGCAATGTCACCATGGGAAATGCCATTTTGCACACTGTCACCATGGGTACTGCAACCATGAGTACTGTCACCATTGGCAGTATGACCATGTGCACTGTCACCATGGGCACTATCACCATGACAACTCTCAGCGTGAGCACTGTCACTGTGGGAACTGGCATTGTGTGCAATTCCACCATGGGCAATGTCACCATGGGCACTATCACTGTGAGCACTGTCAATATAAGCACGTCAACATGAGCCCTGTCACCATTGGCAATGTCACCGTGAGAAGTGTCACTATAGGCGATGTCACCGTGGGCACTGTCACCATGGTCACTGCCACCACTGTCACTGTCATTTTGAGCACTGTCACCATGGGTATTGCAACCATGAGCACTGTCACCATGAGCACTGTCACCATTGCGATTATCACCATGTGTACTGTCACCATGGGCACTATCACAATGAGAACTGTCAGCGTGGGCACTGTCACTGTTGGCAAGGGCACCGTGGGCACTTCCACCATGGGCAATGTCACCATGGGCACTGTCACTGTGAGCACTGTCAACATGAGCACGTCACCATGGGCACTGTCAACATGGGTACTATCACGAAGGGCAATGTCACCATGAGGATTGTCAGGAAGGGCAATTTCACCATGAGCACTGTCACCAAAGGCACTATCACCATGAGCAATGTCACTGTGGGCCGTGTCACCAGGGGCACTATCACCATGATTAATGTTCTCATTGGCACTTTCCCCTAGAGCACTGTCACCCTGGGCACTGTCATCATGGGCACGGTCACCGTGAGCACTATCTCCATGAGCACAGCCACTGTGAACACCATCACCATAATCACTGGCCTCATCGGTACTCTCACCATGAGCACTGCCACAATGAGCACTGTCAGCATGGGCACTTCCCCCATGAGCACTTTCACTATGAGAACTGCTAGCATGGGTATTTTCACCATGAGTACTGTCACCCTCTGTATTGTCACCATTTGCACTGTCACCATCAGGACTATTACCGTGAGTGCTATCACCGTGAGATCTCTCACCATGGTCACTGTCACCATGGCACCTTGCACAATGCGTGCTGTCAACATGAGTGCTGTCACCATTGGCACTATCACCGTGAGCATTCTCACTGTGGTCAGAGTCAACATGGGCTCTGTCACCATGAGCACTGTCACCATAGGCAATGTCACCGTGGTCAGTGTCACCATGAGCAATGTCTCCATGGGCACTCCTACAGTGGGCACTGTCACTGTGCGAACTGTCACCATGGTTACTGCCACTATGAGCAGTGTCTCTGTGAGTACTGTCAGCATGGGTTTTTACCGTGAGCATTGTCACCATGAGCCCTGTCACCATTCTTCAGTGCCACCATGTGCACTACCACCATGTGCACTCTCACCATGGGCACTATCACCGATAACACTGTCACCATAAGTACTGTCTGCATGGGCACTGTCACCAAGGGCACGGCCAACATGTGACCTGTAACCATTGTCAGTGTCACTGTGAGAAGTGTCACCATGGGAATTAACAACATAGGCACTCTCATCATGAGCACTGTCACCATGAGCACTGACACCACGAGCACTGTCACCCAGGGCAGTGCCACCATGAGCACTGTCACCATAACTGTTGCTATGAGAATTGTAACCATGGGCAATTTCTCAATGAGTAATGTCACCATGTGTATTTTCACCTTGGGCACTCTCAAAGTAAACAGTATTACCATGAGCACTTTCACTGTGAACACTGTCACCATGGGCACTGGCACAATGTGGTGTGTCACCATGAGCCATGTCACCATGGGAAATGTCACCGTGAGAAGTGTCACCATAGGCAATGTCACCATGGGCAATGTCAGCATGGGAACTGCCATTTTGAGCACTGTCACCATGGGTACTGCAACCATGAGTACTGTCACCATGAGTAATTTAACCATTGGCAGTATGACCATGTGCACTGTCACCATGGGCACTATCACCATGACAACTCTCAGCGTGAGCACTGTCACTGTGGGAACTGGCATTGTGTGCAATTCCACCATGGGCAATGTCACCATGGGCACTATCACTGTGAGCACTGTCAATATAAGCACGTCAACATGAGCCCTGTCACCATTGGCAATGTCACCGTGAGAAGTGTCACTATAGGCGATGTCACCGTGGGCACTGTCACCATGGTCACTGCCACCACTGTCACTGTCATTTTGAGCACTGTCACCATGGGTATTGCAACCATGAGCACTGTCACCATGAGCACTGTCACCATTGCGATTATCACCATGTGTACTGTCACCAAGGGCACTATCACAATGAGAACTGTCAGCGTGGGCACTGTCACTGTTGGCAAGGGCACCGTGGACACTTCCACCATGGGCAATGTCACCATGGGCACTATCACTGTGAGCACTGTCAACATGAGCACGTCACCATGGGCAATGTCACCATGGGCAATGTCACTGTGAGAAGTGTCACTATAGGCAATGTCACCGTGGGCACTGTCACCATGGTCACTGCCACCACTGTCACTGTAATTTTGAGCACTGTCACCATGGGTACTGCAACCATGAGCGCTGTCACCATGAGCACTGTCACCATTGCAAGTATCACCATGTGCACTGTCACCATGGGCACTATCACAATGAGAACTGTCAGCATGGGCACTGTCACTCTTGGCAATGTCACCATGGGCACTATCACTGTGAGCACTGTCAACATGAGCACGTCACCATGGGCACTGTCAACATGGGTACTATCTCGAAGGTCAATGTCACCATGAGCATTGTCAGGATGGGCAACTTCACCGTGAGCACTGTCACTAATGGCACTATCACCATGAGCAATGTCACTGTGGGCCGTGTCACCGGGGGCACTATCACCATGGTTAATGTTATCATTGGCACTTTCCCCGTGAGCACTGTCACCCTGGGCACTGCCATCATGGGCACGGTCACCGTGAGCACTATCTCCATGAGCACAGTCACTGTGAACACCATCACCATAATCACTGGCCTCATCGGTACTGTCACCATGAGCACTGCCACAATGAGCACTGTCAGCATGGGCACTTCCCCCATGAGCTCTGTCACCATGAGAACTGCTAGCATGGGTATTTTCACCATGAGTACTGTCACCCTCTGTATTGTCACCATTTGCACTGTCACCATCAGGACTATTACCGTGAGTGCTATCACCGTGAGATCTCTCACCATGGTCACTGTCACCATGGCACCTTGCACAATGCGTGCTGTCAACATGAGTGCTGTCACCATTGGCACTGTCAACATGGGTACTATCTCGAAGGTCAATGTCACCATGAGCATTGTCAGGATGGGCAACTTCACCGTGAGCACTGTCACTAATGGCACTATCACCATGAGCAATGTCACTGTGGGCCGTGTCACCGGGGGCACTATCACCATGGTTAATGTTATCATTGGCACTTTCCCCGTGAGCACTGTCACCCTGGGCACTGCCATCATGGGCACGGTCACCGTGAGCACTATCTCCATGAGCACAGCCACTGTGAACACCATCACCATAATCACTGGCCTCATCGGTACTGTCACCATGAGCACTGCCACAATGAGCACTGTCAGCATGGGCACTTCCCCCATGAGCACTGTCACCATGAGAACTGCTAGCATGGGTATTTTCACCATGAGTACTGTCACCCTCTGTATTGTCACCATTTGCACTGTCACCATCAGGACTATTACCGTGAGTGCTATCACCGTGAGATCTCTCACCATGGTCACTGTCACCATGGCACCTTGCACAATGCGTGCTGTCAACATGAGTGCTGTCACCATTGGCACTATCACCGTGAGCATTCTCACTGTGGTCAGAGTCAACTTGGGCTCTGTCACCATGAGCACTGTCACCATAGGCAATGTCACCGTGGTCAGTGTCACCATGAGCAATGTCTCCATGGGCACTCCTACAGTGGGCACTGTCACTGTGCGAACTGTCACCATGGTTACTTCCACTATGAGCAGTGTCTCTGTGAGTACTGTCAGCATGGGTTTTTACCGTGAGCACTGTCACCATGAGCCCTGTCACCATTTTTCAGTGCCACCATGTGCACTACCACCATGTGCACTCTCACCATGGGCACTATCACCGATAACACTGTCACCATAAGTACTGTCTGCATGGGCACTGTCACCAAGGGCACGGCCAACATGTGACCTGTAACCATTGTCAGTGTCACTGTGAGAAGTGTCACCATGGGAATTAACAACATAGGCACTCTCATCATGAGCACTGTCACCATGAGCACTGACACCACGAGCACTGTCACCCAGGGCAGTGCCACCATGAGCACTGTCACCATAACTGTTGCTATGAGAATTGTAACCATGGGCAATTTCTCAATGAGTAATGTCACCATGTGTATTTTCACCTTGGGCACTCTCAAAGTAAACAGTATTACCATGAGCACTTTCACTGTGAACACTGTCACCATGGGCACTGGCACAATGTGGTGTGTCACCATGAGCCATGTCACCATGGGAAATGTCACCGTGAGAAGTGTCACCATAGGCAATGTCACCATGGGCAATGTCAGCATGGGAACTGCCATTTTGAGCACTGTCACCATGGGTACTTCAACCATGAGTACTGTCACCATGAGTAATTTAACAATTGGCTGTATGACCATGTGCACTGTCACCATGGGCACTATCACCATGACAACTCTCAGCGTGAGCACTGTCACTGTTGGAAATGGCATTGTGTGCAGTTCCACAATGGGCAATGTCACCATGGACATTATCGCTGTGAGCACTGTCAATATGAGCACGTCAACATGAGCCCTGTCACCATGGGCAATGTCACTGTGAGAAGTGTCACTATAGGCAATGTCACCGTGGGCACTGTCACCATGGTCACTGCCACCACTGTCACTGTCATTTTGAGCACTGTCACCATGGGTACTGCAACCATGAGCGCTGTCACCATGAGCACTGTCACCATTGCAAGTATCACCATGTGCACTGTCACCATGGGCACTATCACAATGAGAACTGTCAGCATGGGCACTGTCACTCTTGGCAATGTCACCATGGGCACTATCACTGTGAGCACTCTCAACATGAGCACGTCACCATGGGCACTGTCAACATGGGTACTATCTCGAAGGGCAATGTCACCATGAGCATTGTCAGGATGGGCAACTTCACCGTGAGCACTGTCACCAATGGCACTATCACCATGAGCAATGTCACTGTGGGCCGTGTCACCAGGGGCACTATCACCATGGTTAATATTATCATTGGCACATTCCCCGTGAGCACTGTCACCCTGGGCACTGTCATCATGGGCACGGTCACCGTGAGCACTATCTCCATGAGCACAGCCACTGTGAACACCATCACCATAATCACTGGCCTCATCGGTACTGTCACCATGAGCACTGCCACAATGAGCACTGTCAGCATGGGCACAACCCCATGAGCACTGTCACTATGAGAACTGCTACCATGGGTATTTTCACCATGTGTACTGTCACCCTGTGTATTGTCACCATTTGCACTGTCACCATGAGGACTATTACCGTGAGCGCTATCACCGTGAGATCTCTCACCATGGTCACTGTCACCATGGCACCTTGCACAATGGGGGCTGTCAACATGAGTGCTGGCACCATTGGCACTATCACTGTGAGCATTCTCACTGTGGTCAGTGTCACCATGGGCACTGTCACCATGAGCACTGTCACCATAGTCAATGTCACCATGGTCAGTGGCACCATGAGCACTGTCAACATGGGCACTCATACAGTGGGCACTGTCACTGTGAGCACTGTCACCTTGGGTACTGCCACCATGAGCGCTGTCACCATGAGCACTGTCACCATTGCGAGTATCACAATGTGCACTGTCACCATGGGCACTGGCACAATGTCGTGTGTCACCTTGAGCAATGTCACCATGGGAAATGTCACCATGGGAAATGCCATTTTGCACACTGTCACCATGGGTACTGCAACCATGAGTACTGTCACCATTGGCAGTATGACCATGTGCACTGTCACCATGGGCACTATCACCATGACAACTCTCAGCGTGAGCACTGTCACTGTGGGAACTGGCATTGTGTGCAATTCCACCATGGGCAATGTCACCATGGGCACTATCACTGTGAGCACTGTCAATATAAGCACGTCAATATGAGCCCTGTCACCATTGGCAATGTCACCGTGAGAAGTGTCACTATAGGCGATGTCACCGTGGGCACTGTCACCATGGTCACTGCCACCACTGTCACTGTCATTTTGAGCACTGTCACCATGGGTATTGCAACCATGAGCACTGTCACCATTAGCACTGACACCATTGCGATTATCACCATGTGTACTGTCACCATGGGCACTATCACAATGAGAACTGTCAGCGTGGGCACTGTCACTGTTGGCAAGGGCACCGTGGGCACTTCCACAATGGGCAATGTCACCATGGGCACTATCACTGTGAGCACTGTCAACATGAGCACGTCACCATGGGCACTGTCAACATGGGTACTATCTCGAAGGGCAATGTCACCATGAGCATTGTCAGGAAGGGCAATTTCACCATGAGCACTGTCACCAAAGGCACTATCACCATGAGCAATGTCACTGTGGGCCGTGTCACCAGGGGCACTATCACCATGGTTAATGTTCTCATTGGCACTTTCCCCGTGAGCACTGTCACCCTGGGCACTGTCATCATGGGCACGGTCACCGTGAGCACTATCTCCATGAGCACAGCCACTGTGAACACCATCACCATAATCACTGGCCTCATCGGTACTGTCACCATGAGCACTGCCACAATGAGCACTGTCAGCATGGGCACTTCCCCCATGAGCACTGTCACTATGAGAACTGCTAGCATGGGTATTTTCACCATGAGTACTGTCACCCTCTGTATTGTCACCATTTGCACTGTCACCATCAGGACTATTACCGTGAGTGCTATCACCGTGAGATCTCTCACCATGGTCACTGTCACCATGGCACCTTGCACAATGCGTGCTGTCAACATGAGTGCTGTCACCATTGGCACTATCACCGTGAGCATTCTCACTGTGGTCAGAGTCAACATGGGCTCTGTCACCATGAGCACTGTCACCATAGGCAATGTCACCGTGGTCAGTGTCACCATGAGCAATGTCTCCATGGGCATTCCTACAGTGGGCACTGTCACTGTGCGAACTGTCACCATGGTTACTGCCACTATGAGCAGTGTCTCTGTGAGTACTGTCAGCATGGGTTTTTACCTTGAGCACTGTCACCATGAGCCCTGTCACCATTCTTCAGTGCCACCATATGCACTACCACCATGTGCACTCTCACCATGGGCACTATCACCGATAACACTGTCACCATAAGTACTGTCTTCATGGGCACTGTCACCAAGGGCACGGCCAACATGTGACCTGTAACCATTGTCAGTGTCACTGTGAGAAGTGTCACCATGGGAATTAACAACATAGGCACTCTCATCATGAGCACTGTCACCATGAGCACTGACACCACGAGCACTGTCACCCAGGGCAGTGCCACCATGAGCACTGTCACCATAACTGTTGCTATGAGAATTGTAACCATGGGCAATTTCTCAATGAGTAATGTCACCATGTGTATTTTCACCTTGGGCACTCTCAAAGTAAACAGTATTACCATGAGCACTTTCACTGTGAACACTGTCACCATGGGCACTGGCACAATGTGGTGTGTCACCATGAGCCATGTCACCATGGGAAATGTCACCGTGAGAAGTGTCACCATAGGCAATGTCACCATGGGCAATGTCACCATGGGAACTGCCATTTTGAGCACTGTCACCATGGGTACTGCAACCATGAGTACTGTCACCATGAGTAATTTAACCATTGGCAGTATGAACATGTGCACTGTCACCATGGGCACTATCACCATGACAACTCTCAGCGTGAGCACTGTCACTGTTGGAAATGGCATTGTGTGCAATTCCACCATGGGCAATGTCACCATGGACATTATCGCTGTGAGCACTGTCAATATGAGCACGTCAACATGAGCCCTGTCACCATGGGCAATGTCACTGTGAGAAGTGTCACTATAGGCAATGTCACCGTGGGCACTGTCACCATGGTCACTGCCACCACTGTCACTGTCATTTTGAGCACTGTCACCATGGGTACTGCAACCATGAGCGCTGTCACCATGAGCACTGTCACCATTGCAAGTATCACCATGTGCACTGTCACCATGGGCACTATCACAATGAGAACTGTCAGCATGGGCACTGTCACTCTTGGCAATGTCACCATGGGCACTATCACTTTGAGCACTGTCAACATGAGCACGTCACCATGGGCACTGTCAACATGGGTACTATCTCGAAGGTCAATGTCACCATGAGCATTGCCATGATGGGCAACTTCACCGTGAGCACTGTCACCAATGGCACTATCACCATGAGCAATGTCACTGTGGGCCGTGTCACCAGGGGCACTATCACCATGGTTAATGTTCTCGTTGGCACTTTCCCCGTGAGCACTGTCACCCTGGGCACTGTCATCATGGGCACGGTCACCGTGAGCACTATCTCCATGAGCACAGCCACTGTGAACACCATCACCATAATCACTGGCCTCATCGGTACTGTCACCATGAGCACTGCCACAATGAGCACTGTCATCATGGGCACATCCCCCATGAGCACTGTCACTATGAGAACTGCTACCATGGGTATTTTCACCATGTGTACTGTCACCCTGAGTATTGTCACCATTTGCACTGTCACCATGAGGACTATTACCGTGAGCGCTATCACCGTGAGATCTCTCACCATGGTCACTGTCACCATGGCACCTTGCACAATGGGGGCTGTCAACATGAGTGCTGGCACCATTGGCACTATCACTGTGAGCATTCTCACTGTGGTCAGTGTCACCATGGCCACTGTCACCATGAGCACTGTCACCATAGGCAATGTCACCATGGTCAGTGTCACCATGAGCACTGTCAACATGGGCACTCATACAGTGGGCACTGTCACTGTGAGCACTGTCACCTTGGGTACTGCCACCATGAGCGCTGTCACCATGAGCACTGTCACCATTGCGAGTATCACAATGTGCACTGTCACCATGGGCACTGGCACAATGTCGTGTGTCACCTTGAGCAATGTCACCATGGTAAATGTCACCATGAGATGTGTCACCATAGGCAATGTCACCATGGGCAATGTCACCATGGGAAATGCCATTTTGCACACTGTCACCATGGGTACTGCAACCATGAGTACTGTCACCATTGGCAGTATGACCATGTGCACTGTCACCATGGGCACTATCACCATGACAACTCTCAGCGTGAGCACTGTCACTGTGGGAACTGGCATTGTGTGCAATTCCACCATGGGCAATGTCACCATGGGCACTATCACTGTGAGCACTGTCAATATAAGCACGTCAACATGAGCCCTGTCACCATTGGCAATGTCACCGTGAGAAGTGTCACTATAGGCGATGTCACCGTGGGCACTGTCACCATGGTCACTGCCACCACTGTCACTGTCATTTTGAGCACTGTCACCATGGGTATTGCAACCATGAGCACTGTCACCATGAGCACTGTCACCATTGCGATTATCACCATGTGTACTGTCACCATGGGCACTATCACAATGAGAACTGTCAGCGTGGGCACTGTCACTGTTGGCAAGGGCACCGTGGGCACTTCCACCATGGGCAATGTCACCATGGGCACTATCACTTTGAGCACTGTCAACATGAGCACGTCACCATGGGCACTGTCAACATGGGTACTATCTCGAAGGGCAATGTCACCATGAGCATTGTCAGGAAGGGCAATTTCACCATGAGCACTGTCACCAAAGGCACTATCACCATGAGCAATGTCACTGTGGGCCGTGTCACCAGGGGCACTATCACCATGGTTAATGTTCTCATTGGCACTTTCCCCCTGAGCACTGTCACCCTGGGCACTGTCATCATGGGCACGGTCACCGTGAGCACTATCTCCATGAGCACAGCCACTGTGAACACCATCACCATAATCACTGGCCTCATCGGTACTGTCACCTTGAGCACTGCCACAATGAGCACTGTCAGCATGGGCACTTCCCCCATGAGCACTGTCACTATGAGAACTGCTAGCATGGGTATTTTCACCATGAGTACTGTCACCCTCTGTATTGTCACCATTTTCACTGTCACCATCAGGACTATTACCGTGAGTGCTATCACCGTGAGATCTCTCACCATGGTCACTGTCACCATGGCACCTTGCACAATGCGTGCTGTCAACATGAGTGCTGTCACCATTGGCACTATCACCGTGAGCATTCTCACTGTGGTCAGAGTCAACATGGGCTCTGTCACCATGAGCACTGTCACCATAGGCAATGTCACCGTGGTCAGTGTCACCATGAGCAATGTCTCCATGGGCACTCCTACAGTGGGCACTGTCACTGTGCGAACTGTCACCATGGTTACTGCCACTATGAGCAGTGTCTCTGTGAGTACTGTCAGCATGGGTTTTTACCGTGAGCACTGTCACCATGAGCACTGTCACCATTTTTCAGTGCCACCATGTGCACTACCACCATGGGCACTCTCACCATGGGCACTATCACCGATAACACTGTCACCATAAGTACTGTCTGCATGGGCACTGTCACCAAGGGCACGGCCAACATGTGACCTGTAACCATTGTCAGTGTCACTGTGAGAAGTGTCACCATGGGAATTAACAACATAGGCACTCTCATCATGAGCACTGTCACCATGAGCACTGACACCACGAGCACTGTCACCCAGGGCAGTGCCACCATGAGCACTGTCACCATAACTCTTGCTATGAGAATTGTAACCATGGGCAATTTCTCAATGAGTAATGTCACCATGTGTATTTTCACCTTGGGCACTCTCAAAGTAAACAGTATTACCATGAGCACTTTCACTGTGAACACTGTCACCATGGGCACTGGCACAATGTGGTGTGTCACCATGAGCCATGTCACCATGGGAAATGTCACCGTGAGAAGTGTCACCATAGGCAATGTCACCATGGGCAATGTCACCATGGGAACTGCCATTTTGAGCACTGTCACCATGGGTACTGCAACCATGAGTACTGTCACCATGAGTAATTTAACCATTGGCAGTATGACCATGTGCACTGTCACCATGGGCACTATCACCATGACAACTCTCAGCGTGAGCACTGTCACTGTTGGAAATGGCATTGTGTGCAATTCCACCATGGGCAATGTCACCATGGACATTATCGCTGTGAGCACTGTCAATATGAGCACGTCAACATGAGCCCTGTCACCATGGGCAATGTCACTGTGAGAAGTGTCACTATAGGCAATGTCACCGTGGGCACTGTCACCATGGTCACTGCCACCACTGTCACTGTCATTTTGAGCACTGTCACCATGGGTACTGCAACCATGAGTGCTGTCACCATGAGCACTGTCACCATTGCAAGTATCACCATGTGCACTGTCACCATGGGCACTATCACAATGAGAACTGTCAGCATGGGCACTGTCACTCTTGGCAATGTCACCATGGGCACTATCACTTTGAGCACTGTCAACATGAGCACGTCACCATGGGCACTGTCAACATGGGTACTATCTCGAAGGTCAATGTCACCATGAGCATTGTCAGGATGGGCAACTTCACCATGAGCACTGTCACCAATGGCACTATCACCATGAGCAATGTCACTGTGGGCCGTGTCACCAGGGGCACTATCACCATGGTTAATGTTATCATTGGCACTTTCCCCGTGAGCACTGTCACCCTGGGCACTGTCATCATGGGCACGGTCACCGTGAGCACTATCTCCATGAGCACAGCCACTGTGAACACCATCACCATAATCACTGGCCTCATCGGTACTGTCACCATGAGCACTGCCACAATGAGCACTGTCAGCATGGGCACTTCCCCCATGAGCACTGTCACTATGAGAACTGCTAGCATGGGTATTTTCACCATGAGTACTGTCACCCTCTGTATTGTCACCATTTGCACTGTCACCATCAGGACTATTACCGTGAGTGCTATCACCGTGAGATCTCTCACCATGGTCACTGTCACCATGGCACCTTGCACAATGCGTGCTGTCAACATGAGTGCTGTCACCATTGGCACTATCACCGTGAGCATTCTCACTGTGGTCAGAGTCAACATGGGCTCTGTCACCATGAGCACTGTCACCATAGGCAATGTCACCGTGGTCAGTGTCACCATGAGCAATGTCTCCATGGGCACTCCTACAGTGGGCACTGTCACTGTGCGAACTGTCACCATGGTTACTGCCACTATGAGCAGTGTCTCTGTGAGTACTGTCAGCATGGGTTTTTACCTTGAGCACTGTCACCATGAGCCCTGTCACCATTCTTCAGTGCCACCATGTGCACTACCACCATGTGCACTCTCACCATGGGCACTATCACCGATAACACTGTCACCATAAGTACTGTCTTCATGGGCACTGTCACCAAGGGCACGGCCAACATGTGACCTGTAACCATTGTCAGTGTCACTGTGAGAAGTGTCACCATGGGAATTAACAACATAGGCACTCTCATCATGAGCACTGTCACCATGAGCACTGACACCACGAGCACTGTCACCCAGGGCAGTGCCACCATGAGCACTGTCACCATAACTGTTGCTATGAGAATTGTAACCATGGGCAATTTCTCAATGAGTAATGTCACCATGTGTATTTTCACCTTGGGCACTCTCAAAGTAAACAGTATTACCATGAGCACTTTCACTGTGAACACTGTCACCATGGGCACTGGCACAATGTGGTGTGTCACCATGAGCCATGTCACCATGGGAAATGTCACCGTGAGAAGTGTCACCATAGGCAATGTCACCATGGGCAATGTCACCATGGGAAATGCCATTTTGAGCACTGTCACCATGGGTACTGCAACCATGAGTACTGTCACCATGAGTAATTTAACCATTGGCAGTATGAACATGTGCACTGTCACCATGGGCACTATCACCATGACAACTCTCAGCGTGAGCACTGTCACTGTTGGAAATGGCATTGTGTGCAATTCCACCATGGGCAATGTCACCATGGACATTATCGCTGTGAGCACTGTCAATATGAGCACGTCAACATGAGCCCTGTCACCATGGGCAATGTCACTGTGAGAAGTGTCACTATAGGCAATGTCACGGTGGGCACTGTCACCATGGTCACTGCCACCACTGTCACTGTCATTTTGAGCACTGTCACCATGGGTACTGCAACCATGAGCGCTGTCACCATGAGCACTGTCACCATTGCAAGTATCACCATGTGCACTGTCACCATGGGCACTATCACAATGAGAACTGTCAGCATGGGCACTGTCACTCTTGGCAATGTCACCATGGGCACTATCACTTTGAGCACTGTCAACATGAGCACGTCACCATGGGCACTGTCAACATGGGTACTATCTCGAAGGTCAATGTCACCATGAGCATTGCCAGGATGGGCAACTTCACCGTGAGCACTGTCACCAATGGCACTATCACCATGAGCAATGTCACTGTGGGCCGTGTCACCAGGGGCACTATCACCATGGTTAATGTTCTCATTGGCACTTTCCCCGTGAGCACTGTCACCCTGGGCACTGTCATCATGGGCACGGTCACCGTGAGCACTATCTCCATGAGCACAGCCACTGTGAACACCATCACCATAATCACTGGCCTCATCGGTACTGTCACCATGAGCACTGCCACAATGAGCACTGTCATCATGGGCACATCCCCCATGAGCACTGTCATTATGAGAACTGCTAGCATGGGTATTTTCACCATGTGTACTGTCACCCTGAGTATTGTCACCATTTGCACTGTCACCATGAGGACAATTACCGTGAGCGCTATCACCGTGAGATCTCTCACCATGGTCACTGTCACCATGGCACCTTGCACAATGGGGGCTGTCAACATGAGTGCTGGCACCATTGGCACTATCACTGTGAGCATTCTCACTGTGGTCAGTGTCACCATGGCCACTGTCACCATGAGCACTGTCACCATAGGCAATGTCACCATGGTCAGTGGCACCATGAGCACTGTCAACATGGGCACTCATACAGTGGGCACTGTCACTGTGAGCACTGTCACCTTGGGTACTGCCACCATGAGCGCTGTCACCATGAGCACTGTCACCATTGCGAGTATCACAATGTGCACTGTCACCATGGGCACTGGCACAATGTCGTGTGTCACCTTGAGCAATGTCACCATGGGAAATGTCACCATGAGATGTGTCACCATAGGCAATGTCACCATGGGCAATGTCACCATGGGAAATGCCATTTTGCACACTATCACCATGGGTACTGCAACCATGAGTACTGTCACCATTGGCAGTATGACCATGTGCACTGTCACCATGGGCACTATCACCATGACAACTCTCAGCGTGAGCACTGTCACTGTGGGAACTGGCATTGTGTGCAATTCCACCATGGGCAATGTCACCATGGGCACTATCACTGTGAGCACTGTCAATATAAGCACGTCAACATGAGCCCTGTCACCATTGGCAATGTCACCGTGAGAAGTGTCACTATAGGCGATGTCACCGTGGGCACTGTCACCATGGTCACTGCCACCACTGTCACTGTCATTTTGAGCACTGTCACCATGGGTATTGCAACCATGAGCACTGTCACCATGAGCACTGTCACCATTGCGATTATCACCATGTGTACTGTCACCATGGGCACTATCACAATGAGAACTGTCAGCGTGGGCACTGTCACTGTTGGCAAGGGCACCGTGGGCACTTCCACCATGGGCAATGTCACCATGGGCACTATCACTTTGAGCACTGTCAACATGAGCACGTCACCATGGGCACTGTCAACATGGGTACTATCTCGAAGGGCAATGTCACCATGAGCATTGTCAGGAAGGGCAATTTCACCATGAGCACTGTCACCAAAGGCACTATCACCATGAGCAATGTCACTGTGGGCCGTGTCACCAGGGGCACTATCACCATGGTTAATGTTCTCATTGGCACTTTCCCCCTGAGCACTGTCACCCTGGGCACTGTCATCATGGGCACGGTCACCGTGAGCACTATCTCCATGAGCACAGCCACTGTGAACACCATCACCATAATCACTGGCCTCATCGGTACTGTCACCATGAGCACTGCCACAATGAGCACTGTCAGCATGGGCACTTCCCCCATGAGCACTGTCACTATGAGAACTGCTAGCATGGGTATTTTCACCATGAGTACTGTCACCCTCTGTATTGTCACCATTTTCACTGTCACCATCAGGACTATTACCGTGAGTGCTATCACCGTGAGATCTCTCACCATGGTCACTGTCACCATGGCACCTTGCACAATGCGTGCTGTCAACATGAGTGCTGTCACCATTGGCACTATCACCGTGAGCATTCTCACTGTGGTCAGAGTCAACATGGGCTCTGTCACCATGAGCACTGTCACCATAGGCAATGTCACCGTGGTCAGTGTCACCATGAGCAATGTCTCCATGGGCACTCCTACAGTGGGCACTGTCACTGTGCGAACTGTCACCATGGTTACTGCCACTATGAGCAGTGTCTCTGTGAGTACTGTCAGCATGGGTTTTTACCGTGAGCACTGTCACCATGAGCACTGTCACCATTTTTCAGTGCCACCATGTGCACTACCACCATGGGCACTCTCACCATGGGCACTATCACCGATAACACTGTCACCATAAGTACTGTCTGCATGGGCACTGTCACCAAGGGCACGGCCAACATGTGACCTGTAACCATTGTCAGTGTCACTGTGAGAAGTGTCACCATGGGAATTAACAACATAGGCACTCTCATCATGAGCACTGTCACCATGAGCACTGACACCACGAGCACTGTCACCCAGGGCAGTGCCACCATGAGCACTGTCACCATAACTATTGCTATGAGAATTGTAACCATGGGCAATTTCTCAATGAGTAATGTCACCATGTGTATTTTCACCTTGGGCACTCTCAAAGTAAACAGTATTACCATGAGCACTTTCACTGTGAACACTGTCACCATGGGCACTGGCACAATGTGGTGTGTCACCATGAGCCATGTCACCATGGGAAATGTCACCGTGAGAAGTGTCACCATAGGCAATGTCACCATGGGCAATGTCACCATGGGAACTGCCATTTTGAGCACTGTCACCATGGGTACTGCAACCATGAGTACTGTCACCATGATTAATTTAACCATTGGCAGTATGAACATGTGCACTGTCACCATGGGCACTATCACCATGACAACTCTCAGCGTGAGCACTGTCACTGTTGGAAATGGCATTGTGTGCAATTCCACCATGGGCAATGTCACCATGGACATTATCGCTGTGAGCACTGTCAATATGAGCACGTCAACATGAGCCCTGTCACCATGGGCAATGTCACTGTGAGAAGTGTCACTATAGGCAATGTCACCGTGGGCACTGTCACCATGGTCACTGCCACCACTGTCACTGTCATTTTGAGCACTGTCACCATGGGTACTGCAACCATGAGTGCTGTCACCATGAGCACTGTCACCATTGCAAGTATCACCATGTGCACTGTCACCATGGGCACTATCACAATGAGAACTGTCAGCATGGGCACTGTCACTCTTGGCAATGTCACCATGGGCACTATCACTTTGAGCACTGTCAACATGAGCACGTCACCATGGGCACTGTCAACATGGGTACTATCTCGAAGGTCAATGTCACCATGAGCATTGTCAGGATGGGCAACTTCACCATGAGCACTGTCACCAATGGCACTATCACCATGAGCAATGTCACTGTGGGCCGTGTCACCAGGGGCACTATCACCATGGTTAATTTTATCATTGGCACTTTCCCCGTGAGCACTGTCACCCTGGGCACTGTCATCATGGGCACGGTCACCGTGAGCACTATCTCCATGAGCACAGCCACTGTGAACACCATCACCATAATCACTGGCCTCATCGGTACTGTCACCATGAGCACTGCCACAATGAGCACTGTCAGCATGGGCACTTCCCCCATGAGCACTGTTACTATGAGAACTGCTAGCATGGGTATTTTCACCATGAGTACTGTCACCCTCTGTATTGTCACCATTTTCACTGTCACCATCAGGACTATTACCGTGAGTGCTATCACCGTGAGATCTCTCATCATGGTCACTGTCACCATGGCACCTTGCACAATGCGTGCTGTCAACATGAGTGCTGTCACCATTGGCACTATCACCGTGAGCATTCTCACTGTGGTCAGAGTCAACATGGGCTCTGTCATCATGAGCACTGTCACCATAGGCAATGTCACCGTGGTCAGTGTCACCATGAGCAATGTCTCCATGGGCACTCCTACAGTGGGCACTGTCACTGTGCGAAATGTCACCATGGTTACTGCCACTATGAGCAGTGTCTCTGTGAGTACTGTCAGCATGGGTTTTTACCGTGAGCACTGTCACCATGAGCCCTGTCACCATTTTGCAGTGCCACCATGTGCACTACCACCATGTGCACTCTCACCATGGGCACTATCACCGATAACACTGTCACCATAAGTACTGTCTGCATGGGCACTGTCACCAAGGGCACGGCCAACATGTGACCTGTAACCATTGTCAGTGTCACTGTGAGAAGTGTCACCATGGGAATTAACAACATAGGCACTCTCATCATGAGCACTGTCACCATGAGCACTGACACCACGAGCACTGTCACCCAGGGCAGTGCCACCATGAGCACTGTCACCATAACTGTTGCTATGAGAATTGTAACCATGGGCAATTTCTCAATGAGTAATGTCACCATGTGTATTTTCACCTTGGGCACTCTCAAAGTAAACAGTATTACCATGAGCACTTTCACTGTGAACACTGTCACCATGGGCACTGGCACAATGTGGTGTGTCACCATGAGCCATGTCACCATGGGAAATGTCACCGTGAGAAGTGTCACCATAGGCAATGTCACCATGGGCAATGTCACCATGGGAACTGCCATTTTGAGCACTGTCACCATGGGTACTGCAACCATGAGTACTGTCACCATGAGTAATTTAACCATTGGCAGTATGACCATGTGCACTGTCACCATGGGCACTATCACCATGACAACTCTCAGCGTGAGCACTGTCACTGTTGGAAATGGCATTGTGTGCAATTCCACCATGGGCAATGTCACCATGGACATTATCGCTGTGAGCACTGTCAATATGAGCACGTCAACATGAGCCCTGTCACCATGGGCAATGTCACTGTGAGAAGTGTCACTATAGGCAATGTCATCGTGGGCACTGTCACCATGGTCACTCCCACCACTGTCACTGTCATTTTGAGCACTGTCACCATGGGTACTGCAACCATGAGCGCTGTCACCATGAGCACTGTCACCATTGCAAGTATCACCATGTGCACTGTCACCATGGGCACTATCACAATGAGAACTGTCAGCATGGGCACTGTCACTCTTGGCAATGTCACCATGGGCACTATCACTTTGAGCACTGTCAACATGAGCACGTCACCATGGGCACTGTCAACATGGGTACTATCTCAAAGGTCAATGTCACCATGAGCATTGTCAGGATGGGCAACTTCACCATGAGCACTGTCACCAATGGCACTATCACCATGAGCAATGTCACTGTGGGCCGTGTCACCAGGGGCACTATCACCATGGTTAATGTTATCATTGGCAATTTCCCCGTGAGCACTGTCACCCTGGGCACTGTCATCATGGGCACGGTCACCGTGAGCAATATCTCCATGAGCACAGCCACTGTGAACACCATCACCATAATCACTGGCCTCATCGGTACTGTCACCATGAGCACTGCCACAATGAGCACTGTCAGCATGGGCACATCCCCCATGAGCACTGTCACTATGAGAACAGCTACCATGGGTATTTTCACCATGTGTACTGTCACCCTGTGTATTGTCACCATTTGCACTGTCACCATGAGGACTATTACCGTGAGCGCTATCACCGTGAGATCTCTCACCATGGTCACTGTCACCATGGCACCTTGCACAATGGGGGCTGTCAACATGAGTGCTGGCACCATTGGCACTATCACTGTGAGCATTCTCACTGTGGTCAGTGTCACCATGGGCACTGTCACCATGAGCACTGTCACCATAGGCAATGTCACCATGGTCTGTGGCACCATGAGCACTGTCAACATGGGCACTCATACAGTGGGCACTGTCACTGTGAGCACTGTCACCTTGGGTACTGCCACCATGAGCGCTGTCACCATGAGCACTGTCACCATTGCGAGTATCACAATGTGCACTGTCACCATGGGCACTGGCACAATGTCGTGTGTCACCTTGAGCAATGTCACCATGGGAAATGTCACCGTGAGATGTGTCACCATAGGCAATGTCACCATGGGCAATGTCACCATGGGAAATGCCATTTTGCACACTGTCACCATGGGTACTGCAACCATGAGTACTGTCACCATTGGCAGTATGACCATGTGCACTGTCACCATGGGCACTATCACCATGACAAATCTCAGCGTGAGCACTGTCACTGTTGGAAATGGCATTGTGTGCAATTCCACCATGGGCAATGTCACCATGGACATTATCGCTGTGAGCACTGTCAATATGAGCACGTCAACATGAGCCCTGTCACCATGAGCAATTTCACTGTGAGAAGTGTCACTATAGGCAATGTCACCGTGGACACTGTCACCATGGTCACTCCCACCACTGTCACTGTCATTTTGAGCACTTTCACCATGGGTACTGCAACCATGAGCGCTGTCACCATGAGCACTGTCACCATTGCAAGTATCACCATGTGCACTGTCACCATGGGCACTATCACAATGAGAACTGTCAGCATGGGCACTGTCACTCTTGGCAATGTCACCATGGGCACTATCACTTTGAGCACTGTCAACATGAGCACGTCACCATGGGCACTGTCACCATTGGCAATGTCACCGTGAGAAGTGTCACTATAGGCGATGTCACCGTGGGCACTGTCACCATGGTCACTGCCACCACTGTCACTGTCATTTTGAGCACTGTCACCATGGGTATTGCAACCATGAGCACTGTCACCATGAGCACTGTCACCATTGCGATTATCACCATGTGTACTGTCACCATGGGCACTATCACAATGAGAACTGTCAGCGTGGGCACTGTCACTGTTGGCAAGGGCACCGTGGGCACTTCCACCATGGGCAATGTCACCATGGGCACTGTCACTGTGAGCACTGTCAACATGAGCACATCACCATGGGCACTGTCAACATGGGTACTATCACGAAGGGCAATGTCACCATGAGGATTGTCAGGAAGGGCAATTTCACCATGAGCACTGTCACCAAAGGCACTATCACCATGAGCAATGTCACTGTGGGCCGTGTCACCAGGGGCACTATCACCATGATTAATGTTCTCATTGGCACTTTCCCCTAGAGCACTGTCACCCTGGGCACTGTCATCATGGGCACGGTCACCGTGAGCACTATCTCCATGAGCACAGCCACTGTGAACACCATCACCATAATCACTGGCCTCATCGGTACTGTCACCATGAGCACTGCCACAATGAGCACTGTCAGCATGGGCACTTCCCCCATGAGCACTTTCACTATGAGAACTGCTAGCATGGGTATTTTCACCATGAGTACTGTCACCCTCTGTATTGTCACCATTTGCACTGTCACCATCAGGACTATTACCGTGAGTGCTATCACCGTGAGATCTCTCACCATGGTCACTGTCACCATGGCACCTTGCACAATGCGTGCTGTCAACATGAGTGCTGTCACCATTGGCACTATCACCGTGAGCATTCTCACTGTGGTCAGAGTCAACTTGGGCTCTGTCACCATGAGCACTGTCACCATAGGCAATGTCACCGTGGTCAGTGTCACCATGAGCAATGTCTCCATGGGCACTCCTACAGTGGGCACTGTCACTGTGCGAACTGTCACCATGGTTACTGCCACTATGAGCAGTGTCTCTGTGAGTACTGTCAGCATGGGTTTTTACCGTGAGCACTGTCACCATGAGCCCTGTCACCATTTTTCAGTGCCACCATGTGCACTACCACCATGTGCACTCTCACCATGGGCACTATCACCGATAACACTGTCACCATAAGTACTGTCTGCATGGGCACTGTCACCAAGGGCACGGCCAACATGTGACCTGTAACCATTGTCAGTGTCACTGTGAGAAGTGTCACCATGGGAATTAACAACATAGGCACTCTCATCATGAGCACTGTCACCATGAGCACTGACACCACGAGCACTGTCACCCAGGGCAGTGCCACCATGAGCACTGTCACCATAACTGTTGCTATGAGAATTGTAACCATGGGCAATTTCTCAATGAGTAATGTCACCATGTGTATTTTCACCTTGGGCACTCTCAAAGTAAACAGTATTACCATGAGCACTTTCACTGTGAACACTGTCACCATGGGCACTGGCACAATGTGGTGTGTCACCATGAGCCATGTCACCATGGGAAATGTCACCGTGAGAAGTGTCACCATAGGCAATGTCACCATGGGCAATGTCAGCATGGGAACTGCCATTTTGAGCACTGTCACCATGGGTACTGCAACCATGAGTACTGTCACCATGAGTAATTTAACCATTGGCAGTATGACCATGTGCACTGTCACCATGGGCACTATCACCATGACAACTCTCAGCGTGAGCACTTTCACTGTTGGAAATGGCATTGTGTGCAATTCCACCATGGGCAATGTCACCATGGACATTATCGCTGTGAGCACTGTCAATATGAGCACGTCAACATGAGCCCTGTCACCATGGGCAATGTCACTGTGAGAAGTGTCACTATAGGCAATGTCACCGTGGGCACTGTCACCATGGTCACTCCCACCACTGTCACTGTCATTTTGAGCACTGTCACCATGGGTACTGCAACCATGAGCGCTGTCACCATGAGCACTGTCACCATTGCAAGTATCACCATGTGCACTGTCACCATGGGCACTATCACAATGAGAACTGTCAGCATGGGCACTGTCACTCTTGGCAATGTCACCATGGGCACTATCACTTTCAGCACTGTCAACATGAGCACGTCACCATGGGCACTGTCAACATGGGTACTATCTCGAAGGTCAATGTCACCATGAGAATTGTCAGGATGGGCAACTTCACCGTGAGCACTGTCACCAATGGCACTATCACCATGAGCAATGTCACTGTGGGCCGTGTCACCAGGGGCACTATCACCATGGTTAATGTTATCATTGGCACTTTCCCCGTGAGCACTGTCACCCTGGGCACTGTCATCATGGGCACGGTCACCGTGAGCACTATCTCCATGAGCACAGCCACTGTGAACACCATCACCATAATCACTGGCCTCATCGGTACTGTCACCATGAGCACTGCCACAATGAGCACTGTCAGCATGGGCACATCCCCCATGAGCACTGTCACTATGAGAACTGCTAGCATGGGTATTTTCACCATGTGTACTGTCACCCTCTGTATTGTCACCATTTGCACTGTCACCATGAGGACTATTACCGTGAGCGCTATCACCGTGAGATCTCTCACCATGGTCACTGTCACCATGGCACCTTGCACAATGGGGGCTGTCAACATGAGTGCTGGCACCATTGGCACTATCACTGTGAGCATTCTCACTGTGGTCAGTGTCACCATAGGCACTGTCACCATGAGCACTGTCACCATAGGCAATGTCACCATGGTCAGTGTCACCATGAGCACTGTCAACATGGGCACTCATACAGTGGGCACTGTCACTGTGAGCACTGTCACCTTGGGTACTGCCACCATGAGCGCTGTCACCATGAGCATTGTCACCATTGCGAGTATCACAATGTGCACTGTCACCATGGGCACTGGCACAATGTCGTGTGTCACCTTGAGCAATGTCACCATGGGAAATGTCACCATGAGATGTGTCACCATAGGCAATGTCACCATGGGCAATGTCACCATGGGAAATGCCATTTTGCACACTGTCACCATGGGTACTGCAACCATGAGTACTGTCACCATTGGCAGTATGACCATGTGCACTGTCACCATGGGCACTATCACCATGACAACTCTCAGCGTGAGCACTGTCACTGTGGGAACTGGCATTGTGTGCAATTCCACCATGGGCAATGTCACCATGGGCACTATCACTGTGAGCACTGTCAATATAAGCACGTCAACATGAGCCCTGTCACCATTGGCAATGTCACCGTGAGAAGTGTCACTATAGGCGATGTCACCGTGGGCACTGTCACCATGGTCACTGCCACCACTGTCACTGTCATTTTGAGCACTGTCACCATGGGTATTGCAACCATGAGCACTGTCACCATTGCGATTATCACCATGTGTACTGTCACCATGGGCACTATCACAATGAGAACTGTCAGCGTGGGCACTGTCACTGTTGGCAAGGGCACCGTGGGCACTTCCACAATGGGCAATGTCACCATGGGCACTATCACTGTGAGCACTGTCAACATGAGCACGTCACCATGGGCACTGTCAACATGGGTACTATCTCGAAGGGCAATGTCACCATGAGCATTGTCAGGAAGGGCAATTTCACCATGAGCACTGTCACCAAAGGCACTATCACCATGAGCAATGTCACTGTGGGCCGTGTCACCAGGGGCACTATCACCATGGTTAATGTTCTCATTGGCACTTTCCCCGTGAGCACTGTCACCCTGGGCTCTGTCATCATGGGCACGGTCACCGTGAGCACTATCTCCATGAGCACAGCCACTGTGAACACCATCACCATAATCACTGGCCTCATCGGTACTGTCACCATGAGCACTGCCACAATGAGCACTGTCAGCATGGGCACTTCCCCCATGAGCACTGTCACTATGAGAACTGCTAGCATGGGTATTTTCACCATGAGTACTGTCACCCTCTGTATTGTCACCATTTGCACTGTCACCATCAGGACTATTACCGTGAGTGCTATCACCGTGAGATCTCTCACCATGGTCACTGTCACCATGGCACCTTGCAGAATGCGTGCTGTCAACATGATTGCTGTCACCATTGGCACTATCACCGTGAGCATTCTCACTGTGGTCAGAGTCAACATGGGCTCTGTCACCATGAGCACTGTCACCATAGGCAATGTCACCGTGGTCAGTGTCACCATGAGCAATGTCTCCATGGGCACTCCTACAGTGGGCACTGTCACTGTGCGAACTGTCACCATGGTTACTGCCACTATGAGCAGTGTCTCTGTGAGTACTGTCAGCATGGGTTTTTACCTTGAGCACTGTCACCATGAGCCCTGTCACCATTCTTCAGTGCCACCATGTGCACTACCACCATGTGCACTCTCACCATGGGCACTATCACCGATAACACTGTCACCATAAGTACTGTCTTCATGGGCACTGTCACCAAGGGCACGGCCAACATGTGACCTGTAACCATTGTCAGTGTCACTGTGAGAAGTGTCACCATGGGAATTAACAACATAGGCACTCTCATCATGAGCACTGTCACCATGAGCACTGACACCACGAGCACTGTCACCCAGGGCAGTGCCACCATGAGCACTGTCACCATAACTGTTGCTATGAGAATTGTAACCATGGGCAATTTCTCAATGAGTAATGTCACCATGTGTATTTTCACCTTGGGCACTCTCAAAGTAAACAGTATTACCATGAGCACTTTCACTGTGAACACTGTCACCATGGGCACTGGCACAATGTGGTGTGTCACCATGAGCCATGTCACCATGGGAAATGTCACCGTGAGAAGTGTCACCCTAGGCAATGTCACCATGGGCAATGTCACCATGGGAACTGCCATTTTGAGCACTGTCACCATGGGTACTGCAACCATGAGTACTGTCACCATGAGTAATTTAACCATTGGCAGTATGAACATGTGCACTGTCACCATGGGCACTATCACCATGACAACTCTCAGCGTGAGCACTGTCACTGTTGGAAATGGCATTGTGTGCAATTCCACCATGGGCAATGTCACCATGGACATTATCGCTGTGAGCACTGTCAATATGAGCACGTCAACATGAGCCCTGTCACCATGGGCAATGTCACTGTGAGAAGTGTCACTATAGGCAATGTCACGGTGGGCACTGTCACCATGGTCACTGCCACCACTGTCACTGTCATTTTGAGCACTGTCACCATGGGTACTGCAACCATGAGCGCTGTCACCATGAGCACTGTCACCATTGCAAGTATCACCATGTGCACTGTCACCATGGGCACTATCACAATGAGAACTGTCAGCATGGGCACTGTCACTCTTGGCAATGTCACCATGGGCACTATCACTTTGAGCACTGTCAACATGAGCACGTCACCATGGGCACTGTCAACATGGGTACTATCTCAAAGGTCAATGTCACCATGAGCATTGCCAGGATGGGCAACTTCACCGTGAGCACTGTCACCAATGGCACTATCACCATGAGCAATGTCACTGTGGGCCGTGTCACCAGGGGCACTATCACCATGGTTAATGTTCTCATTGGCACTTTCCCCGTGAGCACTGTCACCCTGGGCACTGTCATCATGGGCACGGTCACCGTGAGCACTATCTCCATGAGCACAGCCACTGTGAACACCATCACCATAATCACTGGCCTCATCGGTACTGTCACCATGAGCACTGCCACAATGAGCACTGTCATCATGGGCACATCCCCCATGAGCACTGTCACTATGAGAACTGCTAGCATGGGTATTTTCACCATGTGTACTGTCACCCTGAGTATTGTCACCATTTGCACTGTCACCATGAGGACTATTACCGTGAGCGCTATCACCGTGAGATCTCTCACCATGGTCACTGTCACCATGGCACCTTGCACAATGGGGGCTGTCAACATGAGTGCTTTCACCATTGGCACTATCACTGTGAGCATTCTCACTGTGGTCAGTGTCACCATGGCCACTGTCACCATGAGCACTGTCACCATAGGCAATGTCACCATGGTCAGTGGCACCATGAGCACTGTCAACATGGGCACTCATACAGTGGGCACTGTCACTGTGAGCACTGTCACCTTGGGTACTGCCACCATGAGCGCTGTCACCATGAGCACTGTCACCATTGCGAGTATCCCAATGTGCACTGTCACCATGGGCACTGGCACAATGTCGTGTGTCACCTTTAGCAATGTCACCATGGGAAATGTCACCGTGAGATGTGTCACCATAGGCAATGTCACCATGGGCAATGTCACCATGGGAAATGCCATTTTGCACACTGTCACCATGGGTACTGCAACCATGAGTACTGTCACCATTGGCAGTATGACCATGTGCACTGTCACCATGGGCACTATCACCATGACAACTCTCAGCGTGAGCACTGTCACTGTGGGAACTGGCATTGTGTGCAATTCCACCATGGGCAATGTCACCATGGGCACTATCACTGTGAGCACTGTCAATATAAGCACGTCAACATGAGCCCTGTCACCATTGGCAATGTCACCGTGAGAAGTGTCACTATAGGCGATGTCACCGTGGGCACTGTCACCATGGTCACTGCCACCACTGTCACTGTCATTTTGAGCACTGTCACCATGGGTATTGCAACCATGAGCACTGTCACCATGAGCACTGTCACCATTGCGATTATCACCATGTGTACTGTCACCATGGGCACTATCACAATGAGAACTGTCAGCGTGGGCACTGTCACTGTTGGCAAGGGCACCGTGGGCACTTCCACCATGGGCAATGTCACCATGGGCACTATCACTGTGAGCACTGTCAACATGAGCACGTCACCATGGGCACTGTCAACATGGGTACTATCTCGAAGGGCAATGTCACCATGAGCATTGTCAGAAAGGGCAATTTCACCATGAGCACTGTCACCAAAGGCACTATCACCATGAGCAATGTCACTGTGGGCCGTGTCACCAGGGGCACTATCACCATGGTTAATGTTCTCATTGGCACTTTCCCCTAGAGCACTGTCACCCTGGGCACTGTCATCATGGGCACGGTCACCGTGAGCACTATCTCCATGAGCACAGCCACTGTGAACACCATCACCATAATCACTGGCCTCATCGGTACTGTCACCATGAGCACTGCCACAATGAGCACTGTCAGCATGGGCACTTCCCCCATGAGCACTGTCACTATGAGAACTGCTAGCATGGGTATTTTCACCATGAGTACTGTCACCCTCTGTATTGTCACCATTTTCACTGTCACCATCAGGACTATTACCGTGAGTGCTATCACCGTGAGATCTCTCACCATGGTCACTGTCACCATGGCACCTTGCACAATGCGTGCTGTCAACATGAGTGCTGTCACCATTGGCACTATCACCGTGAGCATTCTCACTGTGGTCAGAGTCAACATGGGCTCTGTCACCATGAGCACTGTCACCATAGGCAATGTCACCGTGGTCAGTGTCACCATGAGCAATGTCTCCATGGGCACTCCTACAGTGGGCACTGTCACTGTGCGAACTGTCACCATGGTTACTGCCACTATGAGCAGTGTCTCTGTGAGTACTGTCAGCATGGGTTTTTACCGTGAGCACTGTCACCATGAGCCCTGTCACCATTTTTCAGTGCCACCATGTGCACTACCACCATGTGCACTCTCACCATGGGCACTATCACCGATAACACTGTCACCATAAGTACTGTCTGCATGGGCACTGTCACCAAGGGCACGGCCAACATGTGACCTGTAACCATTGTCAGTGTCACTGTGAGAAGTGTCACCATGGGAATTAACAACATAGGCACTCTCATCATGAGCACTGTCACCATGAGCACTGACACCACGAGCACTGTCACCCAGGGCAGTGCCACCATGAGCACTGTCACCATAACTGTTGCTATGAGAATTGTAACCATGGGCAATTTCTCAATGAGTAATGTCACCATGTGTATTTTCACCTTGGGCACTCTCAAAGTAAACAGTATTACCATGAGCACTTTCACTGTGAACACTGTCACCATGGGCACTGGCACAATGTGGTGTGTCACCATGAGCCATGTCACCATGGGAAATGTCACCGTGAGAAGTGTCACCATAGGCAATGTCACCATGGGCAATGTCACCATGGGAACTGCCATTTTGAGCACTGTCACCATGGGTACTGCAACCATGAGTACTGTCACCATGAGTAATTTAACCATTGGCAGTATGACCATGTGCACTGTCACCATGGGCACTATCACCATGACAACTCTCAGCGTGAGCACTGTCACTGTTGGAAATGGCATTGTGTGCAATTCCACCATGGGCAATGTCACCATGGACATTATCGCTGTGAGCACTGTCAATATGAGCACGTCAACATGAGCCCTGTCACCATGGGCAATTTCACTGTGAGAAGTGTCACTATAGGCAATGTCACCGTGGACACTGTCACCATGGTCACTCCCACCACTGTCACTGTCATTTTGAGCACTTTCACCATGGGTACTGCAACCATGAGCGCTGTCACCATGAGCACTGTCACCATTGCAAGTATCACCATGTGCACTGTCACCATGGGCACTATCACAATGAGAACTGTCAGCATGGGCACTGTCACTCTTGGCAATGTCACCATGGGCACTATCACTTTGAGCACTGTCAACATGAGCACGTCACCATGGGCACTGTCAACATGGGTACTATCTCGAAGGGCAATGTCACCATGAGCATTGTCAGGATGGGCAACTTCACCGTGAGCACTGTCACCAATGGCACTATCACCATGAGCAATGTCACTGTGGGCCGTGTCACCAGGGGCACTATCACCATGGTTAATGTTCTCATTGGCACTTTCCCCTAGAGCACTGTCACCCTGGGCACTGTCATCATGGGCACGGTCACCGTGAGCACTATCTCCATGAGCACAGCCACTGTGAACACCATCACCATAATCACTGGCCTCATCGGTACTGTCACCATGAGCACTGCCACAATGAGCACTGTCAGCATGGGCACTTCCCCCATGAGCACTGTCACTATGAGAACTGCTAGCATGGGTATTTTCACCATGAGTACTGTCACCCTCTGTATTGTCACCATTTGAACTGTCACCATCAGGACTATTACCGTGAGTGCTATCACCGTGAGATCTCTCACCATGGTCACTGTCACCATGGCACCTTGCACAATGCGTGCTGTCAACATGAGTGCTGTCACCATTGGCACTATCACCGTGAGCATTCTCACTGTGGTCAGAGTCAACATGGGCTCTGTCACCATGAGCACTGTCACCATAGGCAATGTCACCGTGGTCAGTGTCACCATGAGCAATGTCTCCATGGGCACTCCTACAGTGGGCACTGTCACTGTGCGAACTGTCACCATGGTTACTGCCACTATGAGCAGTGTCTCTGTGAGTACTGTCAGCATGGGTTTTTACCGTGAGCACTGTCACCATGAGCCCTGTCACCATTTTTCAGTGCCACCATGTGCACTACCACCATGTGCACTCTCACCATGGGCACTATCACCGATAACACTGTCACCATAAGTACTGTCTGCATGGGCACTGTCACCAAGGGCACGGCCAACATGTGACCTGTAACCATTGTCAGTGTCACTGTGAGAAGTGTCACCATGGGAATTAACAACATAGGCACTCTCATCATGAGCACTGTCACCATGAGCACTGACACCACGAGCACTGTCACCCAGGGCAGTGCCACCATGAGCACTGTCACCATAACTGTTGCTATGAGAATTGTAACCATGGGCAATTTCTCAATGAGTAATGTCACCATGTGTATTTTCACCTTGGGCACTCTCAAAGTAAACAGTATTACCATGAGCACTTTCACTGTGAACACTGTCACCATGGGCACTGGCACAATGTGGTGTGTCACCATGAGCCATGTCACCATGGGAAATGTCACCGTGAGAAGTGTCACCATAGGCAATGTCACCATGGGCAATGTCACCATGGGAACTGCCATTTTGAGCACTGTCACCATGGGTACTGCAACCATGAGTACTGTCACCATGAGTAATTTAACCATTGGCAGTATGACCATGTGCACTGTCACCATGGGCACTATCACCATGACAACTCTCAGCGTGAGCACTGTCACTGTTGGAAATGGCATTGTGTGCAATTCCACCATGGGCAATGTCACCATGGACATTATCGCTGTGAGCACTGTCAATATGAGCACGTCAACATGAGCCCTGTCACCATGGGCAATTTCACTGTGAGAAGTGTCACTATAGGCAATGTCACCGTGGACACTGTCACCATGGTCACTCCCACCACTGTCACTGTCATTTTGAGCACTTTCACCATGGGTACTGCAACCATGAGCGCTGTCACCATGAGCACTGTCACCATTGCAAGTATCACCATGTGCACTGTCACCATGGGCACTATCACAATGAGAACTGTCAGCATGGGCACTGTCACTCTTGGCAATGTCACCATGGGCACTATCACTTTGAGCACTGTCAACATGAGCACGTCACCATGGGCACTGTCAACATGGGTACTATCTCGAAGGGCAATGTCACCATGAGCATTGTCAGGATGGGCAACTTCACCGTGAGCACTGTCACCAATGGCACTATCACCATGAGCAATGTCACTGTGGGCCGTGTCACCAGGGGCACTATCACCATGGTTAATGGTCTCATTGGCACTTTCCCCGTGAGCACTGTCACCCTGGGCACTGTCATCATGGGCACGGTCACCGTGAGCACTATCTCCATGAGCACAGCCACTGTGAACACCATCACCATAATCACTGGCCTCATCGGTACTGTCACCATGAGCACTGCCACAATGAGCACTGTCAGCATGGGCACTTCCCCCATGAGCACTGTCACTATGAGAACTGCTATCATGGGTATTTTCACCATGAGTACTGTCACCCTCTGTATTGTCACCATTTGCACTGTCACCATCAGGACTATTACCGTGAGTGCTATCACCGTGAGATCTCTCACCATGGTCACTGTCACCATGGCACCTTGCACAATGCGTGCTGTCAACATGAGTGCTGTCACCATTGGCACTATCACCGTGAGCATTCTCACTGTGGTCAGAGTCAACATGGGCTCTGTCATCATGAGCACTGTCACCATAGGCAATGTCACCGTGGTCAGTGTCACCATGAGCAATGTCTCCATGGGCACTCCTACAGTGGGCACTGTCACTGTGCGAACTGTCACCATGGTTACTGCCACTATGAGCAGTGTCTCTGTGAGTACTGTCAGCATGGGTTTTTACCGTGAGCACTGTCACCATGAGCCCTGTCACCATTTTGCAGTGCCACCATGTGCACTACCACCATGTGCACTCTCACCATGGGCACTATCACCGATAACACTGTCACCATAAGTACTGTCTGCATGGGCACTGTCACCAAGGGCACGGCCAACATGTGACCTGTAACCATTGTCAGTGTCACTGTGAGAAGTGTCACCATGGGAATTAACAACATAGGCACTCTCATCATGAGCACTGTCACCATGAGCACTGACACCACGAGCACTGTCACCCAGGGCAGTGCCACCATGAGCACTGTCACCATAACTGTTGCTATGAGAATTGTAACCATGGGCAATTTCTCAATGAGTAATGTCACCATGTGTATTTTCACCTTGGGCACTCTCAAAGTAAACAGTATTACCATGAGCACTTTCACTGTGAACACTGTCACCATGGGCACTGGCACAATGTGGTGTGTCACCATGAGCCATGTCACCATGGGAAATGTCACCGTGAGAAGTGTCACCATAGGCAATGTCACCATGGGCAATGTCACCATGGGAACTGCCATTTTGAGCACTGTCACCATGGGTACTGCAACCATGAGTACTGTCACCATGAGTAATTTAACCATTGGCAGTATGACCATGTGCACTGTCACCATGGGCACTATCACCATGACAACTCTCAGCGTGAGCACTGTCACTGTTGGAAATGGCATTGTGTGCAATTCCACCATGGGCAATGTCACCATGGACATTATCGCTGTGAGCACTGTCAATATGAGCACGTCAACATGAGCCCTGTCACCATGGGCAATGTCACTGTGAGAAGTGTCACTATAGGCAATGTCACCGTGGGCACTGTCACCATGGTCACTGCCACCACTGTCACTGTCATTTTGAGCACTGTCACCATGGGTACTGCAACCATGAGCGCTGTCACCATGAGCGCTGTCACCATTGCAAGTATCACCATGTGCACTGTCACCATGGGCACTATCACAATGAGAACTGTCAGCATGGGCACTGTCACTCTTGGCAATGTCACCATGGGCACTATCACTTTGAGCACTGTCAACATGAGCACGTCACCATGGGCACTGTCAACATGGGTACTATCTCGAAGGTCAATGTCACCATGAGCATTGTCAGGATGGGCAACTTCACCATGAGCACTGTCACCAAAGGCACTATCACCATGAGCAATGTCACTGTGGGCCGTGTCACCAGGGGCACTATCACCATGGTTAATGTTATCATTGGCAATTTCCCCGTGAGCACTGTCACCCTGGGCACTGTCATTATGGGCACGGTCACCGTGAGCAATATCTCCATGAGCACAGCCACTGTGAACACCATCACCATAATCACTGGCCTCATCGGTACTGTCACCATGAGCACTGCCACAATGAGCACTGTCAGCATGGGCACATCCCCCATGAGCACTGTCACTATGAGAACTGCTACCATGGGTATTTTCACCATGTGTACTGTCACCCTGTGTATTGTCACCATTTGCACTGTCACCATGAGGACTATTACCGTGAGCGCTATCACCGTGAGATCTCTCACCATGGTCACTGTCACCATGGCACCTTGCACAATGGGGGCTGTCAACATGAGGGCTGGCACCATTGGCACTATCACTGTGAGCATTCTCACTGTGGTCAGTGTCACCATGGGCACTGTCACCATGAGCACTGTCACCATAGGCAATGTCACCATGGTCTGTGGCACCATGAGCACTGTCAACATGGGCACTCATACAGTGGGCACTGTCACTGTGAGCACTGTCACCTTGGGTACTGCCACCATGAGCGCTGTCACCATGAGCACTGTCACCATTGCGAGTATCACAATGTGCACTGTCACCATGGGCACTGGCACAATGTCGTGTGTCACCTTGAGCAATGTCACCATGGGAAATGTCACCGTGAGATGTGTCACCATAGGCAATGTCACCATGGGCAATGTCACCATGGGAAATGCCATTTTGCACACTGTCACCATGGGTACTGCAACCATGAGTACTGTCACCATTGGCAGTATGACCATGTGCACTGTCACCATGGGCACTATCACCATGACAACTCTCAGCGTGAGCACTGTCACTGTTGGAAATGGCATTGTGTGCAATTCCACCATGGGCAATGTCACCATGGACATTATCGCTGTGAGCACTGTCAATATGAGCACGTCAACATGAGCCCTGTCACCATGGGCAATTTCACTGTGAGAAGTGTCACTATAGGCAATGTCACCGTGGACACTGTCACCATGGTCACTCCCACCACTGTCACTGTCATTTTGAGCACTTTCACCATGGGTACTGCAACCATGAGCGCTGTCACCATGAGCACTGTCACCATTGCAAGTATCACCATGTGCACTGTCACCATGGGCACTATCACAATGAGAACTGTCAGCATGGGCACTGTCACTCTTGGCAATGTCACCATGGGCACTATCACTTTGAGCACTGTCAACATGAGCACGTCACCATGGGCACTGTCAACATGGGTACTATCTCGAAGGGCAATGTCACCATGAGCATTGTCAGGATGGGCAACTTCACCGTGAGCACTGTCACCAATGGCACTATCACCATGAGCAATGTCACTGTGGGCCGTGTCACCAGGGGCACTATCACCATGGTTAATGGTCTCATTGGCACTTTCCCCGTGAGCACTGTCACCCTGGGCACTGTCATCATGGGCACGGTCACCGTGAGCACTATCTCCATGAGCACAGCCACTGTGAACACCATCACCATAATCACTGGCCTCATCGGTACTGTCACCATGAGCACTGCCACAATGAGCACTGTCAGCATGGGCACTTCCCCCATGAGCACTGTCACTATGAGAACTGCTAGCATGGGTATTTTCACCATGAGTACTGTCACCCTCTGTATTGTCACCATTTGCACTGTCACCATCAGGACTATTACCGTGAGTGCTATCACCGTGAGATCTCTCACCATGGTCACTGTCACCATGGCACCTTGCACAATGCGTGCTGTCAACATGAGTGCTGTCACCATTGGCACTATCACCGTGAGCATTCTCACTGTGGTCAGAGTCAACATGGGCTCTGTCATCATGAGCACTGTCACCATAGGCAATGTCACCGTGGTCAGTGTCACCATGAGCAATGTCTCCATGGGCACTCCTACAGTGGGCACTGTCACTGTGCGAACTGTCACCATGGTTACTGCCACTATGAGCAGTGTCTCTGTGAGTACTGTCAGCATGGGTTTTTACCGTGAGCACTGTCACCATGAGCCCTGTCACCATTTTGCAGTGCCACCATGTGCACTACCACCATGTGCACTCTCACCATGGGCACTATCACCGATAACACTGTCACCATAAGTACTGTCTGCATGGGCACTGTCACCAAGGGCACGGCCAACATGTGACCTGTAACCATTGTCAGTGTCACTGTGAGAAGTGTCACCATGGGAATTAACAACATAGGCACTCTCATCATGAGCACTGTCACCATGAGCACTGACACCACGAGCACTGTCACCCAGGGCAGTGCCACCATGAGCACTGTCACCATAACTGTTGCTATGAGAATTGTAACCATGGGCAATTTCTCAATGAGTAATGTCACCATGTGTATTTTCACCTTGGGCACTCTCAAAGTAAACAGTATTACCATGAGCACTTTCACTGTGAACACTGTCACCATGGGCACTGGCACAATGTGGTGTGTCACCATGAGCCATGTCACCATGGGAAATGTCACCGTGAGAAGTGTCACCATAGGCAATGTCACCATGGGCAATGTCACCATGGGAACTGCCATTTTGAGCACTGTCACCATGGGTACTGCAACCATGAGTACTGTCACCATGAGTAATTTAACCATTGGCAGTATGACCATGTGCACTGTCACCATGGGCACTATCACCATGACAACTCTCAGCGTGAGCACTGTCACTGTTGGAAATGGCATTGTGTGCACTTCCACCATGGGCAATGTCACCATGGACATTATCGCTGTGAGCACTGTCAATATGAGCACGTCAACATGAGCCCTGTCACCATGGGCAATGTCACTGTGAGAAGTGTCACTATAGGCAATGTCACCGTGGGCACTGTCACCATGGTCACTCCCACCACTGTCACTGTCATTTTGAGCACTGTCACCATGGGTACTGCAACCATGAGCGCTGTCACCATGAGCACTGTCACCATTGCAAGTATCACCATGTGCACTGTCACCATGGGCACTATCACAATGAGAACTGTCAGCATGGGCACTGTCACTCTTGGCAATGTCACCATGGGCACTATCACTTTGAGCACTGTCAACATGAGCACGTCACCATGGGCACTGTCAACATGGGTACTATCTCGAAGGTCAATGTCACCATGAGCATTGTCAGGATGGGCAACTTCACCATGAGCACTGTCACCAATGGCACTATCACCATGAGCAATGTCACTGTGGGCCGTGTCACCAGGGGCACTATCACCATGGTTAATGTTATCATTGGCAATTTCCCCGTGAGCACTGTCACCCTGGGCACTGTCATCATGGGCACGGTCACCGTGAGCACTATCTCCATGAGCACAGCCACTGTGAACACCATCACCATAATCACTGGCCTCATCGGTACTGTCACCATGAGCACTGCCACAATGAGCACTGTCAGCATGGGCACATCCCCCATGAGCACTGTCACTATGAGAACTGCTACCATGGGTATTTTCACCATGTGTACTGTCACCCTGTGTATTGTCACCATTTGCACTGTCACCATGAGGACTATTACCGTGAACGCTATCACCGTGAGATCTCTCACCATGGTCACTGTCACCATGGCACCTTGCACAATGGGGGCTGTCAACATGAGTGCTGGCACCATTGGCACTATCACTGTGAGCATTCTCACTGTGGTCAGTGTCACCATGGCCACTGTCACCATGAGCACTGTCACCATAGGCAATGTCACCATGGTCAGTGGCACCATGAGCACTGTCAACATGGGCACTCATACAGTGGGCACTGTCACTGTGAGCACTGTCACCTTGGGTACTGCCACCATGAGCGCTGTCACCATGAGCACTGTCACCATTGCGAGTATCACAATGTGCACTGTCACCATGGGCACTGGCACAATGTCGTGTGTCACCTTGAGCAATGTCACCATGGGAAATGTCACCGTGAGATGTGTCACCATAGGCAATGTCACCATGGGCAATGTCACCATGGGAAATGCCATTTTGCACACTGTCACCATGGGTACTGCAACCATGAGTACTGTCACCATTGGCAGTATGACCATGTGCACTGTCACCATGGGCACTATCACCATGACAAATCTCAGCGTGAGCACTGTCACTGTGGGAACTGGCATTGTGTGCAATTCCACCATGGGCAATGTCACCATGGGCACTATCACTGTGAGCACTGTCAATATAAGCACGTCAACATGAGCCCTGTCACCATTGGCAATGTCACCGTGAGAAGTGTCACTATAGGCGATGTCACCATGGGCACTGTCACCATGGTCACTGCCACCACTGTCATTGTCATTTTGAGCACTGTCACCATGGGTATTGCAACCATGAGCACTGTCACCATGAGCACTGTCACCATTGCGATTATCACCATGTGTACTGTCACCATGGGCACTATCACAATGAGAACTGTCAGCGTGGGCACTGTCACTGTTGGCAAGGGCACCGTGGGCACTTCCACCATGGGCAATGTCACCATGGGCACTATCACTGTGAGCACTGTCAACATGAGCACGTCACCATGGGCACTGTCAACATGGGTACTATCTCGAAGGTCAATGTCACCATGAGCATTGTCAGGAAGGGCAATTTCACCATGAGCACTGTCACCAAAGGCACTATCACCATGAGCAATGTCACTGTGGGCCGTGTCACCAGGGGCACTATCACCATGGTTAATGTTCTCATTGGCACTTTCCCCGTGAGCACTGTCACCCTGGGCACTATCATCATGGGCACGGTCACCGTGAGCACTATCTCCATGAGCACAGCCACTGTGAACACCATCACCATAATCACTGGCCTCATCGGTACTGTCACCATGAGCACTGCCACAATGAGCACTGTCAGCATGGGCACTTCCCCCATGAGCACTGTCACTATGAGAACTGCTAGCATGGGTATTTTCACCATGAGTACTGTCACCCTCTGTATTGTCACCATTTGCACTGTCACCATCAGGACTATTACCGTGAGTGCTATCACCGTGAGATCTCTCACCATGGTCACTGTCACCATGGCACCTTGCACAATGCGTGCTGTCAACATGAGTGCTGTCACCATTGGCACTATCACCGTGAGCATTCTCACTGTGGTCAGAGTCAACATGGGCTCTGTCACCATGAGCACTGTCACCATAGGCAATGTCACCGTGGTCAGTGTCACCATGAGCAATGTCTCCATGGGCACTCCTACAGTGGGCACTGTCACTGTGCGAACTGTCACCATGGTTACTGCCACTATGAGCAGTGTCTCTGTGAGTACTGTCAGCATGGGTTTTTACCGTGAGCACTGTCACCATGAGCCCTGTCACCATTTTGCAGTGCCACCATGTGCACTACCACCATGTGCACTCTCACCATGGGCACTATCACCGATAACACTGTCACCATAAGTACTGTCTGCATGGGCACTGTCACCAAGGGCACGGACAACATGTGACCTGTAACCATTGTCAGTGTCACTGTGAGAAGTGTCACCATGGGAATTAACAACATAGGCACTCTCATCATGAGCACTGTCACCATGAGCACTGACATCACGAGCACTGTCACCCAGGGCAGTGCCACCATGAGCACTGTCACCATAACTGTTGCTATGAGAATTGTAACCATGGGCAATTTCTCAATGAGTAATGTCACCATGTGTATTTTCACCTTGGGCACTCTCAAAGTAAACAGTATTACCATGAGCACTTTCACTGTGAACACTGTCACCATGGGCACTGGCACAATGTGGTGTGTCACCATGAGCCATGTCACCATGGGAAATGTCACCGTGAGAAGTGTCACCATAGGCAATGTCACCATGGGCAATGTCACCATGGGAACTGCCATTTTGAGCACTGTCACCATGGGTACTACAACCATGAGTACTGTCACCATGAGTAATTTAACCATTGGCAGTATGACCATGTGCACTGTCACCATGGGCACTATCACCATGACAACTCTCAGCGTGAGCACTGTCACTGTTGGAAATGGCACTGTGTGCAATTTCACCATGGGCAATGTCACCATGGACATTATCGCTGTGAGCACTGTCAATATGAGCACGTCAACATGAGCCCTGTCACCATGGGCAATGTCACTGTGAGAAGTGTCACTATAGGCAATGTCACCGTGGGCACTGTCACCATGGTCACTGCCACCACTGTCGTTGTCATTTTGAGCACTGTCACCATGGTTACTGCAACCATGAGCGCTGTCACCATGAGCACTGTCACCATTGCAAGTATCACCATGTGCACTGTCACCATGGGCACTATCACAATGAGAACTGTCAGCATGGGCACTGTCACTCTTGGCAATGTCACCATGGGCACTATCACTGTGAGCACTGTCAACATGAGCACGTCACCATGGGCACTGTCAACATGGGTACTATCTCGAAGGGCAATGTCACCATGAGCATTGTCAGGAAGGGCAATTTCACCATGAACACTGTCACCAAAGGCACTATCACCATGAGCAATGTCACTGTGGGCCGTGTCGCCAGGGGCACTATCACCATGGTTAATGTTATCATTGGCACTTTCCCCGTGAGCACTGTCACCCTGGGCACTGTCATCATGGGCACGGTCACCGTGAGCACTATCTCCATGAGCGCAGCCACTGTGAACACCATCACCATAATCACTGGCCTCATCGGTACTGTCACCATGAGCACTGCCACAATGAGCACTGTCAGCATGGGCACTTCCCCCATGAGCACTGTCACTATGAGAACTGCTAGCATGGGTATTTTCACCATGAGTACTGTCACCCTCTGTATTGTCACCATTTTCACTGTCACCATCAGGACTATTACCGTGAGTGCTATCACCGTGAGATCTCTCACCATGGTCACTGTCACCATGGCACCTTGCACAATGCGTGCTGTCAACATGAGTGCTGTCACCATTGGCACTATCACCGTGAGCATTCTCACTGTGGTCAGAGTCAACATGGGCTCTGTCACCATGAGCACTGTCACCATAGGCAATGTCACCGTGGTCAGTGTCACCATGAGCAATGTCTCCATGGGCACTCCTACAGTGGGCACTGTCACTGTGCGAACTGTCACCATGGTTACTGCCACTATGAGCAGTGTCTCTGTGAGTACTGTCAGCATGGGTTTTTACCGTGAGCACTGTCACCATGAGCCCTGTCACCATTTTTCAGTGCCACCATGTGCACTACCACCATGTGCACTCTCACCATGGGCACTATCACCGATAACACTGTCACCATAAGTACTGTCTTCATGGGCACTGTCACCAAGGGCACGGCCAACATGTGACCTGTAACCATTGTCAGTGTCACTGTGAGAAGTGTCACCATGGGAATTAACAACATAGGCACTCTCATCATGAGCACGGTCACCATGAGCACTGACACCACGAGCACTGTCACCCAGGGCAGTGCCACCGTGAGCACTGTCACCATAACTGTTGCTATGAGAATTGTAACCATGGGCAATTTCTCAATGAGTAATGTCACCATGTGTATTTTCACCTTGGGCACTCTCAAAGTAAACAGTATTACCATGAGCACTTTCACTGTGAACACTGTCACCATGGGCACTGGCACAATGTGGTGTGTCACCATGAGCCATGTCACCATGGGAAATGTCACTGTGAGAAGTGTCACCATAGGCAATGTCACCATGGGCAATGTCAGCATGGGAACTGCCATTTTGAGCACTCTCACCATGGGTACTGCAACCATGAGTACTGTCACCATGAGTAATTTTACAATTGGCTGTATGACCATGTGCACTGTCACCATGGGCACTATCACCATGACAACTCTCAGCGTGAGCACTGTCACTGTTGGAAATGGCATTGTGTGCAGTTCCACAATGGGCAATGTCACCATGGACATTATCGCTGTGAGCACTGTCAATATGAGCACGTCAACATGAGCCCTGTCACCATGGGCAATGTCACTGTGAGAAGTGTCACTATAGGCAATGTCACCGTGGGCACTGTCACCATGGTCACTGCCACCACTGTCACTGTCATTTTGAGCACTGTAACCATGGGTACTGCAACCATGAGCGCTGTCACCATGAGCACTGTCACCATTGCAAGTATCACCATGTGCACTGTCACCATGGGCACTATCACAATGAGAACTGTCAGCATGGGCACTGTCACTCTTGGCAATGTCACAATGGGCACTATCACTGTGAGCACTGTCAACATGAGCACGTCACCATGGGCACTGTCAACATGGGTACTATCTCGAAGGTCAATGTCACCATGAGCATTGTCAGGATGGGCAACTTCACCGTGAGCACTGTCACCAATGGCACTATCACCATGAGCAATGTCACTGTGGGCCGTGTCACCAGGGGCACTATCACCATGGTTAATGTTATCATTGGCAATTTCCCCTTGAGCACTGTCACCCTGGGCACTGTCATCATGGGCACGGTCACCGTGAGCACTATCTCCATGAGCACAGCCACTGTGAACACCATCACCATAATCACTGGCCTCATCGGTACTGTCACCATGAGCACTGCCACAATGAGCACTGTCAGCATGGGCACATCCCCCATGAGCACTGTCACTATGAGAACTGCTACCATGGGTATTTTCACCATGTGTACTGTCACCCTGTGTATTGTCACCATTTGCACTGTCACCATGTGGACTATTACCGTGAGCGCTATCACCGTGAGATCAATCACCATGGTCACTGTCACCATGGCACCTTGCACAATGGGGGCTGTCAACATGAGTGCTTTCACCATTGGCACTATCACTGTGAGCATTCTCACTGTGGTCAGTGTCACCATGGGCACTGTCACCATGAGCACTGTCACCATAGGCAATGTCACCATGGTCAGTGGCACCATGAGCACTGTCAACATGGGCACTCATACAGTGGGCACTGTCACTGTGAGCACTGTCACCTTGGGTACTGCCACCATGAGCGCTGTCACCATGAGCACTGTCACCATTGCGAGTATCACAATGTGCACTGTCACCATGGGCACTGGCACAATGTCGTGTGTCACCTTGAGCAATGTCACCATGGGAAATGTCACCGTGAGATGTGTCACCATAGGCAATGTCACCATGGGCAATGTCACCATGGGAAATGCCATTTTGCACACTGTCACCATGGGTACTGCAACCATGAGTACTGTCACCATTGGCAGTATGACCATGTGCACTGTCACCATGGGCACTATCACCATGACAACTCTCAGCGTGAGCACTGTCACTGTGGGAACTGGCATTGTGTGCAATTCCACCATGGGCAATGTCACCATGGGCACTATCACTGTGAGCACTGTCAATATAAGCACGTCAACATGAGCCCTGTCACCATTGGCAATGTCACCATGAGAAGTGTCACTATAGGCGATGTCACCGTGGGCACTGTCACCATGGTCACTGCCACCACTGTCACTGTCATTTTGAGCACTGTCACCATGGGTATTGCAACCATGAGCACTGTCACCATGAGCACTGTCACCATTGCGATTATCACCATGTGTACTGTCACCATGGGCACTATCACAATGAGAACTGTCAGCGTGGGCACTGTCACTGTTGGCAAGGGCACCGTGGGCACTTCCACCATGGGCAATGTCACCATGGGCACTGTCACTGTGAGCACTGTCAACATGAGCACGTCACCATGGGCACTGTCAACATGGGTACTATCACGAAGGGCAATGTCACCATGAGGATTGTCAGGAAGGGCAATTTCACCATGAGCACTGTCACCAAAGGCACTATCACCATGAGCAATGTCACTGTGGGCCGTGTCACCAGGGGCACTATCACCATGATTAATGTTCTCATTGGCACTTTCCCCTAGAGCACTGTCACCCTGGGCACTCTCATCATGGGCACAGTCACCGTGAGCACTATCTCCATGAGCACAGCCACTGTGAACACCATCACCATAATCACTGGCCTCATCGGTACTCTCACCATGAGCACTGCCACAACGAGCACTGTCAGCATGGGCACTTCCCCCATGAGCACTGTCACTATGAGAACTGCTAGCATGGGTATTTTCACCATGAGTACTGTCACCCTCTGTATTGTCACCATTTGCACTGTCACCATGAGGACTATTACCGTGAGCGCTATCACCGTGAGATCTCTCACCATGGTCACTGTCACCATGGCACCTTGCACAATGGGGGCTGTCAACATGAGTGCTGGCACCATTGGCACTATCACTGTGAGCATTCTCACTGTGGTCAGTGTCACCATAGGCACTGTCACCATGAGCACTGTCACCATAGGCAATGTCACCATGGTCAGTGTCACCATGAGCACTGTCAACATGGGCACTCATACAGTGGGCACTGTCACTGTGAGCACTGTCACCTTGGGTACTGCCACCATGAGCGCTGTCACCATGAGCACTGTCACCATTGCGAGTATCACAATGTGCACTGTCACCATGGGCACTGGCACAATGTCGTGTGTCACCTTGAGCAATGTCACCATGGGAAATGTCACCATGAGATGTGTCACCATAGGCAATGTCACCATGGGCAATGTCACCATGGGAAATGCCATTTTGCACACTGTCACCATGGGTACTGCAACCATGAGTACTGTCACCATTGGCAGTATGACCATGTGCACTGTCACCATGGGCACTATCACCATGACAACTCTCAGCGTGAGCACTGTCACTGTGGGAACTGGCATTGTGTGCAATTCCACCATGGGCAATGTCACCATGGGCACTATCACTGTGAGCACTGTCAATATAAGCACGTCAACATGAGCCCTGTCACCATTGGCAATGTCACCGTGAGAAGTGTCACTATAGGCGATGTCACCGTGGGCACTGTCACCATGGTCACTGCCACCACTGTCACTGTCATTTTGAGCACTGTCACCATGGGTATTGCAACCATGAGCACTGTCACCATTGCGATTATCACCATGTGTACTGTCACCATGGGCACTATCACAATGAGAACTGTCAGCGTGGGCACTGTCACTGTTGGTAAGGGCACCGTGGGCACTTCCACAATGGGCAATGTCACCATGGGCACTATCACTGTGAGCACTGTCAACATGAGCACGTCACCATGGGCACTGTCAACATGGGTACTATCTCGAAGGGCAATGTCACCATGAGCATTGTCAGGAAGGGCAATTTCACCATGAGCACTGTCACCAAAGGCACTATCACCATGAGCAATGTCACTGTGGGCCGTGTCACCAGGGGCACTATCACCATGGTTAATGTTCTCATTGGCACTTTCCCCGTGAGCACTGTCACCCTGGGCTCTGTCATCATGGGCACGGTCACCGTGAGCACTATCTCCATGAGCACAGCCACTGTGAACACCATCACCATAATCACTGGCCTCATCGGTACTGTCACCATGAGCACTGCCACAATGAGCACTGTCAGCATGGGCACTTCCCCCATGAGCACTGTCACTATGAGAACTGCTAGCATGGGTATTTTCACCATGAGTACTGTCACCCTCTGTATTGTCACCATTTGCACTGTCACCATCAGGACTATTACCGTGAGTGCTATCACCGTGAGATCTCTCACCATGGTCACTGTCACCATGGCACCTTGCACAATGCGTGCTGTCAACATGAGTGCTGTCACCATTGGCACTATCACCGTGAGCATTCTCACTGTGGTCAGAGTCAACATGGGCTCTGTCACCATGAGCACTGTCACCATAGGCAATGTCACCGTGGTCAGTGTCACCATGAGCAATGTCTCCATGGGCACTCCTACAGTGGGCACTGTCACTGTGCGAACTGTCACCATGGTTACTGCCACTATGAGCAGTGTCTCTGTGAGTACTGTCAGCATGGGTTTTTACCTTGAGCACTGTCACCATGAGCCCTGTCACCATTCTTCAGTGCCACCATATGCACTACCACCATGTGCACTCTCACCATGGGCACTATCACCGATAACACTGTCACCATAAGTACTGTCTTCATGGGCACTGTCACCAAGGGCACGGCCAACATGTGACCTGTAACCATTGTCAGTGTCACTGTGAGAAGTGTCACCATGGGAATTAACAACATAGGCACTCTCATCATGAGCACTGTCACCATGAGCACTGACACCACGAGCACTGTCACCCAGGGCAGTGCCACCATGAGCACTGTCACCATAACTGTTGCTATGAGAATTGTAACCATGGGCAATTTCTCAATGAGTAATGTCACCATGTGTATTTTCACCTTGGGCACTCTCAAAGTAAACAGTATTACCATGAGCACTTTCACTGTGAACACTGTCACCATGGGCACTGGCACAATGTGGTGTGTCACCATGAGCCATGTCACCATGGGAAATGTCACCGTGAGAAGTGTCACCCTAGGCAATGTCACCATGGGCAATGTCACCATGGGAACTGCCATTTTGAGCACTGTCACCATGGGTACTGCAACCATGAGTACTGTCACCATGAGTAATTTAACCATTGGCAGTATGAACATGTGCACTGTCACCATGGGCACTATCACCATGACAACTCTCAGCGTGAGCACTGTCACTGTTGGAAATGGCATTGTGTGCAATTCCACCATGGGTAATGTCACCATGGACATTATCGCTGTGAGCACTGTCAATATGAGCACGTCAACATGAGCCCTGTCACCATGGGCAATGTCACTGTGAGAAGTGTCACTATAGGCAATGTCACGGTGGGCACTGTCACCATGGTCACTGCCACCACTGTCACTGTCATTTTGAGCACTGTCACCATGGGTACTGCAACCATGAGCGCTGTCACCATGAGCACTGTCACCATTGCAAGTATCACCATGTGCACTGTCACCATGGGCACTATCACAATGAGAACTGTCAGCATGGGCACTGTCACTCTTGGCAATGTCACCATGGGCACTATCACTTTGAGCACTGTCAACATGAGCACGTCACCATGGGCACTGTCAACATGGGTACTATCTCGAAGGTCAATGTCACCATGAGCATTGCCAGGATGGGCAACTTCACCGTGAGCACTGTCACCAATGGCACTATCACCATGAGCAATGTCACTGTGGGCCGTGTCACCAGGGGCACTATCACCATGGTTAATGTTCTCATTGGCACTTTCCCCGTGAGCACTGTCACCCTGGGCACTGTCATCATGGGCACGGTCACCGTGAGCACTATCTCCATGAGCACAGCCACTGTGAACACCATCACCATAATCACTGGCCTCATCGGTACTGTCACCATGAGCACTGCCACAATGAGCACTGTCATCATGGGCACATCCCCCATGAGCACTGTCACTATGAGAACTGCTAGCATGGGTATTTTCACCATGTGTACTGTCACCCTGAGTATTGTCACCATTTGCACTGTCACCATGAGGACTATTACCGTGAGCGCTATCACCGTGAGATCTCTCACCATGGTCACTGTCACCATGGCACCTTGCACAATGGGGGCTGTCAACATGAGTGCTGGCACCATTGGCACTATCACTGTGAGCATTCTCACTGTGGTCAGTGTCACCATAGGCACTGTCACCATGAGCACTGTCACCATAGGCAATGTCACCATGGTCAGTGTCACCATGAGCACTGTCAACATGGGCACTCATACAGTGGGCACTGTCACTGTGAGCACTGTCACCTTGGGTACTGCCACCATGAGCGCTGTCACCATGAGCACTGTCACCATTGCGAGTATCACAATGTGCACTGTCACCATGGGCACTGGCACAATGTCGTGTGTCACCTTGAGCAATGTCACCATGGGAAATGTCACCATGAGATGTGTCACCATAGGCAATGTCACCATGGGCAATGTCACCATGGGAAATGCCATTTTGCACACTGTCACCATGGGTACTGCAACCATGAGTACTGTCACCATTGGCAGTATGACCATGTGCACTGTCACCATGGGCACTATCACCATGACAACTCTCAGCGTGAGCACTGTCACTGTGGGAACTGGCATTGTGTGCAATTCCACCATGGGCAATGTCACCATGGGCACTATCACTGTGAGCACTGTCAATATAAGCACGTCAACATGAGCCCTGTCACCATTGGCAATGTCACCGTGAGAAGTGTCACTATAGGCGATGTCACCGTGGGCACTGTCACCATGGTCACTGCCACCACTGTCACTGTCATTTTGAGCACTGTCACCATGGGTATTGCAACCATGAGCACTGTCACCATTGCGATTATCACCATGTGTACTGTCACCATGGGCACTATCACAATGAGAACTGTCAGCGTGGGCACTGTCACTGTTGGCAAGGGCACCGTGGGCACTTCCACAATGGGCAATGTCACCATGGGCACTATCACTGTGAGCACTGTCAACATGAGCACGTCACCATGGGCACTGTCAACATGGGTACTATCTCGAAGGGCAATGTCACCATGAGCATTGTCAGGAAGGGCAATTTCACCATGAGCACTGTCACCAAAGGCACTATCACCATGAGCAATGTCACTGTGGGCCGTGTCACCAGGGGCACTATCACCATGGTTAATGTTCTCATTGGCACTTTCCCCGTGAGCACTGTCACCCTGGGCTCTGTCATCATGGGCACGGTCACCGTGAGCACTATCTCCATGAGCACAGCCACTGTGAACACCATCACCATAATCACTGGCCTCATCGCTACTGTCACCATGAGCACTGCCACAATGAGCACTGTCAGCATGGGCACTTCCCCCATGAGCACTGTCACTATGAGAACTGCTAGCATGGGTATTTTCACCATGAGTACTGTCACCCTCTGTATTGTCACCATTTGCACTGTCACCATCAGGACTATTACCGTGAGTGCTATCACCGTGAGATCTCTCACCATGGTCACTGTCACCATGGCACCTTGCACAATGCGTGCTGTCAACATGAGTGCTGTCACCATTGGCACTATCACCGTGAGCATTCTCACTGTGGTCAGAGTCAACATGGGCTCTGTCACCATGAGCACTGTCACCATAGGCAATGTCACCGTGGTCAGTGTCACCATGAGCAATGTCTCCATGGGCACTCCTACAGTGGGCACTGTCACTGTGCGAACTGTCACCATGGTTACTGCCACTATGAGCAGTGTCTCTGTGAGTACTGTCAGCATGGGTTTTTACCGTGAGCACTGTCACCATGAGCCCTGTCACCATTCTTCAGTGCCACCATGTGCACTACCACCATGTGCACTCTCACCATGGGCACTATCACCGATAACACTGTCACCATAAGTACTGTCTTCATGGGCACTGTCACCAAGGGCACGGCCAACATGTGACCTGTAACCATTGTCAGTGTCACTGTGAGAAGTGTCACCATGGGAATTAACAACATAGGCACTCTCATCATGAGCACGGTCACCATGAGCACTGACATCACGAGCACTGTCACCCAGGGCAGTGCCACCATGAGCACTGTCACCATAACTGTTGCTATGAGAATTGTAACCATGGGCAATTTCTCAATGAGTAATGTCACCATGTGTATTTTCACCTTGGGCACTCTCAAAGTAAACAGTATTACCATGAGCACTTTCACTGTGAACACTGTCACCATGGGCACTGGCACAATGTGGTGTGTCACCATGAGCCATGTCACCATGGGAAATGTCACCGTGAGAAGTGTCACCCTAGGCAATGTCACCATGGGCAATGTCACCATGGGAACTGCCATTTTGAGCACTGTCACCATGGGTACTGCAACCATGAGTACTGTCACCATGAGTAATTTAACCATTGGCAGTATGAACATGTGCACTGTCACCATGGGCACTATCACCATGACAACTCTCAGCGTGAGCACTGTCACTGTTGGAAATGGCATTGTGTGCAATTCCACCATGGGCAATGTCACCATGGACATTATCGCTGTGAGCACTGTCAATATGAGCACGTCAACATGAGCCCTGTCACCATGGGCAATTTCACTGTGAGAAGTGTCACTATAGGCAATGTCACCGTGGACACTGTCACCATGGTCACTCCCACCACTGTCACTGTCATTTTGAGCACTTTCACCATGGGTACTGCAACCATGAGCGCTGTCACCATGAGCACTGTCACCATTGCAAGTATCACCATGTGCACTGTCACCATGGGCACTATCACAATGAGAACTGTCAGCATGGGCACTGTCACTCTTGGCAATGTCACCATGGGCACTATCACTTTGAGCACTGTCAACATGAGCACGTCACCATGGGCACTGTCAACATGGGTACTATCTCGAAGGGCAATGTCACCATGAGCATTGTCAGGATGGGCAACTTCACCGTGAGCACTGTCACCAATGGCACTATCACCATGAGCAATGTCACTGTGGGCCGTGTCACCAGGGGCACTATCACCATGGTTAATGGTCTCATTGGCACTTTCCCCGTGAGCACTGTCACCCTGGGCACTGTCATCATGGGCACGGTCACCGTGAGCACTATCTCCATGAGCACAGCCACTGTGAACACCATCACCATAATCACTGGCCTCATCGGTACTGTCACCATGAGCACTGCCACAATGAGCACTGTCAGCATGGGCACTTCCCCCATGAGCACTGTCACTATGAGAACTGCTAGCATGGGTATTTTCACCATGAGTACTGTCACCCTCTGTATTGTCACCATTTGCACTGTCACCATCAGGACTATTACCGTGAGTGCTATCACCGTGAGATCTCTCACCATGGTCACTGTCACCATGGCACCTTGCACAATGCGTGCTGTCAACATGAGTGCTGTCACCATTGGCACTATCACCGTGAGCATTCTCACTGTGGTCAGAGTCAACATGGGCTCTGTCATCATGAGCACTGTCACCATAGGCAATGTCACCGTGGTCAGTGTCACCATGAGCAATGTCTCCATGGGCACTCCTACAGTGGGCACTGTCACTGTGCGAACTGTCACCATGGTTACTGCCACTATGAGCAGTGTCTCTGTGAGTACTGTCAGCATGGGTTTTTACCGTGAGCACTGTCACCATGAACCCTGTCACCATTTTGCAGTGCCACCATGTGCACTACCACCATGTGCACTCTCACCATGGGCACTATCACCGATAACACTGTCACCATAAGTACTGTCTGCATGGGCACTGTCACCAAGGGCACGGCCAACATGTGACCTGTAACCATTGTCAGTGTCACTGTGAGAAGTGTCACCATGGGAATTAACAACATAGGCACTCTCATCATGAGCACTGTCACCATGAGCACTGACACCACGAGCACTGTCACCCAGGGCAGTGCCACCATGAGCACTGTCACCATAACTGTTGCTATGAGAATTGTAACCATGGGCAATTTCTCAATGAGTAATGTCACCATGTGTATTTTCACCTTGGGCACTCTCAAAGTAAACAGTATTACCATGAGCACTTTCACTGTGAACACTGTCACCATGGGCACTGGCACAATGTGGTGTGTCACCATGAGCCATGTCACCATGGGAAATGTCACCGTGAGAAGTGTCACCATAGGCAATGTCACCATGGGCAATGTCACCATGGGAACTGCCATTTTGAGCACTGTCACCATGGGTACTGCAACCATGAGTACTGTCACCATGAGTAATTTAACCATTGGCAGTATGACCATGTGCACTGTCACCATGGGCACTATCACCATGACAACTCTCAGCGTGAGCACTGTCACTGTTGGAAATGGCATTGTGTGCACTTCCACCATGGGCAATGTCACCATGGACATTATCGCTGTGAGCACTGTCAATATGAGCACGTCAACATGAGCCCTGTCACCATGGGCAATGTCACTGTGAGAAGTGTCACTATAGGCAATGTCACCGTGGGCACTGTCACCATGGTCACTCCCACCACTGTCACTGTCATTTTGAGCACTGTCACCATGGGTACTGCAACCATGAGCGCTGTCACCATGAGCACTGTCACCATTGCAAGTATCAACATGTGCACTGTCACCATGGGCACTATCACAATGAGAACTGTCAGCATGGGCACTGTCACTCTTGGCAATGTCACCATGGGCACTATCACTTTGAGCACTGTCAACATGAGCACGTCACCATGGGCACTGTCAACATGGGTACTATCTCGAAGGTCAATGTCACCATGAGCATTGTCAGGATGGGCAACTTCACCATGAGCACTGTCACCAATGGCACTATCACCATGAGCAATGTCACTGTGGGCCGTGTCACCAGGGGCACTATCACCATGGTTAATGTTATCATTGGCAATTTCCCCGTGAGCACTGTCACCCTGGGCACTGTCATCATGGGCACGGTCACCGTGAGCACTATCTCCATGAGCACAGCCACTGTGAACACCATCACCATAATCACTGGCCTCATCGGTACTGTCACCATGAGCACTGCCACAATGAGCACTGTCAGCATGGGCACATCCCCCATGAGCACTGTCACTATGAGAACTGCTACCATGGGTATTTTCACCATGTGTACTGTCACCCTGAGTATTGTCACCATTTGCACTGTCACCATGAGGACTATTACCGTGAACGCTATCACCGTGAGATCTCTCACCATGGTCACTGTCACCATGGCACCTTGCACAATGGGGGCTGTCAACATGAGTGCTGGCACCATTGGCACTATCACTGTGAGCATTCTCACTGTGGTCAGTGTCACCATGGCCACTGTCACCATGAGCACTGTCACCATAGGCAATGTCACCATGGTCAGTGGCACCATGAGCACTGTCAACATGGGCACTCATACAGTGGGCACTGTCACTGTGAGCACTGTCACCTTGGGTACTGCCACCATGAGCGCTGTCACCATGAGCACTGTCACCATTGCGAGTATCACAATGTGCACTGTCACCATGGGCACTGGCACAATGTCGTGTGTCACCTTGAGCAATGTCACCATGGGAAATGTCACCGTGAGATGTGTCACCATAGGCAATGTCACCATGGGCAATGTCACCATGGGAAATGCCATTTTGCACACTGTCACCATGGGTACTGCAACCATGAGTACTGTCACCATTGGCAGTATGACCATGTGCACTGTCACCATGGGCACTATCACCATGACAACTCTCAGCGTGAGCACTGTCACTGTGGGAACTGGCATTGTGTGCAATTCCACCATGGGCAATGTCACCATGGGCACTATCACTGTGAGCACTGTCAATATAAGCACGTCAACATGAGCCCTGTCACCATTGGCAATGTCACCGTGAGAAGTGTCACTATAGGCGATGTCACCGTGGGCACTGTCACCATGGTCACTGCCACCACTGTCACTGTCATTTTGAGCACTGTCACCATGGGTATTGCAACCATGAGCACTGTCACCATGAGCACTGTCACCATTGCGATTATCACCATGTGTACTGTCACCATGGGCACTATCACAATGAGAACTGTCAGCGTGGGCACTGTCACTGTTGGCAAGGGCACCGTGGGCACTTCCACCATGGGCAATGTCACCATGGGCACTATCACTTTGAGCACTGTCAACATGAGCACGTCACCATGGGCACTGTCAACATGGGTACTATCTCGAAGGGCAATGTCACCATGAGCATTGTCAGGATGGGCAACTTCACCGTGAGAACTGTCACCAATGGCACTATCACCATGAGCAATGTCACTGTGGGCCGTGTCACCAGGGGCACTATCACCATGGTTAATGGTCTCATTGGCACTTTCCCCGTGAGCACTGTCACCCTGGGCACTGTCATCATGGGCACGGTCACCGTGAGCACTATCTCCATGAGCACAGCCACTGTGAACACCATCACCATAATCACTGGCCTCATCGGTACTGTCACCATGAGCACTGCCACAATGAGCACTGTCAGCATGGGCACTTCCCCCATGAGCACTGTCACTATGAGAACTGCTACCATGGGTATTTTCACCATGTGTACTGTCACCCTGTGTATTGTCACCATTTGCACTGTCACCATGAGGACTATTACCGTGAGCGCTATCACCGTGAGATCTCTCACCATGGTCACTGTCACCATGGCACCTTGCACAATGGGGGCTGTCAACATGAGTGCTGGCACCATTGGCACTATCACTGTGAGCATTCTCACTGTGGTCAGTGTCACCATGGGCACTGTCACCATGAGCACTGTCACCATAGGCAATGTCACCATGGTCTGTGGCACCATGAGCACTGTCAACATGGGCACTCATACAGTGGGCACTGTCACTGTGAGCACTGTCACCTTGGGTACTGCCACCATGAGCGCTGTCACCATGAGCACTGTCACCATTGCGAGTATCACAATGTGCACTGTCACCATGGGCACTGGCACAATGTCGTGTGTCACCTTGAGCAATGTCACCATGGGAAATGTCACCGTGAGAAGTGTCACCATAGGCAATGTCACCATGGGCAATGTCACCATGGGAAATGCCATTTTGCACACTGTCACCATGGGTACTGCAACCATGAGTACTGTCACCATTGGCAGTATGACCATGTGCACTGTCACCATGGGCACTATCACCATGACAACTCTCAGCGTGAGCACTGTCACTGTTGGAAATGGCATTGTGTGCAATTCCACCATGGTCAATGTCACCATGGACATTATCGCTGTGAGCACTGTCAATATGAGCACGTCAACATGAGCCCTGTCACCATGGGCAATTTCACTGTGAGAAGTGTCACTATAGGCAATGTCACCGTGGACACTGTCACCATGGTCACTCCCACCACTGTCACTGTCATTTTGAGCACTTTCACCATGGGTACTGCAACCATGAGCGCTGTCACCATGAGCACTGTCACCATTGCAAGTATCACCATGTGCACTGTCACCATGGGCACTATCACAATGAGAACTGTCAGCATGGGCACTGTCACTCTTGGCAATGTCACCATGGGCACTATCACTTTGAGCACTGTCAACATGAGCACGTCACCATGGGCACTGTCAACATGGGTACTATCTCGAAGGGCAATGTCACCATGAGCATTGTCAGGATGGGCAACTTCACCGTGAGCACTGTCACCAATGGCACTATCACCATGAGCAATGTCACTGTGGGCCGTGTCACCAGGGGCACTATCACCATGGTTAATGGTCTCATTGGCACTTTCCCCGTGAGCACTGTCACCCTGGGCACTGTCATCATGGGCACGGTCACCGTGAGCACTATCTCCATGAGCACAGCCACTGTGAACACCATCACCATAATCACTGGCCTCATCGGTACTGTCACCATGAGCACTGCCACAATGAGCACTGTCAGCATGGGCACTTCCCCCATGAGCACTGTCACTATGAGAACTGCTAGCATGGGTATTTTCACCATGAGTACTGTCACCCTCTGTATTGTCACCATTTGCACTGTCACCATCAGGACTATTACCGTGAGTGCTATCACCGTGAGATCTCTCACCATGGTCACTGTCACCATGGCACCTTGCACAATGCGTGCTGTCAACATGAGTGCTGTCACCATTGGCACTATCACCGTGAGCATTCTCACTGTGGTCAGAGTCAACATGGGCTCTGTCATCATGAGCACTGTCACCATAGGCAATGTCACCGTGGTCAGTGTCACCATGAGCAATGTCTCCATGGGCACTCCTACAGTGGGCACTGTCACTGTGCGAAATGTCACCATGGTTACTGCCACTATGAGCAGTGTCTCTGTGAGTACTGTCAGCATGGGTTTTTACCGTGAGCACTGTCACCATGAGCCCTGTCACCATTCTTCAGTGCCACCATGTGCACTACCACCATGTGCACTCTCACCATGGGCACTATCACCGATAACACTGTCACCATAAGTACTGTCTGCATGGGCACTGTCACCAAGGGCACGGCCAACATGTGACCTGTAACCATTGTCAGTGTCACTGTGAGAAGTGTCACCATGGGAATTAACAACATAGGCACTCTCATCATGAGCACTGTCACCATGAGCACTGACACCACGAGCACTGTCACCCAGGGCAGTGCCACCATGAGCACTGTCACCATAACTGTTGCTATGAGAATTGTAACCATGGGCAATTTCTCAATGAGTAATGTCACCATGTGTATTTTCACCTTGGGCACTCTCAAAGTAAACAGTATTACCATGAGCACTTTCACTGTGAACACTGTCACCATGGGCACTGGCACAATGTGGTGTGTCACCATGAGCCATGTCACCATGGGAAATGTCACCGTGAGAAGTGTCACCATAGGCAATGTCACCATGGGCAATGTCACCATGGGAACTGCCATTTTGAGCACTGTCACCATGGGTACTGCAACCATGAGTACTGTCACCATGAGTAATTTAACCATTGGCAGTATGACCATGTGCACTGTCACCATGGGCACTATCACCATGACAACTCTCAGCGTGAGCACTGTCACTGTTGGAAATGGCATTGTGTGCACTTCCACCATGGGCAATGTCACCATGGACATTATCGCTGTGAGCACTGTCAATATGAGCACGTCAACATGAGCCCTGTCACCATGGGCAATGTCACTGTGAGAAGTGTCACTATAGGCAATGTCACCGTGGGCACTGTCACCATGGTCACTCCCACCACTGTCACTGTCATTTTGAGCACTGTCACCATGGGTACTGCAACCATGAGCGCTGTCACCATGAGCACTGTCACCATTGCAAGTATCACCATGTGCACTGTCACCATGGGCACTATCACAATGAGAACTGTCAGCATGGGCACTGTCACTCTTGGCAATGTCACCATGGGCACTATCACTTTGAGCACTGTCAACATGAGCACGTCACCATGGGCACTGTCAACATGGGTACTATCTCGAAGGTCAATGTCACCATGAGCATTGTCAGGATGGGCAACTTCACCATGAGCACTGTCACCAATGGCACTATCACCATGAGCAATGTCACTGTGGGCCGTGTCACCAGGGGCACTATCACCATGGTTAATGTTATCATTGGCAATTTCCCCGTGAGCACTGTCACCCTGGGCACTGTCATCATGGGCACGGTCACCGTGAGCAATATCTCCATGAGCACAGCCACTGTGAACACCATCACCATAATCACTGGCCTCATCGGTACTGTCACCATGAGCACTGCCACAATGAGCACTGTCAGCATGGGCACATCCCCCATGAGCACTGTCACTATGAGAACTGCTAGCATGGGTATTTTCACCATGTGTACTGTCACCCTGAGTATTGTCACCATTTGCACTGTCACCATGAGGACTATTACCGTGAGCGCTATCACCGTGAGATCTCTCACCATGGTCACTGTCACCATGGCACCTTGCACAATGGGGGCTGTCAACATGAGTGCTGGCACCATTGGCACTATCACTGTGAGCATTCTCACTGTGGTCAGTGTCACCATGGCCACTGTCACCATGAGCACTGTCACCATAGGCAATGTCACCATGGTCAGTGGCACCATGAGCACTGTCAACATGGGCACTCATACAGTGGGCACTGTCACTGTGAGCACTGTCACCTTGGGTACTGCCACCATGAGCGCTGTCACCATGAGCACTGTCACCATTGCGAGTATCACAATGTGCACTGTCACCATGGGCACTGGCACAATGTCGTGTGTCACCTTGAGCAATGTCACCATGGGAAATGTCACCGTGAGATGTGTCACCATAGGCAATGTCACCATGGGCAATGTCACCATGGGAAATGCCATTTTGCACACTGTCACCATGGGTACTGCAACCATGAGTACTGTCACCATTGGCAGTATGACCATGTGCACTGTCACCATGGGCACTATCACCATGACAAATCTCAGCGTGAGCACTGTCACTGTGGGAACTGGCATTGTGTGCAATTCCACCATGGGCAATGTCACCATGGGCACTATCACTGTGAGCACTGTCAATATAAGCACGTCAACATGAGCCCTGTCACCATTGGCAATGTCACCGTGAGAAGTGTCACTATAGGCGATGTCACCATGGGCACTGTCACCATGGTCACTGCCACCACTGTCATTGTCATTTTGAGCACTGTCACCATGGGTATTGCAACCATGAGCACTGTCACCATGAGCACTGTCACCATTGCGATTATCACCATGTGTACTGTCACCATGGGCACTATCACAATGAGAACTGTCAGCGTGGGCACTGTCACTGTTGGCAAGGGCACCGTGGGCACTTCCACCATGGGCAATGTCACCATGGGCACTATCACTGTGAGCACTGTCAACATGAGCACGTCACCATGGGCACTGTCAACATGGGTACTATCTCGAAGGTCAATGTCACCATGAGCATTGTCAGGAAGGGCAATTTCACCATGAGCACTGTCACCAAAGGCACTATCACCATGAGCAATGTCACTGTGGGCCGTGTCACCAGGGGCACTATCACCATGGTTAATGTTCTCATTGGCACTTTCCCCGTGAGCACTGTCACCCTGGGCACTATCATCATGGGCACGGTCACCGTGAGCACTATCTCCATGAGCACAGCCACTGTGAACACCATCACCATAATCACTGGCCTCATCGGTACTGTCACCATGAGCACTGCCACAATGAGCACTGTCAGCATGGGCACTTCCCCCATGAGCACTGTCACTATGAGAACTGCTAGCATGGGTATTTTCACCATGAGTACTGTCACCCTCTGTATTGTCACCATTTGCACTGTCACCATCAGGACTATTACCGTGAGTGCTATCACCGTGAGATCTCTCACCATGGTCACTGTCACCATGGCACCTTGCACAATGCGTGCTGTCAACATGAGTGCTGTCACCATTGGCACTATCACCGTGAGCATTCTCACTGTGGTCAGAGTCAACATGGGCTCTGTCACCATGAGCACTGTCACCATAGGCAATGTCACCGTGGTCAGTGTCACCATGAGCAATGTCTCCATGGGCACTCCTACAGTGGGCACTGTCACTGTGCGAACTGTCACCATGGTTACTGCCACTATGAGCAGTGTCTCTGTGAGTACTGTCAGCATGGGTTTTTACCGTGAGCACTGTCACCATGAGCCCTGTCACCATTTTTCAGTGCCACCATGTGCACTACCACCATGTGCACTCTCACCATGGGCACTATCACCGATAACACTGTCACCATAAGTACTGTCTGCATGGGCACTGTCACCAAGGGCACGGCCAACATGTGACCTGTAACCATTGTCAGTGTCACTGTGAGAAGTGTCACCATGGGAATTAACAACATAGGCACTCTCATCATGAGCACTGTCACCATGAGCACTGACATCACGAGCACTGTCACCCAGGGCAGTGCCACCATGAGCACTGTCACCATAACTGTTGCTATGAGAATTGTAACCATGGGCAATTTCTCAATGAGTAATGTCACCATGTGTATTTTCACCTTGGGCACTCTCAAAGTAAACAGTATTACCATGAGCACTTTCACTGTGAACACTGTCACCATGGGCACTGGCACAATGTGGTGTGTCACCATGAGCCATGTCACCATGGGAAATGTCACGGTGAGAAGTGTCACCATAGGCAATGTCACCATGGGCAATGTCACCATGGGAACTGCCATTTTGAGCACTGTCACCATGGGTACTACAACCATGAGTACTGTCACCATGAGTAATTTAACCATTGGCAGTATGACCATGTGCACTGTCACCATGGGCACTATCACCATGACAACTCTCAGCGTGAGCACTGTCACTGTTGGAAATGGCACTGTGTGCAATTTCACCATGGGCAATGTCACCTTGGACATTATCGCTGTGAGCACTGTCAATATGAGCACGTCAACATGAGCCCTGTCACCATGGGCAATGTCACTGTGAGAAGTGTCACTATAGGCAATGTCACCGTGGGCACTGTCACCATGGTCACTGCCACCACTGTCGTTGTCATTTTGAGCACTGTCACCATGGTTACTGCAACCATGAGCGCTGTCACCATGAGCACTGTCACCATTGCAAGTATCACCATGTGCACTGTCACCATGGGCACTATCACAATGAGAACTGTCAGCATGGGCACTGTCACTCTTGGCAATGTCACCATGGGCACTATCACTGTGAGCACTGTCAACATGAGCACGTCACCATGGGCACTGTCAACATGGGTACTATCTCGAAGGGCAATGTCACCATGAGCATTGTCAGGAAGGGCAATTTCACCATGAACACTGTCACCAAAGGCACTATCACCATGAGCAATGTCACTGTGGGCCGTGTCGCCAGGGGCACTATCACCATGGTTAATGTTATCATTGGCACTTTCCCCGTGAGCACTGTCACCCTGGGCACTGTCATCATGGGCACGGTCACCGTGAGCACTATCTCCATGAGCGCAGCCACTGTGAACACCATCACCATAATCACTGGCCTCATCGGTACTGTCACCATGAGCACTGCCACAATGAGCACTGTCAGCATGGGCACTTCCCCCATGAGCACTGTCACTATGAGAACTGCTAGCATGGGTATTTTCACCATGAGTACTGTCACCCTCTGTATTGTCACCATTTTCACTGTCACCATCAGGACTATTACCGTGAGTGCTATCACCGTGAGATCTCTCACCATGGTCACTGTCACCATGGCACCTTGCACAATGCGTGCTGTCAACATGAGTGCTGTCACCATTGGCACTATCACCGTGAGCATTCTCACTGTGGTCAGAGTCAACATGGGCTCTGTCACCATGAGCACTGTCACCATAGGCAATGTCACCGTGGTCAGTGTCACCATGAGCAATGTCTCCATGGGCACTCCTACAGTGGGCACTGTCACTGTGCGAACTGTCACCATGGTTACTGCCACTATGAGCAGTGTCTCTGTGAGTACTGTCAGCATGGGTTTTTACCGTGAGCACTGTCACCATGAGCCCTGTCACCATTTTGCAGTGCCACCATGTGCACTACCACCATGTGCACTCTCACCATGGGCACTATCACCGATAACACTGTCACCATAAGTACTGTCTTCATGGGCACTGTCACCAAGGGCACGGCCAACATGTGACCTGTAACCATTGTCAGTGTCACTGTGAGAAGTGTCACCATGGGAATTAACAACATAGGCACTCTCATCATGAGCACGGTCACCATGAGCACTGACACCACGAGCACTGTCACCCAGGGCAGTGCCACCATGAGCACTGTCACCATAACTGTTGCTATGAGAATTGTAACCATGGGCAATTTCTCAATGAGTAATGTCACCATGTGTATTTTCACCTTGGGCACTCTCAAAGTAAACAGTATTACCATGAGCACTTTCACTGTGAACACTGTCACCATGGGCACTGGCACAATGTGGTGTGTCACCATGAGCCATGTCACCATGGGAAATGTCACCGTGAGAAGTGTCACCCTAGGCAATGTCACCATGGGCAATGTCACCATGGGAACTGCCATTTTGAGCACTGTCACCATGGGTACTGCAACCATGAGTACTGTCACCATGAGTAATTTAACCATTGGCAGTATGAACATGTGCACTGTCACCATGGGCACTATCACCATGACAACTCTCAGCGTGAGCACTGTCACTGTTGGAAATGGCATTGTGTGCAATTCCACCATGGGCAATGTCACCATGGACATTATCGCTGTGAGCACTGTCAATATGAGCACGTCAACATGAGCCCTGTCACCATGGGCAATGTCACTGTGAGAAGTGTCACTATAGGCAATGTCACGGTGGGCACTGTCACCATGGTCACTGCCACCACTGTCACTGTCATTTTGAGCACTGTCACCATGGGTACTGCAACCATGAGCGCTGTCACCATGAGCACTGTCACCATTGCAAGTATCACCATGTGCACTGTCACCATGGGCACTATCACAATGAGAACTGTCAGCATGGGCACTGTCACTCTTGGCAATGTCACCATGGGCACTATCACTTTGAGCACTGTCAACATGAGCACGTCACCATGGGCACTGTCAACATGGGTACTATCTCGAAGGTCAATGTCACCATGAGCATTGCCAGGATGGGCAACTTCACCGTGAGCACTGTCACCAATGGCACTATCACCATGAGCAATGTCACTGTGGGCCGTGTCACCAGGGGCACTATCACCATGGTTAATGTTCTCATTGGCACTTTCCCCGTGAGCACTGTCACCCTGGGCACTGTCATCATGGGCACGGTCACCGTGAGCACTATCTCCATGAGCACAGCCACTGTGAACACCATCACCATAATCACTGGCCTCATCGGTACTGTCACCATGAGCACTGCCACAATGAGCACTGTCATCATGGGCACATCCCCCATGAGCACTGTCACTATGAGAACTGCTAGCATGGGTATTTTCACCATGTGTACTGTCACCCTGAGTATTGTCACCATTTGCACTGTCACCATGAGGACTATTACCGTGAGCGCTATCACCGTGAGATCTCTCACCATGGTCACTGTCACCATGGCACCTTGCACAATGGGGGCTGTCAACATGAGTGCTGGCACCATTGGCACTATCACTGTGAGCATTCTCACTGTGGTCAGTGTCACCATAGGCACTGTCACCATGAGCACTGTCACCATAGGCAATGTCACCATGGTCAGTGTCACCATGAGCACTGTCAACATGGGCACTCATACAGTGGGCACTGTCACTGTGAGCACTGTCACCTTGGGTACTGCCACCATGAGCGCTGTCACCATGAGCACTGTCACCATTGCGAGTATCACAATGTGCACTGTCACCATGGGCACTGGCACAATGTCGTGTGTCACCTTGAGCAATGTCACCATGGGAAATGTCACCATGAGATGTGTCACCATAGGCAATGTCACCATGGGCAATGTCACCATGGGAAATGCCATTTTGCACACTGTCACCATGGGTACTGCAACCATGAGTACTGTCACCATTGGCAGTATGACCATGTGCACTGTCACCATGGGCACTATCACCATGACAACTCTCAGCGTGAGCACTGTCACTGTGGGAACTGGCATTGTGTGCAATTCCACCATGGGCAATGTCACCATGGGCACTATCACTGTGAGCACTGTCAATATAAGCACGTCAACATGAGCCCTGTCACCATTGGCAATGTCACCGTGAGAAGTGTCACTATAGGCGATGTCACCGTGGGCACTGTCACCATGGTCACTGCCACCACTGTCACTGTCATTTTGAGCACTGTCACCATGGGTATTGCAACCATGAGCACTGTCACCATTGCGATTATCACCATGTGTACTGTCACCATGGGCACTATCACAATGAGAACTGTCAGCGTGGGCACTGTCACTGTTGGCAAGGGCACCGTGGGCACTTCCACAATGGGCAATGTCACCATGGGCACTATCACTGTGAGCACTGTCAACATGAGCACGTCACCATGGGCACTGTCAACATGGGTACTATCTCGAAGGGCAATGTCACCATGAGCATTGTCAGGAAGGGCAATTTCACCATGAGCACTGTCACCAAAGGCACTATCACCATGAGCAATGTCACTGTGGGCCGTGTCACCAGGGGCACTATCACCATGGTTAATGTTCTCATTGGCACTTTCCCCGTGAGCACTGTCACCCTGGGCTCTGTCATCATGGGCACGGTCACCGTGAGCACTATCTCCATGAGCACAGCCACTGTGAACACCATCACCATAATCACTGACCTCATCGGTACTCTCACCATGAGCACTGCCACAATGAGCACTGTCAGCATGGGCACTTCCCCCATGAGCACTGTCACTATGAGAACTGCTAGCATGGGTATTTTCACCATGAGTACTGTCACCCTCTGTATTGTCACCATTTGCACTGTCACCATCAGGACTATTACCGTGAGTGCTATCACCGTGAGATCTCTCACCATGGTCACTGTCACCATGGCACCTTGCACAATGCGTGCTGTCAACATGAGTGCTGTCACCATTGGCACTATCACCGTGAGCATTCTCACTGTGGTCAGAGTCAACATGGGCTCTGTCACCATGAGCACTGTCACCATAGGCAATGTCACCGTGGTCAGTGTCACCATGAGCAATGTCTCCATGGGCACTCCTACAGTGGGCACTGTCACTGTGCGAACTGTCACCATGGTTACTGCCACTATGAGCAGTGTCTCTGTGAGTACTGTCAGCATGGGTTTTTACCTTGAGCACTGTCACCATGAGCCCTGTCACCATTCTTCAGTGCCACCATGTGCACTACCACCATGTGCACTCTCACCATGGGCACTATCACCGATAACACTGTCACCATAAGTACTGTCTTCATGGGCACTGTCACCAAGGGCACGGCCAACATGTGACCTGTAACCATTGTCAGTGTCACTGTGAGAAGTGTCACCATGGGAATTAACAACATAGGCACTCTCATCATGAGCACTGTCACCATGAGCACTGACATCACGAGCACTGTCACCCAGGGCAGTGCCACCATGAGCACTGTCACCATAACTGTTGCTATGAGAATTGTAACCATGGGCAATTTCTCAATGAGTAATGTCACCATGTGTATTTTCACCTTGGGCACTCTCAAAGTAAACAGTATTACCATGAGCACTTTCACTGTGAACACTGTCACCATGGGCACTGGCACAATGTGGTGTGTCACCATGAGCCATGTCACCATGGGAAATGTCACCGTGAGAAGTGTCACCCTAGGCAATGTCACCATGGGCAATGTCACCATGGGAACTGCCATTTTGAGCACTGTCACCATGGGTACTGCAACCATGAGTACTGTCACCATGAGTAATTTAACCATTGGCAGTATGAACATGTGCACTGTCACCATGGGCACTATCACCATGACAACTCTCAGCGTGAGCACTGTCACTGTTGGAAATGGCATTGTGTGCAATTCCACCATGGGCAATGTCACCATGGACATTATCGCTGTGAGCACTGTCAATATGAGCACGTCAACATGAGCCCTGTCACCATGGGCAATGTCACTGTGAGAAGTGTCACTATAGGCAATGTCACGGTGGGCACTGTCACCATGGTCACTGCCACCACTGTCACTGTCATTTTGAGCACTGTCATCATGGGTACTGCAACCATGAGCGCTGTCACCATGAGCACTGTCACCATTGCAAGTATCACCATGTGCACTGTCACCATGGGCACTATCACAATGAGAACTGTCAGCATGGGCACTGTCACTCTTGGCAATGTCACCATGGGCACTATCACTTTGAGCACTGTCAACATGAGCACGTCACCATGGGCACTGTCAACATGGGTACTATCTCGAAGGTCAATGTCACCATGAGCATTGCCAGGATGGGCAACTTCACCGTGAGCACTGTCACCAATGGCACTATCACCATGAGCAATGTCACTGTGGGCCGTTGTCACCAGGGGCACTATCACCATGGTTAATGTTCTCATTGGCACTTTCCCCGTGAGCACTGTCACCCTGGGCACTGTCATCATGGGCACGGTCACCGTGAGCACTATCTCCATGAGCACAGCCACTGTGAACACCATCACCATAATCACTGGCCTCATCGGTACTGTCACCATGAGCAATGCCACAATGAGCACTGTCATCATGGGCACATCCCCCATGAGCACTGTCACTATGAGAACTGCTAGCATGGGTATTTTCACCATGTGTACTGTCACCCTAAGTATTGTCACCATTTGCACTGTCACCATGAGGACTATTACCGTGAGCGCTATCACCGTGAGATCTCTCACCATGGTCACTGTCACCATGGCACCTTGCACAATGGGGGCTGTCAACATGAGTGCTGGCACCATTGGCACTATCACTGTGAGCATTCTCACTGTGGTCAGTGTCACCATGGCCACTGTCACCATGAGCACTGTCACCATAGGCAATGTCACCATGGTCAGTGGCACCATGAGCACTGTCAACATGGGCACTCATACAGTGGGCACTGTCACTGTGAGCACTGTCACCTTGGGTACTGCCACCATGAGCGCTGTCACCATGAGCACTGTCACCATTGCGAGTATCACAATGTGCACTGTCACCATGGGCACTGGCACAATGTCGTGTGTCACCTTGAGCAATGTCACCATGGGAAATGTCACCGTGAGATGTGTCACCATAGGCAATGTCACCATGGGCAATGTCACCATGGGAAATGCCATTTTGCACACTGTCACCATGGGTACTGCAACCATGAGTACTGTCACCATTGGCAGTATGACCATGTGCACTGTCACCATGGGCACTATCACCATGACAACTCTCAGCGTGAGCACTGTCACTGTGGGAACTGGCATTGTGTGCAATTCCACCATGGGCAATGTCACCATGGGCACTATCACTGTGAGCACTGTCAATATAAGCACGTCAACATGAGCCCTGTCACCATTGGCAATGTCACCGTGAGAAGTGTCACTATAGGCGATGTCACCGTGGGCACTGTCACCATGGTCACTGCCACCACTGTCACTGTCATTTTGAGCACTGTCACCATGGGTATTGCAACCATGAGCACTGTCACCATGAGCACTGTCACCATTGCGATTATCACCATGTGTACTGTCACCATGGGCACTATCACAATGAGAACTGTCAGCGTGGGCACTGTCACTGTTGGCAAGGGCACCGTGGGCACTTCCACCATGGGCAATGTCACCATGGGCACTATCACTTTGAGCACTGTCAACATGAGCACGTCACCATGGGCACTGTCAACATGGGTACTATCTCGAAGGGCAATGTCACCATGAGCATTGTCAGGATGGGCAACTTCACCGTGAGAACTGTCACCAATGGCACTATCACCATGAGCAATGTCACTGTGGGCCGTGTCACCAGGGGCACTATCACCATGGTTAATGGTCTCATTGGCACTTTCCCCGTGAGCACTGTCACCCTGGGCACTGTCATCATGGGCACGGTCACCGTGAGCACTATCTCCATGAGCACAGCCACTGTGAACACCATCACCATAATCACTGGCCTCATCGGTACTGTCACCATGAGCACTGCCACAATGAGCACTGTCAGCATGGGCACTTCCCCCATGAGCACTGTCACTATGAGAACTGCTACCATGGGTATTTTCACCATGTGTACTGTCACCCTGTGTATTGTCACCATTTGCACTGTCACCATGAGGACTATTACCGTGAGCGCTATCACCGTGAGATCTCTCACCATGGTCACTGTCACCATGGCACCTTGCACAATGGGGGCTGTCAACATGAGTGCTGGCACCATTGGCACTATCACTGTGAGCATTCTCACTGTGGTCAGTGTCACCATGGGCACTGTCACCATGAGCACTGTCACCATAGGCAATGTCACCATGGTCTGTGGCACCATGAGCACTGTCAACATGGGCACTCATACAGTGGGCACTGTCACTGTGAGCACTGTCACCTTGGGTACTGCCACCATGAGCGCTGTCACCATGAGCACTGTCACCATTGCGAGTATCACAATGTGCACTGTCACCATGGGCACTGGCACAATGTCGTGTGTCACCTTGAGCAATGTCACCATGGGAAATGTCACCGTGAGAAGTGTCACCATAGGCAATGTCACCATGGGCAATGTCACCATGGGAAATGCCATTTTGCACACTGTCACCATGGGTACTGCAACCATGAGTACTGTCACCATTGGCAGTATGACCATGTGCACTGTCACCATGGGCACTATCACCATGACAACTCTCAGCGTGAGCACTGTCACTGTTGGAAATGGCATTGTGTGCAATTCCACCATGGGCAATGTCACCATGGACATTATCGCTGTGAGCACTGTCAATATGAGCACGTCAACATGAGCCCTGTCACCATGGGCAATTTCACTGTGAGAAGTGTCACTATAGGCAATGTCACCGTGGACACTGTCACCATGGTCACTCCCACCACTGTCACTGTCATTTTGAGCACTTTCACCATGGGTACTGCAACCATGAGCGCTGTCACCATGAGCACTGTCACCATTGCAAGTATCACCATGTGCACTGTCACCATGGGCACTATCACAATGAGAACTGTCAGCATGGGCACTGTCACTCTTGGCAATGTCACCATGGGCACTATCACTTTGAGCACTGTCAACATGAGCACGTCACCATGGGCACTGTCAACATGGGTACTATCTCGAAGGGCAATGTCACCATGAGCATTGTCAGGATGGGCAACTTCACCGTGAGCACTGTCACCAATGGCACTATCACCATGAGCAATGTCACTGTGGGCCGTGTCACCAGGGGCACTATCACCATGGTTAATGGTCTCATTGGCACTTTCCCCGTGAGCACTGTCACCCTGGGCACTGTCATCATGGGCACGGTCACCGTGAGCACTATCTCCATGAGCACAGCCACTGTGAACACCATCACCATAATCACTGGCCTCATCGGTACTGTCACCATGAGCACTGCCACAATGAGCACTGTCAGCATGGGCACTTCCCCCATGAGCACTGTCACTATGAGAACTGCTAGCATGGGTATTTTCACCATGAGTACTGTCACCCTCTGTATTGTCACCATTTGCACTGTCACCATCAGGACTATTACCGTGAGTGCTATCACCGTGAGATCTCTCACCATGGTCACTGTCACCATGGCACCTTGCACAATGCGTGCTGTCAACATGAGTGCTGTCACCATTGGCACTATCACCGTGAGCATTCTCACTGTGGTCAGAGTCAACATGGGCTCTGTCATCATGAGCACTGTCACCATAGGCAATGTCACCGTGGTCAGTGTCACCATGAGCAATGTCTCCATGGGCACTCCTACAGTGGGCACTGTCACTGTGCGAAATGTCACCATGGTTACTGCCACTATGAGCAGTGTCTCTGTGAGTACTGTCAGCATGGGTTTTTACCGTGAGCACTGTCACCATGAGCCCTGTCACCATTTTGCAGTGCCACCATGTGCACTACCACCATGTGCACTCTCACCATGGGCACTATCACCGATAACACTGTCACCATAAGTACTGTCTGCATGGGCACTGTCACCAAGGGCACGGCCAACATGTGACCTGTAACCATTGTCAGTGTCACTGTGAGAAGTGTCACCATGGGAATTAACAACATAGGCACTCTCATCATGAGCACTGTCACCATGAGCACTGACACCACGAGCACTGTCACCCAGGGCAGTGCCACCATGAGCACTGTCACCATAACTGTTGCTATGAGAATTGTAACCATGGGCAATTTCTCAATGAGTAATGTCACCATGTGTATTTTCACCTTGGGCACTCTCAAAGTAAACAGTATTACCATGAGCACTTTCACTGTGAACACTGTCACCATGGGCACTGGCACAATGTGGTGTGTCACCATGAGCCATGTCACCATGGGAAATGTCACCGTGAGAAGTGTCACCATAGGCAATGTCACCATGGGCAATGTCACCATGGGAACTGCCATTTTGAGCACTGTCACCATGGGTACTGCAACCATGAGTACTGTCACCATGAGTAATTTAACCATTGGCAGTATGACCATGTGCACTGTCACCATGGGCACTATCACCATGACAACTCTCAGCGTGAGCACTGTCACTGTTGGAAATGGCATTGTGTGCACTTCCACCATGGGCAATGTCACCATGGACATTATCGCTGTGAGCACTGTCAATATGAGCACGTCAACATGAGCCCTGTCACCATGGGCAATGTCACTGTGAGAAGTGTCACTATAGGCAATGTCACCGTGGGCACTGTCACCATGGTCACTCCCACCACTGTCACTGTCATTTTGAGCACTGTCACCATGGGTACTGCAACCATGAGCGCTGTCACCATGAGCACTGTCACCATTGCAAGTATCACCATGTGCACTGTCACCATGGGCACTATCACAATGAGAACTGTCAGCATGGGCACTGTCACTCTTGGCAATGTCACCATGGGCACTATCACTTTGAGCACTGTCAACATGAGCACGTCACCATGGGCACTGTCAACATGGGTACTATCTCGAAGGTCAATGTCACCATGAGCATTGTCAGGATGGGCAACTTCACCATGAGCACTGTCACCAATGGCACTATCACCATGAGCAATGTCACTGTGGGCCGTGTCACCAGGGGCACTATCACCATGGTTAATGTTATCATTGGCAATTTCCCCGTGAGCACTGTCACCCTGGGCACTGTCATCATGGGCACGGTCACCGTGAGCAATATCTCCATGAGCACAGCCACTGTGAACACCATCACCATAATCACTGGCCTCATCGGTACTGTCACCATGAGCACTGCCACAATGAGCACTGTCAGCATGGGCACATCCCCCATGAGCACTGTCACTATGAGAACTGCTAGCATGGGTATTTTCACCATGTGTACTGTCACCCTGAGTATTGTCACCATTTGCACTGTCACCATGAGGACTATTACCGTGAGCGCTATCACCGTGAGATCTCTCACCATGGTCACTGTCACCATGGCACCTTGCACAATGGGGGCTGTCAACATGAGTGCTGGCACCATTGGCACTATCACTGTGAGCATTCTCACTGTGGTCAGTGTCACCATGGCCACTGTCACCATGAGCACTGTCACCATAGGCAATGTCACCATGGTCAGTGGCACCATGAGCACTGTCAACATGGGCACTCATACAGTGGGCACTGTCACTGTGAGCACTGTCACCTTGGGTACTGCCACCATGAGCGCTGTCACCATGAGCACTGTCACCATTGCGAGTATCACAATGTGCACTGTCACCATGGGCACTGGCACAATGTCGTGTGTCACCTTGAGCAATGTCACCATGGGAAATGTCACCGTGAGATGTGTCACCATAGGCAATGTCACCATGGGCAATGTCACCATGGGAAATGCCATTTTGCACACTGTCACCATGGGTACTGCAACCATGAGTACTGTCACCATTGGCAGTATGACCATGTGCACTGTCACCATGGGCACTATCACCATGACAAATCTCAGCGTGAGCACTGTCACTGTGGGAACTGGCATTGTGTGCAATTCCACCATGGGCAATGTCACCATGGGCACTATCACTGTGAGCACTGTCAATATAAGCACGTCAACATGAGCCCTGTCACCATTGGCAATGTCACCGTGAGAAGTGTCACTATAGGCGATGTCACCAAGGGCACTGTCACCATGGTCACTGCCACCACTGTCATTGTCATTTTGAGCACTGTCACCATGGGTATTGCAACCATGAGCACTGTCACCATGAGCACTGTCACCATTGCGATTATCACCATGTGTACTGTCACCATGGGCACTATCACAATGAGAACTGTCAGCGTGGGCACTGTCACTGTTGGCAAGGGCACCGTGGGCACTTCCACCATGGGCAATGTCACCATGGGCACTATCACTGTGAGCACTGTCAACATGAGCACGTCACCATGGGCACTGTCAACATGGGTACTATCTCGAAGGTCAATGTCACCATGAGCATTGTCAGGAAGGGCAATTTCACCATGAGCACTGTCACCAAAGGCACTATCACCATGAGCAATGTCACTGTGGGCCGTGTCACCAGGGGCACTATCACCATGGTTAATGTTCTCATTGGCACTTTCCCCGTGAGCACTGTCACCCTGGGCACTATCATCATGGGCACGGTCACCGTGAGCACTATCTCCATGAGCACAGCCACTGTGAACACCATCACCATAATCACTGGCCTCATCGGTACTGTCACCATGAGCACTGCCACAATGAGCACTGTCAGCATGGGCACTTCCCCCATGAGCACTGTCACTATGAGAACTGCTAGCATGGGTATTTTCACCATGAGTACTGTCACCCTCTGTATTGTCACCATTTGCACTGTCACCATCAGGACTATTACCGTGAGTGCTATCACCGTGAGATCTCTCACCATGGTCACTGTCACCATGGCACCTTGCACAATGCGTGCTGTCAACATGAGTGCTGTCACCATTGGCACTATCACCGTGAGCATTCTCACTGTGGTCAGAGTCAACATGGGCTCTGTCACCATGAGCACTGTCACCATAGGCAATGTCACCGTGGTCAGTGTCACCATGAGCAATGTCTCCATGGGCACTCCTACAGTGGGCACTGTCACTGTGCGAACTGTCACCATGGTTACTGCCACTATGAGCAGTGTCTCTGTGAGTACTGTCAGCATGGGTTTTTACCGTGAGCACTGTCACCATGAGCCCTGTCACCATTTTTCAGTGCCACCATGTGCACTACCACCATGTGCACTCTCACCATGGGCACTATCACCGATAACACTGTCACCATAAGTACTGTCTGCATGGGCACTGTCACCAAGGGCACGGCCAACATGTGACCTGTAACCATTGTCAGTGTCACTGTGAGAAGTGTCACCATGGGAATTAACAACATAGGCACTCTCATCATGAGCACTGTCACCATGAGCACTGACATCACGAGCACTGTCACCCAGGGCAGTGCCACCATGAGCACTGTCACCATAACTGTTGCTATGAGAATTGTAACCATGGGCAATTTCTCAATGAGTAATGTCACCATGTGTATTTTCACCTTGGGCACTCTCAAAGTAAACAGTATTACCATGAGCACTTTCACTGTGAACACTGTCACCATGGGCACTGGCACAATGTGGTGTGTCACCATGAGCCATGTCACCATGGGAAATGTCACCGTGAGAAGTGTCACCATAGGCAATGTCACCATGGGCAATGTCACCATGGGAACTGCCATTTTGAGCACTGTCACCATGGGTACTACAACCATGAGTACTGTCACCATGAGTAATTTAACCATTGGCAGTATGACCATGTGCACTGTCACCATGGGCACTATCACCATGACAACTCTCAGCGTGAGCACTGTCACTGTTGGAAATGGCACTGTGTGCAATTTCACCATGGGCAATGTCACCTTGGACATTATCGCTGTGAGCACTGTCAATATGAGCACGTCAACATGAGCCCTGTCACCATGGGCAATGTCACTGTGAGAAGTGTCACTATAGGCAATGTCACCGTGGGCACTGTCACCATGGTCACTGCCACCACTGTCGTTGTCATTTTGAGCACTGTCACCATGGTTACTGCAACCATGAGCGCTGTCACCATGAGCACTGTCACCATTGCAAGTATCACCATGTGCACTGTCACCATGGGCACTATCACAATGAGAACGGTCAGCATGGGCACTGTCACTCTTGGCAATGTCACCATGGGCACTATCACTGTGAGCACTGTCAACATGAGCACGTCACCATGGGCACTGTCAACATGGGTACTATCTCGAAGGGCAATGTCACCATGAGCATTGTCACGAAGGGCAATTTCACCATGAACACTGTCACCAAAGGCACTATCACCATGAGCAATGTCACTGTGGGCCGTGTCGCCAGGGGCACTATCACCATGGTTAATGTTATCATTGGCACTTTCCCCGTGAGCACTGTCACCCTGGGCACTGTCATCATGGGCACGGTCACCGTGAGCACTATCTCCATGAGCGCAGCCACTGTGAACACCATCACCATAATCACTGGCCTCATCGGTACTGTCACCATGAGCACTGCCACAATGAGCACTGTCAGCATGGGCACTTCCCCCATGAGCACTGTCACTATGAGAACTGCTAGCATGGGTATTTTCACCATGAGTACTGTCACCCTCTGTATTGTCACCATTTTCACTGTCACCATCAGGACTATTACCGTGAGTGCTATCACCGTGAGATCTCTCACCATGGTCACTGTCACCATGGCACCTTGCACAATGCGTGCTGTCAACATGAGTGCTGTCACCATTGGCACTATCACCGTGAGCATTCTCACTGTGGTCAGAGTCAACATGGGCTCTGTCACCATGAGCACTGTCACCATAGGCAATGTCACCGTGGTCAGTGTCACCATGAGCAATGTCTCCATGGGCACTCCTACAGTGGGCACTGTCACTGTGCGAACTGTCACCATGGTTACTGCCACTATGAGCAGTGTCTCTGTGAGTACTGTCAGCATGGGTTTTTACCGTGAGCACTGTCACCATGAGCCCTGTCACCATTTTTCAGTGCCACCATGTGCACTACCACCATGTGCACTCTCACCATGGGCACTATCACCGATAACACTGTCACCATAAGTACTGTCTTCATGGGCACTGTCACCAAGGGCACGGCCAACATGTGACCTGTAACCATTGTCAGTGTCACTGTGAGAAGTGTCACCATGGGAATTAACAACATAGGCACTCTCATCATGAGCACGGTCACCATGAGCACTGACACCACGAGCACTGTCACCCAGGGCAGTGCCACCGTGAGCACTGTCACCATAACTGTTGCTATGAGAATTGTAACCATGGGCAATTTCTCAATGAGTAATGTCACCATGTGTATTTTCACCTTGGGCACTCTCAAAGTAAACAGTATTACCATGAGCACTTTCACTGTGAACACTGTCACCATGGGCACTGGCACAATGTGGTGTGTCACCATGAGCCATGTCACCATGGGAAATGTCACTGTGAGAAGTGTCACCATAGGCAATGTCACCATGGGCAATGTCAGCATGGGAACTGCCATTTTGAGCACTCTCACCATGGGTACTGCAACCATGAGTACTGTCACCATGAGTAATTTAACAATTGGCTGTATGACCATGTGCACTGTCACCATGGGCACTATCACCATGACAACTCTCAGCGTGAGCACTGTCACTGTTGGAAATGGCATTGTGTGCAATTCCACCATGGGCAATGTCACCATGGACATTATCGCTGTGAGCACTGTCAATATGAGCACGTCAACATGAGCCCTGTCACCATGGGCAATGTCACTGTGAGAAGTGTCACTATAGGCAATGTCACCGTGGGCACTGTCACCATGGTCACTGCCACCACTGTCACTGTCATTTTGAGCACTGTCACCATGGGTACTGCAACCATGAGCGCTGTCACCATGAGCACTGTCACCATTGCAAGTATCACCATGTGCACTGTCACCATGGGCACTATCACAATGAGAACTGTCAGCATGGGCACTGTCACTCTTGGCAATGTCACAATGGGCACTATCACTGTGAGCACTGTCAACATGAGCACGTCACCATGGGCACTGTCAACATGGGTACTATCTCGAAGGTCAATGTCACCATGAGCATTGTCAGGATGGGCAACTTCACCGTGAGCACTGTCACCAATGGCACTATCACCATGAGCAATGTCACTGTGGGCCGTGTCACCAGGGGCACTATCACCATGGTTAATGTTATCATTGGCAATTTCCCCTTGAGCACTGTCACCCTGGGCACTGTCATCATGGGCACGGTCACCGTGAGCACTATATCCATGAGCACAGCCACTGTGAACACCATCACCATAATCACTGGCCTCATCGGTACTGTCACCATGAGCACTGCCACAATGAGCACTGTCAGCATGGGCACATCCCCCATGAGCACTGTCACTATGAGAACTGCTACCATGGGTATTTTCACCATGTGTACTGTCACCCTGTGTATTGTCACCATTTGCACTGTCACCATGTGGACTATTACCGTGAGCGCTATCACCGTGAGATCTCTCACCATGGTCACTGTCACCATGGCACCTTGCACAATGGGGGCTGTCAACATGAGTGCTTTCACCATTGGCACTATCACTGTGAGCATTCTCACTGTGGTCAGTGTCACCATGGGCACTGTCACCATGAGCACTGTCACCATAGGCAATGTCACCATGGTCAGTGGCACCATGAGCACTGTCAACATGGGCACTCATACAGTGGGCACTGTCACTGTGAGCACTGTCACCTTGGGTACTGCCACCATGAGCGCTGTCACCATGAGCACTGTCACCATTGCGAGTATCACAATGTGCACTGTCACCATGGGCACTGGCACAATGTCGTGTGTCACCTTGAGCAATGTCACCATGGGAAATGTCACCGTGAGATGTGTCACCATAGGCAATGTCACCATGGGCAATGTCACCATGGGAAATGCCATTTTGCACACTGTCACCATGGGTACTGCAACCATGAGTACTGTCACCATTGGCAGTATGACCATGTGCACTGTCACCATGGGCACTATCACCATGACAACTCTCAGCGTGAGCACTGTCACTGTGGGAACTGGCATTGTGTGCAATTCCACCATGGGCAATGTCACCATGGGCACTATCACTGTGAGCACTGTCAATATAAGCACGTCAACATGAGCCCTGTCACCATTGGCAATGTCACCGTGAGAAGTGTCACTATAGGCGATGTCACCGTGGGCACTGTCACCATGGTCACTGCCACCACTGTCACTGTCATTTTGAGCACTGTCACCATGGGTATTGCAACCATGAGCACTGTCACCATGAGCACTGTCACCATTGCGATTATCACCATGTGTACTGTCACCATGGGCACTATCACAATGAGAACTGTCAGCGTGGGCACTGTCACTGTTGGCAAGGGCACCGTGGGCACTTCCACCATGGGCAATGTCACCATGGGCACTGTCACTGTGAGCACTGTCAACATGAGCACGTCACCATGGGCACTGTCAACATGGGTACTATCACGAAGGGCAATGTCACCATGAGGATTGTCAGGAAGGGCAATTTCACCATGAGCACTGTCACCAAAGGCACTATCACCATGAGCAATGTCACTGTGGGCCGTGTCACCAGGGGCACTATCACCATGATTAATGTTCTCATTGGCACTTTCCCCTAGAGCACTGTCACCCTGGGCACTGTCATCATGGGCACAGTCACCGTGAGCACTATCTCCATGAGCACAGCCACTGTGAACACCATCACCATAATCACTGGCCTCATCGGTACTCTCACCATGAGCACTGCCACAATGAGCACTGTCAGCATGGGCACTTCCCCCATGAGCACTGTCACTATGAGAACTGCTAGCATGGGTATTTTCACCATGAGTACTGTCACCCTCTGTATTGTCACCATTTGCACTGTCACCATCAGGACTATTACCGTGAGTGCTATCACCGTGAGATCTCTCACCATGGTCACTGTCACCATGGCACCTTGCACAATGCGTGCTGTCAACATGAGTGCTGTCACCATTGGCACTATCACCGTGAGCATTCTCACTGTGGTCAGAGTCAACATGGGCTCTGTCACCATGAGCACTGTCACCATAGGCAATGTCACCGTGGTCAGTGTCACCATGAGCAATGTCTCCATGGGCACTCCTACAGTGGGCACTGTCACTGTGCGAACTGTCACCATGGTTACTGCCACTATGAGCAGTGTCTCTGTGAGTACTGTCAGCATGGGTTTTTACTTTGAGCACTGTCACCATGAGCCCTGTCACCATTCTTCAGTGCCACCATGTGCACTACCACCATGTGCACTCTCACCATGGGCACTATCACCGATAACACTGTCACCATAAGTACTGTCTTCATGGGCACTGTCACCAAGGGCACGGCCAACATGTGACCTGTAACCATTGTCAGTGTCACTGTGAGAAGTGTCACCATGGGAATTAACAACATAGGCACTCTCATCATGAGCACTGTCACCATGAGCACTGACACCATGAGCACTGTCACCCAGGGCAGTGCCACCATGAGCACTGTCACCATAACTGTTGCTATGAGAATTGTAACCATGGGCAATTTCTCAATGAGTAATGTCACCATGTGTATTTTCACCTTGGGCACTCTCAAAGTAAACAGTATTACCATGAGCACTTTCACTGTGAACACTGTCACCATGGGCACTGGCACAATGTGGTGTGTCACCATGAGCCATGTCACCATGGGAAATGTCACCGTGAGAAGTGTCACCATAGGCAATGTCACCATGGGCAATGTCAGCATGGGAACTGCCATTTTGAGCACTGTCACCATGGGTACTGCAACCATGAGTACTGTCACCATGAGTAATTTAACCATTGGCAGTATGACCATGTGCACTGTCACCATGGGCACTATCACCATGACAACTCTCAGCGTGAGCACTGTCACTGTTGGAAATGGCATTGTGTGCAATTCCACCATGGGCAATGTCACCATGGACATTATCGCTGTGAGCACTGTCAATATGAGCACGTCAACATGAGCCCTGTCACCATGGGCAATGTCACTGTGAGAAGTGTCACTATAGGCAATGTCACCGTGGGCACTGTCACCATGGTCACTGCCACCACTGTCACTGTCATTTTGAGCACTGTCACCATGGGTACTGCAACCATGAGCGCTGTCACCATGAGCACTGTCACCATTGCAAGTATCACCATGTGCACTGTCACCATGGGCACTATCACAATGAGAACTGTCAGCATGGGCACTGTCACTCTTGGCAATGTCACCATGGGCACTATCACTTTGAGCACTGTCAACATGAGCACGTCACCATGGGCACTGTCAACATGGGTACTATCTCGAAGGTCAATGTCACCATGAGCATTGTCAGGATGGGCAACTTCACCGTGAGCACTGTCACCAATGGCACTATCACCATGATCAATGTCACTATGGGCCGTGTCACCGGGGGCACTATAACCATGGTTAATGTTATCATTGGCACTTTCCCCGTGAGCACTGTCACCCTGGGCACTGTCATCATGGGCACGGTCACCGTGAGCACTATCTCCATGAGCACAGCCACTGTGAACACCATCACCATAATCACTGGCCTCATCGGTACAGTCACCATGAGCACTGCCACAATGAGCACTGTCAGCATGGGCACTTCCCCCATGAGCACTGTCACTATGAGAACTGCTAGCATGGGTATTTTCACCATGAGTACTGTCACCCTCTGTATTGTCACCATTTGCACTGTCACCATCAGGACTATTACCGTGAGTGCTATCACCGTGAGATCTCTCACCATGGTCACTGTCACCATGGCACCTTGCACAATGCGTGCTGTCAACATGAGTGCTGTCACCATTGGCACTATCACCGTGAGCATTCTCACTGTGGTCAGAGTCAACTTGGGCTCTGTCACCATGAGCACTGTCACCATAGGCAATGTCACCGTGGTCAGTGTCACCATGAGCAATGTCTCCATGGGCACTCCTACAGTGGGCACTGTCACTGTGCGAACTGTCACCATGGTTACTGCCACTATGAGCAGTGTCTCTGTGAGTACTGTCAGCATGGGTTTTTACCGTGAGCACTGTCACCATGAGCCCTGTCACCATTTTTCAGTGCCACCATGTGCACTACCACCATGTGCACTCTCACCATGGGCACTATCACCGATAACACTGTCACCATAAGTACTGTCTGCATGGGCACTGTCACCAAGGGCACGGCCAACATGTGACCTGTAACCATTGTCAGTGTCACTGTGAGAAGTGTCACCATGGGAATTAACAACATAGGCACTCTCATCATGAGCACTGTCACCATGAGCACTGACACCACGAGCACTGTCACCCAGGGCAGTGCCACCATGAGCACTGTCACCATAACTGTTGCTATGAGAATTGTAACCATGGGCAATTTCTCAATGAGTAATGTCACCATGTGTATTTTCACCTTGGGCACTCTCAAAGTAAACAGTATTACCATGAGCACTTTCACTGTGAACACTGTCACCATGGGCACTGGCACAATGTGGTGTGTCACCATGAGCCATGTCACCATGGGAAATGTCACCGTGAGAAGTGTCACCATAGGCAATGTCACCATGGCAATGTCAGCATGGGAACTGCCATTTTGAGCACTGTCACCATGGGTACTGCAACCATGAGTACTGTCACCATGAGTAATTTAACCATTGGCAGTATGACCATGTGCACTGTCACCATGGGCACTATCACCATGACAACTCTCAGCGTGAGCACTTTCACTGTTGGAAATGGCATTGTGTGCAATTCCACCATGGGCAATGTCACCATGGACATTATCGCTGTGAGCACTGTCAATATGAGCACGTCAACATGAGCCCTGTCACCATGGGCAATGTCACTGTGAGAAGTGTCACTATAGGCAATGTCACCGTGGGCACTGTCACCATGGTCACTCCCACCACTGTCACTGTCATTTTGAGCACTGTCACCATGGGTACTGCAACCATGAGCGCTGTCACCATGAGCACTGTCACCATTGCAAGTATCACCATGTGCACTGTCACCATGGGCACTATCACAATGAGAACTGTCAGCATGGGCACTGTCACTCTTGGCAATGTCACCATGGGCACTATCACTTTCAGCACTGTCAACATGAGCACGTCACCATGGGCACTGTCAACATGGGTACTATCTCGAAGGTCAATGTCACCATGAGAATTGTCAGGATGGGCAACTTCACCGTGAGCACTGTCACCAATGGCACTATCACCATGAGCAATGTCACTGTGGGCCGTGTCACCACGGGCACTATCACCATGGTTAATGTTATCATTGGCACTTTCCCCGTGAGCACTGTCACCCTGGGCACTGTCATCATGGGCACGGTCACCGTGAGCACTATCTCCATGAGCACAGCAACTGTGAACACCATCACCATAATCACTGGCCTCATCGGTACTGTCACCATGAGCACTGCCACAATGAGCACTGTCAGCATGGGCACATCCCCCATGAGCACTGTCACTATGAGAACTGCTAGCATGGGTATTTTCACCATGTGTACTGTCACCCTCTGTATTGTCACCATTTGCACTGTCACCATGAGGACTATTACCGTGAGCGCTATCACCGTGAGATCTCTCACCATGGTCACTGTCACCATGGCACCTTGCACAATGGGGGCTGTCAACATGAGTGCTGGCACCATTGGCACTATCACTGTGAGCATTCTCACTGTGGTCAGTGTCACCATAGGCACTGTCACCATGAGCACTGTCACCATAGGCAATGTTACCATGGTCAGTGTCACCATGAGCACTGTCAACATGGGCACTCATACAGTGGGCACTGTCACTGTGAGCACTGTCACCTTGGGTACTGCCACCATGAGCGCTGTCACCATGAGCACTGTCACCATTGCGAGTATCACAATGTGCACTGTCACCATGGGCACTGGCACAATGTCGTGTGTCACCTTGAGCAATGTCACCATGGGAAATGTCACCATGAGATGTGTCACCATAGGCAATGTCACCATGGGCAATGTCACCATGGGAAATGCCATTTTGCACACTGTCACCATGGGTACTGCAACCATGAGTACTGTCACCATTGGCAGTATGACCATGTGCACTGTCACCATGGGCACTATCACCATGACAACTCTCAGCGTGAGCACTGTCACTGTGGGAACTGGCATTGTGTGCAATTCCACCATGGGCAATGTCACCATGGGCACTATCACTGTGAGCACTGTCAATATAAGCACGTCAACATGAGCCCTGTCACCATTGGCAATGTCACCGTGAGAAGTGTCACTATAGGCGATGTCACCGTGGGCACTGTCACCATGGTCACTGCCACCACTGTCACTGTCATTTTGAGCACTGTCACCATGGGTATTGCAACCATGAGCACTGTCACCATTGCGATTATCACCATGTGTACTGTCACCATGGGCACTATCACAATGAGAACTGTCAGCGTGGGCACTGTCACTGTTGGCAAGGGCACCGTGGGCACTTCCACAATGGGCAATGTCACCATGGGCACTATCACTGTGAGCACTGTCAACATGAGCACGTCACCATGGGCACTGTCAACATGGGTACTATCTCGAAGGGCAATGTCACCATGAGCATTGTCAGGAAGGGCAATTTCACCATGAGCACTGTCACCAAAGGCACTATCACCATGAGCAATGTCACTGTGGGCCGTGTCACCAGGGGCACTATCACCATGGTTAATGTTCTCATTGGCACTTTCCCCGTGAGCACTGTCACCCTGGGCTCTGTCATCATGGGCACGGTCACCGTGAGCACTATCTCCATGAGCACAGCCACTGTGAACACCATCACCATAATCACTGGCCTCATCGGTACTGTCACCATGAGCACTGCCACAATGAGCACTGTCAGCATGGGCACTTCCCCCATGAGCACTGTCACTATGAGAACTGCTAGCATGGGTATTTTCACCATGAGTACTGTCACCCTCTGTATTGTCACCATTTGCACTGTCACCATCAGGACTATTACCGTGAGTGCTATCACCGTGAGATCTCTCACCATGGTCACTGTCACCATGGCACCTTGCACAATGCGTGCTGTCAACATGAGTGCTGTCACCATTGGCACTATCACCGTGAGCATTCTCACTGTGGTCAGAGTCAACATGGGCTCTGTCACCATGAGCACTGTCACCATAGGCAATGTCACCGTGGTCAGTGTCACCATGAGCAATGTCTCCATGGGCACTCCTACAGTGGGCACTGTCACTGTGCGAACTGTCACCATGGTTACTGCCACTATGAGCAGTGTCTCTGTGAGTACTGTCAGCATGGGTTTTTACCTTGAGCACTGTCACCATGAGCCCTGTCACCATTCTTCAGTGCCACCATGTGCACTACCACCATGTGCACTCTCACCATGGGCACTATCACCGATAACACTGTCACCATAAGTACTGTCTTCATGGGCACTGTCACCAAGGGCACGGCCAACATGTGACCTGTAACCATTGTCAGTGTCACTGTGAGAAGTGTCACCATGGGAATTAACAACATAGGCACTCTCATCATGAGCACTGTCACCATGAGCACTGACACCACGAGCACTGTCACCCAGGGCAGTGCCACCATGAGCACTGTCACCATAACTGTTGCTATGAGAATTGTAACCATGGGCAATTTCTCAATGAGTAATGTCACCATGTGTATTTTCACCTTGGGCACTCTCAAAGTAAACAGTATTACCATGAGCACTTTCACTGTGAACACTGTCACCATGGGCACTGGCACAATGTGGTGTGTCACCATGAGCCATGTCACCATGGGAAATGTCACCGTGAGAAGTGTCACCCTAGGCAATGTCACCATGGGCAATGTCACCATGGGAACTGCCATTTTGAGCACTGTCACCATGGGTACTGCAACCATGAGTACTGTCACCATGAGTAATTTAACCATTGGCAGTATGAACATGTGCACTGTCACCATGGGCACTATCACCATGACAACTCTCAGCGTGAGCACTGTCACTGTTGGAAATGGCATTGTGTGCAATTCCACCATGGGCAATGTCACCATGGACATTATCGCTGTGAGCACTGTCATTATGAGCACGTCAACATGAGCCCTGTCACCATGGGCAATGTCACTGTGAGAAGTGTCACTATAGGCAATGTCACGGTGGGCACTGTCACCATGGTCACTGCCACCACTGTCACTGTCATTTTGAGCACTGTCACCATGGGTACTGCAACCATGAGCGCTGTCACCATGAGCACTGTCACCATTGCAAGTATCACCATGTGCACTGTCACCATGGGCACTATCACAATGAGAACTGTCAGCATGGGCACTGTCACTCTTGGCAATGTCACCATGGGCACTATCACTTTGAGCACTGTCAACATGAGCACGTCACCATGGGCACTGTCAACATGGGTACTATCTCGAAGGTCAATGTCACCATGAGCATTGCCAGGATGGGCAACTTCACCGTGAGCACTGTCACCAATGGCACTATCACCATGAGCAATGTCACTGTGGGCCGTGTCACCAGGGGCACTATCACCATGGTTAATGTTCTCATTGGCACTTTCCCCGTGAGCACTGTCACCCTGGGCACTGTCATCATGGGCACGGTCACCGTGAGCACTATCTCCATGAGCACAGCCACTGTGAACACCATCACCATAATCACTGGCCTCATCGGTACTGTCACCATGAGCACTGCCACAATGAGCACTGTCATCATGGGCACATCCCCCATGAGCACTGTCACTATGAGAACTGCTAGCATGGGTATTTTCACCATGTGTACTGTCACCCTGAGTATTGTCACCATTTGCACTGTCACCATGAGGACTATTACCGTGAGCGCTATCACCGTGAGATCTCTCACCATGGTCACTGTCACCATGGCACCTTGCACAATGGGGGCTGTCAACATGAGTGCTGGCACCATTGGCACTATCACTGTGAGCATTCTCACTGTGGTCAGTGTCACCATAGGCACTGTCACCATGAGCACTGTCACCATAGGCAATGTCACCATGGTCAGTGTCACCATGAGCACTGTCAACATGGGCACTCATACAGTGGACACTGTCACTGTGAGCACTGTCACCTTGGGTACTGCCACCATGAGCGCTGTCACCATGAGCACTGTCACCATTGCGAGTATCACAATGTGCACTGTCACCATGGGCACTGGCACAATGTCGTGTGTCACCTTGAGCAATGTCACCATGGGAAATGTCACCATGAGATGTGTCACCATAGGCAATGTCACCATGGGCAATGTCACCATGGGAAATGCCATTTTGCACACTGTCACCATGGGTACTGCAACCATGAGTACTGTCACCATTGGCAGTATGACCATGTGCACTGTCACCATGGGCACTATCACCATGACAACTCTCAGCGTGAGCACTGTCACTGTGGGAACTGGCATTGTGTGCAATTCCACCATGGGCAATGTCACCATGGGCACTATCACTGTGAGCACTGTCAATATAAGCACGTCAACATGAGCCCTGTCACCATTGGCAATGTCACCGTGAGAAGTGTCACTATAGGCGATGTCACCGTGGGCACTGTCACCATGGTCACTGCCACCACTGTCACTGTCATTTTGAGCACTGTCACCATGGGTATTGCAACCATGAGCACTGTCACCATTGCGATTATCACCATGTGTACTGTCACCATGGGCACTATCACAATGAGAACTGTCAGCGTGGGCACTGTCACTGTTGGCAAGGGCACCGTGGGCACTTCCACAATGGGCAATGTGACCATGGGCACTATCACTGTGAGCACTGTCAACATGAGCACGTCACCATGGGCACTGTCAACATGGGTACTATCTCGAAGGGCAATGTCACCATGAGCATCGTCAGGAAGGGCAATTTCACCATGAGCACTGTCACCAAAGGCACTATCACCATGAGCAATGTCACTGTGGGCCGTGTCACCAGGGGCACTATCACCATGGTTAATGTTCTCATTGGCACTTTCCCCGTGAGCACTGTCACCCTGGGCTCTGTCATCATGGGCACGGTCACCGTGAGCACTATCTCCATGAGCACAGCCACTGTGAACACCATCACCATAATCACTGGCCTCATCGGTACTGTCACCATGAGCACTGCCACAATGAGCACTCTCAGCATGGGCACTTCCCCCATGAGCACTGTCACTATGAGAACTGCTAGCATGGGTATTTTCACCATGAGTACTGTCACCCTCTGTATTGTCACCATTTGCACTGTCACCATCAGGACTATTACCGTGAGTGCTATCACCGTGAGATCTCTCACCATGGTCACTGTCACCATGGCACCTTGCACAATGCGTGCTGTCAACATGAGTGCTGTCACCATTGGCACTATCACCGTGAGCATTCTCACTGTGGTCAGAGTCAACATGGGCTCTGTCACCATGAGCACTGTCACCATAGGCAATGTCACCGTGGTCAGTGTCACCATGAGCAATGTCTCCATGGGCACTCCTACAGTGGGCACTGTCACTGTGCGAACTGTCACCATGGTTACTGCCACTATGAGCAGTGTCTCTGTGAGTACTGTCAGCATGGGTTTTTACCGTGAGCACTGTCACCATGAGCCCTGTCACCATTCTTCAGTGCCACCATGTGCACTACCACCATGTGCACTCTCACCATGGGCACTATCACCGATAACACTGTCACCATAAGTACTGTCTTCATGGGCACTGTCACCAAGGGCACGGCCAACATGTGACCTGTAACCATTGTCAGTGTCACTGTGAGAAGTGTCACCATGGGAATTAACAACATAGGCACTCTCATCATGAGCACTGTCACCATGAGCACTGACACCACGAGCACTGTCACCCAGGGCAGTGCCACCATGAGCACTGTCACCATAACTGTTGCTATGAGAATTGTAACCATGGGCAATTTCTCAATGAGTAATGTCACCATGTGTATTTTCACCTTGGGCACTCTCAAAGTAAACAGTATTACCATGAGCACTTTCACTGTGAACACTGTCACCATGGGCACTGGCACAATGTGGTGTGTCACCATGAGCCATGTCACCATGGGAAATGTCACCATGAGAAGTGTCACCCTAGGCAATGTCACCATGGGCAATGTCACCATGGGAACTGCCATTTTGAGCACTGTCACCATGGGTACTGCAACCATGAGTACTGTCACCATGAGTAATTTAACCATTGGCAGTATGAACATGTGCACTGTCACCATGGGCACTATCACCATGACAACTCTCAGCGTGAGCACTGTCACTGTTGGAAATGGCATTGTGTGCAATTCCACCATGGGCAATGTCACCATGGACATTATCGCTGTGAGCACTGTCAATATGAGCACGTCAACATGAGCCCTGTCACCATGGGCAATGTCACTGTGAGAAGTGTCACTATAGGCAATGTCACGGTGGGCACTGTCACCATGGTCACTGCCACCACTGTCACTGTCATTTTGAGCACTGTCACCATGGGTACTGCAACCATGAGCGCTGTCACCATGAGCACTGTCACCATTGCAAGTATCACCATGTGCACTGTCACCATGGGCACTATCACAATGAGAACTGTCAGCATGGGCACTGTCACTCTTGGCAATGTCACCATGGGCACTATCAATTTGAGCACTGTCAACATGAGCACGTCACCATGGGCACTGTCAACATGGGTACTATCTCGAAGGTCAATGTCACCATGAGCATTGCCAGGATGGGCAACTTCACCGTGAGCACTGTCACCAATGGCACTATCACCATGAGCAATGTCACTGTGGGCCGTGTCACCAGGGGCACTATCACCATGGTTAATGTTCTCATTGGCACTTTCCCCGTGAGCACTGTCACCCTGGGCACTGTCATCATGGGCACGGTCACCGTGAGCACTATCTCCATGAGCACAGCCACTGTGAACACCATCACCATAATCACTGGCCTCATCGGTACTGTCACCATGAGCACTGCCACAATGAGCACTGTCATCATGGGCACATCCCCCATGAGCACTGTCACTATGAGAACTGCTAGCATGGGTATTTTCACCATGTGTACTGTCACCCTGAGTATTGTCACCATTTGCACTGTCACCATGAGGACTATTACCGTGAGCGCTATCACCGTGAGATCTCTCACCATGGTCACTGTCACCATGGCACCTTGCACAATGGGGGCTGTCAACATGAGTGCTGGCACCATTGGCACTATCACTGTGAGCATTCTCACTGTGGTCAGTGTCACCATGGCCACTGTCACCATGAGCACTGTCACCATAGGCAATGTCACCATGGTCAGTGGCACCATGAGCACTGTCAACATGGGCACTCATACAGTGGGCACTGTCACTGTGAGCACTGTCACCTTGGGTACTGCCACCATGAGCGCTGTCACCATGAGCACTGTCACCATTGCGAGTATCACAATGTGCACTGTCACCATGGGCACTGGCACAATGTCGTGTGTCACCTTGAGCAATGTCACCATGGGAAATGTCACCGTGAGATGTGTCACCATAGGCAATGTCACCATGGGCAATGTCACCATGGGAAATGCCATTTTGCACACTGTCACCATGGGTACTGCAACCATGAGTACTGTCACCATTGGCAGTATGACCATGTGCACTGTCACCATGGGCACTATCACCATGACAACTCTCAGCGTGAGCACTGTCACTGTGGGAACTGGCATTGTGTGCAATTCCACCATGGGCAATGTCACCATGGGCACTATCACTGTGAGCACTGTCAATATAAGCACGTCAACATGAGCCCTGTCACCATTGGCAATATCACCGTGAGAAGTGTCACTATAGGCGATGTCACCGTGGGCACTGTCACCATGGTCACTGCCACCACTGTCACTGTCATTTTGAGCACTGTCACCATGGGTATTGCAACCATGAGCACTGTCACCATGAGCACTGTCACCATTGCGATTATCACCATGTGTACTGTCACCATGGGCACTATCACAATGAGAACTGTCAGCGTGGGCACTGTCACTGTTGGCAAGGGCACCGTGGGCACTTCCACCATGGGCAATGTCACCATGGGCACTATCACTTTGAGCACTGTCAACATGAGCACGTCACCATGGGCACTGTCAACATGGGTACTATCTCGAAGGGCAATGTCACCATGAGCATTGTCAGGATGGGCAACTTCACCGTGAGAACTGTCACCAATGGCACTATCACCATGAGCAATGTCACTGTGGGCCGTGTCACCAGGGGCACTATCACCATGGTTAATGGTCTCATTGGCACTTTCCCCGTGAGCACTGTCACCCTGGGCACTGTCATCATGGGCACGGTCACCGTGAGCACTATCTCCATGAGCACAGCCACTGTGAACACCATCACCATAATCACTGGCCTCATCGGTACTGTCACCATGAGCACTGCCACAATGAGCACTGTCAGCATGGGCACTTCCCCCATGAGCACTGTCACTATGAGAACTGCTAGCATGGGTATTTTCACCATGAGTACTGTCACCCTCTGTATTGTCACCATTTTCACTGTCACCATCAGGACTATTACCGTGAGTGCTATCACCGTGAGATCTCTCACCATGGTCACTGTCACCATGGCACCTTGCACAATGCGTGCTGTCAACATGAGTGCTGTCACCATTGGCACTATCACCGTGAGCATTCTCACTGTGGTCAGAGTCAACATGGGCTCTGTCACCATGAGCACTGTCACCATAGGCAATGTCACCGTGGTCAGTGTCACCATGAGCAATGTCTCCATGGGCACTCCTACAGTGGGCACTGTCACTGTGCGAACTGTCACCATGGTTACTGCCACTATGAGCAGTGTCTCTGTGAGTACTGTCAGCATGGGTTTTTACCGTGAGCACTGTCACCATGAGCCCTGTCACCATTTTTCAGTGCCACCATGTGCACTACCACCATGTGCACTCTCACCATGGGCACTATCACCGATAACACTGTCACCATAAGTACTGTCTGCATGGGCACTGTCACCAAGGGCACGGCCAACATGTGACCTGTAACCATTGTCAGTGTCACTGTGAGAAGTGTCACCATGGGAATTAACAACATAGGCACTCTCATCATGAGCACTGTCACCATGAGCACTGACATCACGAGCACTGTCACCCAGGGCAGTGCCACCATGAGCACTGTCACCATAACTGTTGCTATGAGAATTGTAACCATGGGCAATTTCTCAATGAGTAATGTCACCATGTGTATTTTCACCTTGGGCACTCTCAAAGTAAACAGTATTACCATGAGCACTTTCACTGTGAACACTGTCACCATGGGCACTGGCACAATGTGGTGTGTCACCATGAGCCATGTCACCATGGGAAATGTCACCGTGAGAAGTGTCACCATAGGCAATGTCACCATGGGCAATGTCACCATGGGAACTGCCATTTTGAGCACTGTCACCATGGGTACTGCAACCATGAGTACTGTCACCATGAGTAATTTAACCATTGGCAGTATGACCATGTGCACTGTCACCATGGGCACTATCACCATGACAACTCTCAGCGTGAGCACTGTCACTGTTGGAAATGGCACTGTGTGCAATTCCACCATGGGCAATGTCACCATGGACATTATCGCTGTGAGCACTGTCAATATGAGCACGTCAACATGAGCCCTGTCACCATGGGCAATGTCACTGTGAGAAGTGTCACTATAGGCAATGTCACCGTGGGCACTGTCAGCATGGTCACTGCCACCACTGTCGTTGTCATTTTGAGCACTGTCACCATGGTTACTGCAACCATGAGCGCTGTCACCATGAGCACTGTCACCATTGCAAGTATCACCATGTGCACTGTCACCATGGGCACTATCACAATGAGAACTGTCAGCATGGGCACTGTCACTCTTGGCAATGTCACCATGGGCACTATCACTGTGAGCACTGTCAACATGAGCACGTCACCATGGGCACTGTCAACATGGGTACTATCTCGAAGGGCAATGTCACCATGAGCATTGTCAGGAAGGGCAATTTCACCATGAACACTGTCACCAAAGGCACTATCACCATGAGCAATGTCACTGTGGGCCGTGTCACCAGGGGCACTATCACCATGGTTAATGTTCTCATTGGCACTTTCCCCGTGAGCACTGTCACCCTGGGCACTGTCATCATGGGCACGGTCACCGTGAGCACTATCTCCATGAGCACAGCCACTGTGAACACCATCACCATAATCACTGGCCTCATCGGTACTGTCACCATGAGCACTGCCACAATGAGCACTGTCAGCATGGGCACTTCCCCCATGAGCACTGTCACTATGAGAACTGCTAGCATGGGTATTTTCACCATGAGTACTGTCACCCTCTGTATTGTCACCATTTGCACTGTCACCATCAGGACTATTACCGTGAGTGCTATCACCGTGAGATCTCTCACCATGGTCACTGTCACCATGGCACCTTGCACAATGCGTGGTGTCAACATGAGTGCTGTCACCATTGGCACTATCACCGTGAGCATTCTCACTGTGGTCAGAGTCAACATGGGCTCTGTCACCATGAGCACTGTCACCATAGGCAATGTCACCGTGGTCAGTGTCACCATGAGCAATGTCTCCATGGGCACTCCTACAGTGGGCACTGTCACTGTGCGAACTGTCACCATGGTTACTGCCACTATGAGCAGTGTCTCTGTGAGTACTGTCAGCATGGGTTTTTACCGTGAGCACTGTCACCATGAGCACTGTCACCATTTTGCAGTGCCACCATGTGCACTACCACCATGTGCACTCTCACCATGGGCACTATCACCGATAACACTGTCACCATAAGTACTGTCTGCATGGGCACTGTCACCAAGGGCACGGCCAACATGTGACCTGTAACCATTGTCAGTGTCACTGTGAGAAGTGTCACCATGGGAATTAACAACATAGGCACTCTCATCATGAGCACTGTCACCATGAGCACTGACACCACGAGCACTGTCACCCAGGGCAGTGCCACCATGAGCACTGTCACCATAACTGTTGCTATGAGAATTGTAACCATGGGCAATTTCTCAATGAGTAATGTCACCATGTGTATTTTCACCTTGGGCACTCTCAAAGTAAACAGTATTACCATGAGCACTTTCACTGTGAACACTGTCACCATGGGCACTGGCACAATGTGGTGTGTCACCATGAGCCATGTCACCATGGGAAATGTCACGGTGAGAAGTGTCACCATAGGCAATGTCACCATGGGCAATGTCAGCATGGGAACTGCCATTTTGAGCACTGTCACCATGGGTACTGCAACCATGAGTACTGTCACCATGAGTAATTTAACCATTGGCAGTATGACCATGTGCACTGTCACCATGGGCACTATCACCATGACAACTCTCAGCGTGAGCACTGTCACTGTTGGAAATGGCACTGTGTGCAATTCCACCATGGGCAATGTCACCATGGACATTATCGCTGTGAGCACTGTCAATATGAGCACGTCAACATGAGCCCTGTCACCATGGGCAATGTCACTGTGAGAAGTGTCACTATAGGCAATGTCACCGTGGGCATTGTCACCATGGTCACTGCCACCACTGTCACTGTCATTTTGAGCACTGTCACCATGGGTACTGCAACCATGAGCGCTGTCACCATGAGCACTGTCACCATTGCAAGTATCACCATGTGCACTGTCACCATGGGCACTATCACAATGAGAACTGTCAGCATGGGCACTGTCACTCTTGGCAATGTCACCATGGGCACTATCACTGTGAGCACTGTCAACATGAGCACGTCACCATGGGCACTGTCAACATGGGTACTATCTCGAAGGGCAATGTCACCATGAGCATTGTCAGGAAGGGCAATTTCACCATGAGCACTGTCACCAAAGGCACTATCACCATGAGCAATGTCACTGTGGGCCGTGTCACCAGGGGCACTATCACCATGGTTAATGTTCTCATTGGCACTTTCCCCGTGAGCACTGTCACCCTGGGCACTGTCATCATGGGCACGGTCACCGTGAGCACTATCTCCATGAGCACAGCCACTGTGAACACCATCACCATAATCACTGGCCTCATCGGTACTGTCACCATGAGCACTGCCACAATGAGCACTGTCAGCATGGGCACTTCCCCCATGAGCACTGTCACTATGAGAACTGCTAGCATGGGTATTTTCACCATGAGTACTGTCACCCTCTGTATTGTCACCATTTGCACTGTCACCATCAGGACTATTACCGTGAGTGCTATCACCGTGAGATCTCTCACCATGGTCACTGTCACCATGGCACCTTGCACAATGCGTGCTGTCAACATGAGTGCTGTCACCATTGGCACTATCACCGTGAGCATTCTCACTGTGGTCAGAGTCAACATGGGCTCTGTCACCATGAGCACTGTCACCATAGGCAATGTCACCATGGTCAGTGTCACCATGAGCAATGTCTCCATGGGCACTCCTACAGTGGGCACTGTCACTGTGCGAACTGTCACCATGGTTACTGCCACTATGAGCAGTGTCTCTGTGAGTACTGTCAGCATGGGTTTTTACCGTGAGCACTGTCACCATGAGCCCTGTCACCATTTTGCAGTGCCACCATGTGCACTACCACCATGTGCACTCTCACCATGGGCACTATCACCGATAACACTGTCACCATAAGTACTGTCTGCATGGGCACTGTCACCAAGGGCACGGCCAACATGTGACCTGTAACCATTGTCAGTGTCACTGTGAGAAGTGTCACCATGGGAATTAACAACATAGGCACTCTCATCATGAGTACTGTCACCATGAGCACTGACACCACGAGCACTGTCACCCAGGGCAGTGCCACCATGAGCACTGTCACCATAACTGTTGCTATGAGAATTGTAACCATGGGCAATTTCTCAATGAGTAATGTCACCATGTGTATTTTCACCTTGGGCACTCTGAAAGTAAACAGTATTACCAAGAGCACTTTCACTGTGAACACTGTCACCATGGGCACTGGCACAATGTGGTGTGTCACCATGAGTCATGTCACCATGGGAAATGTCACCGTGAGAAGTGTCACCATAGGCAATGTCACCATGGGCAATGTCAGCATGGGAAGTGCCATTTTGAGCACTGTCACCATGGGTACTGCAACCATGAGTACTGTCACCATGAGTAATTTAACCATTGGCAGTATGACCATGTGCACTGTCACCATGGGCACTATCACCATGACAACTCTCAGCGTGAGCACTGTCACTGTTGGAAATGGCATTGTGTGCAATTCCACCATGGGCAATGTCACCATGGACATTATCGCTGTGAGCACTGTCAATATGAGCACGTCAACATGAGCCCTGTCACCATGGGCAATGTCACTGTGAGAAGTGTCACTATAGGCAATGTCACCGTGGGCACTGTCACCATGGTCACTGCCACCACTGTCACTGTCATTTTGAGCACTGTCACCATGGGTACTGCAACCATGAGCGCTGTCACCATGAGCACTGTCACCATTGCAAGTATCACCTTGTGCGCTGTCACCATGGGCACTATCACAATGAGAACTGTCAGCATGGGCACTGTCACTCTTGGCAATGTCACCATGGGCACTATCACTTTGAGCACTGTCAACATGAGCACGTCACCATGGGCACTGTCAACATGGGTACTATCTCGAAGGTCAATGTCACCATGAGCATTGTCAGGATGGGCAACTTCACCATGAGCACTGTCACCAATGGCACTATCACCATGAGCAATGTCACTGTGGGCCGTGTCACCAGGGGCACTATCACCATGGTTAATGTTATCATTGGCAATTTCCCCGTGAGCACTGTCACCCTGGGCACTGTCATCATGGGCACGGTCACCGTGAGCAATATCTCCATGAGCACAGCCACTGTGAACACCATCACCATAATCACTGGCCTCATCGGTACTGTCACCATGAGCACTGCCACAATGAGCACTGTCAGCATGGGCACATCCCCCATGAGCACTGTCACTATGAGAACTGCTAGCATGGGTATTTTCACCATGTGTACTGTCACCCTGTGTATTGTCACCATTTGCACTGTCACCATGAGGACTATTACCGTGAGCGCTATCACCGTGAGATCTCTCACCATGGTCACTGTCACCATGGCACCTTGCACAATGGGGGCTGTCAACATGAGTGCTGGCACCATTGGCACTATCACTGTGAGCATTCTCACTGTGGTCAGTGTCACCATGGGCACTGTCACCATGAGCACTGTCACCATAGGCAATGTCACCATGGTCTGTGGCACCATGAGCACTGTCAACATGGGCATTCATACAGTGGGCACTGTCACTGTGAGCACTGTCACCTTGTGTACTGCCACCATGAGCGCTGTCACCATGAGCACTGTCACCATTGCGAGTATCACAATTTGCACTGTCACCATGGGCACTGGCACAATGTCGTGTGTCACCTTGAGCAATGTCACCATGGGAAATGTCACCGTGAGATGTGTCACCATAGGCAATGTCACCATGGGCAATGTCACCATGGGAACTGCCATTTTGCACACTGTCACCATGGGTACTGCAACCATGAGTACTGTCACCATGAGTAATTTAACCATTGGCAGTATGACCATGTGCACTGTCACCATGGGCACTATCACCATGACAACTCTCAGCGTGAGCACTGTCACTGTGGGAACTGGCATTGTGTGCAATTCCACCATGGGCAATGTCACCATGGGCACTATCACTGTGAGCACTGTCAATATAAGCACGTCAACATGAGCCCTGTCACCATTGGGAATGTCACAGTGAGAAGTGTCACTATAGGCGATGTCACCGTGGGCACTGTCACCATGGTCACTGCCACCACTGTCACTGTCATTTTGAGCACTGTCACCATGGGTATTGCAACCATGAGCACTGACACCATGAGCACTGTCACCATTGCGATTATCACCATGTGTACTGTCACCATGGGCACTATCACAATGAGAACTGTCAGCGTGGGCACTGTCACTGTTGGCAAGGGCACCGTGGGCACTTCCACCATGGGCAATGTCACCATGGGCACTATCACTGTGAGCAGTGTCAACATGAGCACGTCACCATGGGCACTGTCAACATGGGTACTATCTCGAAGGGCAATGTCACCATGAGCATTGTCAGGAAGGGCAATTTCACCATGAGCACTGTCACCAAAGGCACTATCACCATGAGCAATGTCACTGTGGGCCGTGTCACCAGGGGCACTATCACCATGGTTAATGTTCTCATTGGCACTTTCCCCGTGAGCACTGTCACCCTGGGCACTGTCATCATGGGCACGGACACCGTGAGCACTATCTCCATGAGCACAGCCACTGTGAACACCATCACCATAATCACTGGCCTCATCGGTACTGTTACCATGAGCACTGCCACAATGAGCACTGTCAGCATGGGCACTTCCCCCATGAGCACTGTCACTATGAGAACTGCTAGCATGGGTATTTTCACCATGAGTACTGTCACCCTCTGTATTGTCACCATTTGCACTGTCACCATCAGGACTATTACCGTGAGTGTTATCACCGTGAGATCTCTCACCATGGTCACTGTCACCATGGCACCTTGCACAATGCGTGCTGTCAACATGAGTGCTGTCACCATTGGCACTATCACCGTGAGCATTCTCACTGTGGTCAGAGTCAACATGGGCTCTGTCACCATGAGCACTGTCACCATAGGCAATGTCACCGTGGTCAGTGTCACCATGAGCAATGTCTCCATGGGCACTCCTACAGTGGGCACTGTCACTGTGCGAACTGTCACCATGGTTACTGCCACTATGAGCAGTGTCTCTGTGAGTACTGTCAGCATGGGTTTTTACCGTGAGCACTGTCACCATGAGCCCTGTCACCATTCTTCAGTGCCACCATGTGCACTACCACCATGTGCACTCTCACCATGGGCACTATCACCGATAACACTGTCACCATAAGTACTGTCTTCATGGGCACTGTCACCAAGGGCACGGCCAACATGTGACCTGTAACCATTGTCAGTGTCACTGTGAGAAGTGTCACCATGGGAATTAACAACATAGGCACTCTCATCATGAGCAATGTCACCATGAGCACTGACACCACGAGCACTGTCACCCAGGGCAGTGCCACCATGAGCACTGTCACCATAACTGTTGCTATGAGAATTGTAACCATGGGCAATTTCTCAATGAGTAATGTCACCATGTGTATTTTCACCTTGGGCACTCTCAAAGTAAACATTATTACCATGAGCACTTTCACTGTGAACACTGTCACCATGGGCACTGGCACAATGTGGTGTTTCACCATGAGCCATGTCACCATGGGAAATGTCACCGTGAGAAGTGTCACCATAGGCAATGTCACCATGGGCAATGTCACCATGGGAACTGCCATTTTGAGCACTGTCACCATGGGTACTGCAACCATGAGTACTGTCACCATGAGTAATTTAACCATTGGCAGTATGACCATGTGCACTGTCACCATGGGCACTATCACCATGACAACTCTCAGCGTGAGCACTGTCACTGTTGGAAATGGCATTGTGTGCAATTCCACCATGGGCAATGTCACCATGGACATTATCGCTGTGAGCACTGTCAATATGAGCACGTCAACATGAGCCCTGTCACCATGGGCAATGTCACTGTGAGAAGTGTCACTATAGGCAATGTCACCGTGGGCACTGTCACCATGGTCACTGCCACCACTGTCACTGTCATTTTGAGCACTGTCACCATGGGTACTGCAACCATGAGCGCTGTCACCATGAGCACTCTCACCATTGCAAGTATCACCATGTGCACTGTCACCATGGTCACTATCACAATGAGAACTGTCAGCATGGGCACTGTCACTCTTGGCAATGTCACCATGGGCATTATCACTTTGAGCACTGTCAACATGAGCACGTCACCATGGGCACTGTCAACATGGGTACTATCTCGAAGGTCAATGTCACCATGAGCATTGTCAGGATGGGCAACTTCACCGTGAGCACTGTCACCAATGGCACTATCACCATGAGCAATGTCACTGTGGGCCGTGTCACCAGGGGCACTATCACCATGGTTAATGTTCTCATTGGCACTTTCCCCGTGAGCACTGTCACCCTGGGCACTGTCATCATGGGCACGGTCACCGTGAGCACTATCTCCATGAGCACAGCCACTGTGAACACCATCACCATAATCACTGGCCTCATCGGTACTGTCACCATGAGCACTGCCACAATGAGCACTGTCATCATGGGCACATCCCCCATGAGCACTGTCACTATGAGAACTGCTACCATGGGTATTTTCACCATGTGTACTGTCACCCTGAGTATTGTCACCATTTGCACTGTCAGCATGAGTACTATTACCGTGAGCACTATCACCGTGAGATCTCTCACCATGGTCACTGTCACCATGGCACCTTGCACAATGGGGGCTGTCAACATGAGTGCTGGCACCATTGGCACTGTCACTGTGAGCATTCTCACTGTGGTCAGTGTCACCATGGCCACTGTCACCATGAGCACTGTCACCATAGGCAATGTCACCATGGTCAGTGGCACCATGAGCACTGTCAGCATGGGCACTCATACAGTGGGCACTGTCACTGTGAGCACTGTCACCTTGGGTACTGCCACCATGAGCGCTGTCACCATGAGCACTGTCACCATTGCGAGTATCACAATGTGCACTGTCACCATGGGCACTGGCACAATGTCGTGTGTCACCTTGAGCAATGTCACCATGGGAAATGTCACCATGAGATGTGTCACCATAGGCAATGTCACCATGGGCAATGTCACCATGGGAAATGCCATTTTGCACACTGTCACCATGGGTACTGCAACCATGAGTACTGTCACCATTGGCAGTATGACCATGTGCACTGTCACCATGGGCACTATCACCATGACAACTCTCAGCGTGAGCACTGTCACTGTGGGAACTGGCATTGTGTGCAATTCCACCATGGGCAATGTCACCATGGGCACTATCACTGTGAGCACTGTCAATATAAGCACGTCAACATGAGCCCTGTCACCATTGGCAATGTCACAGTGAGAAGTGTCACTATAGGCGATGTCACCGTGGGCACTGTCACCATGGTCACTGCCACCACTGTCACTGTCATTTTGAGCACTGTCACCATGGGTATTGCAACCATGAGCACTGACACCATGAGCACTGTCACCATTGCGATTATCACCATGTGTACTGTCACCATGGGCACTATCACAATGAGAACTGTCACCGTGGGCACTGTCACTGTTGGCAAGGGCACCGTGGGCACTTCCACCATGGGCAATGTCACCATGGGCACTATCACTGTGAGCACTGTCAACATGAGCACGTCACCATGGGCACTGTCAACATGGGTACTATCTCGAAGGTCAATGTCACCATGAGCATTGTCAGGATGGGCAACTTCACCATGAGCACTGTCACCAAAGGCACTATCACCATGAGCAATGTCACTGTGGGCCGTGTCACCAGGGGCACTATCACCATGGTTAATGTTCTCATTGGCACTTTCCCCGTGAGCACTGTCACCCTGGGCACTGTCATCATGGGCACGGTCACCGTGAGCACTATCTCCATGAGCACAGCCACTGTGAACACCATCACCATAATCACTGGCCTCATCGGTACTGTCACCATGAGCACTGCCACAATGAGCACTGTCAGCATGGGCACTTCCCCCATGAGCACTGTCACTATGAGAACTGCTAGCATGGGTATTTTCACCATGAGCACTGTCACCCTCTGTATTGTCACCATTTGCACTGTCACCATCAGGACTATTACCGTGAGTGCTATCACCGTGAGATCTCTCACCATGGTCACTGTCACCATGGCACCTTGCACAATGCGTGCTGTCAACATGAGTGCTGTCACCTTTGGCACTATCACCGTGAGCATTCTCACTGTGGTCAGAGTCAACATGGGCTCTGTCACCATGAGCACTGTCACCATAGGCAATGTCACCGTGGTCAGTGTCACCATGAGCAATGTCTCCATGGGCACTCCTACAGTGGGCACTGTCACTGTGCGAACTGTCACCATGGTTACTGCCACTATGAGCAGTGTCTCTGTGAGTACTGTCAGCATGGGTTTTTACCGTGAGCACTGTCACCATGAGCCCTGTCACCATTTTTCAGTGCCACTATGTGCACTACCACCATGTGCACTCTCACCATGGGCACTATCACCGATAACACTGTCACCATAAGTACTGTCTTCATGGGCACTGTCACCAAGGGCACGGCCAACATGTGACCTGTAACCATTGTCAGTGTCACTGTGAGAAGTGTCACCATGGGAATTAACAACATAGGCACTCTCATCATGAGCACTGTCACCATGAGCACTGACACCACGAGCACTGTCACCCAGGGCAGTGCCACCATGAGCACTGTCACCATAACTGTTGCTATGAGAATTGTAACCATGGGCAATTTCTCAATGAGTAATGTCACCATGTGTATTTTCACCTTGGGCACTCTCAAAGTAAACAGTATTACCATGAGCACTTTCACTGTGAACACTGTCACCATGGGCACTGGCACAATGTGGTGTGTCACCATGAGCCATGTCACCATGGGAAATGTCACCGTGAGAAGTGTCACCATAGGCAATGTCACCATGGGCAATGTCACCATGGGAACTGCCATTTTGAGCACTGTCACCATGGGTACTGCAACCATGAGTACTGTCACCATGAGTAATTTAACCATTGGCAGTATGACCATGTGCACTGTCACCATGGGCACTATCACCATGACAACTCTCAGCGTGAGCACTGTCACTGTTGGAAATGGCATTGTGTGCAATTCCACCATGGGCAATGTCACCATGGACATTATCGCTGTGAGCACTGTCAATATGAGCACGTCAACATGAGCCCTGTCACCATGGGCAATGTCACTGTGAGAAGTGTCACTATAGGCAATGTCACCGTGGGCACTGTCACCATGGTCACTGCCACCACTGTCACTGTCATTTTGAGCACTGTCACCATGGGTACTGCAACCATGAGCGCTGTCACCATGAGCACTCTCACCATTGCAAGTATCACCATGTGCACTGTCACCATGGTCACTATCACAATGAGAACTGTCAGCATGGGCACTGTCACTCTTGGCAATGTCACCATGGGCATTATCACTTTGAGCACTGTCAACATGAGCACGTCACCATGGGCACTGTCAACATGGGTACTATCTCGAAGGTCAATGTCACCATGAGCATTGTCAGGATGGGCAACTTCACCGTGAGCACTGTCACCAATGGCACTATCACCATGAGCAATGTCACTATGGGCCGTGTCACCGGGGGCACTATCACCATGGTTAATGTTATCATTGGCACTTTCCCCGTGAGCACAGTCACCCTGGGCACTGTCATCATGGGTACGGTCACCGTGAGCACTATCTCCATGAGCACAGCCACTGTGAACACCATCACCATAATCACTGGCCTCATCGGTACTGTCACCATGAGCACTGCCACAATGAGCACTGTCAGCATGGGCACTTCCCCCATGAGCACTGTCACTATGAGAACTGCTAGCATGGGTATTTTCACCATGAGTACTGTCACCCTCTGTATTGTCACCATTTGCACTGTCACCATCAGGACTATTACCGTGAGTGCTATCACCGTGAGATATCTCACCATGGTCACTGTCACCATGGCACCTTGCACAATGCGTGCTGTCAACATGAGTGCTGTCACCATTGGCACTATCACCGTGAGCATTCTCACTGTGGTCAGAGTCAACTTGGGCTCTGTCACCATGAGCACTGTCACCATAGGCAATGTCACCGTGGTCAGTGTCACCATGAGCAATGTCTCCATGGGCACTCCTACAGTGGGCACTGTCACTGTGCGAACTGTCACCATGGTTACTTCCACTATGAGCAGTGTCTCTGTGAGTACTGTCAGCATGGGTTTTTACCGTGAGCACTGTCACCATGAGCCCTGTCACCATTTTTCAGTGCCACCATGTGCACTACCACCATGTGCACTCTCACCATGGGCACTATCACCGATAACACTGTCACCATAAGTACTGTCTGCATGGGCACTGTCACCAAGGGCACGGCCAACATGTGACCTGTAACCATTGTCAGTGTCACTGTGAGAAGTGTCACCATGGGAATTAACAACATAGGCACTCTCATCATGAGCACTGTCACCATGAGCACTGACACCACGAGCACTGTCACCCAGGGCAGTGCCACCATGAGCACTGTCACCATAACTGTTGCTATGAGAATTGTAACCATGGGCAATTTCTCAATGAGTAATGTCACCATGTGTATTTTCACCTTGGGCACTCTCAAAGTAAACAGTATTACCATGAGCACTTTCACTGTGAACACTGTCACCATGGGCACTGGCACAATGTGGTGTGTCACCATGAGCCATGTCACCATGGGAAATGTCACCGTGAGAAGTGTCACCATAGGCAATGTCACCATGGGCAATGTCACCATGGGAACTGCCATTTTGAGCACTGTCACCATGGGTACTGCAACCATGAGTACTGTCACCATGAGTAATTTAACCATTGGCAGTATGACCATGTGCACTGTCACCATGGGCACTATCACCATGACAACTCTCAGCGTGAGCACTTTCACTGTTGGAAATGGCATTGTGTGCAATTCCACCATGGGCAATGTCACCATGGACATTATCGCTGTGAGCACTGTCAATATGAGCACGTCAACATGAGCCCTGTCACCATGGGCAATGTCACTGTGAGAAGTGTCACTATAGGCAATGTCACCGTGGGCACTGTCACCATGGTCACTGCCACCACTGTCACTGTCATTTTGAGCACTGTCACCATGGGTACTGCAACCATGAGCGCTGTCACCATGAGCACTGTCACCATTGCAAGTATCACCATGTGCACTGTCACCATGGGCACTATCACAATGAGAACTGTCAGCATGGGCACTGTCACTCTTGGCAATGTCACCATGGGCACTATCACTTTCAGCACTGTCAACATGAGCACGTCACCATGGGCACTGTCAACATGGGTACTATCTCGAAGGTCAATGTCACCATGAGCATTGTCAGGATGGGCAACTTCACCGTGAGCACTGTCACCAATGGCACTTTCACCATGAGCAATGTCACTGTGGGCCGTGTCACCAGGGGCACTATCACCATGGTTAATGTTATCTTTGGCACTTTCCCCGTGAGCACTGTCACCCTGGGCACTGTCATCATGGGCACGGTCACCGTGAGCACTATCTCCATGAGCACAGCCACTGTGAACACCATCACCATAATCACTGGCCTCATCGGTACTGTCACCATGAGCACTGCCACAATGAGCACTGTCAGCATGGGCACATCCCCCATGAGCACTGTCACTATGAGAACTGCTAGCATGGGTATTTTCACCATGTGTACTGTCACCCTGTGTATTGTCACCATTTGCACTGTCACCATGAGGACTATTACCGTGAGCGCTATCACCGTGAGATCTCTCACCATGGTCACTGTCACCATGGCACCTTGCACAATGGGGGCTGTCAACATGAGTGCTGGCACCATTGGCACTATCACTGTGAGCATTCTCACTGTGGTCAGTGTCACCATGGGCACTGTCACCATGAGCACCGTCACCATAGGCAATGTCACCATGGTCAGTGTCACCATGAGCACTGTCAACATGGGCACTCATACAGTGGGCACTGTCACTGTGAGCACTGTCACCTTGGGTACTGCCACCATGAGCGCTGTCACCATGAACACTGTCACCATTGCGAGTATCACAATGGCACTGTCACCATGGGCACTGGCACAATGTCGTATGTCACCTTGAGCAATGTCACCATGGGAAATGTCACCGTGAGATGTGTCACCATAGGCAATGTCACCATGGGCAATGTCACCATGGGAAATGCCATTTTGCACACTGTCACCATGGGTACTGCTACCATGAGTACTGTCACCATTGGCAGTATGACCATGTGCACTGTCACCATGGGCACTATCACCATGACAACTCTCAGCGTGAGCACTGTCACTGTGGGAACTGGCATTGTGTGCAATTCCACCATGGGCAATGTCACCATGGGCACTATCACTGTGAGCACTCTCAATATAAGCACGTCAACATGAGCCCTGTCACCATTGGCAATGTCACCGTGAGAAGTGTCACTATAGGCGATGTCACCGTGGGCACTGTCACCATGGTCACTGCCACCACTGTCACTGTCATTTTGAGCACTGTCACCATGGGTATTGCAACCATGAGCACTGTCACCATGAGCACTGTCACCATTGCGATTATCACCATGTGTACTGTCACCATGGGCACTATCACAATGAGAACTGTCAGCGTGGGCACTGTCACTGTTGGCAAGGGCACCGTGGGCACTTCCACCATGGGCAATGTCACCATGGGCACTATCACTGTGAGCAGTGTCAACATGAGCACGTCACCATGGGCACTGTCAACATGGGTACTATCTCGAAGGGCAATGTCACCATGAGCATTGTCAGGAAGGGCAATTTCACCATGAGCACTGTCACCAAAGGCACTATCACCATGAGCAATGTCACTGTGGGCCGTGTCACCAGGGGCACTATCACCATGGTTAATGTTCTCATTGGCACTTTCCCCGTGAGCACTGTCACCCTGGGCACTGTCATCATGGGCACGGACACCGTGAGCACTATCTCCATGAGCACAGCCACTGTGAACACCATCACCATAATCACTGGCCTCATCGGTACTGTTACCATGAGCACTGCCACAATGAGCACTGTCAGCATGGGCACTTCCCCCATGAGCACTGTCACTATGAGAACTGCTAGCATGGGTATTTTCACCATGAGTACTGTCACCCTCTGTATTGTCACCATTTGCACTGTCACCATCAGGACTATTACCGTGAGTGTTATCACCGTGAGATCTCTCACCATGGTCACTGTCACCATGGCACCTTGCACAATGGGGGCTGTCAACATGAGTGCTGGCACCATTGGCACTGTCACTGTGAGCATTCTCACTGTGGTCAGTGTCACCATGGCCACTGTCACCATGAGCACTGTCACCATAGGCAATGTCACCATGGTCAGTGGCACCATGAGCACTGTCAGCATGGGCACTCATACAGTGGGCACTGTCACTGTGAGCACTGTCACCTTGGGTACTGCCACCATGAGCGCTGTCACCATGAGCACTGTCACCATTGCGAGTATCACAATGTGCACTGTCACCATGGGCACTGGCACAATGTCGTGTGTCACCTTGAGCAATGTCACCATGGGAAATGTCACCATGAGATGTGTCACCATAGGCAATGTCACCATGGGCAATGTCACCATGGGAAATGCCATTTTGCACACTGTCACCATGGGTACTGCAACCATGAGTACTGTCACCATTGGCAGTATGACCATGTGCACTGTCACCATGGGCACTATCACCATGACAACTCTCAGCGTGAGCACTGTCACTGTGGGAACTGGCATTGTGTGCAATTCCACCATGGGCAATGTCACCATGGGCACTATCACTGTGAGCACTGTCAATATAAGCACGTCAACATGAGCCCTGTCACCATTGGCAATGTCACCGTGAGAAGTGTCACTATAGGCGATGTCACCGTGGGCACTGTCACCATGGTCACTGCCACCACTGTCACTGTCATTTTGAGCACTGTCACCATGGGTATTGCAACCATGAGCACTGACACCATGAGCACTGTCACCATTGCGATTATCACCATGTGTACTGTCACCATGGGCACTATCACAATGAGAACTGTCACCGTGGGCACTGTCACTGTTGGCAAGGGCACCGTGGGCACTTCCACCATGGGCAATGTCACCATGGGCACTATCACTGTGAGCACTGTCAACATGAGCACGTCACCATGGGCACTGTCAACATGGGTACTATCTCGAAGGTCAATGTCACCATGAGCATTGTCAGGATGGGCAACTTCACCATGAGCACTGTCACCAAAGGCACTATCACCATGAGCAATGTCACTGTGGGCCGTGTCACCAGGGGCACTATCACCATGGTTAATGTTCTCATTGGCACTTTCCCCGTGAGCACTGTCACCCTGGGCACTGTCATCATGGGCACGGTCACCGTGAGCACTATCTCCATGAGCACAGCCACTGTGAACACCATCACCATAATCACTGGCCTCATCGGTACTGTCACCATGAGCACTGCCACAATGAGCACTGTCAGCATGGGCACTTCCCCCATGAGCACTGTCACTATGAGAACTGCTAGCATGGGTATTTTCACCATGAGCACTGTCACCCTCTGTATTGTCACCATTTGCACTGTCACCATCAGGACTATTACCGTGAGTGCTATCACCGTGAGATCTCTCACCATGGTCACTGTCACCATGGCACCTTGCACAATGCGTGCTGTCAACATGAGTGCTGTCACCTTTGGCACTATCACCGTGAGCATTCTCACTGTGGTCAGAGTCAACATGGGCTCTGTCACCATGAGCACTGTCACCATAGGCAATGTCACCGTGGTCAGTGTCACCATGAGCAATGTCTCCATGGGCACTCCTACAGTGGGCACTGTCACTGTGCGAACTGTCACCATGGTTACTGCCACTATGAGCAGTGTCTCTGTGAGTACTGTCAGCATGGGTTTTTACCGTGAGCACTGTCACCATGAGCCCTGTCACCATTTTTCAGTGCCACTATGTGCACTACCACCATGTGCACTCTCACCATGGGCACTATCACCGATAACACTGTCACCATAAGTACTGTCTTCATGGGCACTGTCACCAAGGGCACGGCCAACATGTGACCTGTAACCATTGTCAGTGTCACTGTGAGAAGTGTCACCATGGGAATTAACAACATAGGCACTCTCATCATGAGCACTGTCACCATGAGCACTGACACCACGAGCACTGTCACCCAGGGCAGTGCCACCATGAGCACTGTCACCATAACTGTTGCTATGAGAATTGTAACCATGGGCAATTTCTCAATGAGTAATGTCACCATGTGTATTTTCACCTTGGGCACTCTCAAAGTAAACAGTATTACCATGAGCACTTTCACTGTGAACACTGTCACCATGGGCACTGGCACAATGTGGTGTGTCACCATGAGCCATGTCACCATGGGAAATGTCACCGTGAGAAGTGTCACCATAGGCAATGTCACCATGGGCAATGTCACCATGGGAACTGCCATTTTGAGCACTGTCACCATGGGTACTGCAACCATGAGTACTGTCACCATGAGTAATTTAACCATTGGCAGTATGACCATGTGCACTGTCACCATGGGCACTATCACCATGACAACTCTCAGCGTGAGCACTTTCACTGTTGGAAATGGCATTGTGTGCAATTCCACCATGGGCAATGTCACCATGGACATTATCGCTGTGAGCACTGTCAATATGAGCACGTCAACATGAGCCCTGTCACCATGGGCAATGTCACTGTGAGAAGTGTCACTATAGGCAATGTCACCGTGGGCACTGTCACCATGGTCACTGCCACCACTGTCACTGTCATTTTGAGCACTGTCACCATGGGTACTGCAACCATGAGCGCTGTCACCATGAGCACTGTCACCATTGCAAGTATCACCATGTGCACTGTCACCATGGGCACTATCACAATGAGAACTGTCAGCATGGGCACTGTCACTCTTGGCAATGTCACCATGGGCACTATCACTTTCAGCACTGTCAACATGAGCACGTCACCATGGGCACTGTCAACATGGGTACTATCTCGAAGGTCAATGTCACCATGAGCATTGTCAGGATGGGCAACTTCACCGTGAGCACTGTCACCAATGGCACTTTCACCATGAGCAATGTCACTGTGGGCCGTGTCACCAGGGGCACTATCACCATGGTTAATGTTATCTTTGGCACTTTCCCCGTGAGCACTGTCACCCTGGGCACTGTCATCATGGGCACGGTCACCGTGAGCACTATCTCCATGAGCACAGCCACTGTGAACACCATCACCATAATCACTGGCCTCATCGGTACTGTCACCATGAGCACTGCCACAATGAGCACTGTCAGCATGGGCACATCCCCCATGAGCACTGTCACTATGAGAACTGCTAGCATGGGTATTTTCACCATGTGTACTGTCACCCTGTGTATTGTCACCATTTGCACTGTCACCATGAGGACTATTACCGTGAGCGCTATCACCGTGAGATCTCTCACCATGGTCACTGTCACCATGGCACCTTGCACAATGGGGGCTGTCAACATGAGTGCTGGCACCATTGGCACTATCACTGTGAGCATTCTCACTGTGGTCAGTGTCACCATGGGCACTGTCACCATGAGCACCGTCACCATAGGCAATGTCACCATGGTCAGTGTCACCATGAGCACTGTCAACATGGGCACTCATACAGTGGGCACTGTCACTGTGAGCACTGTCACCTTGGGTACTGCCACCATGAGCGCTGTCACCATGAGCACTGTCACCATTGCGAGTATCACAATGTGCACTGTCACCATGGGCACTGGCACAATGTCGTATGTCACCTTGAGCAATGTCACCATGGGAAATGTCACCGTGAGATGTGTCACCATAGGCAATGTCACCATGGGCAATGTCACCATGGGAAATGCCATTTTGCACACTGTCACCATGGGTACTGCTACCATGAGTACTGTCACCATTGGCAGTATGACCATGTGCACTGTCACCATGGGCACTATCACCATGACAACTCTCATTGTGAGCACTGTCACTGTGGGAACTGGCATTGTGTGCAATTCCACCATGGGCAATGTCACCATGGGCACTATCACTGTGAGCACTGTCAATATAAGCACGTCAACATGAGCCCTGTCACCATTGGCAATGTCACCGTGAGAAGTGTCACTATAGGCGATGTCACCGTGGGCACTGTCACCATGGTCACTGCCACCACTGTCACTGTCATTTTGAGCACTGTCACCATGGGTATTGCAACCATGAGCACTGTCACCATGAGCACTGTCACCATTGCGATTATCACCATGTGTACTGTCACCATGGGCACTATCACAATGAGAACTGTCAGCGTGGGCACTGTCACTGTTGGCAAGGGCACCGTGGGCACTTCCACCATGGGCAATGTCACCATGGGCACTATCACTGTGAGCACTGTCAACATGAGCACGTCACCATGGGCACTGTCAACATGGGTACTATCTCGAAGGGCAATGTCACCATGAGCATTGTCAGGAAGGGCAATTTCACCATGAGCACTGTCACCAAAGGCACTATCACCATGAGCAATGTCACTGTGGGCCGTGTCACCAGGGGCACTATCACCATGGTTAATGTTCTCATTGGCACTTTCCCCGTGAGCACTGTCACCCTGGGCACTGTCATCATGGGCACGGACACCGTGAGCACTATCTCCATGAGCACAGCCACTGTGAACACCATCACCATAATCACTGGCCTCATCGGTACTGTTACCATGAGCACTGCCACAATGAGCACTGTCAGCATGGGCACTTCCCCCATGAGCACTGTCACTATGAGAACTGCTAGCATGGGTATTTTCACCATGAGTACTGTCACCCTCTGTATTGTCACCATTTGCACTGTCACCATCAGGACTATTACCGTGAGTGTTATCACCGTGAGATCTCTCACCATGGTCACTGTCACCATGGCACCTTGCACAATGCGTGCTGTCAACATGAGTGCTGTCACCATTGGCACTATCACCGTGAGAATTCTCACTGTGGTCAGAGTCAACATGGGCTCTGTCACCATAAGCACTGTCACCATAGGCAATGTCACCGTGGTCAGTGTCACCATGAGCAATGTCTCCATGGGCACTCCTACAGTGGGCACTGTCACTGTGCGAACTGTCACCATGGTTACTGCCACTATGAGCAGTGTCTCTGTGAGTACTGTCAGCATGGGTTTTTACCGTGAGCACTGTCACCATGAGCCCTGTCACCATTCTTCAGTGCCACCATGTGCACTACCACCATGTGCACTCTCACCATGGGCACTATCACCGATAACACTGTCACCATAAGTACTGTCTGCATGGGCACTGTCACCAAGGGCACGGCCAACATGTGACCTGTAACCATTGTCAGTGTCACTGTGAGAAGTGTCACCATGGGAATTAACAACATAGGCACTCTCATCATGAGCACTGTCACCATGAGCACTGACACCACGAGCACTGTCACCCAGGGCAGTGCCACCATGAGCACTGTCACCATAACTGTTGCTATGAGAATTGTAACCATGGGCAATTTCTCAATGAGTAATGTCACCATGTGTATTTTCACCTTGGGCACTCTCAAAGTAAACATTATTACCATGAGCACTTTCACTGTGAACACTGTCACCATGGGCACTGGCACAATGTGGTGTTTCACCATGAGCCATGTCACCATGGGAAATGTCACCGTGAGAAGTGTCACCATAGGCAATGTCACCATGGGCAATGTCACCATGGGAACTGCCATTTTGAGCACTGTCACCATGGGTACTGCAACCATGAGTACTGTCACCATGAGTAATTTAACCATTGGCAGTATGACCATGTGCACTGTCACCATGGGCACTATCACCATGACAACTCTCAGCGTGAGCACTGTCACTGATGGAAATGGCATTTTGTGCAATTCCACCATGGGCAATGTCACCATGGACATTATCGCTGTGAGCACTGTCAATATGAGCACGTCAACATGAGCCCTGTCACCATGGGCAATGTCACTGTGAGAAGTGTCACTATAGGCAATGTCACCGTGGGCACTGTCACCATGGTCACTGCCACCACTGTCACTGTCATTTTGAGCACTGTCACAATGGGTACTGCAACCATGAGCGCTGTCACCATGAGCACTGTCACCATTGCAAGTATCACCATGTGCACTGTCACCATGGGCACTATCACAATGAGAACTGTCAGCATGGGCACTGTCACTCTTGGCAATGTCACCATGGGCACTATCACTTTGAGCACTGTCAACATGAGCACGTCACCATGGGCACTGTCAACATGGGTACTATCTCGAAGGTCAATGTCACCATGAGCATTGTCAGGATGGGCAACTTCACCGTGAGCACTGTCACCAATGGCACTTTCACCATGAGCAATGTCACTGTGGGCCGTGTCACCAGGGGCACTATCACCATGGTTAATGTTATCTTTGGCACTTTCCCCGTGAGCACTGTCACCCTGGGCACTGTCATCATGGGCACGGTCACCGTGAGCACTATCTCCATGAGCACAGCCACTGTGAACACCATCACCATAATCACTGGCCTCATCGGTACTGTCACCATGAGCACTGCCACAATGAGCACTGTCAGCATGGGCACATCCCCCATGAGCACTGTCACTATGAGAACTGCTAGCATGGGTATTTTCACCATGTGTACTGTCACCCTGTGTATTGTCACCATTTGCACTGTCACCATGAGGACTATTACCGTGAGCGCTATCACCGTGAGATCTCTCACCATGGTCACTGTCACCATGGCACCTTGCACAATGGGGGCTGTCAACATGAGTGCTGGCACCATTGGCACTATCACTGTGAGCATTCTCACTGTGGTCAGTGTCACCATGGGCACTGTCACCATGAGCACCGTCACCATAGGCAATGTCACCATGGTCAGTGTCACCATGAGCACTGTCAACATGGGCACTCATACAGTGGGCACTGTCACTGTGAGCACTGTCACCTTGGGTACTGCCACCATGAGCGCTGTCACCATGAGCACTGTCACCATTGCGAGTATCACAATGTGCACTGTCACCATGGGCACTGGCACAATGTCGTGTGTCACCTTGGGCAATGTCACCATGGGAAATGTCACCGTAAGATGTGTCACCATAGGCAATGTCACCATGGGCAATGTCACCATGGGAAATGCCATTTTGCACACTGTCACCATGGGTACTGCAACCATGAGTACTGTCACCATTGGCAGTATGACCATGTGCACTGTCACCATGGGCACTATCACCATGACAACTCTCAGCGTGAGCACTGTCACTGTGGGAACTGGCATTGTGTGCAATTCCACCATGGGCAATGTCACCATGGGCACTATCACTGTGAGCACTGTCAATATAAGCACGTCAACATGAGCCCTGTCACCATTGGCAATGTCACCGTGAGAAGTGTCACTATAGGCGATGTCACCGTGGGCACTGTCACCATGGTCACTGCCACCACTGTCACTGTCATTTTGAGCACTGTCACCATGGGTATTGCAACCATGAGCACTGTCACCATGAGCACTGTCACCATTGCGATTATCACCATGTGTACTGTCACCATGGGCACTATCACAATGAGAACTGTCAGCGTGGGCACTGTCACTGTTGGCAAGGGCACCGTGGGCACTTCCACCATGGGCAATGTCACCATGGGCACTATCACTGTGAGCAGTGTCAACATGAGCACGTCACCATGGGCACTGTCAACATGGGTACTATCTCGAAGGGCAATGTCACCATGAGCATTGTCAGGAAGGGCAATTTCACCGTGAGCACTGTCACCAAAGGCACTATCACCATGAGCAATGTCACTGTGGGCCGTGTCACCAGGGGCACTATCACCATGGTTAATGTTCTCATTGGCACTTTCCCCATGAGCACTGTCACCCTGGGCACTGTCATCATGGGCACGGACACCGTGAGCACTATCTCCATGAGCACAGCCACTGTGAACACCATCACCATAATCACTGGCCTCATCGGTACTGTTACCATGAGCACTGCCACAATGAGCACTGTCAGCATGGGCACTTCCCCCATGAGCACTGTCACTATGAGAACTGCTAGCATGGGTATTTTCACCATGAGTACTGTCACCCTCTGTATTGTCACCATTTGCACTGTCACCATCAGGACTATTACCGTGAGTGTTATCACCGTGAGATCTCTCACCATGGTCACTGTCACCATGGCACCTTGCACAATGCGTGCTGTCAACATGAGTGCTGTCACCATTGGCACTATCACCGTGAGCATTCTCACTGTGGTCAGAGTCAACATGGGCTCTGTCACCATGAGCACTGTCACCATAGGCAATGTCACCGTGGTCAGTGTCACCATGAGCAATGTCTCCATGGGCACTCCTACAGTGGGCACTGTCACTGTGCGAACTGTCACCATGGTTACTGCCACTATGAGCAGTGTCTCTGTGAGTACTGTCAGCATGGGTTTTTACCGTGAGCACTGTCACCATGAGCCCTGTCACCATTCTTCAGTGCCACCATGTGCACTACCACCATGTGCACTCTCACCATGGGCACTATCACCGATAACACTGTCACCATAAGTACTGTCTTCATGGGCACTGTCACCAAGGGCACGGCCAACATGTGACCTGTAACCATTGTCAGTGTCACTGTGAGAAGTGTCACCATGGGAATTAACAACTTAGGCACTCTCATCATGAGCACTGTCACCATGAGCACTGACACCACGAGCACTGTCACCCAGGGCAGTGCCACCATGAGCACTGTCACCATAACTGTTGCTATGAGAATTGTAACCATGGGCAATTTCTCAATGAGTAATGTCACCATGTGTATTTTCACCTTGGGCACTCTCAAAGTAAACAGTATTACCATGAGCACTTTCACTGTGAACACTGTCACCATGGGCACTGGCACAATGTGGTGTGTCACCATGAGCCATGTCACCATGGGAAATGTCACCGTGAGAAGTGTCACCATAGGCAATGTCACCATGGGCAATGTCACCATGGGAACTGCCATTTTGAGCACTGTCACCATGGGTACTGCAACCATGAGTACTGTCACCATGAGTAATTTAACCATTGGCAGTATGACCATGTGCACTGTCACCATGGGCACTATCACCATGACAACTCTCAGCGTGAGCACTGTCACTGTTGGAAATGGCATTGTGTGCAATTCCACCATGGGCAATGTCACCATGGACATTATCGCTGTGAGCACTGTCAATATGAGCACGTCAACATGAGCCCTGTCACCATGGGCAATGTCACTGTGAGAAGTGTCACTATAGGCAATGTCACCGTGGGCACTGTCACCATGGTCACTGCCACCACTGTCACTGTCATTTTGAGCACTGTCACCATGGGTACTGCAACCATGAGCGCTGTCACCATGAGCACTCTCACCATTGCAAGTATCACCATGTGCACTGTCACCATGGTCACTATCACAATGAGAACTGTCAGCATGGGCACTGTCACTCTTGGCAATGTCACCATGGGCATTATCACTTTGAGCACTGTCAACATGAGCACGTCACCATGGGCACTGTCAACATGGGTACTATCTCGAAGGTCAATGTCACCATGAGCATTGTCAGGATGGGCAACTTCACCGTGAGCACTGTCACCAATGGCACTATCACCATGAGCAATGTCACTGTGGGCCGTGTCACCAGGGGCACTATCACCATGGTTAATGTTCTCATTGGCACTTTCCCCGTGAGCACTGTCACCCTGGGCACTGTCATCATGGGCACGGTCACCGTGAGCACTATCTCCATGAGCACAGCCACTGTGAACACCATCACCATAATCACTGGCCTCATCGGTACTGTCACCATGAGCACTGCCACAATGAGCACTGTCATCATGGGCACATCCCCCATGAGCACTGTCACTATGAGAACTGCTACCATGGGTATTTTCACCATGTGTACTGTCACCCTGAGTATTGTCACCATTTGCACTGTCAGCATGAGTACTATTACCGTGAGCACTATCACCGTGAGATCTCTCACCATGGTCACTGTCACCATGGCACCTTGCACAATGGGGGCTGTCAACATGAGTGCTGGCACCATTGGCACTGTCACTGTGAGCATTCTCACTGTGGTCAGTGTCACCATGGCCACTGTCACCATGAGCACTGTCACCATAGGCAATGTCACCATGGTCAGTGGCACCATGAGCACTGTCAGCATGGGCACTCATACAGTGGGCACTGTCACTGTGAGCACTGTCACCTTGGGTACTGCCACCATGAGCGCTGTCACCATGAGCACTGTCACCATTGCGAGTATCACAATGTGCACTGTCACCATGGGCACTGGCACAATGTCATGTGTCACCTTGAGCAATGTCACCATGGGAAATGTCACCATGAGATGTGTCACCATAGGCAATGTCACCATGGGCAATGTCACCATGGGAAATGCCATTTTGCACACTGTCACCATGGGTACTGCAACCATGAGTACTGTCACCATTGGCAGTATGACCATGTGCACTGTCACCATGGGCACTATCACCATGACAACTCTCAGCGTGAGCACTGTCACTGTGGGAACTGGCATTGTGTGCAATTCCACCATGGGCAATGTCACCATGGGCACTATCACTGTGAGCACTGTCAATATAAGCACGTCAACATGAGCCCTGTCACCATTGGCAATGTCACCGTGAGAAGTGTCACTATAGGCGATGTCACCGTGGGCACTGTCACCATGGTCACTGCCACCACTGTCACTGTCATTTTGAGCACTGTCACCATGGGTATTGCAACCATGAGCACTGACACCATGAGCACTGTCACCATTGCGATTATCACCATGTGTACTGTCACCATGGGCACTATCACAATGAGAACTGTCAGCGTGGGCACTGTCACTGTTGGCAAGGGCACCGTGGGCACTTCCACCATGGGCAATGTCACCATGGGCACTATCACTGTGAGCACTGTCAACATGAGCACGTCACCATGGGCACTGTCAACATGGGTACTATCTCGAAGGTCAATGTCACCATGAGCATTGTCAGGATGGGCAACTTCACCATGAGCACTGTCACCAATGGCACTATCACCATGAGCAATGTCACTGTGGGCCGTGTCACCAGGGGCACTATCACCATGGTTAATGTTCTCATTGGCACTTTCCCCGTGAGCACTGTCACCCTGGGCACTGTCATCATGGGCACGGTCACTGTGAGCACTATCTCCATGAGCACAGCCACTGTGAACACCATCACCATAATCACTGGCCTCATCGGTACTGTCACCATGAGCACTGCCACAATGAGCACTGTCAGCATGGGCACTTCCCCCATGAGCACTGTCACTATGAGAACTGCTAGCATGGGTATTTTCACCATGAGCACTGTCACCCTCTGTATTGTCACCATTTGCACTGTCACCATCAGGACTATTACCGTGAGTGCTATCACCGTGAGATCTCTCACCATGGTCACTGTCACCATGGCACCTTGCACAATGCGTGCTGTCAACATGAGTGCTGTCACCATTGGCACTATCACCGTGAGCATTCTCACTGTGGTCAGAGTCAACATGGGCTCTGTCACCATGAGCACTGTCACCATAGGCAATGTCACCGTGGTCAGTGTCACCATGAGCAATGTCTCCATGGGCACTCCTACAGTGGGCACTGTCACTGTGCGAACTGTCACCATGGTTACTGCCACTATGAGCAGTGTCTCTGTGAGTACTGTCAGCATGGGTTTTTACCATGAGCACTGTCACCATGAGCCCTGTCACCATTTTTCAGTGCCACCATGTGCACTACCACCATGTGCACTCTCACCATGGGCACTATCACCGATAACACTGTCACCATAAGTACTGTCTGCATGGGCACTGTCACCAAGGGCACGGCCAACATGTGACCTGTAACCATTGTCAGTGTCACTGTGAGAAGTGTCACCATGGGAATTAACAACATAGGCACTCTCATCATGAGCACTGTCACCATGAGCACTGACACCACGAGCACTGTCACCCAGGGCAGTGCCACCATGAGCACTGTCACCATAACTGTTGCTATGAGAATTGTAACCATGGGCAATTTCTCAATGAGTAATGTCACCATGTGTATTTTCACCTTGGGCACTCTCAAAGTAAACAGTATTACCATGAGCACTTTCACTGTGAACACTGTCACCATGGGCACTGGCACAATGTGGTGTGTCACCATGAGCCATGTCACCATGGGAAATGTCACCGTGAGAAGTGTCACCATAGGCAATGTCACCATGGGCAATGTCACCATGGGAACTGCCATTTTGAGCACTGTCACCATGGGTACTGCAACCATGAGTACTGTCACCATGAGTAATTTAACCATTGGCAGTATGACCATGTGCACTGTCACCATGGGCACTATCACCATGACAACTCTCAGCGTGAGCACTGTCACTGTTGGAAATGGCATTGTGTGCAATTCCACCATGGGCAATGTCACCATGGACATTATCGCTGTGAGCACTGTCAATATGAGCACGTCAACATGAGCCCTGTCACCATGGGCAATGTCACTGTGAGAAGTGTCACTATAGGCGATGTCACCGTGGGCACTGTCACCATGGTCACTGCCACCACTGTCACTGTCATTTTGAGCACTGTCACCATGGGTACTGCAACCATGAGTGCTGTCACCATGAGCACTGTCACCATTGCAAGTGTCACCATGTGCACTGTCAACATGGGCACTATCACAATGAGAACTGTCAGCATGGGCACTGTCACTCTTGGCAATGTCACCATGGGCACTATCACTTTGAGCACTGTCAACATGAGCACGTCACCATGGGCACTGTCAACATGGGTACTATCTCGAAGGTCAATGTCACCATGAGCATTGTCAGGATGGGCAACTTCACCATGAGCACTGTCACCAATGGCACTATCACCATGAGCAATGTCACTGTGGGCCGTGTCACCAGGGGCACTATCACCATGGTTAATGTTATCATTGGCACTTTCCCCGTGAGCACTGTCACCCTGGGCACTGTCATCATGGGCACGGTCACCGTGAGCACTATCTCCATGAGCACAGCCACTGTGAACACCATCACCATAATCACTGGCCTCATCGGTACTGTCACCATGAGCACTGCCACAATGAGCACTGTCAGCATGGGCACTTCCCCCATGAGCACTGTCACTATGAGAACTGCTAGCATGGGTATTTTCACCATGAGTACTGTCACCCTCTGTATTGTCACCATTTGCACTGTCACCATCAGGACTATTACCGTGAGTGCTATCACCGTGAGATCTCTCACCATGGTCACTGTCACCATGGCACCTTGCACAATGCGTGCTGTCAACATGAGTGCTGTCACCATTGGCACTATCACCGTGAGCATTCTCACTGTGGTCAGAGTCAACATGGGCTCTGTCACCATGAGCACTGTCACCATAGGCAATGTCACCGTGGTCAGTGTCACCATGAGCAATGTCTCCATGGGCACTCCTACAGTGGGCACTGTCAAAGTGCGAAATGTCACCATGGTTACTGCCACTATGAGCAGTGTCTCTGTGAGTACTGTCAGCATGGGTTTTTACCGTGAGCACTGTCACCATGAGCCCTGTCTCCATTTTGCAGTGCCACCATGTGCACTACCACCATGTGCACTCTCACCATGGGCACTATCACCGATAACACTGTCACCATAAGTACTGTCTGCATGGGCACTGTCACCAAGGGCACGGCCAACATGTGACCTGTAACCATTGTCAGTGTCACTGTGAGAAGTGTCACCATGGGAATTAACAACATAGGCACTCTCATCATGAGCACTGTCACCATGAGCACTGACACCACGAGCACTGTCACCCAGGGCAGTGCCACCATGAGCACTGTCACCATAACTGTTGCTATGAGAATTGTAACCATGGGCAATTTCTCAATGAGTAATGTCACCATGTGTATTTTCACCTTGGGCACTCTCAAAGTAAACAGTATTACCATGAGCATTTTCACTGTGAACACTGTCACCATGGGCACTGGCACAATGTGGTGTGTCACCATGAGCCATGTCACCATGGGAAATGTCACCGTGAGAAGTGTCACCATAGGCAATGTCACCATGGGCAATGTCACCATGGGAACTGCCATTTTGAGCACTGTCACCATGGGTACTGCAACCATGAGTACTGTCACCATGAGTAATTTAACCATTGGCAGTATGACCATGTGCACTGTCACCATGGGCACTATCACCATGACAACTCTCAGCGTGAGCACTGTCACTGTTGGAAATGGCATTGTGTGCAATTCCACCATGGGCAATGTCACCATGGACATTATCGCTGTGAGCACTGTCAATATGAGCACGTCAACATGAGCCCTGTCACCATGGGCAATGTCACTGTGAGAAGTGTCACTATAGGCAATGTCACCGTGGGCACTGTCACCATGGTCACTGCCACCACTGTCACTGTCATTTTGAGCACTGTCACCATGGGTACTGCAACCATGAGCGCTGTCACCATGAGCATTGTCACCATTGCAAGTATCACCATGTGCACTGTCACCATGGGCACTATCACAATGAGAACTGTCAGCATGGGCACTGTCACTCTTGGCAATGTCACCATGGGCACTATCACTTTGAGCACTGTCAACATGAGCACGTCACCATGGGCACTGTCAACATGGGTACTATCTCGAAGGTCAATGTCACCATGAGCATTGTCAGGATGGGCAACTTCACCATGAGCACTGTCACCAATGGCACTATCACCATGAGCAATGTCACTGTGGGCCGTGTCACCAGGGGCACTATCACCATGGTTAATGTTATCATTGGCAATTTCCCCGTGAGCACTGTCACCCTGGGCACTGTCATCATGGGCACGGTCACCGTGAGCACTATCTCCATGAGCACAGCCACTGTGAACACCATCACCATAATCACTGGCCTCATCGGTAATGTCACCATGAGCACTGCCACAATGAGCACTGTCAGCATGGGCACATCCCCCATGAGCACTGTCACTATGAGAACTGCTACCATGGGTATTTTCACCATGTGTACTGTCACCCTGTGTATTGTCACCATTTGCACTGTCACCATGAGGACTATTACCGTGAGCGCTATCACCGTGAGATCTCTCACCATGGTCACTGTCACCATGGCACCTTGCACAATGGGGGCTGTCAACATGAGTGCTGGCACCATTGGCACTATCACTGTGAGCATTCTCACTGTGGTCAGTGTCACCATGGGCCCTGTCACCATGAGCACTGTCACCATAGGCAATGTCACCATGGTCTTTGGCACCATGAGCACTGTCAACATGGGCACTCATACAGTGGGCACTGTCACTGTGAGCACTGTCACCTTGGGTACTGCCACCATGAGCGCTGTCACCATGAGCACTGTCACCATTGCGAGTATCACAATGTGCACTGTCACCATGGGCACTGGCACAATGTCGTGTGTCACCTTGAGCAATGTCACCATGGGAAATGTCACCGTGAGATGTGTCACCATAGGCAATGTCACCATGGGCAATGTCACCATGGGAAATGCCATTTTGCACACTGTCACCATGGGTACTACAACCATGAGTACTGTCACCATTGGCAGTATGACCATGTGCACTGTCACCATGGGCACTATCACCATGACAACTCTCAGCGTGAGCACTGTCACTGTGGGAACTGGCATTGTGTGCAATTCCACCATGGGCAATGTCACCATGGGCACAATCACTGTGAGCACTGTCAATATAAGCACGTCAACATGAGCCCTGTCACCATTGGCAATGTCACCGTGAGAAGTGTCACTATAGGCGATGTCACCATGGGCACTGTCACCATGGTCACTGCCACCACTGTCACTGTCATTTTGAGCACTGTCACCATGGGTATTGCAACCATGAGCACTGTCACCATGAGCACTGTCACCATTGCGATTATCACCATGTGTACTGTCACCATGGGCACTATCACAATGAGAACTGTCAGCGTGGGCACTGTCACTGTTGGCAAGGGCACCGTGGGCACTTCCACCATGGGCAATGTCACCATGGGCACTATCACTGTGAGCACTGTCAACATGAGCACGTCACCATGGGCACTGTCAACATGGGTACTATCTCGAAGGGCAATGTCACCATGAGCATTGTCAGGAAGGGCAATTTCACCATGAGCACTGTCACCAAAGGCACTATCACCATGAGCAATGTCACTGTGGGCCGTGTCACCAGGGGCACTATCACCATGGTTAATGTTCTCATTGGCACTTTCCCCGTGAGCACTGTCACCCTGGGCACTGTCATCATGGGCACGGTCACCGTGAGCACTATCTCCATGAACACAGCCACTGTGAACACCATCACCATAATCACTGGCCTCATCGGTACTGTCACCATGAGCACTGCCACAATGAGCACTGTCAGCATGGGCACTTCCCCCATGAGCACTGTCACTATGAGAACTGCTAGCATGGGTATTTTCACCATGAGTACTGTCACCCTCTGTATTGTCACCATTTGCACTGTCACCATCAGGACTATTACCGTGAGTGCTATCACCGTGAGATCTCTCACCATGGTCACTGTCACCATGGCACCTTGCACAATGCGTGCTGTCAACATGAGTGCTGTCACCATTGGCACTATCACCGTGAGCATTCTCACTGTGGTCAGAGTCAACATGGGCTCTGTCACCATGAGCACTGTCACCATAGGCAATGTCACCGTGGTCAGTGTCACCATGAGCAATGTCTCCATGGGCACTCCTACAGTGGGCACTGTCACTGTGCGAACTGTCACCATGGTTACTGCCACTATGAGCAGTGTCTCTGTGAGTACTGTCAGCATGGGTTTTTACCGTGAGCACTGTCACCATGAGCCCTGTCACCATTTTTCAGTGCCACCATGTGCACTACCACCATGTGCACTCTCACCATGGGCACTATCACCGATAACACTGTCACCATAAGTACTGTCTGCATGGGCACTGTCACCAAGGGCACGGCCAACATGTGACCTGTAACCATTGTCAGTGTCACTGTGAGAAGTGTCACCATGGGAATTAACAACATAGGCACTCTCATCATGAGCACTGTCACCATGAGCACTGACACCACGAGCACTGTCACCCAGGGCAGTGCCACCATGAGCACTGTCACCATAACTGTTGCTATGAGAATTGTAACCATGGGCAATTTCTCAATGAGTAATGTCACCATGTGTATTTTCACCTTGGGCACTCTCAAAGTAAACAGTATTACCATGAGCACTTTCACTGTGAACACTGTCACCATGGGCACTGGCACAATGTGGTGTGTCACCATGAGCCATGTCACCATGGGAAATGTCACCGTGAGAAGTGTCACCATAGGCAATGTCACAATGGGCAATGTCACCATGGGAACTGCCATTTTGAGCACTGTCACCATGGGTACTGCAACCATGAGTACTGTCACCATGAGTAATTTAACCATTGGCATTATGACCATGTGCACTGTCACCATGGGCACTATCACCATGACAACTCTCAGCGTGAGCACTGTCACTGTTGGAAATGGCATTGTGTGCAATTCCACCATGGGCAATGTCACCATGGACATTATCGCTGTGAGCACTGTCAATATGAGCACGTCAACATGAGCCCTGTCACCATGGGCAATGTCACTGTGAGAAGTGTCACTATAGGCAATGTCACCGTGGGCACTGTCACCATGGTCACTGCCACCACTGTCACTGTCATTTTGAGCACTGTCACCATGGGTACTGCAACCATGAGCGCTGTCACCATGAGCACTGTCACCATTGCAAGTATCACCATGTGCACTGTCACCATGGGCACTATCACAATGAGAACTGTCAGCATGGGCACTGTCACTCTTGGCAATGTCACCATGGGCACAATCACTGTGAGCACTGTCAACATGAGCACGTCACCATGGGCACTGTCAACATGGGTACTATCTCGAAGGTCAATGTCACCATGAGCATTGTCAAGAAGGGCAATTTCACCATGAACACTGTCACCAAAGGCACTATCACCATGAGCAATGTCACTGTGGGCCGTGTCAGCAGGGGCACTATCACCATGGTTAATGTTCTCATTGGCACATTCCCCGTGAGCACTGTCACCCTGGGCACTGTCATCATGGGCGCGGTCACCGTGAGCACTATCTCCATGAGCACAGCCACTGTGAACACCATCACCATAATCACTGGCCTCATCGGTACTGTCACCATGAGCAATGCCACAATGAGCACTGTCAGCATTGTCATATCCCCCATGAGCACTGTCACTATGAGAACTGCTACCATGGGTATTTTCACCATGTGTACTGTCACCCTGTGTATTGTCACCATTTGCACTGTCACCATGAGGACAATTACCGTGAGCGCTATCACCGTGAGATCTCTCACAATGGTCCCTGTCACCATGACACCTTGCACAAAGGGGGCTCTCAACATGAGTGCTGGCACCATTGGCACTATCACTGTGAGCATTCTCACTGTGGTCAGTGTCACCATGGGCACTGTCACCATGAGCACTGTCACCATAGGCAATGTCACCATGGTCAGTGTCACCATGAGCACTGTCAACATTGGCACTCATACAGTGGGCACTGTCACTGTGAGCACTGTCACCTTGGGTACTGCCACCATGAGTGCTGTCACCATGAGCACTGTCACCATTGTGAGTATCACAATGTGCACTGTCACCATGGGCCCTGGCACAATGTCGTGTGTCACCTTGAGCAATGTCACCATGGGAAATGTCACCGTGCGATGTGTCACCATAGGCAATGTCACCATGGGCAATGTCACCATGGGAAATGCCATTTTGCACACTGTCACCATGGGTATTGCAACCATGAGTACTGTCACCATTGGCAGTATGACCATGTGCACTGTCACCATGGGCACTATCACCATGACAACTCTCAGCGTGAGCACTGTCACTGTGGGAACAGGCATTGTGTGCAATTCCACCATGGGCAATGTCACCATGGGCACTATCTCTGTGAGCACTGTCAATATAAGCACGTCAACATGAGCCCAGTCACCATTGGCAATGTCACCGTGAGAAGTGTCACTATAGGCGATGTCACCGTGGGCACTGTCACCATGGTCACTGCCACCACTGTCACTGTCATTTTGAGCACTGTCACCATGGGTATTGCAACCATGAGCACTGTCACCATTGCGATTATCACCATGTGTACTGTCACCATGGGCACTATCACAATGAGAACTGTCAGCGTGGGCACTGTCACTGTTGGCAAGGGCACCGTGGGCACTTCCACCATGGCCAATGTCACCATGGGCACTATCACTGTGAGCAGTGTCAACATGAGCACGTCACCATGGGCACTGTCAACATGGGTACTATCTCGAAGGGCAATGTCACCATGAGCATTGTCAGGAAGGGCAATTTCACCATGAGCACTGTCACCAAAGGCACTATCACCATGAGCAATGTCACTGTGGGCCGTGTCACCAGGGGCACTATCACCATGGTTAATGTTCTCATTGGCACTTTCCCCGTGAGCACTGTCACCCTGGGCACTCTCATCATGGGCACTGTCACCGTGAGCACTATCTCCATGAGCACAGCCACTGGGAACACCATCACCATAATCACTGGCCTCATCGGTACTGTCACCATGAGCACTGCCACAATGAGCACTGTCAGCATGGGCACTTCCCCCATGAGCACTGTCACTATGAGAACTGCTAGCATGGGTATTTTCACCATGAGTACTGTCACCCTCTGTATTGTCACCATTTGCACTGTCACCATCAGGACTATTACCGTGAGTGCTATCACCGTGAGATCTCTCACCATGGTCACTGTCACCATGGCACCTTGCACAATGCGTGCTGTCAACATGAGTGCTGTCACCATTGGCACTATCACCGTGAGCATTCTCACTGTGGTCAGAGTCAACATGGGCTCTGTCACCATGAGCACTGTCACCATAGGCAATGTCACCGTGGTCAGTGTCACCATGAGCAATGTCTCCATGGGCACTCCTACAGTGGGCACTGTCACTGTGCGAACTGTCACCATGGTTACTGCCACTATGAGCAGTGTCTCTGTGAGTACTGTCAGCATGGGTTTTTACCGTGAGCACTGTCACCATGAGCCCTGTCACCATTTTTCAGTGCCACCATGTGCACTACCACCATGTGCACTCTCACCATGGGCACTATCACCGATAACACTGTCACCATAAGTACTGTCTGCATGGGCACTGTCACCAAGGGCACGGCCAACATGTGACCTGTAACCATTGTCAGTGTCACTGTGAGAAGTGTCACCATGGGAATTAACAACATAGGCACTCTCATCATGAGCACTGTCACCATGAGCACTGACACCACGAGCACTGTCACCCAGGGCAGTGCCACCATGAGCACTGTCACCATAACTGTTGCTATGAGAATTGTAACCATGGGCAATTTCTCAATGAGTAATGTCACCATGTGTATTTTCACCTTGGGCACTCTCAAAGTAAACAGTATTACCATGAGCACTTTCACTGTGAACACTGTCACCATGGGCACTGGCACAATGTGGTGCGTCACCATGAGCCATGTCACCATGGGAAATGTCACCGTGAGAAGTGTCACCATAGGCAATGTCACCATGGGCAATGTCACCATGGGAACTGCCATTTTGAGCACTGTCACCATGGGTACTACAACCATGAGTACTGTCACCATGAGTAATTTAACCATTGGCAGTATGACCATGTGCACTGTCACCATGGGCCCTATCACCATGACAACTCTCAGCGTGGGCACTGTCACTGTTGGAAATGGCATTGTGTGCAATTCCACCATGGGCAATGTCACCATGGACATTATCGCTGTGAGCACTGTCAATATGAGCACGTCAACATGAACCCTGTCACAATGGGCAATGTCACTGTGAGAAGTGTCACTATAGGCAATGTCACCGTGGGCACTGTCACCATGGTCACTGCCACCGCTGTCACTGTCATTTTGAGCACTGTCACCATGGGTACTGCAACCATGAGCGCTGTCACCATGAGCACTGTCACCATTGCAAGTATCACCATGTGCACTGTCACCATGGGCACTATCACAATGAGAACTGTCAGCATGGGCACTGTCACTCTTGGCAATGTCACCATGGGCACTATCACTGTGAGCACTGTCAACATGAGCACGTCACCATAGGCACTGTCAACATGGGTACTATCTCGAAGGGCAATGTCACCATGAGCATTGTCAGGAAGGGCAATTTCACCGTGAACACTGTCACCAAAGGCACTATCACCATGAGCAATGTCACTGTGGGCCGTGTCACCAGGGGCACTATCACCATGGTTAATGTTATCATTGGCACTTTCCCCGTGAGCACTGTCACCCTGGGCACTGTCATCATAGGCACGGTCACCGTGAGCACTATCTCCATGAGCACAGCAACTGTGAACACCATCACCATAATCACTGGCCTCATCGGTACTGTCACCATGAGCAATGCCACAATGAGCACTGTCAGCATGGGCACATCCCCCATGAGCACTGTCACTATGAGAACTGCTACCATGGGTATTTTCACCATGTGTACTGTCACCATGTGTATTGTCACCATTTGCACTGTCACCATGAGGACTATTACCGTGAGCGCTATCACCGTGAGATCTCTCACAATGGTCCCTGTCACCATGACAGCTTGCACAAAGGGGGCTGTCAACATGAGTGCTGGCACCATTGGCACTATCACTGTGAGCATTCTCACTGTGGTCAGTGTCACCATGGGCACTGTCACCATGAGCACTGTCACCATAGGCAATGTCACCATGGTCAGTGGCACCATGAGCACTGTCAACATGGGCACTCATACATTGGGCGCTGTCACTGTGAGCACTGTCACATTGGGTACTGCCACCATGAGCGCTGTCACCATGAGCACTGTCACCATTGCGAGTATCACAATGTGCACTGTCACCATGGGCACTGGCACAATGTCGTGTGTCACCTTGAGCAATGTCACCATGGGAAATGTCACTGTGAGATGTGTCACCATAGGCAATGTCACCATGGGCAATGTCACCATGGGAAATGCCATTTTGCACACTGTCACCATGGGTACTGCAACCATGAGTACTGTCACCATTGGCAGTATGACCATGTGCACTGTCACCATGGGCACTATCACCATGACAACTCTCAGCGTGAGCCCTGTCACTGTGGGAAAAGGCATTGTGTGCAATTTCACCATGGGCAATGTCACGATGGGCACTATCACTGTGAGCACTGTCAATATAAGCACGTCAACATGAGCCCTGTAACCATGGGCAATGTCACCGTGAGAAGTGTCACTATAGGCGATGTCACCGTGGGCACTGTCACCATGGTCACTGCCACCACTGTCACTGTCATTTTGAGCACTGTCACCATGGGTACTGCAACCATGAGCGCTGTCACCATGAGCACTGTCACCATTGCAAGTATCACCATGTGCACTGTCACCATGGGCACTATCACAATGAGAACTGTCAGCATGGGCACTGTCACTCTTGGCAATGTCACCATGGGCACTATCACTTTGAGCACTGTCAACATGAGCACGTCACCATGGGCACTGTCAACATGGGTACTATCTCGAAGGTCAATGTCACCATGAGCATTGTCAGGATGGGCAACTTCACCGTGAGCACTGTCACTAATGGCACTATCACCATGAGCAATGTCACTGTGGGCCGTGTCACCGGGGGCACTATCAACATGGTTAATGTTATCATTGGCACTTTCCCCGTGAGCACTGTCACCCTGGGCACTGCCATCATGGGCACGGTCACCGTGAGCACTATCTCCATGAGCACAGCCACTGTGAACACCATCACCATAATCACTGGCCTCATCGGTACTGTCACCATGAGCACTGCCACAATGAGCACTGTCAGCATGGGCACTTCCCCCATGAGCACTGTCACTATGAGAACTGCTAGCATGGGTATTTTCACCATGAGTACTGTCACCCTCTGTATTGTCACCATTTGCACTGTCACCATCAGGACTATTACCGTGAGTGCTATCACCGTGAGATCTCTCACCATGGTCACTGTCACCATGGCACCTTGCACAATGCGTGCTGTCAACATGAGTGCTGTCACCATTGGCACTATCACCGTGAGCATTCTCACTGTGGTCAGAGTCAACATGGGCTCTGTCACCATGAGCACTGTCACCATAGGCAATGTCACCGTGGTCAGTGTCACCATGAGCAATGTCTCCATGGGCACTCCTACAGTGGGCACTGTCACTGTGCGAACTGTCACCATGGTTACTGCCACTATGAGCAGTGTCTCTGTGAGTACTGTCAGCATGGGTTTTTACCGTGAGCACTGTCACCATGAGCCCTGTCACCATTTTTCAGTGCCACCATGTGCACTACCACCATGTGCACTCTCACCATGGGCACTATCACCGATAACACTGTCACCATAAGTACTGTCTGCATGGGCACTGTCACCAAGGGCACGGCCAACATGTGACCTGTAACCATTGTCAGTGTCACTGTGAGAAGTGTCACCATGGGAATTAACAACATAGGCACTCTCATCATGAGCACTGTCACCATGAGCACTGACACCACGAGCACTGTCACCCAGGGCAGTGCCACCATGAGCACTGTCACCATAACTGTTGCTATGAGAATTGTAACCATGGGCAATTTCTCAATGAGTAATGTCACCATGTGTATTTTCACCTTGGGCACTCTCAAAGTAAACAGTATTACCATGAGCACTTTCACTGTGAACACTGTCACCATGGGCACTGGCACAATGTGGTGCGTCACCATGAGCCATGTCACCATGGGAAATGTCACCGTGAGAAGTGTCACCATAGGCAATGTCACCATGGGCAATGTCACCATGGGAACTGCCATTTTGAGCACTGTCACCATGGGTACTACAACCATGAGTACTGTCACCATGAGTAATTTAACCATTGGCAGTATGACCATGTGCACTGTCACCATGGGCCCTATCACCATGACAACTCTCAGCGTGGGCACTGTCACTGTTGGAAATGGCATTGTGTGCAATTCCACCATGGGCAATGTCACCATGGACATTATCGCTGTGAGCACTGTCAATATGAGCACGTCAACATGAACCCTGTCACAATGGGCAATGTCACTGTGAGAAGTGTCACTATAGGCAATGTCACCGTGGGCACTGTCACCATGGTCACTGCCACCGCTGTCACTGTCATTTTGAGCACTGTCACCATGGGTACTGCAACCATGAGCGCTGTCACCATGAGCACTGTCACCATTGCAAGTATCACCATGTGCACTGTCACCATGGGCACTATCACAATGAGAACTGTCAGCATGGGCACTGTCACTCTTGGCAATGTCACCATGGGCACTATCACTGTGAGCACTGTCAACATGAGCACGTCACCATAGGCACTGTCAACATGGGTACTATCTCGAAGGGCAATGTCACCATGAGCATTGTCAGGAAGGGCAATTTCACCGTGAACACTGTCACCAAAGGCACTATCACCATGAGCAATGTCACTGTGGGCCGTGTCACCAGGGGCACTATCACCATGGTTAATGTTATCATTGGCACTTTCCCCGTGAGCACTGTCACCCTGGGCACTGTCATCATAGGCACGGTCACCGTGAGCACTATCTCCATGAGCACAGCAACTGTGAACACCATCACCATAATCACTGGCCTCATCGGTACTGTCACCATGAGCAATGCCACAATGAGCACTGTCAGCATGGGCACATCCCCCATGAGCACTGTCACTATGAGAACTGCTACCATGGGTATTTTCACCATGTGTACTGTCACCATGTGTATTGTCACCATTTGCACTGTCACCATGAGGACTATTACCGTGAGCGCTATCACCGTGAGATCTCTCACAATGGTCCCTGTCACCATGACAGCTTGCACAAAGGGGGCTGTCAACATGAGTGCTGGCACCATTGGCACTATCACTGTGAGCATTCTCACTGTGGTCAGTGTCACCATGGGCACTGTCACCATGAGCACTGTCACCATAGGCAATGTCACCATGGTCAGTGGCACCATGAGCACTGTCAACATGGGCACTCATACATTGGGCGCTGTCACTGTGAGCACTGTCACATTGGGTACTGCCACCATGAGCGCTGTCACCATGAGCACTGTCACCATTGCGAGTATCACAATGTGCACTGTCACCATGGGCACTGGCACAATGTCGTGTGTCACCTTGAGCAATGTCACCATGGGAAATGTCACTGTGAGATGTGTCACCATAGGCAATGTCACCATGGGCAATGTCACCATGGGAAATGCCATTTTGCACACTGTCACCATGGGTACTGCAACCATGAGTACTGTCACCATTGGCAGTATGACCATGTGCACTGTCACCATGGGCACTATCACCATGACAACTCTCAGCGTGAGCCCTGTCACTGTGGGAAAAGGCATTGTGTGCAATTTCACCATGGGCAATGTCACGATGGGCACTATCACTGTGAGCACTGTCAATATAAGCACGTCAACATGAGCCCTGTAACCATGGGCAATGTCACCGTGAGAAGTGTCACTATAGGCGATGTCACCGTGGGCACTGTCACCATGGTCACTGCCACCACTGTCACTGTCATTTTGAGCACTGTCACCATGGGTATTGCAACCATGAGCACTGTCACCATTGCGATTATCACCATGTGTACTGTCACCATGGGCACTATCACAATGAGAACTGTCAGCGTGGGCACTGTCACTGTTGGCAAGGGCACCGTGGGCACTTCCACCATGGGCAATGTCACCATGGGCACTATCACTGTGAGCACTGTCAACATGAGCACGTCACCATGGGCACTGTCAACATGGGTACTATCTCGAAGGGCAATGTCACCATGAGCATTGTCAGGAAGGGCAATTTCACCATGAACACTGTCACCAAAGGCACTATCACCATGAGCAATGTCACTGTGTGCCGTGTCACCAGGGGCACTATCACCATGGTTATTGTTATCATTGGCACTTTCCCCGTGAGCACTGTCACCCTGGGCACTGTCATCATGGGCACGGTCACCGTGAGCACTATCTCCATGAGCACAGCCACTGTGAACACCATCACCATAATCACTGGCCTCATCGGTACTGTCACCATGAGCACTGCCACAATGAGCACTGTCAGCATGGGCACTTCCCCCATGAGCACTGTCACTATGAGAACTGCTAGCATGGGTATTTTCACCATGAGTACTGTCACCCTCTGTATTGTCACCATTTGCACTGTCACCATCAGGACTATTACCGTGAGTGCTATCACCGTGAGATCTCTCACCATGGTCACTGTCACCATGGCACCTTGCACAATGCGTGCTGTCAACATGAGTGCTGTCACCATTGGCACTATCACCGTGAGTATTCTCACTGTGGTCAGAGTCAACATGGGCTCTGTCACCATGAGCACTGTCACCATAGGCAATGTCACCGTGGTCAGTGTCACCATGAGCAATGTCTCCATGGGCACTCCTACAGTGGGCACTGTCACTGTGCGAACTGTCACCATGGTTACTGCCACTATGAGCAGTGTCTCTGTGAGTACTGTCAGCATGGGTTTTTACCGTGAGCACTGTCACCATGAGCCCTGTCACCATTCTTCAGTGCCACCATGTGCACTACCACCATGTGCACTCTCACCATGGGCACTATCACCGATAACACTGTCACCATAAGTACTGTCTGCATGGGCACTGTCACCAAGGGCACGGCCAACATGTGACCTGTAACCATTGTCAGTGTCACTGTGAGAAGTGTCACCATGGGAATTAACAACATAGGCACTCTCATCATGAGCACTGTCACCATGAGCACTGACACCACGAGCACTGTCACCCAGGGCAGTGCCACCGTGAGCACTGTCACCATAACTGTTGCTATGAGAATTGTAACCATGGGCAATTTCTCAATGAGTAATGTCACCATGTGTATTTTCACCTTGGGCACTCTCAAAGTAAACAGTATTACCATGAGCACTTTCACTGTGAACACTGTCACCATGGGCACTGGCACAATGTGGTGTGTCACCATGAGCCATGTCACCATGGGAAATGTCACCGTGAGAAGTGTCACCATAGGCAATGTCACCATGGGCAATGTCACCATGGGAACTGCCATTTTGAGCACTGTCACCATGGGTACTACAACCATGAGTACTGTCACCATGAGTAATTTAACCATTGGCAGTATGACCATGTGCACTGTCACCATGGGCACTATCACCATGACAACTCTCAGCGTGAGCACTGTCACTGTTGGAAATGGCATTGTGTGCAATTCCACCATGGGCAATGTCACCATGGACATTATCGCTGTGAGCACTGTCAATATGAGCACGTCAACATGAGCCCTGTCACCATGGGCAATGTCACTGTGAGAAGTGTCACTATAGGCAATGTCACCGTGGGCACTGTCACCATGGTCACTGCCACCACTGTCACTGTCATTTTGAGCACTGTCACCATGGGTACTGCAACCATGAGCGCTGTCACCATGAGCACTGTCACCATTGCAAGTATCACCATGTGCACTGTCACCATGGGCACTATCACAATGAGAACTGTCAGCATGGGCACTGTCACTCTTGGCAATGTCACCATGGGCACTATCACTGTGAGCACTGTCAACATGAGCACGTCACCATGGGCACTGTCAACATGGGTACTATCTCGAAGGGCAATGTCACCATGAGCATTGTCAGGAAGGGCAATTTCACCATGAACACTGTCACCAAAGGCACTATCACCATGAGCAATGTCACTGTGGGCCGTGTCACCAGGGGCACTATCACCATGGTTAATGTTATCATTGGCACTTTCCCCGTGAGCACTGTCACCCTGGGCACTGTCATCATAGGCACGGTCACCGTGAGCACTATCTCCATGAGCACAGCCACTGTGAACACCATCACCATAATCACTGGCCTCATCGGTACTGTCACCATGAGCACTGCCACAATGAGCACTGTCAGCATGGGCACATCCCCCATGAGCACTGTCACTATGAGAACTGCTAGCATGGGTATTTTCACCATGTGTACTGTCACCCTGTGTATTGTCACCATTTGCACTGTCACCATGAGGACTATTACCGTGAGCGCTATCACCGTGAGAACTCTCACAATGGGCCATGTCACCATGACACCTTGCACAAAGGGGGCTGTCAACATGAGTGCTGGCACCATTGGCACTATCACTGTGAGCATTCTCACTGTGGTCAGTGTCACCATGGGCACTGTCACCATGAGCACTGTCACCATAGGCAATGTCACCATGGTCAGTGTCACCATGAGCACTGTCAACATGGGCACTCATACAGTGGGCACTGTCACTGTGAGCACTGTCACCTTGGGTACTGCCACCATGAGCGCTGTCACCATGAGCACTGTCACCATTGCGAGTATCACAATGTGCACTGTCACCATGGGCACTGGCACAATGTCGTGTGTCACCTTGAGCAATGTCACCATGGGAAATGTCACCGTGAGATGTGTCACCATAGGCAATGTCACCATGGGCAATGTCACCATGGGAAATGCCATTTTGCACACTGTCACCATGGGTACTGCAACCATGAGTACTGTCACCATTGGCAGTATGACCATGTGCACTGTCACCATGGGCACTATCACCATGACAACTCTCAGCGTGAGCACTGTCACTGTGGGAACAGGCATTGTGTGCAATTCCACCATGGGCAATGTCACCATGGGCACTATCACTGTGAGCACTGTCAATATAAGCACGTCAACATGAGCCCTGTCACCATTGGCAATGTCACCGTGAGAAGTGTCACTATAGGCGATGTCACCGTGGGCACTGTCACCATGGTCACTGCCACCACTGTCACTGTCATTTTGAGCACTGTCACCATGGGTATTGCAACCATGAGCACTGTCACCATTGCGATTATCACCATGTGTACTGTCACCATGGGCACTATCACAATGAGAACTGTCAGCGTGGGCACTGTCACTGTTGGCAAGGGCACCGTGGGCACTTCCACCATGGCCAATGTCACCATGGGCACTATCACTGTGAGCACTGTCAACATGAGCACGTCACCATGGGCACTGTCAACATGGGTACTATCTTGAAGGGCAATGTCACAATGAGCATTGTCAGGAAGGGCAATTTCACCATGAACACTGTCACCAAAGGCACTATCACCATGAGCAATGTCACTGTGGGCCGTGTCACCAGGGGCACTATCACCATGGTTAATGTTATCATTGGCACTTTCCCCGTGAGCACTGTCACCCTGGGCACTGTCATCATGGGCACGGTCACCGTGAGCACTATCTCCATGAGCACAGCCACTGTGAACACCATCACCATAATCACTGGCCTCATCGGTACTGTCACCATGAGCACTGCCACAATGAGCACTGTCAGCATGGGCACTTCCCCCATGAGCACTTTCACTATGAGAACTGCTAGCATGGGTATTTTCACCATGAGTACTGTCACCCTCTGTATTGTCACCATTTGCACTGTCACCATCAGGACTATTACCGTGAGTGCTATCACCGTGAGATCTCTCACCATGGTCACTGTCACCATGGCACCTTGCACAATGCGTGCTGTCAACATGAGTGCTGTCACCATTGGCACTATCACCGTGAGCATTCTCACTGTGGTCAGAGTCAACATGGGCTCTGTCACCATGAGCACTGTCACCATAGGCAATGTCACCGTGGTCAGTGTCACCATGAGCAATGTCTCCATGGGCACTCCTACAGTGGGCACTGTCACTGTGCGAACTGTCACCATGGTTACTGCCACTATGAGCAGTGTCTCTGTGAGTACTGTCAGCATGGGTTTTTACCATGAGCACTGTCACCATGAGCCCTGTCACCATTTTTCAGTGCCACCATGTGCACTACCACCATGTGCACTCTCACCATGGGCACTATCACCGATAACACTGTCACCATAAGTACTGTCTTCATGGGCACTGTCACCAAGGGCACGGCCAACATGTGACCTGTAACCATTGTCAGTGTCACTGTGAGAAGTGTCACCATGGGAATTAACAACATAGGCACTCTCATCATGAGCACTGTCACCATGAGCACTGACATCACGAGCACAGTCACCCAGGGCAGTGCCACCGTGAGCACAATCACCATAACTGTTGCTATGAGAATTGTAACCATGGGCAATTTCTCAATGAGTAATGTCACCATGTGTATTTTCACCTTGGGCACTCTCAAAGTAAACAGTATTACCATGAGCACTTTCACTGTGAACACTGTCACCATGGGCACTGGCACAATGTGGTGTGTCACCATGAGCCATGTCACCATGGGAAATGTCACCGTGAGAAGTGTCACCATAGGCAATGTCACCATGGGCAATGTCACCATGGGAACTGCCATTTTGAGCACTGTCACCATGGGTACTACAACCATGAGTACTGTCACCATGAGTAATTTAACCATTGGCAGTATGACCATGTGCACTGTCACCATGGGCACTATCACCATGACAACTCTCAGCGTGAGCACTGTCACTGTTGGAAATGGCATTGTGTGCAATTCCACCATGGGCAATGTCACGATGGACATTATCGCTGTGAGCACTGTCAATATGAGCACGTCAACATGAGCCCTGTCACCATGGGCAATGTCACTGTGAGAAGTGTCACTATAGGCAATGTCACCGTGGGCACTGTCACCATGGTCACTGCCACCACTGTCACTGTCATTTTGAGCACTGTCACCATGGGTACTGCAACCATGAGCGCTGTCACCATGAGCACTGTCACCATTGCAAGTATCACCATGTGCACTGTCACCATGGGCACTATCACAATGAGAACTGTCAGCATGGGCACTGTCACTCTTGGCAATGTCACCATGGGCACTATCACTGTGAGCACTGTCAACATGAGCACGTCACCATGGGCACTGTCAACATGGGTACTATCTCGAAGGTCAATGTCACCATGAGCATTGTCAGGAAGGGCAATTTCACCATGAACACTGTCACCAAAGGCACTATCACCATGAGCAATGTCACTGTGGGCCGTGTCACCAGGGGCACTATCACCATGGTTAATGTTATCATTGGCACTTTCCCCGTGAGCACTGTCACCCTGGGCACTGTCATCATAGGCACGGTCACCGTGAGCACTATCTCCATGAGCACAGCCACTGTGAACACCATCACCATAATCACTGGCCTCATCGGTACTGTCACCATGAGCACTGCCACAATGAGCACTGTCAGCATGGGCACATCCCCCATGAGCACTGTCACTATGAGAACTGCTAGCATGGGTATTTTCACCATGTGTACTGTCACCCTGTGTATTGTCACCATTTGCACTGTCACCATGAGGACTATTACCGTGAGCGCTATCACCGTGAGAACTCTCACAATGGGCCATGTCACCATGACACCTTGCACAAAGGGGGCTGCCAACATGAGTGCTGGCACCATTGGCACTATCACTGTGAGCATTCTCACTGTGGTCAGTGTCACCATGGGCACTGTCACCATGAGCACTGTCACCATAGGCAATGTCACCATGGTCAGTGTCACCATGAGCACTGTCAACATGGGCACTCATACAGTGGGCACTGTCACTGTGAGCACTGTCACCTTGGGTACTGCCACCATGAGCGCTGTCACCATGAGCACTGTCACCATTGCGAGTATCACAATGTGCACTGTCACCATGGGCACTGGCACAATGTCGTGTGTCACCTTGAGCAATGTCACCATGGGAAATGTCACCATGAGATGTGTCACCATAGGCAATGTCACCATGGGCAATGTCACCATGGGAAATGCCATTTTGCACACTGTCACCATGGGTACTGCAACCATGAGTACTGTCACCATTGGCAGTATGACCATGTGCACTGTCACCATGGGCACTATCACCATGACAACTCTCAGCGTGAGCCCTGTCACTGTGGGAAAAGGCATTGTGTGCAATTTCACCATGGGCAATGTCACGATGGGCACTATCACTGTGAGCACTGTCAATATAAGCACGTCAACATGAGCCCTGTCACCATGGGCAATGTCACCGTGAGAAGTGTCACTATAGGCGATGTCACCGTGGGCACTGTCACCATGGTCACTGCCACCACTGTCACTGTCATTTTGAGCACTGTCACCATGGGTATTGCAACCATGAGCACTGTCACCATTGCGATTATCACCATGTGTACTGTCACCATGGGCACTATCACAATGAGAACTGTCAGCGTGGGCACTGTCACTGTTGGCAAGGGCACCGTGGGCACTTCCACCATGGGCAATGTCACCATGGGCACTATCACTGTGAGCACTGTCAACATGAGCACGTCACCATGGGCACTGTCAACATGGGTACTATCTCGAAGGGCAATGTCACCATGAGCATTGTCAGGAAGGGCAATTTCACCATGAACACTGTCACCAAAGGCACTATCACCATGAGCAATGTCACTGTGGGCCGTGTCACCAGGGGCACTATCACCATGGTTATTGTTATCATTGGCACTTTCCCCGTGAGCACTGTCACCCTGGGCACTGTCATCATGGGCACGGTCACCGTGAGCACTATCTCCATGAGCACAGCCACTGTGAACACCATCACCATAATCACTGGCCTCATCGGTACTGTCACCATGAGCACTGCCACAATGAGCACTGTCAGCATGGGCACTTCCCCCATGAGCACTGTCACTATGAGAACTGCTAGCATGGGTATTTTCACCATGAGTACTGTCACCCTCTGTATTGTCACCATTTGCACTGTCACCATCAGGACTATTACCGTGAGTGCTATCACCGTGAGATCTCTCACCATGGTCACTGTCACCATGGCACCTTGCACAATGCGTGCTGTCAACATGAGTGCTGTCACCATTGGCACTATCACCGTGAGTATTCTCACTGTGGTCAGAGTCAACATGGGCTCTGTCACCATGAGCACTGTCACCATAGGCAATGTCACCGTGGTCAGTGTCACCATGAGCAATGTCTCCATGGGCACTCCTACAGTGGGCACTGTCACTGTGCGAACTGTCACCATGGTTACTGCCACTATGAGCAGTGTCTCTGTGAGTACTCTCAGCATGGGTTTTTACCGTGAGCACTGTCACCATGAGCCCTGTCACCATTCTTCAGTGCCACCATGTGCACTACCACCATGTGCACTCTCACCATGGGCACTATCACCGATAACACTGTCACCATAAGTACTGTCTGCATGGGCACTGTCACCAAGGGCACGGCCAACATGTGACCTGTAACCATTGTCAGTGTCACTGTGAGAAGTGTCACCATGGGAATTAACAACATAGGCACTCTCATCATGAGCACTGTCACCATGAGCACTGACACCACGAGCACTGTCACCCAGGGCAGTGCCACCGTGAGCACTGTCACCATAACTGTTGCTATGAGAATTGTAACCATGGGCAATTTCTCAATGAGTAATGTCACCATGTGTATTTTCACCTTGGGCACTCTCAAAGTAAACAGTATTACCATGAGCACTTTCACTGTGAACACTGTCACCATGGGCACTGGCACAATGTGGTGTGTCACCATGAGCCATGTCACCATGGGAAATGTCACCGTGAGAAGTGTCACCATAGGCAATGTCACCATGGGCAATGTCACCATGGGAACTGCCATTTTGAGCACTGTCACCATGGGTACTACAACCATGAGTACTGTCACCATGAGTAATTTAACCATTGGCAGTATGACCATGTGCACTGTCACCATGGGCACTATCACCATGACAACTCTCAGCGTGAGCACTGTCACTGTTGGAAATGGCATTGTGTGCAATTCCACCATGGGCAATGTCACCATGGACATTATCGCTGTGAGCACTGTCAATATGAGCACGTCAACATGAGCCCTGTCACCATGGGCAATGTCACTGTGAGAAGTGTCACTATAGGCAATGTCACCGTGGGCACTGTCACCATGGTCACTGCCACCACTGTCACTGTCATTTTGAGCACTGTCACCATGGGTACTGCAACCATGAGCGCTGTCACCATGAGCACTGTCACCATTGCAAGTATCACCATGTGCACTGTCACCATGGGCACTATCACAATGAGAACTGTCAGCATGGGCACTGTCACTCTTGGCAATGTCACCATGGGCACTATCACTGTGAGCACTGTCAACATGAGCACGTCACCATGGGCACTGTCAACATGGGTACTATCTCGAAGGTCAATGTCACCATGAGCATTGTCAGGAAGGGCAATTTCACCATGAACACTGTCACCAAAGGCACTATCACCATGAGCAATGTCACTGTGGGCCGTGTCACCAGGGGCACTATCACCATGGTTAATGTTATCATTGGCACTTTCCCCGTGAGCACTGTCACCCTGGGCACTGTCATCATAGGCACGGTCACCGTGAGCACTATCTCCATGAGCACAGCCACTGTGAACACCATCACCATAATCACTGGCCTCATCGGTACTGTCACCATGAGCACTGCCACAATGAGCACTGTCAGCATGGGCACATCCCCCATGAGCACTGTCACTATGAGAACTGCTAGCATGGGTATTTTCACCATGTGTACTGTCACCCTGTGTATTGTCACCATTTGCACTGTCACCATGAGGACTATTACCGTGAGCGCTATCACCGTGAGAACTCTCACAATGGGCCATGTCACCATGACACCTTGCACAAAGGGGGCTGTCAACATGAGTGCTGGCACCATTGGCACTATCACTGTGAGCATTCTCACTGTGGTCAGTGTCACCATGGGCACTGTCACCATGAGCACTGTCACCATAGGCAATGTCACCATGGTCAGTGTCACCATGAGCACTGTCAACATGGGCACTCATACAGTGGGCACTGTCACTGTGAGCACTGTCACCTTGGGTACTGCCACCATGAGCGCTGTCACCATGAGCACTGTCACCATTGCGAGTATCACAATGTGCACTGTCACCATGGGCACTGGCACAATGTCGTGTGTCACCTTGAGCAATGTCACCATGGGAAATGTCACCGTGAGATGTGTCACCATAGGCAATGTCACCATGGGCAATGTCACCATGGGAAATGCCATTTTGCACACTGTCACCATGGGTACTGCAACCATGAGTACTGTCACCATTGGCAGTATGACCATGTGCACTGTCACCATGGGCACTATCACCATGACAACTCTCAGCGTGAGCACTGTCACTGTGGGAACAGGCATTGTGTGCAATTCCACCATGGGCAATGTCACCATGGGCACTATCACTGTGAGCACTGTCAATATAAGCACGTCAACATGAGCCCTGTCACCATTGGCAATGTCACCGTGAGAAGTGTCACTATAGGCGATGTCACCGTGGGCACTGTCACCATGGTCACTGCCACCACTGTCACTGTCATTTTGAGCACTGTCACCATGGGTATTGCAACCATGAGCACTGTCACCATGAGCACTGTCACCATTGCGATTATCACCATGTGTACTGTCACCATGGGCACTATCACAATGAGAACTGTCAGCGTGGGCACTGTCACTGTTGGCAAGGGCACCGTGGGCACTTCCACCATGGCCAATGTCACCATGGGCACTATCACTGTGAGCACTGTCAACATGAGCACGTCACCATGGGCACTGTCAACATGGGTACTATCTCGAAGGGCAATGTCACCATGAGCATTGTCAGGAAGGGCAATTTCACCATGAACACTGTCACCAAAGGCACTATCACCATGAGCAATGTCACTGTGGGCCGTGTCACCAGGGGCACTATCACCATGGTTAATGTTATCATTGGCACTTTCCCCGTGAGCACTGTCACCCTGGGCACTGTCATCATGGGCACGGTCACCGTGAGCACTATCTCCATGAGCACAGCCACTGTGAACACCATCACCATAATCACTGGCCTCATCGGTACTGTCACCATGAGCACTGCCACAATGAGCACTGTCAGCATGGGCACTTCCCCCATGAGCACTGTCACTATGAGAACTGCTAGCATGGGTATTTTCACCATGAGTACTGTCACCCTCTGTATTGTCACCATTTGCACTGTCACCATCAGGACTATTACCGTGAGTGCTATCACCGTGAGATCTCTCACCATGGTCACTGTCACCATGGCACCTTGCACAATGCGTGCTGTCAACATGAGTGCTGTCACCATTGGCACTATCACCGTGAGCATTCTCACTGTGGTCAGAGTCAACATGGGCTCTGTCACCATGAGCACTGTCACCATAGGCAATGTCACCGTGGTCAGTGTCACCATGAGCAATGTCTCCATGGGCACTCCTACAGTGGGCACTGTCACTGTGCGAACTGTCACCATGGTTACTGCCACTATGAGCAGTGTCTCTGTGAGTACTGTCAGCATGGGTTTTTACCATGAGCACTGTCACCATGAGCCCTGTCACCATTTTTCAGTGCCACCATGTGCACTACCACCATGTGCACTCTCACCATGGGCACTATCACCGATAACACTGTCACCATAAGTACTGTCTGCATGGGCACTGTCACCAAGGGCACGGCCAACATGTGACCTGTAACCATTGTCAGTGTCACTGTGAGAAGTGTCACCATGGGAATTAACAACATAGGCACTCTCATCATGAGCACTGTCACCATGAGCACTGACATCACGAGCACAGTCACCCAGGGCAGTGCCACCGTGAGCACTGTCACCATAACTGTTGCTATGAGAATTGTAACCATGGGCAATTTCTCAATGAGTAATGTCACCATGTGTATTTTCACCTTGGGCACTCTCAAAGTAAACAGTATTACCATGAGCACTTTCACTGTGAACACTGTCACCATGGGCACTGGCACAATGTGGTGTGTCACCATGAGCCATGTCACCATGGGAAATGTCACCGTGAGAAGTGTCACCATAGGCAATGTCACCATGGGCAATGTCACCATGGGAACTGCCATTTTGAGCACTGTCACCATGGGTACTACAACCATGAGTACTGTCACCATGAGTAATTTAACCATTGGCAGTATGACCATGTGCACTGTCACCATGGGCACTATCACCATGACAACTCTCAGCGTGAGCACTGTCACTGTTGGAAATGGCATTGTGTGCAATTCCACCATGGGCAATGTCACCATGGACATTATCGCTGTGAGCACTGTCAATATGAGCACGTCAACATGAGCCCTGTCACCATGGGCAATGTCACTGTGAGAAGTGTCACTATAGGCAATGTCACCGTGGGCACTGTCACCATGGTCACTGCCACCACTGTCACTGTCATTTTGAGCACTGTCACCATGGGTACTGCAACCATGAGCGCTGTCACCATGAGCACTGTCACCATTGCAAGTATCACCATGTGCACTGTCACCATGGGCACTATCACAATGAGAACTGTCAGCATGGGCACTGTCACTCTTGGCAATGTCACCATGGGCACTATCACTGTGAGCACTGTCAACATGAGCACGTCACCATGGGCACTGTCAACATGGGTACTATCTCGAAGGTCAATGTCACCATGAGCATTGTCAGGAAGGGCAATTTCACCATGAACACTGTCACCAAAGGCACTATCACCATGAGCAATGTCACTGTGGGCCGTGTCACCAGGGGCACTATCACCATGGTTAATGTTATCATTGGCACTTTCCCCGTGAGCACTGTCACCCTGGGCACTGTCATCATAGGCACGGTCACCGTGAGCACTATCTCCATGAGCACAGCCACTGTGAACACCATCACCATAATCACTGGCCTCATCGGTACTGTCACCATGAGCACTGCCACAATGAGCACTGTCAGCATGGGCACATCCCCCATGAGCACTGTCACTATGAGAACTGCTAGCATGGGTATTTTCACCATGTGTACTGTCACCCTGTGTATTGTCACCATTTGCACTGTCACCATGAGGACTATTACCGTGAGCGCTATCACCGTGAGAACTCTCACAATGGGCCATGTCACCATGACACCTTGCACAAAGGGGGCTGCCAACATGAGTGCTGGCACCATTGGCACTATCACTGTGAGCATTCTCACTGTGGTCAGTGTCACCATGGGCACTGTCACCATGAGCACTGTCACCATAGGCAATGTCACCATGGTCAGTGTCACCATGAGCACTGTCAACATGGGCACTCATACAGTGGGCACTGTCACTGTGAGCACTGTCACCTTGGGTACTGCCACCATGAGCGCTGTCACCATGAGCAATGTCACCATTGCGAGTATCACAATGTGCACTGTCACCATGGGCACTGGCACAATTTCGTGTGTCACCTTGAACAATGTCACCATGGGAAATGTCACCGTGAGATGTGTCACCATAGGCAATGTCACCATGGGCAATGTCACCATGGGAAATGCCATTTTGCACACTGTCACCATGGGTACTGCAACCATGAGTACTGTCACCATTGGCAGTATGACCATGTGCACTGTCACCATGGGCACTATCACCATGACAACTCTCAGCGTGAGCACTGTCACTGTGGGAACAGGCATTGTGTGCAATTCCACCATGGGCAATGTCACCATGGGCACTATCACTGTGAGCACTGTCAATATAAGCACGTCAACATGAGCCCTGTCACCATTGGCAATGTCACCGTGAGAAGTGTCACTATAGGCGATGTCACCGTGGGCACTGTCACCATGGTCACTGCCACCACTGTCACTGTCATTTTGAGCACTGTCACCATGGGTATTGCAACCATGAGCACTGTCACCATTGCGATTATCACCATGTGTACTGTCACCATGGGCACTATCACAATGAGAACTGTCAGCGTGGGCACTGTCACTGTTGGCAAGGGCACCGTGGGCACTTCCACCATGGGCAATGTCACCATGGGCACTATCACTGTGAGCACTGTCAACATGAGCACGTCACCATGGGCACTGTCAACATGGGTACTATCTCGAAGGGCAATGTCACCATGAGCATTGTCAGGAAGGGCAATTTCACCATGAACACTGTCACCAAAGGCACTATCACCATGAGCAATGTCACTGTGGGCCGTGTCACCAGGGGCACTATCACCATGGTTAATGTTATTATTGGCACTTTCCCCGTGAGCACTGTCACCCTGGGCACTGTCATCATGGGCACGGTCACCGTGAGCACTATCTCCATGAGCACAGCCACTGTGAACACCATCACCATAATCACTGGCCTCATCGGTACTGTCACCATGAGCACTGCCACAATGAGCACTGTCAGCATGGGCACTTCCCCCATGAGCACTGTCACTATGAGAACTGCTAGCATGGGTATTTTCACCATGAGTACTGTCACCCTCTGTATTGTCACCATTTGCACTGTCACCATCAGGACTATTACCGTGAGTGCTATCACCGTGAGATCTCTCACCATGGTCACTGTCACCATGGCACCTTGCACAATGCGTGCTGTCAACATGAGTGCTGTCACCATTGGCACTATCACCGTGAGCATTCTCACTGTGGTCAGAGTCAACATGGGCTCTGTCACCATGAGCACTGTCACCATAGGCAATGTCACCGTGGTCAGTGTCACCATGAGCAATGTCTCCATGGGCACTCCTACAGTGGGCACTGTCACTGTGCGAACTGTCACCATGGTTACTGCCACTATGAGCAGTGTCTCTGTGAGTACTGTCAGCATGGGTTTTTACCGTGAGCACTGTCACCATGAGCCCTGTCACCATTTTACAGTGCCACCATGTGCACTACCACCATGTGCACTCTCACCATGGGCACTATCACCGATAACACTGTCACCATAAGTACTGTCTGCATGGGCACTGTCACCAAGGGCACGGCCAACATGTGACCTGTAACCATTGTCAGTGTCACTGTGAGAAGTGTCACCATGGGAATTAACAACATAGGCACTCTCATCATGAGCACTGTCACCATGAGCACTGACATCACGAGCACTGTCACCCAGGGCAGTGCCACCGTGAGCACTGTCACCATAACTGTTGCTATGAGAATTGTAACCATGGGCAATTTCTCAATGAGTAATGTCACCATGTGTATTTTCACCTTGGGCACTCTCAAAGTAAACAGTATTACCATGAGCACTTTCACTGTGAACACTGTCACCATGGGCACTGGCACAATGTGGTGTGTCACCATGAGCCATGTCACCATGGGAAATGTCACCGTGAGAAGTGTCACCATAGGCAATGTCACCATGGGCAATGTCACCATGGGAACTGCCATTTTGAGCACTGTCACCATGGGTACTACAACCATGAGTACTGTCACCATGAGTAATTTAACCATTGGCAGTATGACCATGTGCACTGTCACCATGGGCCCTATCACCATGACAACTCTCAGCGTGAGCACTGTCACTGTTGGAAATGGCATTGTGTGCAATTCCACCATGGGCAATGTCACCATGGACATTATCGCTGTGAGCACTGTCAATATGAGCACGTCAACATGAGCCTTGTCACCATGGGCAATGTCACTGTGAGAAGTGTCACTATAGGCAATGTCACCGTGGGCACTGTCACCATGGTCACTGCCACCACTGTCACTGTCATTTTGAGCACTGTCACCATGGGTACTGCAACCATGAGCGCTGTCACCATGAGCACTGTCACCATTGCAAGTATCACCATGTGCACTGTCACCATGGGCACTATCACAATGAGAACTGTCAGCATGGGCACTGTCACTCTTGGCAATGTCACCATGGGCACTATCACTTTGAGCACTGTCAACATGAGCACGTCACCATGGGCACTGTCAACATGGGTACTATCTCGAAGGTCAATGTCACCATGAGCATTGTCAGGAAGGGCAATTTCACCATGAACACTGTCACCAAAGGCACTATCACCATGAGCAATGTCACTGTGGGCCGTGTCACCAGGGGCACTATCACCATGGTTAATGTTATCATTGGCACTTTCCCCGTGAGCACTGTCACCCTGGGCACTGTCATCATAGGCACGGTCACCGTGAGCACTATCTCCATGAGCACAGCCACTGTGAACACCATCACCATAATCACTGGCCTCATGGGTACTGTCACCATGAGCACTGCCACAATGAGCACTGTCAGCATGGGCACATCCCCCATGAGCACTGTCACTATGAGAACTGCTAGCATGGGTATTTTCACCATGTGTACTGTCACCCTGTGTATTGTCACCATTTGCACTGTCACCATGAGGACTATTACCGTGAGCGCTATCACCGTGAGAACTCTCACAATGGGCCATGTCACCATGACACCTTGCACAAAGGGGGCTGCCAACATGAGTGCTGGCACCATTGGCACTATCACTGTGAGCATTCTCACTGTGGTCAGTGTCACCATGGGCACTGTCACCATGAGCACTGTCACCATAGGCAATGTCACCATGGTCAGTGTCACCATGAGCACTGTCAACATGGGCACTCATACAGTGGGCACTGTCACTGTGAGCACTGTCACCTTGGGTACTGCCACCATGAGCGCTGTCACCATGAGCACTGTCACCATTGCGAGTATCACAATGTGCACTGTCACCATGGGCACTGGCACAATTTCGTGTGTCACCTTGAACAATGTCACCATGGGAAATGTCACCGTGAGATGTGTCACCATAGGCAATGTCACCATGGGCAATGTCACCATGGGAAATGCCATTTTGCACACTGTCACCATGGGTACTGCAACCATGAGTACTGTCACCATTGGCAGTATGACCATGTGCACTGTCACCATGGGCACTATCACCATGACAACTCTCAGCGTGAGCACTGTCACTGTGGGAACAGGCATTGTGTGCAATTCCACCATGGGCAATGTCACCATGGGCACTATCACTGTGAGCACTGTCAATATAAGCACGTCAACATGAGCCCTGTCACCATTGGCAATGTCACCGTGAGAAGTGTCACTATAGGCGATGTCACCGTGGGCACTGTCACCATGGTCACTGCCACCACTGTCACTGTCATTTTGAGCACTGTCACCATGGGTATTGCAACCATGAGCACTGTCACCATTGCGATTATCACCATGTGTACTGTCACCATGGGCACTATCACAATGAGAACTGTCAGCGTGGGCACTGTCACTGTTGGCAAGGGCACCGTGGGCACTTCCACCATGGGCAATGTCACCATGGGCACTATCACTGTGAGCACTGTCAACATGAGCACGTCACCATGGGCACTGTCAACATGGGTACTATCTCGAAGGGCAATGTCACCATGAGCATTGTCAGGAAGGGCAATTTCACCATGAACACTGTCACCAAAGGCACTATCACCATGAGCAATGTCACTGTGGGCCGTGTCACCAGGGGCACTATCACCATGGTTAATGTTATTATTGGCACTTTCCCCGTGAGCACTGTCACCCTGGGCACTGTCATCATGGGCACGGTCACCGTGAGCACTATCTCCATGAGCACAGCCACTGTGAACACCATCACCATAATCACTGGCCTCATCGGTACTGTCACCATGAGCACTGCCACAATGAGCACTGTCAGCATGGGCACTTCCCCCATGAGCACTGTCACTATGAGAACTGCTAGCATGGGTATTTTCACCATGAGTACTGTCACCCTCTGTATTGTCACCATTTGCACTGTCACCATCAGGACTATTACCGTGAGTGCTATCACCGTGAGATCTCTCACCATGGTCACTGTCACCATGGCACCTTGCACAATGCGTGCTGTCAACATGAGTGCTGTCACCATTGGCACTATCACCGTGAGCATTCTCACTGTGGTCAGAGTCAACATGGGCTCTGTCACCATGAGCACTGTCACCATAGGCAATGTCACCGTGGTCAGTGTCACCATGAGCAATGTCTCCATGGGCACTCCTACAGTGGGCACTGTCACTGTGCGAACTGTCACCATGGTTACTGCCACTATGAGCAGTGTCTCTGTGAGTACTGTCAGCATGGGTTTTTACCGTGAGCACTGTCACCATGAGCCCTGTCACCATTTTACAGTGCCACCATGTGCACTACCACCATGTGCACTCTCACCATGGGCACTATCACCGATAACACTGTCACCATAAGTACTGTCTGCATGGGCACTGTCACCAAGGGCACGGCCAACATGTGACCTGTAACCATTGTCAGTGTCACTGTGAGAAGTGTCACCATGGGAATTAACAACATAGGCACTCTCATCATGAGCACTGTCACCATGAGCACTGACATCACGAGCACTGTCACCCAGGGCAGTGCCACCGTGAGCACTGTCACCATAACTGTTGCTATGAGAATTGTAACCATGGGCAATTTCTCAATGAGTAATGTCACCATGTGTATTTTCACCTTGGGCACTCTCAAAGTAAACAGTATTACCATGAGCACTTTCACTGTGAACACTGTCACCATGGGCACTGGCACAATGTGGTGTGTCACCATGAGCCATGTCACCATGGGAAATATCACCGTGAGAAGTGTCACCATAGGCAATGTCACCATGGGCAATGTCACCATGGGAACTGCCATTTTGAGCACTGTCACCATGGGTACTACAACCATGAGTACTGTCACCATGAGTAATTTAACCATTGGCAGTATGACCATGTGCACTGTCACCATGGGCCCTATCACCATGACAACTCTCAGCGTGAGCACTGTCACTGTTGGAAATGGCATTGTGTGCAATTCCACCATGGGCAATGTCACCATGGACATTATCGCTGTGAGCACTGTCAATATGAGCACGTCAACATGAGCCTTGTCACCATGGGCAATGTCACTGTGAGAAGTGTCACTATAGGCAATGTCACCGTGGGCACTGTCACCATGGTCACTGCCACCACTGTCACTGTCATTTTGAGCACTGTCACCATGGGTACTGCAACCATGAGCGCTGTCACCATGAGCACTCTCACCATTGCAAGTATCACCATGTGCACTGTCACCATGGGCACTATCACAATGAGAACTGTCAGCATGGGCACTGTCACTCTTGGCAATGTCACCATGGGCACTATCACTTTGAGCACTGTCAACATGAGCACGTCACCATGGGCACTGTCAACATGGGTACTATCTCGAAGGTCAATGTCACCATGAGCATTGTCAGGAAGGGCAATTTCACCATGAACACTGTCACCAAAGGCACTATCACCATGAGCAATGTCACTGTGGGCCGTGTCACCAGGGGCACTATCACCATGGTTAATGTTATCATTGGCACTTTCCCCGTGAGCACTGTCACCCTGGGCACTGTCATCATAGGCACGGTCACCGTGAGCACTATCTCCATGAGCACAGCCACTGTGAACACCATCACCATAATCACTGGCCTCATGGGTACTGTCACCATGAGCACTGCCACAATGAGCACTGTCAGCCTGGGCACATCCCCCATGAGCACTGTCACTATGAGAACTGCTAGCATGGGTATTTTCACCATGTGTACTGTCACCCTGTGTATTGTCACCATTTGCACTGTCACCATGAGGACTATTACCGTGAGCGCTATCACCGTGAGAACTCTCACAATGGGCCATGTCACCATGACACCTTGCACAAAGGGGGCTGCCAACATGAGTGCTGGCACCATTGGCACTATCACTGTGAGCATTCTCACTGTGGTCAGTGTCACCATGGGCACTGTCACCATGAGCACTGTCACCATAGGCAATGTCACCATGGTCAGTGTCACCATGAGCACTGTCAACATGGGCACTCATACAGTGGGCACTGTCACTGTGAGCACTGTCACCTTGGGTACTGCCACCATGAGCGCTGTCACCATGAGCACTGTCACCATTGCGAGTATCACAATGTGCACTGTCACCATGGGCACTGGCACAATTTCGTGTGTCACCTTGAACAATGTCACCATGGGAAATGTCACCGTGAGATGTGTCACCATAGGCAATGTCACCATGGGCAATGTCACCATGGGAAATGCCATTTTGCACACTGTCACCATGGGTACTGCAACCATGAGTACTGTCACCATTGGCAGTATGACCATGTGCACTGTCACCATGGGCACTATCACCATGACAACTCTCAGCGTGAGCACTGTCACTGTGGGAACAGGCATTGTGTGCAATTCCACCATGGGCAATGTCACCATGGGCACTATCACTGTGAGCACTGTCAATATAAGCACGTCAACATGAGCCCTGTCACCATTGGCAATGTCACCGTGAGAAGTGTCACTATAGGCGATGTCACCGTGGGCACTGTCACCATGGTCACTGCCACCACTGTCACTGTCATTTTGAGCACTGTCACCATGGGTATTGCAACCATGAGCACTGTCACCATTGCGATTATCACCATGTGTACTGTCACCATGGGCACTATCACAATGAGAACTGTCAGCGTGGGCACTGTCACTGTTGGCAAGGGCACCGTGGGCACTTCCACCATGGGCAATGTCACCATGGGCACTATCACTGTGAGCACTGTCAACATGAGCACGTCACCATGGGCACTGTCAACATGGGTACTATCTCGAAGGGCAATGTCACCATGAGCATTGTCAGGAAGGGCAATTTCACCATGAACACTGTCACCAAAGGCACTATCACCATGAGCAATGTCACTGTGGGCCGTGTCACCAGGGGCACTATCACCATGGTTAATGTTATTATTGGCACTTTCCCCGTGAGCACTGTCACCCTGGGCACTGTCATCATGGGCACGGTCACCGTGAGCACTATCTCCATGAGCACAGCCACTGTGAACACCATCACCATAATCACTGGCCTCATCGGTACTGTCACCATGAGCACTGCCACAATGAGCACTGTCAGCATGGGCACTTCCCCCATGAGCACTGTCACTATGAGAAATGCTAGCATGGGTATTTTCACCATGAGTACTGTCACCCTCTGTATTGTCACCATTTGCACTGTCACCATCAGGACTATTACCGTGAGTGCTATCACCGTGAGATCTCTCACCATGGTCACTGTCACCATGGCACCTTGCACAATGCGTGCTGTCAACATGAGTGCTGTCACCATTGGCACTATCACCGTGAGCATTCTCACTGTGGTCAGAGTCAACATGGGCTCTGTCACCATGAGCACTGTCACCATAGGCAATGTCACCGTGGTCAGTGTCACCATGAGCAATGTCTCCATGGGCACTCCTACAGTGGGCACTGTCACTGTGCGAACTGTCACCATGGTTACTGCCACTATGAGCAGTGTCTCTGTGAGTACTGTCAGCATGGGTTTTTACCGTGAGCACTGTCACCATGAGCCCTGTCACCATTTTACAGTGCCACCATGTGCACTACCACCATGTGCACTCTCACCATGGGCACTATCACCGATAACACTGTCACCATAAGTACTGTCTGCATGGGCACTGTCACCAAGGGCACGGCCAACATGTGACCTGTAACCATTGTCAGTGTCACTGTGAGAAGTGTCACCATGGGAATTAACAACATAGGCACTCTCATCATGAGCACTGTCACCATGAGCACTGACATCACGAGCACTGTCACCCAGGGCAGTGCCACCGTGAGCACTGTCACCATAACTGTTGCTATGAGAATTGTAACCATGGGCAATTTCTCAATGAGTAATGTCACCATGTGTATTTTCACCTTGGGCACTCTCAAAGTAAACAGTATTACCATGAGCACTTTCACTGTGAACACTGTCACCATGGGCACTGGCACAATGTGGTGTGTCACCATGAGCCATGTCACCATGGGAAATGTCACCGTGAGAAGTGTCACCATAGGCAATGTCACCATGGGCAATGTCACCATGGGAACTGCCATTTTGAGCACTGTCACCATGGGTACTACAACCATGAGTACTGTCACCATGAGTAATTTAACCATTGGCAGTATGACCATGTGCACTGTCACCATGGGCCCTATCACCATGACAACTCTCAGCGTGAGCACTGTCACTGTTGGAAATGGCATTGTGTGCAATTCCACCATGGGCAATGTCACCATGGACATTATCGCTGTGAGCACTGTCAATATGAGCACGTCAACATGAGCCTTGTCACCATGGGCAATGTCACTGTGAGAAGTGTCACTATAGGCAATGTCACCGTGGGCACTGTCACCATGGTCACTGCCACCACTGTCACTGTCATTTTGAGCACTGTCACCATGGGTACTGCAACCATGAGCGCTGTCACCATGAGCACTGTCACCATTGCAAGTATCACCATGTGCACTGTCACCATGGGCACTATCACAATGAGAACTGTCAGCATGGGCACTGTCACTCTTGGCAATGTCACCATGGGCACTATCACTTTGAGCACTGTCAACATGAGCACGTCACCATGGGCACTGTCAACATGGGTACTATCTCGAAGGTCAATGTCACCATGAGCATTGTCAGGAAGGGCAATTTCACCATGAACACTGTCACCAAAGGCACTATCACCATGAGCAATGTCACTGTGGGCCGTGTCACCAGGGGCACTATCACCATGGTTAATGTTATCATTGGCACTTTCCCCGTGAGCACTGTCACCCTGGGCACTGTCATCATAGGCACGGTCACCGTGAGCACTATCTCCATGAGCACAGCCACTGTGAACACCATCACCATAATCACTGGCCTCATGGGTACTGTCACCATGAGCACTGCCACAATGAGCACTGTCAGCCTGGGCACATCCCCCATGAGCACTGTCACTATGAGAACTGCTAGCATGGGTATTTTCACCATGTGTACTGTCACCCTGTGTATTGTCACCATTTGCACTGTCACCATGAGGACTATTACCGTGAGCGCTATCACCGTGAGAACTCTCACAATGGGCCATGTCACCATGACACCTTGCACAAAGGGGGCTGCCAACATGAGTGCTGGCACCATTGGCACTATCACTGTGAGCATTCTCACTGTGGTCAGTGTCACCATGGGCACTGTCACCATGAGCACTGTCACCATAGGCAATGTCACCATGGTCAGTGTCACCATGAGCACTGTCAACATGGGCACTCATACAGTGGGCACTGTCACTGTGAGCACTGTCACCTTGGGTACTGCCACCATGAGCGCTGTCACCATGAGCACTGTCACCATTGCGAGTATCACAATGTGCACTGTCACCATGGGCACTGGCACAATTTCGTGTGTCACCTTGAACAATGTCACCATGGGAAATGTCACCGTGAGATGTGTCACCATAGGCAATGTCACCATGGGCAATGTCACCATGGGAAATGCCATTTTGCACACTGTCACCATGGGTACTGCAACCATGAGTACTGTCACCATTGGCAGTATGACCATGTGCACTGTCACCATGGGCACTATCACCATGACAACTCTCAGCGTGAGCACTGTCACTGTGGGAACAGGCATTGTGTGCAATTCCACCATGGGCAATGTCACCATGGGCACTATCACTGTGAGCACTGTCAATATAAGCACGTCAACATGAGCCCTGTCACCATTGGCAATGTCACCGTGAGAAGTGTCACTATAGGCGATGTCACCGTGGGCACTGTCACCATGGTCACTGCCACCACTGTCACTGTCATTTTGAGCACTGTCACCATGGGTATTGCAACCATGAGCACTGTCACCATTGCGATTATCACCATGTGTACTGTCACCATGGGCACTATCACAATGAGAACTGTCAGCGTGGGCACTGTCACTGTTGGCAAGGGCACCGTGGGCACTTCCACCATGGGCAATGTCACCATGGGCACTATCACTGTGAGCACTGTCAACATGAGCACGTCACCATGGGCACTGTCAACATGGGTACTATCTCGAAGGGCAATGTCACCATGAGCATTGTCAGGAAGGGCAATTTCACCATGAACACTGTCACCAAAGGCACTATCACCATGAGCAATGTCACTGTGGGCCGTGTCACCAGGGGCACTATCACCATGGTTAATGTTATTATTGGCACTTTCCCCGTGAGCACTGTCACCCTGGGCACTGTCATCATGGGCACGGTCACCGTGAGCACTATCTCCATGAGCACAGCCACTGTGAACACCATCACCATAATCACTGGCCTCATCGGTACTGTCACCATGAGCACTGCCACAATGAGCACTGTCAGCATGGGCACTTCCCCCATGAGCACTGTCACTATGAGAACTGCTAGCATGGGTATTTTCACCATGAGTACTGTCACCCTCTGTATTGTCACCATTTGCACTGTCACCATCAGGACTATTACCGTGAGTGCTATCACCGTGAGATCTCTCACCATGGTCACTGTCACCATGGCACCTTGCACAATGCGTGCTGTCAACATGAGTGCTGTCACCATTGGCACTATCACCGTGAGCATTCTCACTGTGGTCAGAGTCAACATGGGCTCTGTCACCATGAGCACTGTCACCATAGGCAATGTCACCGTGGTCAGTGTCACCATGAGCAATGTCTCCATGGGCACTCCTACAGTGGGCACTGTCACTGTGCGAACTGTCACCATGGTTACTGCCACTATGAGCAGTGTCTCTGTGAGTACTGTCAGCATGGGTTTTTACCGTGAGCACTGTCACCATGAGCCCTGTCACCATTTTACAGTGCCACCATGTGCACTACCACCATGTGCACTCTCACCATGGGCACTATCACCGATAACACTGTCACCATAAGTACTGTCTGCATGGGCACTGTCACCAAGGGCACGGCCAACATGTGACCTGTAACCATTGTCAGTGTCACTGTGAGAAGTGTCACCATGGGAATTAACAACATAGGCACTCTCATCATGAGCACTGTCACCATGAGCACTGACATCACGAGCACTGTCACCCAGGGCAGTGCCACCGTGAGCACTGTCACCATAACTGTTGCTATGAGAATTGTAACCATGGGCAATTTCTCAATGAGTAATGTCACCATGTGTATTTTCACCTTGGGCACTCTCAAAGTAAACAGTATTACCATGAGCACTTTCACTGTGAACACTGTCACCATGGGCACTGGCACAATGTGGTGTGTCACCATGAGCCATGTCACCATGGGAAATGTCACCGTGAGAAGTGTCACCATAGGCAATGTCACCATGGGCAATGTCACCATGGGAACTGCCATTTTGAGCACTGTCACCATGGGTACTACAACCATGAGTACTGTCACCATGAGTAATTTAACCATTGGCAGTATGACCATGTGCACTGTCACCATGGGCACTATCACCATGACAACTCTCAGCGTGAGCACTGTCACTGTTGGAAATGGCATTGTGTGCAATTCCACCATGGGCAATGTCACCATGGACATTATCGCTGTGAGCACTGTCAATATGAGCACGTCAACATGAGCCCTGTCACCATGGGCAATGTCACTGTGAGAAGTGTCACTATAGGCAATGTCACCGTGGGCACTGTCACCATGGTCACTGCCACCACTGTCACTGTCATTTTGAGCACTGTCACCATGGGTACTGCAACCATGAGCGCTGTCACCATGAGCACTGTCACCATTGCAAGTATCACCATGTGCACTGTCACCATGGGCACTATCACAATGAGAACTGTCAGCATGGGCACTGTCACTCTTGGCAATGTCACCATGGGCACTATCACTGTGAGCACTGTCAACATGAGCACGTCACCATGGGCACTGTCAACATGGGTACTATCTCGAAGGTCAATGTCACCATGAGCATTGTCAGGAAGGGCAATTTCACCATGAACACTGTCACCAAAGGCACTATCACCATGAGCAATGTCACTGTGGGCCGTGTCACCAGGGGCACTATCACCATGGTTAATGTTATCATTGGCACTTTCCCCGTGAGCACTGTCACCCTGGGCACTGTCATCATAGGCACGGTCACCGTGAGCACTATCTCCATGAGCACAGCCACTGTGAACACCATCACCATAATCACTGGCCTCATCGGTACTGTCACCATGAGCACTGCCACAATGAGCACTGTCAGCATGGGCACTTCCCCCATGAGCACTGTCACTATGAGAACTGCTAGCATGGGTATTTTCACCATGAGTACTGTCACCCTCTGTATTGTCACCATTTGCACTGTCACCATCAGGACTATTACCGTGAGTGCTATCACCGTGAGATCTCTCACCATGGTCACTGTCACCATGGCACCTTGCACAATGCGTGCTGTCAACATGATTGCTGTCACCATTGGCACTATCACCGTGAGCATTCTCACTGTGGTCAGAGTCAACATGGGCTCTGTCACCATGAGCACTGTCACCATAGGCAATGTCACCGTGGTCAGTGTCACCATGAGCAATGTCTCCATGGGCACTCCTACAGTGGGCACTGTCACTGTGCGAACTGTCACCATGGTTACTGCCACTATGAGCAGTGTCTCTGTGAGTACTGTCAGCATGGGTTTTTACCGTGAGCACTGTCACCATGAGCCCTGTCACCATTTTTCAGTGCCACCATGTGCACTACCACCATGTGCACTCTCACCATGGGCACTATCACCGATAACACTGTCACCATAAGTACTGTCTGCATGGGCACTGTCACCAAGGGCACAGCCAACATGTGACCCGTAACCATTGTCAGTGTCACTGTGAGAAGTGTCACCATGGGAATTAACAACATAGGCACTCTCATCATGAGCACTGTCACCATGAGCACTGACATCACGAGCACTGTCACCCAGGGCAGTGCCACCGTGAGCACTGTCACCATAACTGTTGCTATGAGAATTGTAACCATGGGCAATTTCTCAATGAGTAATGTCACCATGTGTATTTTCACCTTGGGCACTCTCAAAGTAAACAGTATTACCATGAGCACTTTCACTGTGAACACTGTCACCATGGGCACTGGCACAATGTGGTGTGTCACCATGAGCCATGTCACCATGGGAAATGTCACCGTGAGAAGTGTCACCATAGGCAATGTCACCATGGGCAATGTCACCATGGGAACTGCCATTTTGAGCACTGTCACCATGGGTACTACAACCATGAGTACTGTCACCATGAGTAATTTAACCATTGGCAGTATGACCATGTGCACTGTCACCATGGGCCCTATCACCATGACAACTCTCAGCGTGAGCACTGTCACTGTTGGAAATGGCATTGTGTGCAATTCCACCATGGGCAATGTCACCATGGACATTATCGCTGTGAGCACTGTCAATATGAGCACGTCAACATGAGCCTTGTCACCATGGGCAATGTCACTGTGAGAAGTGTCACTATAGGCAATGTCACCGTGGGCACTGTCACCATGGTCACTGCCACCACTGTCACTGTCATTTTGAGCACTGTCACCATGGGTACTGCAACCATGAGCGCTGTCACCATGAGCACTGTCACCATTGCAAGTATCACCATGTGCACTGTCACCATGGGCACTATCACAATGAGAACTGTCAGCATGGGCACTGTCACTCTTGGCAATGTCACCATGGGCACTATCATTTTGAGCACTGTCAACATGAGCACGTCACCATGGGCACTGTCAACATGGGTACTATCTCGAAGGTCAATGTCACCATGAGCGTTGTCAGGATGGGCAACTTCAACGTGAGCACTGTCACCAATGGCACTATCACCATGAGCAATGTCACTGTGGGCCGTGTCACCAGGGGCACTATCACCATGGTTAATGTTATCATTGGCAATTTCCCCGTGAGCACTGTCACCCTGGGCACTGTTATCATGGGCACGGTCACCGTGAGCACTATCTCCATGAGCACAGCCACTGTGAACACCATCACCATAATCACTGGCCTCATCGGTACTGTCACCATGAGCACTGCCACAATGAGCACTGTCAGCATGGGCACTTCCCCCATGAGCACTGTCACTATGAGAACTGCTAGCATGGGTATTTTCACCATGAGTACTGTCACCCTCTGTATTGTCACCATTTGCACTGTCACCATCAGGACTATTACCGTGAGTGCTATCACCGTGAGATCTCTCACCATGGTCACTGTCACCATGGCACCTTGCACAATGCGTGCTGTCAACATGAGTGCTGTCATCATTGGCACTATCACCGTGAGCATTCTCACTGTGGTCAGAGTCAACATGGGCTCTGTCACCATGATCACTGTCACCATAGGCAATGTCACCGTGGTCAGTGTCACCATGAGCAATGTCTCCATGGGCACTCCTACAGTGGGCACTGTCACTGTGCGAACTGTCACCATGGTTACTGCCACTATGAGCAGTGTCTCTGTGAGTACTGTCAGCATGGGTTTTTACCGTGAGCACTGTCACCATGAGCCCTGTCACCATTTTGCAGTGCCACCATGTGCACTACCACCATGTGCACTCTCACCATGGGCACTATCACCGATAACACTGTCACCATAAGTACTGTCTGCATGGGCACTGTCACCAAGGGCACAGCCAACATGTGACCCGTAACCATTGTCAGTGTCACTGTGAGAAGTGTCACCATGGGAATTAACAACATAGGCACTCTCATCATGAGCACTATCACCATGAGCACTGACATCACGAGCACTGTCACCCAGGGCAGTGCCACCGTGAGCACTGTCACCATAACTGTTGCTATGAGAATTGTAACCATGGGCAATTTCTCAATGAGTAATGTCACCATGTGTATTTTCACCTTGGGCACTCTCAAAGTAAACAGTATTACCATGAGCACTTTCACTGTGAACACTGTCACCATGGGCACTGGCACAATGTGGTGTGTCACCATGAGCCATGTCACCATGGGAAATGTCACCGTGAGAAGTGTCACCATAGGCAATGTCACCATGGGCAATGTCACCATGGGAACTGCCATTTTGAGCACTGTCACCATGGGTACTACAACCATGAGTACTGTCACCATGAGTAATTTAACCATTGGCAGTATGACCATGTGCACTGTCACCATGGGCCCTATCACCATGACAACTCTCAGCGTGAGCACTGTCACTGTTGGAAATGGCATTGTGTGCAATTCCACCATGGGCAATGTCACCATGGACATTATCGCTGTGAGCACTGTCAATATGAGCACGTCAACATGAGCCTTGTCACCATGGGCAATGTCACTGTGAGAAGTGTCACTATAGGCAATGTCACCGTGGGCACTGTCACCATGGTCACTGCCACCACTGTCACTGTCATTTTGAGCACTGTCACCATGGGTACTGCAACCATGAGCGCTGTCACCATGAGCACTGTCACCATTGCAAGTATCACCATGTGCACTGTCACCATGGGCACTATCACAATGAGAACTGTCAGCATGGGCACTGTCACTCTTGGCAATGTCACCATGGGCACTATCATTTTGAGCACTGTCAACATGAGCACGTCACCATGGGCACTGTCAACATGGGTACTATCTCGAAGGTCAATGTCACCATGAGCGTTGTCAGGATGGGCAACTTCAACGTGAGCACTGTCACCAATGGCACTATCACCATGAGCAATGTCACTGTGGGCCGTGTCACCAGGGGCACTATCACCATGGTTAATGTTATCATTGGCAATTTCCCCGTGAGCACTGTCACCCTGGGCACTGTCATCATGGGCACGGTCACCGTGAGCACTATCTCCATGAGCACAGCCACTGTGAACACCATCACCATAATCACTGGCCTCATCGGTACTGTCACCATGAGCACTGCCACAATGAGCACTGTCAGCATGGGCACTTCCCCCATGAGCACTGTCACTATGAGAACTGCTAGCATGGGTATTTTCACCATGAGTACTGTCACCCTCTGTATTGTCACCATTTGCACTGTCACCATCAGGACTATTACCGTGAGTGCTATCACCGTGAGATCTCTCACCATGATCACTGTCACCATGGCACCTTGCACAATGAGTGCTGTCAACATGAGTGCTGTCATCATTGGCACTGTCACCGTGAGCATTCTCACTGTGGTCAGAGTCAACATGGGCTCTGTCACCATGAGCACTGTCACCATAGGCAATGTCACCGTGGTCAGTGTCACCATGAGCAATGTCTCCATGGGCACTCCTACAGTGGGCACTGTCACTGTGCGAACTGTCACCATGGTTACTGCCACTATGAGCAGTGTCTCTGTGAGTACTGTCAGCATGGGTTTTTACCGTGAGCACTGTCACCATGAGCCCTGTCACCATTTTGCAGTGCCACCATGTGCACTACCACCATGTGCACTCTCACCATGGGCACTATCACCGATAACACTGTCACCATATGTACTGTCTGCATGGGCACTGTCACCAAGGGCACGGCCAACATGTGACCTGTAACCATTGTCAGTGTCACTGTGAGAAGTGTCACCATGGGAATTAACAACATAGGCACTCTCATCATGAGCACTGTCACCATGAGCACTGACACCACGAGCACTGTCACCCAGGGCAGTGCCACCGTGAGCACTGTCACCATAACTGTTGCTATGAGAAATGTAACCATGGGCAATTTCTCAATGAGTAATGTCACCATGTGTATTTTCACCTTGGGCACTCTCAAAGTAAACAGTATTACCATGAGCACTTTCACTGTGAACACTGTCACCATGGGCACTGGCACAATGTGGTGTGTCACCATGAGCCATGTCACCATGGGAAATGTCATCGTGAGAAGTGTCACCATAGGCAATGTCACCATGGGCAATGTCACCATGGGAACTGCCATTTTGAGCACTGTCACCATGGGTACTGCAACCATGAGTACTGTCACCATGAGTAATTTAACCATTGGCAGTATGACCATGTGCACTGTCACCATGGGCACTATCACCATGACAACTCTCAGCGTGAGCACTGTCACTGTTGGAAATGGCATTGTGTGCAATTCCACCATGGGCAATGTCACCATGGACATTATTGCTGTGAGCACTGTCAATATGAGCACGTCAACATGAGCCCTGTCACCATGGGCAATGTCACTGTGAGAAGTGTCACTATAGGCAATGTCACCGTGGGCACTGTCACCATGGTCACTGCCACCACTGTCACTGTCATTTTGAGCACTGTCACCATGGGTACTGCAACCATGAGCGCTGTCACCATGAGCACTGTCACCATTGCAAGTATCACCATGTGCACTGTCACCATGGGCACTATCACAATGAGAACTGTCAGCATGGGCACTGTCACTCTTGGCAATGTCACCATGGGCACTATCACTTTGAGCACTGTCAGCATGAGCACGTCACCATGGGCACTGTCAACATGGGTACTATCTCGAAGGGCAATGTCACCATGAGCATTGTCAGGATGAGCAACCTCACCGTGAGCAATGTCACCAATGGCACTATCACCATGAGCAATGTCACTGTGGGCCGTGTCACCAGGGGCACTATCACCATGGTTAATGTTATCATTGGCAATTTCCCCGTGAGCACTGTCACCCTGGGCACTGTCATCATGGGCACGGTCACCGTGAGCACTATCTCTATGAGCACAGCCACTGTGAACACCATCACCATAATCACTGGCCTCATCGGTACTGTCACCATGAGCACTGCCACAATGAGCACTGTCAGCATGGGCACATCCCCCATGAGCACTGTCACTATGAGAACTGCTACCATGGGTATTTTCACCATGTGTACTGTCACCCTGTGTATTGTCACCATTTGCACTGTCACCATGAGGACTATTACCGTGAGCACTATCACTGTGAGATCTCTCACCATGGTCACTGTCACCATGGCACCTTGCACAATGCGTGCTGTCAACATGAGTGCTGTCATCATTGGCACTATCACCGTGAGCATTCTCACTGTGGTCAGAGTCAACATGGGCTCTGTCACCATGAGCACTGTCACCATAGGCAATGTCACCGTGGTCAGTGTCACCATGAGCAATGTCTCCATGGGCACTCCTACAGTGGGCACTGTCACTGTGCGAACTGTCACCATGGTTACTGCCACTATGAGCAGTGTCTCTGTGAGTACTGTCAGCATGGGTTTTTACCGTGAGCACTGTCACCATGAGCCCTGTCACCATTTTGCAGTGCCACCATGTGCACTACCACCATGTGCACTCTCACCATGGGCACTATCACCGATAACACTGTCACCATAAGTACTGTCTGCATGGGCAGTGTCACCAAGGGCACAGCCAACATGTGACCCGTAACCATTGTCAGTGTCACTGTGAGAAGTGTCACCATGGGAATTAACAACATAGGCACTCTCATCATGAGCACTATCACCATGAGCACTGACATCACGAGCACTGTCACCCAGGGCAGTGCCACCGTGAGCACTGTCACCATAACTGTTGCTATGAGAATTGTAACCATGGGCAATTTCTCAATGAGTAATGTCACCATGTGTATTTTCACCTTGGGCACTCTCAAAGTAAACAGTATTACCATGAGCACTTTCACTGTGAACACTGTCACCATGGGCACTGGCACAATGTGGTGTGTCACCATGAGCCATGTCACCATGGGAAATGTCACCGTGAGAAGTGTCACCATAGGCAATGTCACCATGGGCAATGTCACCATGGGAACTGCCATTTTGAGCACTGTCACCATGGGTACTACAACCATGAGTACTGTCACCATGAGTAATTTAACCATTGGCAGTATGACCATGTGCACTGTCACCATGGGCCCTATCACCATGACAACTCTCAGCGTGAGCACTGTCACTGTTGGAAATGGCATTGTGTGCAATTCCACCATGGGCAATGTCACCATGGACATTATCGCTGTGAGCACTGTCAATATGAGCACGTCAACATGAGCCTTGTCACCATGGGCAATGTCACTGTGAGAAGTGTCACTATAGGCAATGTCACCGTGGGCACTGTCACCATGGTCACTGCCACCACTGTCACTGTCATTTTGAGCACTGTCACCATGGGTACTGCAACCATGAGCGCTGTCACCATGAGCACTGTCACCATTGCAAGTATCACCATGTGCACTGTCACCATGGGCACTATCACAATGAGAACTGTCAGCATGGGCACTGTCACTCTTGGCAATGTCACCATGGGCACTATCACTTTGAGCACTGTCAACATGAGCACGTCACCATGGGCACTGTCAACATGGGTACTATCTCGAAGGTCAATGTCACCATGAGCGTTGTCAGGATGGGCAACTTCAACGTGAGCACTGTCACCAATGGCACTATCACCATGAGCAATGTCACTGTGGGCCGTGTCACCAGGGGCACTATCACCATGGTTAATGTTATCATTGGCAATTTCCCCGTGAGCACTGTCACCCTGGGCACTGTCATCATGGGCACGGTCACCGTGAGCACTATCTCCATGAGCACAGCCACTGTGAACACCATCACCATAATCACTGGCCTCATCGGTACTGTCACCATGAGCACTGCCACAATGAGCACTGTCAGCATGGGCACTTCCCCCATGAGCACTGTCACTATGAGAACTGCTAGCATGGGTATTTTCACCATGAGTACTGTCACCCTCTGTATTGTCACCATTTGCACTGTCACCATCAGGACTATTACCGTGAGTGCTATCACCGTGAGATCTCTCACCATGGTCACTGTCACCATGGCACCTTGCACAATGCGTGCTGTCAACATGAGTGCTGTCATCATTGGCACTGTCACCGTGAGCATTCTCACTGTGGTCAGAGTCAACATGGGCTCTGTCACCATGAGCACTGTCACCATAGGCAATGTCACCGTGGTCAGTGTCACCATGAGCAATGTCTCCATGGGCACTCCTACAGTGGGCACTGTCACTGTGCGAACTGTCACCATGGTTACTGCCACTATGAGCAGTGTCTCTGTGAGTACTGTCAGCATGGGTTTTTACCGTGAGCACTGTCACCATGAGCCCTGTCACCATTTTGCAGTGCCACCATGTGCACTACCACCATGTGCACTCTCACCATGGGCACTATCACCGATAACACTGTCACCATATGTACTGTCTGCATGGGCACTGTCACCAAGGGCACGGCCAACATGTGATCTGTAACCATTGTCAGTGTCACTGTGAGAAGTGTCACCATGGGAATTAACAACATAGGCACTCTCATCATGAGCACTGTCACCATGAGCACTGACACCACGAGCACTGTCACCCAGGGCAGTGCCACCGTGAGCACTGTCACCATAACTGTTGCTATGAGAATTGTAACCATGGGCAATTTCTCAATGAGTAATGTCACCATGTGTATTTTCACCTTGGGCACTCTCAAAGTAAACAGTATTACCATGAGCACTTTCACTGTGAACACTGTCACCATGGGCACTGGCACAATGTGGTGTGTCACCATGAGCCATGTCACCATGGGAAATGTCATCGTGAGAAGTGTCACCATAGGCAATGTCACCATGGGCAATGTCACCATGGGAACTGCCATTTTGAGCACTGTCACCATGGGTACTGCAACCATGAGTACTGTCACCATGAGTAATTTAACCATTGGCAGTATGACCATGTGCACTGTCACCATGGGCACTATCACCATGACAACTCTCAGCGTGAGCACTGTCACTGTTGGAAATGGCATTGTGTGCAATTCCACCATGGGCAATGTCACCATGGACATTATCGCTGTGAGCACTGTCAATATGAGCACGTCAACATGAGCCCTGTCACCATGGGCAATGTCACTGTGAGAAGTGTCACTATAGGCAATGTCACCGTGGGCACTGTCACCATGGTCACTGCCACCACTGTCACTGTCATTTTGAGCACTGTCACCATGGGTACTGCAACCATGAGCGCTGTCACCATGAGCACTGTCACCATTGCAAGTATCACCATGTGCACTGTCACCATGGGCACTATCACAATGAGAACTGTCAGCATGGGCACTGTCACTCTTGGCAATGTCACCATGGGCACTATCACTTTGAGCACTGTCAACATGAGCACGTCACCATGGGCACTGTCAACATGGGTACTATCTCGAAGGTCAATGTCACCATGAGCATTGTCAGGAAGGGCAATTTCACCATGAACACTGTCACCAAAGGCACTATCACCATGAGCAATGTCACTGTGGGCCGTGTCACCAGGGGCACTATCACCATGGTTAATGTTATCATTGGCACTTTCCCCGTGAGCACTGTCACCCTGGGCACTGTCATCATAGGCACGGTCACCGTGAGCACTATCTCCATGAGCACAGCCACTGTGAACACCATCACCATAATCACTGGCCTCATGGGTACTGTCACCATGAGCACTGCCACAATGAGCACTGTCAGCCTGGGCACATCCCCCATGAGCACTGTCACTATGAGAACTGCTAGCATGGGTATTTTCACCATGTGTACTGTCACCCTGTGTATTGTCACCATTTGCACTGTCACCATGAGGACTATTACCGTGAGCGCTATCACCGTGAGAACTCTCACAATGGGCCATGTCACCATGACACCTTGCACAAAGGGGGCTGCCAACATGAGTGCTGGCACCATTGGCACTATCACTGTGAGCATTCTCACTGTGGTCAGTGTCACCATGGGCACTGTCACCATGAGCACTGTCACCATAGGCAATGTCACCATGGTCAGTGTCACCATGAGCACTGTCAACATGGGCACTCATACAGTGGGCACTGTCACTGTGAGCACTGTCACCTTGGGTACTGCCACCATGAGCGCTGTCACCATGAGCACTGTCACCATTGCGAGTATCACAATGTGCACTGTCACCATGGGCACTGGCACAATTTCGTGTGTCACCTTGAACAATGTCACCATGGGAAATGTCACCGTGAGATGTGTCACCATAGGCAATGTCACCATGGGCAATGTCACCATGGGAAATGCCATTTTGCACACTGTCACCATGGGTACTGCAACCATGAGTACTGTCACCATTGGCAGTATGACCATGTGCACTGTCACCATGGGCACTATCACCATGACAACTCTCAGCGTGAGCACTGTCACTGTGGGAACAGGCATTGTGTGCAATTCCACCATGGGCAATGTCACCATGGGCACTATCACTGTGAGCACTGTCAATATAAGCACGTCAACATGAGCCCTGTCACCATTGGCAATGTCACCGTGAGAAGTGTCACTATAGGCGATGTCACCGTGGGCACTGTCACCATGGTCACTGCCACCACTGTCACTGTCATTTTGAGCACTGTCACCATGGGTATTGCAACCATGAGCACTGTCACCATTGCGATTATCACCATGTGTACTGTCACCATGGGCACTATCACAATGAGAACTGTCAGCGTGGGCACTGTCACTGTTGGCAAGGGCACCGTGGGCACTTCCACCATGGGCAATGTCACCATGGGCACTATCACTGTGAGCACTGTCAACATGAGCACGTCACCATGGGCACTGTCAACATGGGTACTATCTCGAAGGGCAATGTCACCATGAGCATTGTCAGGAAGGGCAATTTCACCATGAACACTGTCACCAAAGGCACTATCACCATGAGCAATGTCACTGTGGGCCGTGTCACCAGGGGCACTATCACCATGGTTAATGTTATTATTGGCACTTTCCCCGTGAGCACTGTCACCCTGGGCACTGTCATCATGGGCACGGTCACCGTGAGCACTATCTCCATGAGCACAGCCACTGTGAACACCATCACCATAATCACTGGCCTCATCGGTACTGTCACCATGAGCACTGCCACAATGAGCACTGTCAGCATGGGCACTTCCCCCATGAGCACTGTCACTATGAGAACTGCTAGCATGGGTATTTTCACCATGAGTACTGTCACCCTCTGTATTGTCACCATTTGCACTGTCACCATCAGGACTATTACCGTGAGTGCTATCACCGTGAGATCTCTCACCATGGTCACTGTCACCATGGCACCTTGCACAATGCGTGCTGTCAACATGAGTGCTGTCACCATTGGCACTATCACCGTGAGCATTCTCACTGTGGTCAGAGTCAACATGGGCTCTGTCACCATGAGCACTGTCACCATAGGCAATGTCACCGTGGTCAGTGTCACCATGAGCAATGTCTCCATGGGCACTCCTACAGTGGGCACTGTCACTGTGCGAACTGTCACCATGGTTACTGCCACTATGAGCAGTGTCTCTGTGAGTACTGTCAGCATGGGTTTTTACCGTGAGCACTGTCACCATGAGCCCTGTCACCATTTTACAGTGCCACCATGTGCACTACCACCATGTGCACTCTCACCATGGGCACTATCACCGATAACACTGTCACCATAAGTACTGTCTGCATGGGCACTGTCACCAAGGGCACGGCCAACATGTGACCTGTAACCATTGTCAGTGTCACTGTGAGAAGTGTCACCATGGGAATTAACAACATAGGCACTCTCATCATGAGCACTGTCACCATGAGCACTGACATCACGAGCACTGTCACCCAGGGCAGTGCCACCGTGAGCACTGTCACCATAACTGTTGCTATGAGAATTGTAACCATGGGCAATTTCTCAATGAGTAATGTCACCATGTGTATTTTCACCTTGGGCACTCTCAAAGTAAACAGTATTACCATGAGCACTTTCACTGTGAACACTGTCACCATGGGCACTGGCACAATGTGGTGTGTCACCATGAGCCATGTCACCATGGGAAATGTCACCGTGAGAAGTGTCACCATAGGCAATGTCACCATGGGCAATGTCACCATGGGAACTGCCATTTTGAGCACTGTCACCATGGGTACTACAACCATGAGTACTGTCACCATGAGTAATTTAACCATTGGCAGTATGACCATGTGCACTGTCACCATGGGCCCTATCACCATGACAACTCTCAGCGTGAGCACTGTCACTGTTGGAAATGGCATTGTGTGCAATTCCACCATGGGCAATGTCACCATGGACATTATCGCTGTGAGCACTGTCAATATGAGCACGTCAACATGAGCCTTGTCACCATGGGCAATGTCACTGTGAGAAGTGTCACTATAGGCAATGTCACCGTGGGCACTGTCACCATGGTCACTGCCACCACTGTCACTGTCATTTTGAGCACTGTCACCATGGGTACTGCAACCATGAGCGCTGTCACCATGAGCACTGTCACCATTGCAAGTATCACCATGTGCACTGTCACCATGGGCACTATCACAATGAGAACTGTCAGCATGGGCACTGTCACTCTTGGCAATGTCACCATGGGCACTATCACTTTGAGCACTGTCAACATGAGCACGTCACCATGGGCACTGTCAACATGGGTACTATCTCGAAGGTCAATGTCACCATGAGCATTGTCAGGAAGGGCAATTTCACCATGAACACTGTCACCAAAGGCACTATCACCATGAGCAATGTCACTGTGGGCCGTGTCACCAGGGGCACTATCACCATGGTTAATGTTATCATTGGCACTTTCCCCGTGAGCACTGTCACCCTGGGCACTGTCATCATAGGCACGGTCACCGTGAGCACTATCTCCATGAGCACAGCCACTGTGAACACCATCACCATAATCACTGGCCTCATGGGTACTGTCACCATGAGCACTGCCACAATGAGCACTGTCAGCCTGGGCACATCCCCCATGAGCACTGTCACTATGAGAACTGCTAGCATGGGTATTTTCACCATGTGTACTGTCACCCTGTGTATTGTCACCATTTGCACTGTCACCATGAGGACTATTACCGTGAGCGCTATCACCGTGAGAACTCTCACAATGGGCCATGTCACCATGACACCTTGCACAAAGGGGGCTGCCAACATGAGTGCTGGCACCATTGGCACTATCACTGTGAGCATTCTCACTGTGGTCAGTGTCACCATGGGCACTGTCACCATGAGCACTGTCACCATAGGCAATGTCACCATGGTCAGTGTCACCATGAGCACTGTCAACATGGGCACTCATACAGTGGGCACTGTCACTGTGAGCACTGTCACCTTGGGTACTGCCACCATGAGCGCTGTCACCATGAGCACTGTCACCATTGCGAGTATCACAATGTGCACTGTCACCATGGGCACTGGCACAATTTCGTGTGTCACCTTGAACAATGTCACCATGGGAAATGTCACCGTGAGATGTGTCACCATAGGCAATGTCACCATGGGCAATGTCACCATGGGAAATGCCATTTTGCACACTGTCACCATGGGTACTGCAACCATGAGTACTGTCACCATTGGCAGTATGACCATGTGCACTGTCACCATGGGCACTATCACCATGACAACTCTCAGCGTGAGCACTGTCACTGTTGGAAATGGCATTGTGTGCAATTCCACCATGGGCAATGTCACCATGGACATTATCACTGTGAGCACTGTCAATATGAGCACGTCAGCATGAGCCCTGTCTCCATGGGCAATGTCACTGTGAGAAGTGTCACTATAGGCAATGTCACCGTGGGCACTGTCACCATGGTCACTGCCACCACTGTCACTGTCATTTTGAGCACTGTCACCATGGGTACTGCAACCATGAGCGCTGTCACCATGAGCACTGTCACCATTGCAAGTATCACCATGTGCACTGTCACCATGGGCACTATCACAATGAGAACTGTCAGCATGGGCACTGTCACTCTTGGCAATGTCACCATGGGCACTATCACTGTGAGCACTGTCAACATGAGCACGTCACCATGGGCACTGTCAACATGGGTACTATCTCGAAGGTCAATGTCACCATGAGCATTGTCAGGAAGGGCAATTTCACCATGAACACTGTCACCAAAGGCACTATCACCATGAGCAATGTCACTGTGGGCCGTGTCACCAGGGGCACTATCACCATGGTTAATGTTATCATTGGCACTTTCCCCGTGAGCACTGTCACCCTGGGCACTGTCATCATAGGCACGGTCACCGTGAGCACTATCTCCATGAGCACAGCCACTGTGAACACCATCACCATAATCACTGGCCTCATCGGTACTGTCACCATGAGCACTGCCACAATGAGCACTGTCAGCATGGGCACTTCCCCCATGAGCACTGTCACTATGAGAACTGCTAGCATGGGTATTTTCACCATGAGTACTGTCACCCTCTGTATTGTCACCATTTGCACTGTCACCATCAGGACTATTACCGTGAGTGCTATCACCGTGAGATCTCTCACCATGGTCACTGTCACCATGGCACCTTGCACAATGCGTGCTGTCAACATGATTGCTGTCACCATTGGCACTATCACCGTGAGCATTCTCACTGTGGTCAGAGTCAACATGGGCTCTGTCACCATGAGCACTGTCACCATAGGCAATGTCACCGTGGTCAGTGTCACCATGAGCAATGTCTCCATGGGCACTCCTACAGTGGGCACTGTCACTGTGCGAACTGTCACCATGGTTACTGCCACTATGAGCAGTGTCTCTGTGAGTACTGTCAGCATGGGTTTTTACCGTGAGCACTGTCACCATGAGCCCTGTCACCATTTTTCAGTGCCACCATGTGCACTACCACCATGTGCACTCTCACCATGGGCACTATCACCGATAACACTGTCACCATAAGTACTGTCTGCATGGGCACTGTCACCAAGGGCACAGCCAACATGTGACCCGTAACCATTGTCAGTGTCACTGTGAGAAGTGTCACCATGGGAATTAACAACATAGGCACTCTCATCATGAGCACTGTCACCATGAGCACTGACATCACGAGCACTGTCACCCAGGGCAGTGCCACCGTGAGCACTGTCACCATAACTGTTGCTATGAGAATTGTAACCATGGGCAATTTCTCAATGAGTAATGTCACCATGTGTATTTTCACCTTGGGCACTCTCAAAGTAAACAGTATTACCATGAGCACTTTCACTGTGAACACTGTCACCATGGGCACTGGCACAATGTGGTGTGTCACCATGAGCCATGTCACCATGGGAAATGTCACCGTGAGAAGTGTCACCATAGGCAATGTCACCATGGGCAATGTCACCATGGGAACTGCCATTTTGAGCACTGTCACCATGGGTACTACAACCATGAGTACTGTCACCATGAGTAATTTAACCATTGGCAGTATGACCATGTGCACTGTCACCATGGGCCCTATCACCATGACAACTCTCAGCGTGAGCACTGTCACTGTTGGAAATGGCATTGTGTGCAATTCCACCATGGGCAATGTCACCATGGACATTATCGCTGTGAGCACTGTCAATATGAGCACGTCAACATGAGCCTTGTCACCATGGGCAATGTCACTGTGAGAAGTGTCACTATAGGCAATGTCACCGTGGGCACTGTCACCATGGTCACTGCCACCACTGTCACTGTCATTTTGAGCACTGTCACCATGGGTACTGCAACCATGAGCGCTGTCACCATGAGCACTGTCACCATTGCAAGTATCACCATGTGCACTGTCACCATGGGCACTATCACAATGAGAACTGTCAGCATGGGCACTGTCACTCTTGGCAATGTCACCATGGGCACTATCATTTTGAGCACTGTCAACATGAGCACGTCACCATGGGCACTGTCAACATGGGTACTATCTCGAAGGTCAATGTCACCATGAGCGTTGTCAGGATGGGCAACTTCAACGTGAGCACTGTCACCAATGGCACTATCACCATGAGCAATGTCACTGTGGGCCGTGTCACCAGGGGCACTATCACCATGGTTAATGTTATCATTGGCAATTTCCCCGTGAGCACTGTCACCCTGGGCACTGTTATCATGGGCACGGTCACCGTGAGCACTATCTCCATGAGCACAGCCACTGTGAACACCATCACCATAATCACTGGCCTCATCGGTACTGTCACCATGAGCACTGCCACAATGAGCACTGTCAGCATGGGCACTTCCCCCATGAGCACTGTCACTATGAGAACTGCTAGCATGGGTATTTTCACCATGAGTACTGTCACCCTCTGTATTGTCACCATTTGCACTGTCACCATCAGGACTATTACCGTGAGTGCTATCACCGTGAGATCTCTCACCATGGTCACTGTCACCATGGCACCTTGCACAATGCGTGCTGTCAACATGAGTGCTGTCATCATTGGCACTATCACCGTGAGCATTCTCACTGTGGTCAGAGTCAACATGGGCTCTGTCACCATGATCACTGTCACCATAGGCAATGTCACCGTGGTCAGTGTCACCATGAGCAATGTCTCCATGGGCACTCCTACAGTGGGCACTGTCACTGTGCGAACTGTCACCATGGTTACTGCCACTATGAGCAGTGTCTCTGTGAGTACTGTCAGCATGGGTTTTTACCGTGAGCACTGTCACCATGAGCCCTGTCACCATTTTGCAGTGCCACCATGTGCACTACCACCATGTGCACTCTCACCATGGGCACTATCACCGATAACACTGTCACCATAAGTACTGTCTGCATGGGCAGTGTCACCAAGGGCACAGCCAACATGTGACCCGTAACCATTGTCAGTGTCACTGTGAGAAGTGTCACCATGGGAATTAACAACATAGGCACTCTCATCATGAGCACTATCACCATGAGCACTGACATCACGAGCACTGTCACCCAGGGCAGTGCCACCGTGAGCACTGTCACCATAACTGTTGCTATGAGAATTGTAACCATGGGCAATTTCTCAATGAGTAATGTCACCATGTGTATTTTCACCTTGGGCACTCTCAAAGTAAACAGTATTACCATGAGCACTTTCACTGTGAACACTGTCACCATGGGCACTGGCACAATGTGGTGTGTCACCATGAGCCATGTCACCATGGGAAATGTCACCGTGAGAAGTGTCACCATAGGCAATGTCACCATGGGCAATGTCACCATGGGAACTGCCATTTTGAGCACTGTCACCATGGGTACTACAACCATGAGTACTGTCACCATGAGTAATTTAACCATTGGCAGTATGACCATGTGCACTGTCACCATGGGCCCTATCACCATGACAACTCTCAGCGTGAGCACTGTCACTGTTGGAAATGGCATTGTGTGCAATTCCACCATGGGCAATGTCACCATGGACATTATCGCTGTGAGCACTGTCAATATGAGCACGTCAACATGAGCCTTGTCACCATGGGCAATGTCACTGTGAGAAGTGTCACTATAGGCAATGTCACCGTGGGCACTGTCACCATGGTCACTGCCACCACTGTCACTGTCATTTTGAGCACTGTCACCATGGGTACTGCAACCATGAGCGCTGTCACCATGAGCACTGTCACCATTGCAAGTATCACCATGTGCACTGTCACCATGGGCACTATCACAATGAGAACTGTCAGCATGGGCACTGTCACTCTTGGCAATGTCACCATGGGCACTATCACTTTGAGCACTGTCAACATGAGCACGTCACCATGGGCACTGTCAACATGGGTACTATCTCGAAGGTCAATGTCACCATGAGCGTTGTCAGGATGGGCAACTTCAACGTGAGCACTGTCACCAATGGCACTATCACCATGAGCAATGTCACTGTGGGCCGTGTCACCAGGGGCACTATCACCATGGTTAATGTTATCATTGGCAATTTCCCCGTGAGCACTGTCACCCTGGGCACTGTCATCATGGGCACGGTCACCGTGAGCACTATCTCCATGAGCACAGCCACTGTGAACACCATCACCATAATCACTGGCCTCATCGGTACTGTCACCATGAGCACTGCCACAATGAGCACTGTCAGCATGGGCACTTCCCCCATGAGCACTGTCACTATGAGAACTGCTAGCATGGGTATTTTCACCATGAGTACTGTCACCCTCTGTATTGTCACCATTTGCACTGTCACCATCAGGACTATTACCGTGAGTGCTATCACCGTGAGATCTCTCACCATGGTCACTGTCACCATGGCACCTTGCACAATGCGTGCTGTCAACATGAGTGCTGTCATCATTGGCACTGTCACCGTGAGCATTCTCACTGTGGTCAGAGTCAACATGGGCTCTGTCACCATGAGCACTGTCACCATAGGCAATGTCACCGTGGTCAGTGTCACCATGAGCAATGTCTCCATGGGCACTCCTACAGTGGGCACTGTCACTGTGCGAACTGTCACCATGGTTACTGCCACTATGAGCAGTGTCTCTGTGAGTACTGTCAGCATGGGTTTTTACCGTGAGCACTGTCACCATGAGCCCTGTCACCATTTTGCAGTGCCACCATGTGCACTACCACCATGTGCACTCTCACCATGGGCACTATCACCGATAACACTGTCACCATATGTACTGTCTGCATGGGCACTGTCACCAAGGGCACGGCCAACATGTGATCTGTAACCATTGTCAGTGTCACTGTGAGAAGTGTCACCATGGGAATTAACAACATAGGCACTCTCATCATGAGCACTGTCACCATGAGCACTGACACCACGAGCACTGTCACCCAGGGCAGTGCCACCGTGAGCACTGTCACCATAACTGTTGCTATGAGAATTGTAACCATGGGCAATTTCTCAATGAGTAATGTCACCATGTGTATTTTCACCTTGGGCACTCTCAAAGTAAACAGTATTACCATGAGCACTTTCACTGTGAACACTGTCACCATGGGCACTGGCACAATGTGGTGTGTCACCATGAGCCATGTCACCATGGGAAATGTCATCGTGAGAAGTGTCACCATAGGCAATGTCACCATGGGCAATGTCACCATGGGAACTGCCATTTTGAGCACTGTCACCATGGGTACTGCAACCATGAGTACTGTCACCATGAGTAATTTAACCATTGGCAGTATGACCATGTGCACTGTCACCATGGGCACTATCACCATGACAACTCTCAGCGTGAGCACTGTCACTGTTGGAAATGGCATTGTGTGCAATTCCACCATGGGCAATGTCACCATGGACATTATCGCTGTGAGCACTGTCAATATGAGCACGTCAACATGAGCCCTGTCACCATGGGCAATGTCACTGTGAGAAGTGTCACTATAGGCAATGTCACCGTGGGCACTGTCACCATGGTCACTGCCACCACTGTCACTGTCATTTTGAGCACTGTCACCATAGGTACTGCAACCATGAGCGCTGTCACCATGAGCACTGTCACCATTGCAAGTATCACCATGTGCACTGTCACCATGGGCACTATCACAATGAGAACTGTCAGCATGGGCACTGTCACTCTTGGCAATGTCACCATGGGCACTATCACTTTGAGCACTGTCAGCATGAGCACGTCACCATGGGCACTGTCAACATGGGTACTATCTCGAAGGGCAATGTCACCATGAGCATTGTCAGGATGAGCAACCTCACCGTGAGCAATGTCACCAATGGCACTATCACCATGAGCAATGTCACTGTGGGCCGTGTCACCAGGGGCACTATCACCATGGTTAATGTTATCATTGGCAATTTCCCCGTGAGCACTGTCACCCTGGGCACTGTCATCATGGGCACGGTCACCGTGAGCACTATCTCTATGAGCACAGCCACTGTGAACACCATCACCATAATCACTGGCCTCATCGGTACTGTCACCATGAGCACTGCCACAATGAGCACTGTCAGCATGGGCACATCCCCCATGAGCACTGTCACTATGAGAACTGCTACCATGGGTATTTTCACCATGTGTACTGTCACCCTGTGTATTGTCACCATTTGCAATGTCACCATGAGGACTATTACCGTGAGCACTATCACTGTGAGATCTCTCACCATGGTCACTGTCACCATGGCACCTTGCACAATGGGGGCTGTCAACATGAGTGCTGGCACCATTGGCACTATCACTGTGAGCATTCTCACTGTGGTCAGTGTCACCATGGGCACTGTCACCATGAGCACTGTCACCATAGGCAATGTAACCATGGTCAGTGTCACCATGAGCACTGTCAACATGGGCACTCATACAGTGGGCAGTGTCACTGTGAGCACTGTCACCTTGGGTACTGCCACCATGAGCGCTGTCACCATGAGCACTGTCACCATTGCGAGTATCACAATGTGCACTGTCACCATGGGAACTGGCACAATGTCGTGTGTCACCTTGAGCAATGTCACCATGGGAAATGTCACCGTGAGATGTGTCACCATAGGCAATGTCACCATGGGCAATGTCACCATGGGAAATGCCATTTTGCACACTGTCACCATGGGTACTGCAACCATGAGTACTGTCACCATTGGCAGTATGACCATGTGCACTGTCACCATGGGCACTATCACCATGACAACTCTCAGCGTGAGCACTGTCACTGTGGGAACTGGCATTGTGTGCAATTCCACCATGGGCAATGTCACCATGGGCACTATCACTGTGAGCACTGTCAATATAAGCATGTCAACATGAGCCCTGTCACCATTGGCAATGTCACCGTGAGAAGTGTCACTATAGGCGATGTCACCGTGGGCACTGTCACCATGGTCACTGCCACCACTGTCACTGTCATTTTGAGCACTGTCACCATGGGTATTGCAACCATGAGCACTGTCACCATTGCGATTATCACCATGTGTACTGTCACCATGGGCACTATCACAATGAGAACTGTCAGCGTGGGCACTGTCACTGTTGGCAAGGGCACCGTGGGCACTTCCACCATGGGCAATGTCACCATGGGCACTATCACTTTGAGCACTGTCAACATGAGCACGTCACCATGGGCACTGTCAACATGGGTACTATCTCGAAGGGCAATGTCACCATGAGCATTGTCAGGAAGGGCAATTTCACCATGAACACTGTCACCAAAGGCACTATAACCATGAGCAATGTCACTGTGGGCCGTGTCACCAGGGGCACTATCACCATGGTTAATGTTCTCATTGGCACTTTCCCCGTGAGCACTGTCACCCTGGGCAATGTCATCATAGGCACGGTCACCGTGAGCACTATCTCCATGAGCACAGCCACCGTGAACACCATCACCATAATAACTGGCCTCATCGGTACTGTCACCATGAGCACTGCCACAATGAGCACTGTCAGCATGGGCACTTCCCCCATGAGCACTGTCACTATGAGAACTGCTAGCATGGGTATTTTCACCATGAGTACTGTCACCCTCTGTATTGTCACCATTTGCACTGTCACCATCAGGACTATTACCGTGAGTGCTATCACCGTGAGATCTCTCACCATGGTCACTGTCACCATGGCACCTTGCACAATGCGTGCTGTCAACATGAGTGCTGTCACCATTGGCACTATCACCGTGAGCATTCTCACTGTGGTCAGAGTCAACATGGGCTCTGTCACCATGAGCACTGTCACCATAGGCAATGTCACCGTGGTCAGTGTCACCAAGAGCAATGTCTCCATGGGCACTCCTACAGTGGGCACTGTCACTGTGCGAACTGTCACCATGGTTACTGCCACTATGAGCAGTGTCTCTGTGAGTACTGTCAGCATGGGTTTTTACCGTGAGCACTGTCACCATGAGCCCTGTCACCATTTTGCAGTGCCACCATGTGCACTACCACCATGTGCACTCTCACCATGGGCACTATCACCGATAACACTGTCACCATAAGTACTGTCTGCATGGGCACTGTCACCAAGGGCACGGCCAACATGTGACCTGTAACCATTGTCAGTGTCACTGTGAGAAGTGTCACCATGGGAATTAACAACATAGGCACTCTCATCATGAGCACTGTCACCATGAGCACTGACACCACGAGCACTGTCACCCAGGGCAGTGCCACCATGAGCACTGTCACCATAACTGTTGCTATGAGAATTGTAACCATGGGCAATTTCTCAATGAGTAATGTCACCATGTGTATTTTCACCTTGGGCACTCTCAAAGTAAACAGTATTACCATGAGCACTTTCACTGTGAACACTGTCACCATGGGCACTGGCACAATGTGGTGTGTCACCATGAGCCATGTCACCATGGGAAATGTCACCGTGAGAAGTGTCACCATAGGCAATGTCACCATGGGCAATGTCACCATGGGAACTGCCATTTTGAGCACTGTCACCATGGGTACTGCAACCATGAGTACTGTCACCATGAGTAATTTAACCATTGGCAGTATGACCATGTGAACTGTCACCATGGGCACTATCACCATGACAACTCTCAGCGTGAGCACTGTCACTGTTGGAAATGGCATTGTGTGCAATTCCACCAAGGGCAATGTCACCATGGACATTATCGCTGTGAGCACTGTCAATATGAGCACGTCAACATGAGCCCTGTCACCATGGGCAATGTCACTGTGAGAAGTGTCACTATAGGCAATGTCACCGTGGGCACTGTCACCATGGTCACTGCCACCACTGTCACTGTCATTTTGAGCACTGTCACCATGGGTACTGCAACCATGAGCGCTGTCACCATGAGCACTGTCACCATTGCAAGTATCACCATGTGCACTGTCACCATGGGCACTATCACAATGAGAACTGTCAGCATGGGCACTGTCACTCTTGGCAATGTCACCATGGGCACTATCACTTTGAGCACTGTCAGCATGAGCACGTCACCATGGGCACTGTCAACATGGGTACTATCTCGAAGGGCAATGTCACCATGAGCATTGTCAGGATGAGCAAACTCACCGTGAGCACTGTCACCAATGGCACTATCACCATGAGCAATGTCACTGTGGGCCGTGTCACCAGGGGCACTATCACCATGGTTAATGTTATCATTGGCAATTTCCCCGTGAGCACTGTCACCCTGGGCACTGTCATCATGGGCACGGTCACCGTGAGCACTATCTCTATGAGCACAGCCACTGTGAACACCATCACCATAATCACTGGCCTCATCGGTACTGTCACCATGAGCACTGCCACAATGAGCACTGTCAGCATGGGCACATCCCCCATGAGCACTGTCACTATGAGAACTGCTACCATGGGTATTTTCACCATGTGTACTGTCACCCTGTGTATTGTCACCATTTGCACTGTCACCATGAGGACTATTACCGTGAGCGCTATCACTGTGAGATCTCTCACCATGGTCACTGTCACCATGGCACCTTGCACAATGGGGGCTGTCAACATGAGTGCTGTCACCATTGGCACTATCACTGTGAGCATTCTCACTGTGGTCAGTGTCACCATGGGCACTGTCACCATGAGCACTGTCACCATAGGCAAAGTCATCATGGTCAGTGTCACCATGAGCACTGTCAACATGGGCACTCATACAGTGGGCACTGTCACTGTGAGCACTGTCACCTTGGGTACTGCCACCATGAGCGCTGTCACCATGAGCACTGTCACCATTGCGAGTATCACAATGTGCACTGTCACCATGGGCACTGGCACAATGTCGTGTGTCACCTTGAGCAATGTCACCATGGGAAATGTCACCGTGAGATGTGTCACCATAGGCAATGTCACCATGGGCAATGTCACCATGGGAAATGCCATTTTGCACACTGTCACCATGGGTACTGCAACCATGAGTACTGTCACCATTGGCAGTATGACCATGTGCACTGTCACCATGGGCACTATCACCATGACAACTCTCAGCGTGAGCACTGTCACTGTGGGAACTGGCATTGTGTGCAATTCCACCATGGGCAATGTCACCATGGGCACTATCACTGTGAGCACTGTCAATATAAGCACGTCAACATGAGCCCTGTCACCATTGGCAATGTCACCGTGAGAAGTGTCACTATAGGCGATGTCACCGTGGGCACTGTCACCATGGTCACTGCCACCACTGTCACTGTCATTTTGAGCACTGTCACCATGGGTATTGCAACCATGAGCACTGTCACCATTGCGATTATCACCATGTGTACTGTCACCATGGGCACTATCACAATGAGAACTGTCAGCGTGGGCACTGTCACTGTTGGCAAGGGCACCGTGGGCACTTCCACCATGGGCAATGTCACCATGGGAACTATCACTTTGAGCACTGTCAACATGAGCACGTCACCATGGGCACTGTCAACATGGGTACTATCTCGAAGGTCAATGTCACCATGAGCATTGTCAGGAAGGGCAATTTCACCATGAACACTGTCACCAAAGGCACTATAACCATGAGCAATGTCACTGTGGGCCGTGTCACCAGGGGCACTATCACCATGGTTAATGTTCTCATTGGCACTTTCCCCGTGAGCACTGTCACCCTGGGCAATGTCATCATAGGCACGGTCACCGTGAGCACTATCTCCATGAGCACAGCCACCGTGAAAACCATCACCATAATCACTGGCCTCATCGGTACTGTCACCATGAGCACTGCCACAATGAGCACTGTCAGCATGGGCACTTCCCCCATGAGCACTGTCACTATGAGAACTGCTAGCATGGGTATTTTCACCATGAGTACTGTCACCCTCTGTATTGTCACCATTTGCACTGTCACCATCAGGACTATTACCGTGAGTGCTATCACCGTGAGATCTCTCACCATGGTCACTGTCACCATGGCACCTTGCACAATGCGTGCTGTCAACATGAGTGCTGTCACCATTGGCACTATCACCGTGAGCATTCTCACTGTGGTCAGAGTCAACATGGGCTCTGTCACCATGAGCACTGTCACCATAGGCAATGTCACCGTGGTCAGTGTCACCAAGAGCAATGTCTCCATGGGCACTCCTACAGTGGGCACTGTCACTGTGCGAACTGTCACCATGGTTACTGCCACTATGAGCAGTGTCTCTGTGAGTACTGTCAGCATGGGTTTTTACCGTGAGCACTGTCACCATGAGCCCTGTCACCATTTTGCAGTGCCACCATGTGCACTACCACCATGTGCACTCTCACCATGGGCACTATCACCGATAACACTGTCACCATAAGTACTGTCTGCATGGGCACTGTCACCAAGGGCACGGCCAACATGTGACCTGTAACCATTGTCAGTGTCACTGTGAGAAGTGTCACCATGGGAATTAACAACATAGGCACTCTCATCATGAGCACTGTCACCATGAGCACTGACACCACGAGCACTGTCACCCAGGGCAGTGCCACCGTGAGCACTGTCACCATAACTGTTGCTATGAGAATTGTAACCATGGGCAATTTCTCAATGAGTAATGTCACCATGTGTATTTTCACCTTGGGCACTCTCAAAGTAAACAGTATTACCATGAGCACTTTCACTGTGAACACTGTCACCATGGGCACTGGCACAATGTGGTGTGTCACCATGAGCCATGTCACCATGGGAAATGTCACCGTGAGAAGTGTCACCATAGGCAATGTCACCATGGGCAATGTCAGCATGGGAACTGCCATTTTGAGCACTGTCACCATGGGTACTGCAACCATGAGTACTGTCACCATGAGTAATTTAACCATTGGCAGTATGACCATGTGCACTGTCACCATGGGCACTATCACCATGACAACTCTCAGCGTGAGCACTGTCACTGTTGGAAATGGCATTGTGTGCAATTCCACCATGGGCAATGTCACCATGGACATTATCGCTGTGAGCACTGTCAATATGAGCACGTCAACATGAGCCCTGTCACCATGGGCAATGTCACTGTGAGAAGTGTCACTATAGGCAATGTCACCGTGGGCACTGTCACCATGGTCACTGCCACCACTGTCACTGTCATTTTGAGCACTGTCACCATGGGTACTGCAACCATGAGCGCTGTCACCATGAGCACTGTCACCATTGCAAGTATCACCATGTGCACTGTCACCATGGGCACTATCACAATGAGAACTGTCAGCATGGGCACTGTCACTCTTGGCAATGTCACCATGGGCACTATCACTTTGAGCACTGTCAGCATGAGCACGTCACCATGGGCACTGTCAACATGGGTACTATCTCGAAGGGCAATGTCACCATGAGCATTGTCAGGATGAGCAACCTCACCGTGAGCACTGTCACCAATGGCACTATCACCATGAGCAATGTCACTGTGGGCCGTGTCACCAGGGGCACTATCACCATGGTTAATGTTATCATTGGCAATTTCCCCGTGAGCACTGTCACCCTGGGCACTGTCATCATGGGCACGGTCACCGTGAGCACTATCTCTATGAGCACAGCCACTGTGAACACCATCACCATAATCACTGGCCTCATCGGTACTGTCACCATGAGCACTGCCACAATGAGCACTGTCAGCATGGGCACATCCCCCATGAGCACTGTCACTATGAGAACTGCTACCATGGGTATTTTCACCATGTGTACTGTCACCCTGTGTATTGTCACCATTTGCACTGTCACCATGAGGACTATTACCGTGAGCGCTATCACTGTGAGATCTCTCACCATGGTCACTGTCACCATGGCACCTTGCACAATGGGGGCTGTCAACATGAGTGCTGGCACCATTGGCACTATCACTGTGAGCATTCTCACTGTGGTCAGTGTCACCATGGGCACTGTCACCATGAGCACTGTCACCATAGGCAATGTAACCATGGTCAGTGTCACCATGAGCACTCTCAACATGGGCACTCATACAGTGGGCACTGTCACTGTGAGCACTGTCACCTTGGGTAATGCCACCATGAGCGCTGTCACCATGAGCACTGTCACCATTGCAAGTATCACCATGTGCACTGTCACCATGGGCACTATCACAATGAGAACTGTCAGCATGGGCACTGTCACTCTTGGCAATGTCACCATGGGCACTATCACTTTGAGCACTGTCAACATGAGCACGTCACCATGGGCACTGTCAACATGGGTACTATCTCGAAGGTCAATGTCACCATGAGCATTGTCAGGAAGGGCAACTTCACCGTGAGCACTGTCACCAATGGTACTATCACCATGAGCAATGTCACTGTGGGCCGTGTCACCAGGGGCACTATCACCATGGTTAATGTTCTCATTGTCACTTTCCCCGTGAGCACTGTCACCCTGGGCACTGTCATCATGGGCACGGTCACCGTGAGCACTATCTCCATGAGCACAGCCACTGTGAACACCATCACCATAATCACTGGCCTCATCGGTACTGTCACCATGAGCACTGCCACAATGAGCACTGTCAGCATGGGCACTTCCCCCATGAGCACTGTCACTATGAGAACTGCTAGCATGGGTATTTTCACCATGAGTATTGTCACCCTCTGTATTGTCACCATTTGCACTGTCACCATCAGGACTATTACCGTGAGTGCTATCACCGTGAGATCTCTCACCATGGTCACTGTCACCATGGCACCTTGCACAATGCGTGCTGTCAACATGAGTGCTGTCACCATTGGCACTATCACCGTGAGCATTCTCACTGTGGTCAGAGTCAACATGGGCTCTGTCACCATGAGCACTGTCACCATAGGCAATGTCACCGTGGTCAGTGACACCATGAGCAATGTCTCCATGGGCACTCCTACAGTGGGCACTGTCACTGTGCGAACTGTCACCATGGTTACTGCCACTATGAGCAGTGTCTCTGTGAGTACTGTCAGCATGGGTTTTTACCGTGAGCACTGTCACCATGAGCCCTGTCACCATTTTTCAGTGCCACCATGTGCACTACCACCATGTGCACTCTCACCATGGGCACTATCACCGATAACACTGTCACCATAAGTACTGTCTGCATGGGCACTGTCACCAAGGGCACGGCCAACATGTGACCTGTAACCACTGTCAGTGTCACTGTGAGAAGTGTCACCATGGGAATTAACAACATAGGCACTCTCATCATGAGCACTGTCACCATGAGCACTGACACCACGAGCTCTGTCACCCAGGGCAGTGCCACCGTGAGCACTGTCACCATAACTGTTGCTATGAGAATTGTAACCATGGGCAATTTCTCAATGAGTAATGTCACCATGTGTATTTTCACCTTGGGCACTCTCAAAGTAAACAGTATTACCATGAGCACTTTCACTGTGAACACTGTCACCATGGGCACTGGCACAATGTGGTGTGTCACCATGAGCCATGTCACCATGGGGAATGTCACCGTGAGAAGTGTCACCATAGGCAATGTCACCATGGGCAATGTCACCATGGGAACTGCCATTTTGAGCACTGTCAACATGGGTACTGCAACCATGAGTACTGTCACCATGAGTAATTTAACCATTGGCAGTATGACCATGTGCACTGTCACCATGGGCACTATCACCATGACAACTCTCAGCGTGAGCACTGTCACTGTTGGAAATGGCATTGTGTGCAATTCCACCATGGGCAATGTCACCATGGACATTATCGCTGTGAGCACTGTCAATATGAGCACGTCAACATGAGCCCTGTCACCATGGGCAATGTCACTGTGAGAAGTGTCACTATAGGCAATGTCACCGTGGACACTGTCACCATGGTCACTGCCACCACTGTCACTGTCATTTTGAGCACTGTCACCATGGGTATTGCAACCATGAGCGCTGTCACCATGAGCACTGTCACCATTGCGATTATCACCATGTGTACTGTCACCATGGGCACTATCACAATGAGAACTGTCAGCGTGGGCACTGTCACTGTTGGCAAGGGCACCGTGGGCACTTCCACCATGGGCAATGTCACCATGGGCACTATCACTTTGAGCACTGTCAACATGAGCACGTCACCATGGGCACTGTCACCATGGGTACTATCTCGAAGGGCAATGTCACCATGAGCATTGTCAGGAAGGGCAATTTCAACAAAAGCACTGTCACCAAAGGCACTATCACCATGAGCAATGTCACTGTGGGCCGTGTCACCAGGGGCACTATCACCATGGTTAATGTTATCATTGGCACTTTCCCCGTGAGCACTGTCACCCTGGGCACTGTCATCATAGGCACGGTCACCGTGAGCACTATCTCCATGAGCACAGCCACTGTGAACACCATCACCATAATCACTGGCCTCATCGGTACTGTCACCATGAGCACTGCCACAATGAGCACTGTCAGCATGGGCACATCCCCCATGAGCACTGTCACTATGAGAACTGCTAGCATGGGTATTTTCACCATGTGTACTGTCACCCTGTGTATTGTCACCATTTGCACTGTCACCATGAGGACTATTACCGTGAGCGCTATCACCGTGAGAACTCTCACAATGGTCCCGGTCACCATGACACCTTGCACAAAGGGGGCTGTCAACATGAGTGCTGGCACAATTGGCACTATCACTGTGAGCATTCTCACTGTGGTCAGTGTCACCATGGGCACTGTCACCATGAGCACTGTCACCATAGGCAAAGTCATCATGGTCAGTGTCACCATGAGCACTGTCAACATGGGCACTCATACAGTGGGCACTGTCACTGTGAGCACTGTCACCTTGGGTACTGCCACCATGAGCGCTGTCACCATGAGCACTGTCACCATTGCGAGTATCACAATGTGCACTGTCACCATGGGCACTGGCACAATGTCGTGTGTCACCTTGCGCAATGTCACCATGGGAAATGTCACCGTGAGATGTGTCACCATAGGCAATGTCACCATGGGCAATGTCACCATGGGAAATGCCATTTTGCACACTGTCACCATGGGTACTGCAACCATGAGTACTGTCACCATTGGCAGTATGACCATGTGCACTGTCACCATGGGCACTATCACCATGACAACTCTCAGCGTGAGCACTGTCACTGTGGGAACTGGCATTGTGTGCAATTCCACCATGGGCAATGTCACCATGGGCACTATCACTGTGAGCACTGTCAATATAAGCACGTCAACATGAGCCCTGTCACCATTGGCAATGTCACCGTGAGAAGTGTCACTATAGGCGATGTCACCATGGGCACTGTCACCATGGTCACTGCCACCACTGTCACTGTCATTTTGAGCACTGTCACCATGGGTATTGCAACCATGAGCACTGTCACCATTGCGATTATCACCATGTGTACTGTCACCATGGGCACTATCACAATGAGAACTGTCAGCGTGGGCACTGTCACTGTTGGCAAGGGCACCGTGGGCACTTCCACCATGGGCAATGTCACCATGGGAACTGCCATTTTGAGCACTGTCACCATGGGTACTGCAACCATGAGTACTGTCACCATGAGTAATTTAACCATTGGCAGTATGACCATGTGCACTGTCACCATGGGCACTATCACCATGACAACTCTCAGCGTGAGCACTGTCACTGTTGGAAATGGCATTGTGTGCAATTCCACCATGGGCAATGTCACCATGGACATTATCGCTGTGAGCACTGTCAACATGAGCACGTCACCATGGGCAGGGTCACCATGGGCAATGTCACTGTGAGAAGTGTCACTATAGGCAATGTCACCGTGGGCACTGTCACCATGGTCACTGCCACCACTGTCACTGTTATTTTGAGCACTGTCACCATGGGTACTGCAACCATGCGCGCTGTCACCATGAGCACTGTCACCTTTGCAATTATCACCATGTGCACTGTCACCATGGGCACTATCACAATGAGAACTGTCAGCATGGGCACTGTCACTCTTGGCAATGTCACCATGGGCACTATCACTTTGAGCACTGTCAACATGAGCACGTCACCATGGGCACTGTCAACATGGGTACTATCTCGAAGGTCAATGTCACCATGAGCATTGTCAGGATGGGCAACTTCACCGTGAGCACTGTCACCAATGGCACTATCACCATGAGCAATGTCACTGTGGGCCGTGTCACCAGGGGCTCTATCACCATGGTTAATATTATCATTGGCACATTCCCCGTGAGCACTGTCACCCTGGGCACTGTCATCATGGGCACGGTCACCGTGAGCACTATCTCCATGAGCACAGCCACTGTGAACACCATCACCATAATCACTGGCCTCATCGGTACTGTCACCATGAGCACTGCCACAATGAGCACTGTCAGCATGGGCACTTCCCCCATGAGCACTGTCACTATGAGAACTGCTAGCATGGGTATTTTCACCATGAGTACTGTCACCCTCTGTATTGTCACCATTTGCACTGTCACCATCAGGACTATTACCGTGAGTGCTATCACCGTGAGATCTCTCACCATGGTCACTGTCACCATGGCACCTTGCACAATGCGTGCTGTCAACATGAGTGCTGTCACCATTGGCACTATCACCGTGAGCATTCTCACTGTGGTCAGAGTCAACATGGGCTCTGTCACCATGAGCACTGTCACCATAGGCAATGTCACCGTGGTCAGTGTCACCATGAGCAATGTCTCCATGGGCACTCCTACAGTGGGCACTGTCACTGTGCGAACTGTCACCATGGTTACTGCCACTATGAGCAGTGTCTCTGTGAGTACTGTCAGCATGGGTTTTTACCGTGAGCACTGTCACCATGAGCCCTGTCACCATTTTTCAGTGCCACCATGTGCACTACCACCATGTGCACTCTCACCATGGGCACTATCACCGATAACACTGTCACCATAAGTACTGTCTGCATGGGCACTGTCACCAAGGGCACGGCCAACATGTGACCTGTAACCATTGTCAGTGTCACTGTGAGAAGTGTCACCATGGGAATTAACAACATAGGCACTCTCATCATGAGCACTGTCACCATGAGCACTGACACCACGAGCACTGTCACCCAGGGCAGTGCCACCGTGAGCACTGTCACCATAACTGTTGCTATGAGAATTGTAACCATGGGCAATTTCTCAATGAGTAATGTCACCATGTGTATTTTCACCTTGGGCACTCTCAAAGTAAACAGTATTACCATGAGCACTTTCACTGTGAACACTGTCACCATGGGCACTGGCACAATGTGGTGTGTCACCATGAGCCATGTCACCATGGGAAATGTCACCGTGAGAAGTGTCACCATAGGCAATGTCACCATGGGCAATGTCAGCATGGGAACTGCCATTTTGAGCACTGTCACCATGGGTACTGCAACCATGAGTACTGTCACCATGAGTAATTTAACCATTGGCAGTATGACCATGTGCACTGTCACCATGGGCACTATCACCATGACAACTCTCAGCGTGAGCACTGTCACTGTTGGAAATGGCATTGTGTGCAATTCCACCATGGGCAATGTCACCATGGACATTATCGCTGTGAGCACTGTCAATATGAGCACGTCAACATGAGCCCTGTCACCATGGGCAATGTCACTGTGAGAAGTGTCACTATAGGCAATGTCACCGTGGGCACTGTCACCATGGTCACTGCCACCACTGTCACTGTCATTTTGAGCACTGTCACCATGGGTACTGCAACCATGAGCGCTGTCACCATGAGCACTGTCACCATTGCAAGTATCACCATGTGCACTGTCACCATGGGCACTATCACAATGAGAACTGTCAGCATGGGCACTGTCACTCTTGGCAATGTCACCATGGGCACTATCACTGTGAGCACTGTCAACATGAGCACGTCACCATGGGCACTGTCAACATGGGTACTATCTCGAAGGTCAATGTCACCATGAGCATTGTCAGGATGGGCAACTTCACCATGAGCACTGTCACCAAAGGCACTATCACCATGAGCAATGTCACTGTGGGCCGTGTCACCAGGGGCACTATCACCATGGTTAATATTATCATTGGCAATTTCCCCGTGAGCACTGTCACCCTGGGCACTGTCATCATGGGCACGGTCACCGTGAGCAATATCTCCATGAGCACAGCCACTGTGAACACCATCACCATAATCACTGGCCTCATCGGTACTGTCACCATGAGCACTGCCACAATGAGCAAGGTCAGCATGGGCACATCCCCCATGAGCACTGTCACTATGAGAACTGCTACCATGGGTATTTTCACCATGTGTACTGTCACCCTGTGTATTGTCACCATTTGCAATGTCACCATGGGGACTATTACCGTGAGCGCTATCACCGTGAGATCTCTCACCATGGTCACTGTCACCATGGCACCTTGCACAATGGGGGCTGTCAACATGAGTGCTGGCACCATTGGCACTATCACTGTGAGCATTCTCACTGTGGTCAGTGTCACCATGGGCACTGTCACCATGAGCACTGTCACCATAGGCAATGTCACCATGGTCTGTGGCACCATGAGCACTGTCAACATGGGCACTCATACAGTGGGCACTGTCACTGTGAGCACTGTCACCTTGGGTACTGCCACCATGAGCGCTGTCACCATGAGCACTGTCACCATTGCGAGTATCACAATGTGCACTGTCACCATGGGCACTGGCACAATGTCGTGTGTCACCTTGAGCAATGTCACAATGGGAAATGTCATCGTGAGATGTGTCACCATAGGCAATGTCACCATGGGCAATGTCACCATGGGAAATGCCATTTTGCACACTGTCACCATGGGTACTGCAACCATGAGTACTGTCACCATTGGCAGTATGACCATGTGCACTGTCACCATGGGCACTATCACCATGACAACTCTCAGCGTGAGCACTGTCACTGTGGGAACTGGCATTGTGTGCAATTCCACCATGGGCAATGTCACCATGGGCAAAATCACTGTGAGCACTGTCAATATAAGCACGTCAACATGAGCCCTGTCACCATTGGCAATGTCACCGTGAGAAGTGTCACTATAGGCAATGTCACCATGGGCACTGTCACCATGGTCACTGCCACCACTGTCACTGTCATTTTGAGCACTGTCACCATGGGTACTGCAACCATGAGCGCTGTCACCATGAGCACTGTCACCATTGCAAGTATCACCATGTGCACTGTCACCATGGGCACTATCACAATGAGAACTGTCAGCATGGGCACTGTCACTCTTGGCAATGTCACCATGGGCACTATCACTGTGAGCACTGTCAACATGAGCACGTCACCATGGGCACTGTCAACATGGGTACTATCTCGAAGGGCAATGTCACCATGAGCATTGTCAGGAAGGGCAATTTCACCATGAGCACTGTCACCAAAGGCACTATCACCATGAGCAATGTCACTGTGGGCCGTGTCACCAGGGGCACTATCACCATGGTTAATGTTATCATTGGCACTTTCCCCGTGAGCACTGTCACCCTGGGCACTGTCATCATGGGCACGGTCACCGTGAGCACTATCTCCATGAGCACAGCCACTGTGAACACCATCACCATAATCACTGGCCTCATCGGTACTGTCACCATGAGCACTGCCACAATGAGCACTGTCAGCATGGGCACTTCCCCCATGATCACTGTCACTATGAGAACTGCTAGCATGGGTATTTTCACCATGAGTACTGTCACCCTCTGTATTGTCACCATTTGCACTGTCACCATCAGGACTATTACCGTGAGTGCTATCACCGTGAGATCTCTCACCATGGTCACTGTCACCATGGCACCTTGCACAATGCGTGCTGTCAACATGAGTGCTGTCACCATTGGCACTATCACCGTGAGCATTCTCACTGTGGTCAGAGTCAACATGGGCTCTGTCACCATGAGCACTGTCACCATAGGCAATGTCACCGTGGTCAGTGTCACCATGAGCAATGTCTCCATGGGCACTCCTACAGTGGGCACTGTCACTGTGCGAACTGTCACCATGTTTACTGCCACTATGAGCAGTGTCTCTGTGAGTACTGTCAGCATGGGTTTTTACCGTGAGCACTGTCACCATGAGCCCTGTCACCATTTTTCAGTGCCACCATGTGCACTACCACCATGTGCACTCTCACCATGGGCACTATCACCGATAACACTGTCACCATAAGTACTGTCTGCATGGGCACTGTCACCAAGGGCACGGCCAACATGTGACCTGTAACCATTGTCAGTGTCACTGTGAGAAGTGTCACCATGGGAATTAACAACATAGGCACTCTCATCATGAGCACTGTCACCATGAGCACTGACACCACGAGCACTGTCACCCAGGGCAGTGCCACCATGAGCACTGTCACCATAACTGTTGCTATGAGAATTGTAACCATGGGCAATTTCTCAATGAGTAATGTCACCATGTGTATTTTCACCTTGGGCACTCTCAAAGTAAACAGTATTACCATGAGCACTTTCACTGTGAACACTGTCACCATGGGCACTGGCACAATGTGGTGTGTCACCATGAGCCATGTCACCATGGGAAATGTCACCGTGAGAAGTGTCACCATAGGCAATGTCACCATGGGCAATGTCACCATGGGAACTGCCATTTTGAGCACTGTCACCATGGGTACTGCAACCATGAGTACTGTCACCATGAGTAATTTAACCATTGGCAGTATGACCATGTGCACTGTCACCATGGGCACTATCACCATGACAACTCTCAGCGTGAGCACTGTCACTGTTGGAAATGGCATTGTGTGCAATTCCACCATGGGCAATGTCACCATGGACATTATCGCTGTGAGCACTGTCAATATGAGCACGTCAACATGAGCCCTGTCACCATGGGCAATGTCACTGTGAGAAGTGTCACTATAGGCAATGTCACCGTGGGCACTGTCACCATGGTCACTGCCACCACTGTCACTGTCATTTTGAGCACTGTCACCATGGGTACTGCAACCATGAGCGCTGTCACCATGAGCACTGTCACCATTGCAAGTATCACCATGTGCACTGTCACCATGGGCACTATCACAATGAGAACTGTCAGCATGGGCACTGTCACTCTTGGCAATGTCACAAGGGGCACTATCACTGTGAGCACTGTCAACATGAGCACGTCACCATGGGCACTGTCAACATGGGTACTATCTCGAAGGTCAATGTCACCATGAGCATTGTCAGGATGGGCAACTTCACCGTGAGCACTGTCACCAATGGCACTATCACCATGAGCAATGTCACTGTGGGCCGTGTCACCAGGGGCACTATCACCATGGTTAATGTTATCATTGGCAATTTCCCCGTGAGCACTGTCACCCTGGGCACTGTCATCATGGGCACGGTCACCGTGAGCACTATCTCCATGAGCACAGCCACTGTGAACACCATCACCATAATCACTGGCCTCATCGGTACTGTCACCATGAGCACTGCCACAATGAGCACTGTCAGCATGGGCACATCCCCCATGAGCACTGTCACTATGAGAACTGCTACCATGGGTATTTTCACCATGTGTACTGTCACCCTGTGTATTGTCACCATTTGCACTGTCACCATGAGGACTATTACCGTGAGCGCTATCACCGTGAGATCTCTCACCATGGTCACTGTCACCATGGCACCTTGCACAATGGGGGCTGTCAACATGAGTGCTGGCACCATTGGCACTATCACTGTGAGCATTCTCACTGTGGTCAGTGTCACCATGGGCACTGTCACCATGAGCACTGTCACCATAGGCAATGTCACCATGGTCAGTGTCACCATGAGCACTGTCAACATGGGCACTCATACAGTGGGCACTGTCACTGTGAGCACTGTCACTTTGGGTACTGCCACCATGAGCGCTGTCACCATGAGCACTGTCACCATTGCGAGTATCACAATGTGCACTGTCACCATGGGCACTGGCACAATGTCGTGTGTCACCTTGAGCAATGTCACCATGGGAAATGTCACCGTGAGATGTGTCACCATAGGCAATGTCACCATGGGCAATGTCACCATGGGAAATGCCATTTTGCACACTGTCACCATGGGTACTGCAACCATGAGTACTGTCACCATTGGCAGTATGACCATGTGCACTGTCACCATGGGCACTATCACCATGACAACTCTCAGCGTGAGCACTGTCACTGTGGGAACTGGCATTGTGTGCAATTCCACCATGGGCAATGTCACCATGGGCACTATCACTGTGAGCACTGTCAATATAAGCACGTCAACATGAGCCCTGTCACCATTGGCAATGTCACCGTGAGAAGTGTCACTATAGGCGATGTCACCGTGGGCACTGTCACCATGGTCACTGCCACCACTGTCACTGTCATTTTGAGCACTGTCACCATGGGTATTGCAACCATGAGCACTGTCACCATGAGCACTGTCACCATTGCGATTATCACCATGTGTACTGTCACCATGGGCACTATCACAATGAGAACTGTCAGCGTGGGCACTGTCACTGTTGGCAAGGGCACCGTGGACACTTCCACCATGGGCAATGTCACCATGGGCACTATCACTGTGAGCACTGTCAACATGAGCACGTCACCATGGGCAGGGTCACCATGGGCAATGTCACTGTGAGAAGTGTCACTATAGGCAATGTCACCGTGGGCACTGTCACCATGGTCACTGCCACCACTGTCACTGTTATTTTGAGCACTGTCACCATGGGTACTGCAACCATGCGCGCTGTCACCATGAGCACTGTCACCTTTGCAAGTATCACCATGTGCACTGTCACCATGGGCACTATCACAATGAGAACTGTCAGCATGGGCACTGTCACTCTTGGCAATGTCACCATGGGCACTATCACTTTGAGCACTGTCAACATGAGCACGTCACCATGGGCACTGTCAACATGGGTACTATCTCGAAGGTCAATGTCACCATGAGCATTGTCAGGATGGGCAACTTCACCGTGAGCACTGTCACCAATGGCACTATCACCATGAGCAATGTCACTGTGGGCCGTGTCACCAGGGGCACTATCACCATGGTTAATATTATCATTGGCACATTCCCCGTGAGCACTGTCACCCTGGGCACTGTCATCATGGGCACGGTCACCGTGAGCACTATCTCCATGAGCACAGCCACTGTGAACACCATCACCATAATCACTGGCCTCATCGGTACTGTCACCATGAGCACTGCCACAATGAGCACTGTCAGCATGGGCACTTCCCCCATGAGCACTGTCACTATGAGAACTGCTAGCATGGGTATTTTCACCATGAGTACTGTCACCCTCTGTATTGTCACCATTTGCACTGTCACCATCAGGACTATTACCGTGACTGCTATCACCGTGAGATCTCTCACCATGGTCACTGTCACCATGGCACCTTGCACAATGCGTGCTGTCAACATGAGTGCTGTCACCATTGGCACTATCACCGTGAGCATTCTCACTGTGGTCAGAGTCAACATGGGCTCTGTCACCATGAGCACTGTCACCATAGGCAATGTCACCGTGGTCAGTGTCACCATGAGCAATGTCTCCATGGGCACTCCTACAGTGGGCACTGTCACTGTGCGAACTGTCACCATGGTTACTGCCACTATGAGCAGTGTCTCTGTGAGTACTGTCAGCATGGGTTTTTACCGTGATCACTGTCACCATGAGCCCTGTCACCATTTTTCAGTGCCACCATGTGCACTACCACCATGTGCACTCTCACCATGGGCACTATCACCGATAACACTGTCACCATAAGTACTGTCTGCATGGGCACTGTCACCAAGGGCACGGCCAACATGTGACCTGTAACCATTGTCAGTGTCACTGTGAGAAGTGTCACCGTGGGAATTAACAACATAGGCACTCTCATCATGAGCACTGTCACCATGAGCACTGACACCACGAGCACTGTCACCCAGGGCAGTGCCACCGTGAGCACTGTCACCATAACTGTTGCTATGAGAATTGTAACCATGGGCAATTTCTCAATGAGTAATGTCACCATGTGTATTTTCACCTTGGGCACTCTCAAAGTAAACAGTATTACCATGAGCACTTTCACTGTGAACACTGTCACCATGGGCACTGGCACAATGTGGTGTGTCACCATGAGCCATGTCACCATGGGAAATATCACCGTGAGAAGTGTCACCATAGGCAATGTCACCATGGGCAATGTCAGCATGGGAACTGCCATTTTGAGCACTGTCACCATGGGTACTGCAACCATGAGTACTGTCACCATGAGTAATTTAACCATTGGCAGTATGACCATGTGCACTGTCACCATGGGCACTATCACCATGACAACTCTCAGCGTGAGCACTGTCACTGTTGGAAATGGCATTTTGTGCAATTCCACCATGGGCAATGTCACCATGGACATTATCGCTGTGAGCACTGTCAATATGAGCACGTCAACATGAGCCCTGTCACCATGGGCAATGTCACTGTGAGAAGTGTCACTATAGGCAATGCCACCGTGGGCACTGTCACCATGGTCACTGCCACCACTGTCACTGTCATTTTGAGCACTGTCACCATGGGTACTGCAACCATGAGCGCTGTCACCATGAGCACTGTCACCATTGCAAGTATCACCATGTGCACTGTCACCATGGGCACTATCACAATGAGAACTGTCAGCATGGGCACTGTCACTCTTGGCAATGTCACCATGGGCACTATCACTTTGAGCACTGTCAACATGAGCACGTCACCATGGGCACTGTCAACATGGGTACTATCTCGAAGGTCAATGTCACCATGAGCATTGTCAGGATGGGAAACTTCACCGTGAGCACTGTCACCAATGGCACTATCACCATGAGCAATGTCACTGTGGGCCGTGTCACCAGGGGCACTATCACCATGGTTAATGGTCTCATTGGCACTTTCCCCGTGAGCACTGTCACCCTGGGCACTGTCATCATGGGCACGGTCACCGTGAGCACTATCTCCATGAGCACAGCCACTGTGAACACCATCACCATAATCACTGGCCTCATCGGTACTGTCACCATGAGCACTGCCACAATGAGCACTGTCAGCATGGGCACTTCCCCCATGAGCACTGTCACTATGAGAACTGCTAGCATGGGTATTTTCACCATGAGTACTGTCACCCTCTGTATTGTCACCATTTGCACTGTCACCATCAGGACTATTACCGTGAGTGCTATCACCGTGAGATCTCTCACCATGGTCACTGTCACCATGGCACCTTGCACAATGCGTGCTGTCAACATGAGTGCTGTCACCATTGGCACTATCACCGTGAGCATTCTCACTGTGGTCAGAGTCAACATGGGCTCTGTCACCATGAGCACTGTCACCATAGGCAATGTCACCGTGGTCAGTGTCACCATGAGCAATGTCTCCATGGGCACTCCTACAGTGGGCACTGTCACTGTGCGAACTGTCACCATGGTTACTGCCACTATGAGCAGTGTCTCTGTGAGTACTGTCAGCATGGGTTTTTACCGTGAGCACTGTCACCATGAGCCCTGTCACCATTTTGCAGTGCCACCATGTGCACTACCACCATGTGCACTCTCACCATGGGCACTATCACCGATAACACTGTCACCATAAGTACTGTCTGCATGGGCACTGTCACCAAGGGCACGGCCAACATGTGACCTGTAACCATTGTCAGTGTCACTGTGAGAAGTGTCACCATGGGAATTAACAACATAGGCATTCTCATCATGAGCACTGTCACCATGAGCACTGACACCACGAGCACTGTCACCCAGGGCAGTGCCACCATGAGCACTGTCACCATAACTGTTGCTATGAGAATTGTAACCATGGGCAATTTCTCAATGAGTAATGTCACCATGTGTATTTTCACCTTGGGCACTCTCAAAGTAAACAGTATTACCATGAGCACTTTCACTGTGAACACTGTCACCATGGGCACTGGCACAATGTGGTGTGTCACCATGAGCCATGTCACCATGGGAAATGTCACCGTGAGAAGTGTCACCATAGGCAATGTCACCATGGGCAATGTCACCATGGGAACTGCCATTTTGAGCACTGTCACCATGGGTACTGCAACCATGAGTACTGTCACCATGAGTAATTTAACCATTGGCAGTATGACCATGTGCACTGTCACCATGGGCACTATCACCATGACAATTCTCAGCGTGAGCACTGTCACTGTTGGAAATGGCATTGTGTGCAATTCCACCATGGGCAATGTCACCATGGACATTATCGCTGTGAGCACTGTCAATATGAGCACGTCAACATGAGCCCTGTCACCATGGGCAATGTCACTGTGAGAAGTGTCACTATAGGCAATGTCACCGTGGGCACTGTCACCATGGTCACTGCCACCACTGTCACTGTCATTTTGAGCACTGTCACCATGGGTACTGCAACCATGAGCGCTGTCACCATGAGCACTGTCACCATTGCAAGTATCACCATGTGCACTGTCACCATGGGCACTATCACAATGAGAACTGTCAGCATGGGCACTGTCACTCTTGGCAATGTCACCATGGGCACTATCACTTTGAGCACTGTCAACATGAGCACGTCACCATGGGCACTGTCAACATGGGTACTATCTCGAAGGTCAATGTCACCATGAGCATTGTCAGGATGGGCAACTTCACCATGAGCACTGTCACCAATGGCACTATCACCATGAGCAATGTCACTGTGGGCCGTGTCACCAGGGGCACTATCACCATGGTTAATGTTCTCATTGGCACTTTCCCCGTGAGCACTGTCACCCTGGGCACTGTCATCATGGGCACGGTCACCGTGAGCACTATCTCCATGAGCACAGCCACTGTGAACACCATTACCATAATCACTGGCCTCATCGGTACTGTCACCATGAGCACTGCCACAATGAGCACTGTCAGCATGGGCACTTCCCCCATGAGCACTGTCACTATGAGAACTGCTAGCATGGGTATTTTCACCATGAGTACTGTCACCCTCTGTATTGTCACCATTTGCACTGTCACCATCAGGACTATTACCGTGAGTGCTATCACCGTGAGATCTCTCACCATGGTCACTGTCACCATGGCACCTTGCACAATGCGTGCTGTCAACATGAGTGCTGGCACCATTGGCACTATCACCGTGAGCATTCTCACTGTGGTCAGAGTCAACATGGGCTCTGTCACCATGAGCACTGTCACCATAGGCAATGTCACCGTGGTCAGTGTCACCATGAGCAATGTCTCCATGGGCACTCCTACAGTGGGCACTGTCACTGTGCGAACTGTCACCATGGTTACTGCCACTATGAGCAGTGTCTCTGTGAGTACTGTCAGCATGGGTTTTTACCGTGAGCACTGTCACCATGAGCCCTGTCACCATTTTTCAGTGCCACCATGTGCACTACCACAATGTGCACTCTCACCATTGGCACTATCAACGATAACACTGTCACCATAAGTACTGTCTGCATGGGCACTGTCACCAAGGGCACGGCCAAAATGTGACCTGTAACCATTGTCAGTGTCACTGTGAGAAGTGTCACCATGGGAATTAACAACATAGGCACTCTCATCATGAGCACTGTCACCATGAGCACTGACACCACGAGCACTGTCACCCAGGGCAGTGCCACCATGAGCACTGTCACCATAACTGTTGCTATGAGAATTGTAACCATGGGCAATTTCTCAATGAGTAATGTCACCATGTGTATTTTCACCTTGGGCACTCTCAAAGTAAACAGTATTACCATGAGCACTTTCACTGTGAACACTGTCACCATGGGCACTGGCACAATGTGGTGTGTCACCATGAGCCATGTCACCATGGGAAATGTCACCGTGAGAAGTGTCACCATAGGCAATGTCACCATGGGCAATGTCAGCATGGGAACTGCCATTTTGAGCACTGTCACCATGGGTACTGCAACCATGAGTACTGTCACCATGAGTAATTTAACCATTGGCAGTATGACCATGTGCACTGTCACCATGGGCACTATCACAATGAGAACTGTCAGCATGGGCACTGTCACTCTTGGCAATGTCACCATGGGCACTATCACTTTGAGCACTGTCAACATGAGCACGTCACCATGGGCACTGTCAACATGGGTACTATCTCGAAGGTCAATGTCACCATGAGCATTGCCAGGATGGGCATCTTCACCGTGAGCACTGTCACCAATGGCACTATCACCATGAGCAATGTCACTGTGGGCCGTGTCACCAGGGGCACTATCACCATGGTTAATATTATCATTGGCACTTTCCCCGTGAGCACTGTCACCCTGGGCACTGTCATCATGGGCACGGTCACCGTGAGCACTATCTCCATGAGCACAGCCACTGTGAACACCATCACCATAATCACTGGCCTCATCGGTACTGTCACCATGAGCACTGCCACAATGAGCACTGTCAGCATGGGCACTTCCCCCATGAGCACTGTCACTATGAGAACTGCTAGCATGGGTATTTTCACCATGAGTACTGTCACCCTCTGTATTGTCACCATTTGCACTGTCACAATCAGGACTATTACCGTGAGTGCTATCACCGTGAGATCTCTCACCATGGTCACTGTCACCATGGCACCTTGCACAATGCGTGCTGTCAACATGAGTGCTGTCACCATTGGCACTATCACCGTGAGCATTCTCACTGTGGTCAGAGTCAACATGGGCTCTGTCACCATGAGCACTGTCACCATAGGCAATGTCACCGTGGTCAGCGTCACCATGAGCAATGTCTCCATGGGCACTCCTACAGTGGGCACTGTCACTGTGCGAAATGTCACCATGGTTACTGCCACTATGAGCAGTGTCTCTGTGAGTACTGTCAGCATGGGATTTTACCGTGAGCACTGTCACCATGAGCCCTGTCACCATTTTTCAGTGCCACCATGTGCACTACCACCATGTGCACTCTCACCATGGGCACTATCACCGATAACACTGTCACCATAAGTACTGTCTGCATGGGCACTGTCACCAAGGGCACGGCCAACATGTGACCTGTAACCATTGTCAGTGTCACTGTGAGAAGTGTCACCATGGGAATTAACAACATAGGCACTCTCATCATGAGCACTGTCACCATGAGCACTGACACCACGAGCACTGTCACCCAGGGCAGTGCCACCATGAGCACTGTCACCATAACTGTTGCTATGAGAATTGTAACCATGGGCAATTTCTCAATGAGTAATGTCACCATGTGTATTTTCACCTTGGGCACTCTCAAAGTAAACAGTATTACCATGAGCACTTTCACTGTGAACACTGTCACCATGGGCACTGGCACAATGTGGTGTGTCACCATGAGCCATGTCACCATGGGAAATGTCACCGTGAGAAGTGTCACCATAGGCAATGTCACCATGGGCAATGTCACCATGGGAACTGCCATTTTGAGCACTGTCACCATGGGTACTGCAACCATGAGTACTGTCACCATGAGTAATTTAACCATTGGCAGTATGACCATGTGCACTGTCACCATGGGCACTATCACCATGACAACTCTCAGCGTGAGCACTGTCACTGTTGGAAATGGCATTGTGTGCAATTCCACCATGGGCAATGTCACCATGGACATTATCGCTGTGAGCACTGTCAATATGAGCACGTCAACATGAGCCCTGTCACCATGGGCAATGTCACTGTGAGAAGTGTCACTATAGGCAATGTCACCGTGGGCACTGTCACCATGGTCACTGCCACCACTGTCACTGTCATTTTGAGCACTTTCACCATGGGTACTGCAACCATGAGCGCTGTCACCATGAGCACTGTCACCATTGCAAGTATCACCATGTGCACTGTCACCATGGGCACTATCACAATGAGAACTGTCAGCATGGGCACTGTCACTCTTGGCAATGTCACCATGGGCACTATCACTTTGAGCACTGTCAACATGAGCACGTCACCATGGGCACTGTCAACATGGGTACTATCTCGAAGGTCAATGTCACCATGAGCATTGTCAGGATGGGCAACTTCACCGTGAGCACTGTCACCAATGGCACTATCACCATGAGCAATGTCACTGTGGGCCGTGTCACCAGGGGCACTATCACCATGGTTAATGTTCTCATTGGCACTTTCCCCGTGAGCACTGTCACCCTGGGCACTGTCATCATGGGCACGGTCACCGTGAGCACTATCTCCATGAGCACAGCCACTGTGAACACCATCACCATAATCACTGGCCTCATCGGTACTGTCACCATGAGCACTGCCACAATGAGCACTGTCAGCATGGGCACTTCCCCCATGAGCACTGTCACTATGAGAACTGCTAGCATGGGTATTTTCACCATGAGTACTGTCACCCTCTGTATTGTCACCATTTGCACTGTCACCATCAGGACTATTACCGTGAGTGCTATCACCGTGAGATCTCTCACCATGGTCACTGTCACCATGGCACCTTGCACAATGCGTGCTGTCAACATGAGTGCTGTCACCATTGGCACTATCACCGTGAGCATTCTCACTGTGGTCAGAGTCAACATGGGCTCTGTCATCATGAGCACTGTCACCATAGGCAATGTCACCGTGGTCAGTGTCACCATGAGCAATGTCTCCATGGGCACTCCTACAGTGGGCACTGTCACTGTGCGAAATGTCACCATGGTTACTGCCACTATGAGCAGTGTCTCTGTGAGTACTGTCAGCATGGGTTTTTACCGTGAGCACTGTCACCATGAGCCCTGTCACCATTTTGCAGTGCCACCATGTGCACTACCACCATGTGCACTCTCACCATGGGCACTATCACCGATAACACTGTCACCATAAGTACTGTCTGCATGGGCACTGTCACCAAGGGCATGGCCATCATGTGACCTGTAACCATTGTCAGTGTCACTGTGAGAAGTGTCACCATGGGAATTAACAACATAGGCACTCTCATCATGAGCACTGTCACCATGAGCACTGACACCACGAGCACTGTCACCCAGGGCAGTGCCACCATGAGCACTGTCACCATAACTGTTGCTATGAGAATTGTAACCATGGGCAATTTCTCAATGAGTAATGTCACCATGTGTATTTTCACCTTGGGCACTCTCAAAGTAAACAGTATTACCATGAGCACTTTCACTGTGAACACTGTCACCATGGGCACTGGCACAATGTGGTGTGTCACCATGAGCCATGTCACCATGGGAAATGTCACCGTGAGAAGTGTCACCATAGGCAATGTCACCATGGGCAATGTCACCATGGGAACTGCCATTTTGAGCACTGTCACCATGGGTACTGCAACCATGAGTACTGTCACCATGAGTAATTTAACCATTGGCAGTATGACCATGTGCACTGTCACCATGGGCACTATCACCATGACAACTCTCAGCGTGAGCACTGTCACTGTTGGAAATGGCATTGTGTGCAATTCCACCATGGGCAATGTCACCATGGACATTATCGCTGTGAGCACTGTCAATATGAGCACGTCAACATGAGCCCTGTCACCATGGGCAATGTCACTGTGAGAAGTGTCACTATAGGCAATGTCACCGTGGGCACTGTCACCATGGTCACTGCCACCACTGTCACTGTCATTTTGAGCACTGTCACCATGGGTACTGCAACCATGAGCGCTGTCACCATGAGCACTGTCACCATTGCAAGTATCACCATGTGCACTGTCACCATGGGCACTATCACAATGAGAACTGTCAGCATGGGCACTGTCACTCTTGGCAATGTCACCATGGGCACTATCACTGTGAGCACTGTCAACATGAGCACGTCACCATGGGCACTGTCAACATGGGTACTATCTCGAAGGTCAATGTCACCATGAGCATTGTCAGGATGGGCAACTTCACCATGAGCACTGTCACCAAAGGCACTATCACCATGAGCAATGTCACTGTGGGCCGTGTCACCAGGGGCACTTTCACCATGGTTAATATTATCATTGGCAATTTCCCCGTGAGCACTGTCACCCTGGGCACTGTCATCATGGGCACGGTCACCGTGAGCAATATCTCCATGAGCACAGCCACTGTGAACACCATCACCATAATCACTGGCCTCATCGGTACTGTCACCATGAGCACTGCCACAATGAGCAAGGTCAGCATGGGCACATCCCCCATGAGCACTGTCACTATGAGAACTGCTACCATGGGTATTTTCACCATGTGTACTGTCACCCTGTGTATTGTCACCATTTGCACTGTCACCATGAGGACTATTACCGTGAGCGCTATCACCGTGAGATCTCTCACCATGGTCACTGTCACCATGGCACCTTGCACAATGGGGGCTGTCAACATGAGTGCTGGCACCATTGGCACTATCACTGTGAGCATTCTCACTGTGGTCAGTGTCACCATGGGCACTGTCACCATGAGCACTGTCACCATAGGCAATGTCACCATGGTCAGTGTCACCATGAGCACTGTCAACATGGGCACTCATACAGTGGGCACTGTCACTGTGAGCACTGTCACCTTGGGTACTGCCACCATGAGCGCTGTCACCATGAGCACTGTCACCATTGCGAGTATCACAATGTGCACTGTCACCATGGGCACTGGCACAATGTCGTGTGTCACCTTGAGCAATGTCACCATGGGAAATGTCACCGTGAGATGTGTCACCATAGGCAATGTCACCATGGGCAATGTCACCATGGGAAATGCCATTTTGCACACTGTCACCATGGGTACTGCAACCATGAGTACTGTCACCATTGGCAGTATGACCATGTGCACTGTCACCATGGGCACTATCACCATGACAACTCTCAGCGTGAGCACTGTCACTGTGGGAACTGGCATTGTGTGCAATTCCACCATGGGCAATGTCACCATGGGCAATATCACTGTGAGCACTGTCAATATAAGCACGTCAACATGAGCCCTGTCACCATTGGCAATGTCACCGTGAGAAGTGTCACTATAGGCAATGTCACCATGGGCACTGTCACCATGGTCACTGCCACCACTGTCACTGTCATTTTGAGCACTGTCACCATGGGTACTGCAACCATGAGCGCTGTCACCATGAGCACTGTCACCATTGCAAGTATCACCATGTGCACTGTCACCATGGGCACTATCACAATGAGAACTGTCAGCATGGGCACTGTCACTCTTGGCAATGTCACCATGGGCACTATCACTGTGAGCACTGTCAACATGAGCACGTCACCATGGGCACTGTCAACATGGGTACTATCTCGAAGGGCAATGTCACCATGAGCATTGTCAGGAAGGGCAATTTCACCATGAGCACTATCACCAAAGGCACTATCACCATGAGCAATGTCACTGTGGGCCGTGTCACCAGGGGCACTATCACCATGGTTAATGTTCTCATTGGCACTTTCCCCGTGAGCACTGTCACCCTGGGCACTGTCATCATGGGCACGGTCACCGTGAGCACTATCTCCATGAGCACAGCCACTGTGAACACCATCACCATAATCACTGGCCTCATCGGTACTGTCACCATGAGCACTGCCACAATGAGCACTGTCAGCATGGGCACTTCCCCCATGAGCACTGTCACTATGAGAACTGCTAGCATGGGTATTTTCACCATGAGTACTGTCACCCTCTGTATTGTCACCATTTGCACTGTCACCATCAGGACTATTACCGTGAGTGCTATCACCGTGAGATCTCTCACCATGGTCACTGTCACCATGGCACCTTGCACAATGCGTGCTGTCAACATGAGTGCTGTCACCATTGGCACTATCACCGTGAGCATTCTCACTGTGGTCAGAGTCAACATGGGCTCTGTCACCATGAGCACTGTCACCATAGGCAATGTCACCGTGGTCAGTGTCACCATGAGCAATGTCTCCATGGGCACTCCTACAGTGGGCACTGTCACTGTGCGAACTGTCACCATGGTTACTGCCACTATGAGCAGTGTCTCTGTGAGTACTGTCAGCATGGGTTTTTACCGTGAGCACTGTCACCATGAGCCCTGTCACCATTTTTCAGTGCCACCATGTGCACTACCACCATGTGCACTCTCACCATGGGCACTATCACCGATAACACTGTCACCATAAGTACTGTCTGCATGGGCACTGTCACCAAGGGCACGGCCAACATGTGACCTGTAACCATTGTCAGTGTCACTGTGAGAAGTGTCACCATGGGAATTAACAACATAGGCACTCTCATCATGAGCACTGTCACCATGAGCACTGACACCACGAGCACTGTCACCCAGGGCAGTGCCACCATGAGCACTGTCACCATAACTGTTGCTATGAGAATTGTAACCATGGGCAATTTCTCAATGAGTAATGTCACCATGTGTATTTTCACCTTGGGCACTCTCAAAGTAAACAGTATTACCATGAGCACTTTCACTGTGAACACTGTCACCATGGGCACTGGCACAATGTGGTGTGTCACCATGAGCCATGTCACCATGGGAAATGTCACCGTGAGAAGTGTCACCATAGGCAATGTCACCATGGGCAATGTCACCATGGGAACTGCCATTTTGAGCACTGTCACCATGGGTACTGCAACCATGAGTACTGTCACCATGAGTAATTTAACCATTGGCAGTATGACCATGTGCACTGTCACCATGGGCACTATCACCATGACAACTCTCAGCGTGAGCACAGTCACTGTTGGAAATGGCATTGTGTGCAATTCCACCATGGGCAATGTCACCATGGTCATTATCGCTGTGAGCACTGTCAATATGAGCACGTCAACATGAGCCCTGTCACCATGGGCAATGTCACTGTGAGAAGTGTCACTATAGGCAATGTCACCGTGGGCACTGTCACCATGTTCACTGCCACCACTGTCACTGTCATTTTGAGCACTGTCACCATGGGTACTGCAACCATGAGCGCTGTCACCATGAGCACTGTCACCATTGCAAGTATCACCATGTGCACTGTCACCATGGGCACTATCACAATGAGAACTGTCAGCATGGGCACTGTCACTCTTGGCAATGTCACAAGGGGCACTATCACTGTGAGCACTGTCAACATGAGCACGTCACCATGGGCACTGTCAACATGGGTACTATCTCGAAGGTCAATGTCACCATGAGCATTGTCAGGATGGGCAACTTCACCGTGAGCACTGTCACCAATGGCACTATCACCATGAGCAATGTCACTGTGGGCCGTGTCACCAGGGGCACTATCACCATGGTTAATGTTATCATTGGCAATTTCCCCGTGAGCACTGTCACCCTGGGCACTGTCATCATGGGCACGGTCACCGTGAGCACTATCTCCATGAGCACAGCCACTGTGAACACCATCACCATAATCACTGGCCTCATCGGTACTGTCACCATGAGCACTGCCACAATGAGCACTGTCAGCATGGGCACATCCCCCATGAGCACTGTCACTATGAGAACTGCTACCATGGGTATTTTCACCATGTGTACTGTCACCCTGTGTATTGTCACCATATGCACTGTCACCATGAGGACTATTACCGTGAGCGCTATCACCGTGAGATCTCTCACCATGGTCACTGTCACCATGGCACCTTGCACAATGGGGGCTGTCAACATGAGTGCTGGCACCATTGGCACTATCACTGTGAGCATTCTCACTGTGGTCAGTGTCACCATGGGCACTGTCACCATGAGCACTGTCACCATAGGCAATGTCACCATGGTCAGTGTCACCATGAGCACTGTCAACATGGGCACTCATACAGTGGGCACTGTCACTGTGAGCACTGTCACTTTGGGTACTGCCACCATGAGCGCTGTCACCATGAGCACTGTCACCATTGCGAGTATCACAATGTGCACTGTCACCATGGGCACTGGCACAATGTCGTGTGTCACCTTGAGCAATGTCACCATGGGAAATGTCACTGTGAGATGTGTCACCATAGGCAATGTCACCATGGGCAATGTCACCATGGGAAATGCCATTTTGCACACTGTCACCATGGGTACTGCTACCATGAGTACTGTCACCATTGGCAGTATGACCATGTGCACTGTCACCATGGGCACTATCACCATGACAACTCTCAGCGTGAGCACTGTCACTGTGGGAACTGGCACTGTGTGCAATTCCACCATGGGCAATGTCACCATGGGCACTATCACTGTGAGCACTGTCAATATAAGCACGTCAACATGAGCCCTGTCACCATTGGCAATGTCACCGTGAGAAGTGTCACTATAGGCGATGTCACCGTGGGCACTGTCACCATGGTCACTGCCACCACTGTCACTGTCATTTTGAGCACTGTCACCATGGGTATTGCAACGATGAGCACTGTCACCATGAGCACTGTCACCATTGCGATTATCAACATGTGTACTGTCACCATGGGCACTATCACAATGAGAACTGTCAGCGTGGGCACTGTCACTGTTGGCAAGGGCACCGTGGGCACTTCCACCATGGGCAATGTCACCATGGGCACTGTCACTGTGAGCACTGTCAACATGAGCACGTCACCATGGGCACTGTCAACATGGGTACTATCACGAAGGGCAATGTCACCATGAGGATTGTCAGGAAGGGCAATTTCACCATGAGCACTGTCACCAAAGGCACTATCACCATGAGCAATGTCACTGTGGGCCGTGTCACCAGGGGCACTATCACCATGGTTAATGTTCTCATTGGCACTTTCCCCGTGAGCACTGTCACCCTGGGCACTGTCATCATGGGCACGGTCACCGTGAGCACTATCTCCATGAGCACAGCCACTGTGAACACCATCACCATAATCACTGGCCTCATCGGTACTGTCACCATGAGCACTGCCACAATGAGCACTGTCAGCATGGGCACTTCCCCCATGAGCACTGTCACTATGAGAACTGCTAGCATGGGTATTTTCACCATGAGTACTGTCACCCTCTGTATTGTCACCATTTGCACTGTCACCATCAGGACTATTACCGTGAGTGCTATCACCGTGAGATCTCTCACCATGGTCACTGTCACCATGGCACCTTGCACAATGCGTGCTGTCAACATGAGTGCTGTCACCATTGGCACTATCACCGTGAGCATTCTCACTGTGGTCAGAGTCAACATGGGCTCTGTCACCATGAGCACTGTCACCATAGGCAATGTCACCGTGGTCAGTGTCACCATGAGCAATGTCTCCATGGGCACTCCTACAGTGGGCACTGTCACTGTGCGAACTGTCACCATGGTTACTGCCACTATGAGCAGTGTCTCTGTGAGTACTGTCAGCATGGGTTTTTACCGTGAGCACTGTCACCATGAGCCCTGTCACCATTTTGCAGTGCCACCATGTGCACTACCACCATGTGCACTCTCACCATGGGCACTATCACCGATAACACTGTCACCATAAGTACTGTCTGCATGGGCACTGTCACCAAGGGCACAGCCAACATGTGACCCGTAACCATTGTCAGTGTCACTGTGAGAAGTGTCACCATGGGAATTAACAACATAGGCACTCTCATCATGAGCACTGTCACCATGAGCACTGACATCACGAGCACTGTCACCCAGGGCAGTGCCACCGTGAGCACTGTCACCATAACTGTTGCTATGAGAATTGTAACCATGGGCAATTTCTCAATGAGTAATGTCACCATGTGTATTTTCACCTTGGGCACTCTCAAAGTAAACAGTATTACCATGAGCACTTTCACTGTGAACACTGTCACCATGGGCACTGGCACAATGTGGTGTGTCACCATGAGCCATGTCACCATGGGAAATGTCACCGTGAGAAGTGTCACCATAGGCAATGTCACCATGGGCAATGTCACCATGGGAACTGCCATTTTGAGCACTGTCACCATGGGTACTACAACCATGAGTACTGTCACCATGAGTAATTTAACCATTGGCAGTATGACCATGTGCACTGTCACCATGGGCCCTATCACCATGCCAACTCTCAGCGTGAGCACTGTCACTGTTGGAAATGGCATTGTGTGCAATTCCACCATGGGCAATGTCACCATGGACATTATCGCTGTGAGCACTGTCAATATGAGCACGTCAACATGAGCCTTGTCACCATGGGCAATGTCACTGTGAGAAGTGTCACTATAGGCAATGTCACCGTGGGCACTGTCACCATGGTCACTGCCACCACTGTCACTGTCATTTTGAGCACTGTCACCATGGGTACTGCAACCATGAGCGCTGTCACCATGAGCACTGTCACCATTGCCAGTATCACCATGTGCACTGTCACCATGGGCACTATCACAATGAGAACTGTCAGCATGGGCACTGTCACTCTTGGCAATGTCACCATGGGCACTATCACTTTGAGCACTGTCAACATGAGCACGTCACCATGGGCACTGTCAACATGGGTACTATCTCGAAGGTCAATGTCACCATGAGCATTGTCAGGATGGGCAACTTCACCGTGAGCACTGTCACCAATGGCACTATCACCATGAGCAATGTCACTGTGGGCCGTGTCACCAGGGGCACTATCACCATGGTTAATGTTATCATTGGCAATTTTCCCGTGAGCACTGTCACCCTGGGCACTGTCATCATGGGCACGGTCACCGTGAGCACTATCTCCATGAGCACAGCCACTGTGAACACCATCACCATAATCACTGGCCTCATCGGTACTGTCACCATGAGCACTGCCACAATGAGCACTGTCAGCATGGGCACTTCCCCCATGAGCACTGTCACTATGAGAACTGCTAGCATGGGTATTTTCACCATGAGTACTGTCACCCTCTGTATTGTCACCATTTGCACTGTCACCATCAGGACTATTACCGTGAGTGCTATCACCGTGAGATCTCTCACCATGGTCACTGTCACCATGGCACCTTGCACAATGCGTGCTGTCAACATGAGTGCTGTCATCATTGGCACTATCACCGTGAGCATTCTCACTGTGGTCAGAGTCAACATGGGCTCTGTCACCATGAGCACTGTCACCATAGGCAATGTCACCGTGGTCAGTGTCACCATGAGCAATGTCTCCATGGGCACTCCTACAGTGGGCACTGTCACTGTGCGAACTGTCACCATGGTTACTGCCACTATGAGCAGTGTCTCTGTGAGTACTGTCAGCATGGGTTTTTACCGTGAGCACTGTCACCATGAGCCCTGTCACCATTTTGCAGTGCCACCATGTGCACTACCACCATGTGCACTCTCACCATGGGCACTATCACCGATAACACTGTCACCATAAGTACTGTCTGCATGGGCACTGTCACCAAGGGCACGGCCAACATGTGACCTGTAACCATTGTCAGTGTCACTGTGAGAAGTGTCACCATGGGAATTAACAACATAGGCATTCTCATCATGAGCACTGTCACCATGAGCACTGACACCACGAGCACTGTCACCCAGGGCAGTGCCACCGTGAGCACTGTCACCATAACTGTTGCTATGAGAATTGTAACCATGGGCAATTTCTCAATGAGTAATGTCACCATGTGTATTTTCACCTTGGGCACTCTCAAAGTAAACAGTATTACCATGAGCACTTTCACTGTGAACACTGTCACCATGGGCACTGGCACAATGTGGTGTGTCACCATGAGCCATGTCACCATGGGAAATGTCACCGTGAGAAGTGTCACCATAGGCAATGTCACCATGGGCAATGTCAGCATGGGAACTGCCATTTTGAGCACTGTCACCATGGGTACTGCAACCATGAGTACTGTCACCATGAGTAATTTAACCATTGGCAGTATGACCATGTGCACTGTCACCATGGGCACTATCACCATGACAACTCTCAGCGTGAGCACTGTCACTGTTGGAAATGGCATTGTGTGCAATTCCACCATGGGCAATGTCACCATGGACATTATCGCTGTGAGCACTGTCAATATGAGCACGTCAACATGAGCCCTGTCACCATGGGCAATGTCACTGTGAGAAGTGTCACTATAGGCAATGTCACCATGGGCACTGTCACCATGGTCACTGCCACCACTGTCACTGTCATTTTGAGCACTGTCACCATGGGTACTGCAACCATGAGCGCTGTCACCATGAGCACTGTCACCATTGCAAGTATCACCATGTGCACTGTCACCATGGGCACTATCACAATGAGAACTGTCAGCATGGGCACTGTCACTCTTGGCAATGTCACCATGGGCACTATCACTTTGAGCACTGTCAGCATGAGCACGTCACCATGGGCACTGTCAACATGGGTACTATCTCGAAGGGCAATGTCACCATGAGCATTGTCAGGATGAGCAACCTCACCGTGAGCACTGTCACCAATGGCACTATCACCATGAGCAATGTCACTGTGGGCCGTGTCACCAGGGGCACTATCACCATGGTTAATGTTATCATTGGCAATTTCCCCGTGAGCACTGTCACCCTGGGCACTGTCATCATGGGCACGGTCACCGTGAGCACTATCTCTATGAGCACAGCCACTGTGAACACCATCACCATAATCACTGGCCTCATCGGTACTGTCACCATGAGCACTGCCACAATGAGCACTGTCAGCATGGGCACATCCCCCATGAGCACTGTCACTATGAGAACTGCTACCATGGGTATTTTCACCATGTGTACTGTCACCCTGTGTATTGTCACCATTTGCACTGTCACCATGAGGACTATTACCGTGAGCGCTATCACTGTGAGATCTCTCACCATGGTCACTGTCACCATGGCACCTTGCACAATGGGGGCTGTCAACATGAGTGCTGGCACCATTGGCACTATCACTGTGAGCATTCTCACTGTGGTCAGTGTCACCATGGGCACTGTCACCATGAGCACTGTCACCATAGGCAATGTAACCATGGTCAGTGTCACCATGAGCACTCTCAACATGGGCACTCATACAGTGGGCACTGTCACTGTGAGCACTGTCACCTTGGGTACTGCCACCATGAGCGCTGTCACCATGAGCACTGTCACCATTGCGAGTATCACAATGTGCACTGTCACCATGGGAACTGGCACAATGTCGTGTGTCACCTTGAGCAATGTCACCATGGGAAATGTCACCGTGAGATGTGTCACCATAGGCAATGTCACCATGGGCAATGTCACCATGGGAAATGCCATTTTGCACACTGTCACCATGGGTACTGCAACCATGAGTACTGTCACCATTGGCAGTATGACCATGTGCACTGTCACCATGGGCACTATCACCATGACAACTCTCAGCGTGAGCACTGTCACTGTGGGAACTGGCATTGTGTGCAATTCCACCATGGGCAATGTCACCATGGGCACTATCACTGTGAGCACTGTCAATATAAGCACGTCAACATGAGCCCTGTCACCATGGGCAATGTCACCGTGAGAAGTGTCACTATAGGCGATGTCACCGTGGGCACTGTCACCATGGTCACTGCCACCACTGTCACTGTCATTTTGAGCACTGTCACCATGGGTATTGCAACCATGAGCACTGTCACCATTGCGATTATCACCATGTGTACTGTCACCATGGGCACTATCACAATGAGAACTGTCAGCGTGGGCACTGTCACTGTTGGCAAGGGCACCGTGGGCACTTCCACCATGGGCAATGTCACCATGGGCACTATCACTTTGAGCACTGTCAACATGAGCACGTCACCATGGGCACTGTCAACATGGGTACTATCTCGAAGGGCAATGTCACCATGAGCATTGTCAGGAAGGGCAATTTCACCATGAACACTGTCACCAAAGGCACTATAACCATGAGCAATGTCACTGTGGGCCGTGTCACCAGGGGCACTATCACCATGGTTAATGTTCTCATTGGCACTTTCCCCGTGAGCACTGTCACCCTGGGCAATGTCATCATAGGCACGGTCACCGTGAGCACTATCTCCATGAGCACAGCCACCGTGAACACCATCACCATAATCACTGGCCTCATCGGTACTGTCACCATGAGCACTGCCACAATGAGCACTGTCAACATGGGCTCTTCCCCCATGAGCACTGTCACTATGAGAACTGCTACCATGGGTATTTTCACCATGAGTACTGTCACCCTCTGTATTGTCACCATTTGCACTGTCACCATCAGGACTATTACCGTGAGTGCTATCACCGTGAGATCTCTCACCATGGTCACTGTCACCATGGCACCTTGCACAATGCGTGCTGTCAACATGAGTGCTGTCACCATTGGCACTATCACCGTGAGCATTCTCACTGTGGTCAGAGTTAACATGGGCTCTGTCACCATGAGCACTGTCACCATAGGCAATGTCACCGTGGTCAGTGTCACCAAGAGCAATGTCTCCATGGGCACTCCTACAGTGGGCACTGTCACTGTGCGAACTGTCACCATGGTTACTGCCACTATGAGCAGTGTCTCTGTGAGTACTGTCAGCATGGGTTTTTACCGTGAGCACTGTCACCATGAGCCCTGTCACCATTTTTCAGTGCCACCATGTGCACTACCACCATGTGCACTCTCACCATGGGCACTATCACCGATAACACTGTCACCATAAGTACTGTCTGCATGGGCACTGTCACCAAGGGCACGGCCAACATGTGACCTGTAACCATTGTCAGTGTCACTGTGAGAAGTGTCACCATGGGAATTAACAACATAGGCACTCTCATCATGAGCACTGTCACCATGAGCACTGACATCACGAGCACTGTCACCCAGGGCAATGCCACCATGAGCACTGTCACCATAACTGTTGCTATGAGAATTGTAACCATGGGCAATTTCTCAATGAGTAATGTCACCATGTGTATTTTTACCTTGGGCACTCTCAAAGTAAACAGTATTACCATGAGCACTTTCACTGTGAACACTGTCACCATGGGCACTGGCACAATGTGGTGTGTCACCATGAGCCATGTCACCATGGGAAATGTCACCGTGAGAAGTGTCACCATAGGCAATGTCACCATGGGCAATGTCACCATGGGAACTGCCATTTTGAGCACTGTCACCATGGGTACTACAACCATGAGTACTGTCACCATGAGTAATTTAACCATTGGCAGTATGACCATGTGCACTGTCACCATGGGCACTATCACCATGACAACTCTCAGCGTGAGCACTGTCACTGTTGGAAATGGCATTGTGTGCAATTCCACCATGGGCAATGTCACCATGGACATTATCGCTGTGAGCACTGTCAATATGAGCACGTCAACATGAGCCCTGTCACCATGGGCAATGTCACTGTGAGAAGTGTCACTATAGGCAATGTCACCGTGGGCACTGTCACCATGGTCACTGCCACCACTGTCACTGTCATTTTGAGCACTTTCACCATGGGTACTGCAACCATGAGCGCTGTCACCATGAGCACTGTCACCATTGCAAGTATCACCATGTGCACTGTCACCATGGGCACTATCACAATGAGAACTGTCAGCATGGGCACTGTCACTCTTGGCAATGTCACCATGGGCACTATCACTTTGAGCACTGTCAACATGAGCACGTCACCATGGGCACTGTCAACATGGGTACTATCTCGAAGGTCAATGTCACCATGAGCATTGTCAGGATGGGCAACTTCACCGTGAGCACTGTCACCAATGGCACTATCACCATGAGCAATGTCACTGTGGGCCGTGTCACCAGGGGCACTATCACCATGGTTAATGTTCTCATTGGCACTTTCCCCGTGAGCACTGTCACCCTGGGCACTGTCATCATGGGCACGGTCACCGTGAGCACTATCTCCATGAGCACAGCCACTGTGAACACCATCACCATAATCACTGGCCTCATCGGTACTGTCACCATGAGCACTGCCACAATGAGCACTGTCAGCATGGGCACTTCCCCCATGAGCACTGTCACTATGAGAACTGCTAGCATGGGTATTTTCACCATGAGTACTGTCACCCTCTGTATTGTCACCATTTGCACTGTCACCATCAGGACTATTACCGTGAGTGCTATCACCGTGAGATCTCTCACCATGGTCACTGTCACCATGGCACCTTGCACAATGCGTGCTGTCAACATGAGTGCTGTCACCATTGGCACTATCACCGTGAGCATTCTCACTGTGGTCAGAGTCAACATGGGCTCTGTCATCATGAGCACTGTCACCATAGGCAATGTCACCGTGGTCAGTGTCACCATGAGCAATGTCTCCATGGGCACTCCTACAGTGGGCACTGTCACTGTGCGAACTGTCACCATGGTTACTGCCACTATGAGCAGTGTCTCTGTGAGTACTGTCAGCATGGGTTTTTACCGTGAGCACTGTCACCATGAGCCCTGTCACCATTTTGCAGTGCCACCATGTGCACTACCACCATGTGCACTCTCACCATGGGCACTATCACCGATAACACTGTCACCATAAGTACTGTCTGCATGGGCACTGTCACCAAGGGCATGGCCATCATGTGACCTGTAACCATTGTCAGTGTCACTGTGAGAAGTGTCACCATGGGAATTAACAACATAGGCACTCTCATCATGAGCACTGTCACCATGAGCACTGACACCACGAGCACTGTCACCCAGGGCAGTGCCACCATGAGCACTGTCACCATAACTGTTGCTATGAGAATTGTAACCATGGGCAATTTCTCAATGAGTAATGTCACCATGTGTATTTTCACCTTGGGCACTCTCAAAGTAAACAGTATTACCATGAGCACTTTCACTGTGAACACTGTCACCATGGGCACTGGCACAATGTGGTGTGTCACCATGAGCCATGTCACCATGGGAAATGTCACCGTGAGAAGTGTCACCATAGGCAATGTCACCATGGGCAATGTCACCATGGGAACTGCCATTTTGAGCACTGTCACCATGGGTACTGCAACCATGAGTACTGTCACCATGAGTAATTTAACCATTGGCAGTATGACCATGTGCACTGTCACCATGGGCACTATCACCATGACAACTCTCAGCGTGAGCACTGTCACTGTTGGAAATGGCATTGTGTGCAATTCCACCATGGGCAATGTCACCATGGACATTATCGCTGTGAGCACTGTCAATATGAGCACGTCAACATGAGCCCTGTCACCATGGGCAATGTCACTGTGAGAAGTGTCACTATAGGCAATGTCACCGTGGGCACTGTCACCATGGTCACTGCCACCACTGTCACTGTCATTTTGAGCACTGTCACCATGGGTACTGCAACCATGAGCGCTGTCACCATGAGCACTGTCACCATTGCAAGTATCACCATGTGCACTGTCACCATGGGCACTATCACAATGAGAACTGTCAGCATGGGCACTGTCACTCTTGGCAATGTCACCATGGGCACTATCACTGTGAGCACTGTCAACATGAGCACGTCACCATGGGCACTGTCAACATGGGTACTATCTCGAAGGTCAATGTCACCATGAGCATTGTCAGGATGGGCAACTTCAACATGAGCACTGTCACCAAAGGCACTATCACCATGAGCAATGTCACTGTGGGCCGTGTCACCAGGGGCACTATCACCATGGTTAATATTATCATTGGCAATTTCCCCGTGAGCACTGTCACCCTGGGCACTGTCATCATGGGCACGGTCACCGTGAGCACTATCTCCATGAGCACAGCCACTGTGAACACCATCACCATAATCACTGGCCTCATCGGTACTGTCACCATGAGCACTGCAACAATGAGCAAGGTCAGCATGGGCACATCCCCCATGAGCACTGTCACTATGAGAACTGCTACCATGGGTATTTTCACCATGTGTACTGTCACCCTGTGTATTGTCACCATTTGCACTGTCACCATGAGGACTATTACCGTGAGCGCTATCACCGTGAGATCTCTCACCATGGTCACTGTCACCATGGCACCTTGCACAATGGGGGCTGTCAACATGAGTGCTGGCACCATTGGCACTATCACTGTGAGCATTCTCACTGTGGTCAGTGTCACCATGGGCACTGTCACCATGAGCACTGTCACCATAGGCAATGTCACCATGGTCTGTGGCACCATGAGCACTGTCAACATGGGCACTCATACAGTGGGCACTGTCACTGTGAGCACTGTCACCTTGGGTACTGCCACCATGAGCGCTGTCACCATGAGCACTGTCACCATTGCGAGTATCACAATGTGCACTGTCACCATGGGCACTGGCACAATGTCGTGTGTCACCTTGAGCAATGTCACCATGGGAAATGTCACCGTGAGATGTGTCACCATAGGCAATGTCACCATGGGCAATGTCACCATGGGAAATGCCATTTTGCACACTGTCACCATGGGTACTGCAACCATGAGTACTGTCACCATTGGCAGTATGACCATGTGCACTGTCACCATGGGCACTATCACCATGACAACTCTCAGCGTGAGCACTGTCACTGTGGGAACTGGCATTGTGTGCAATTCCACCATGGGCAATGTCACCATGGGCAAAATCACTGTGAGCACTGTCAATATAAGCACGTCAACATGAGCCCTGTCACCATTGGCAATGTCACCGTGAGAAGTGTCACTATAGGCAATGTCACCATGGGCACTGTCACCATGGTCACTGCCACCACTGTCACTGTCATTTTGAGCACTGTCACCATGGGTACTGCAACCATGAGCGCTGTCACCATGAGCACTGTCACCATTGCAAGTATCACCATGTGCACTGTCACCATGGGCACTATCACAATGAGAACTGTCAGCATGGGCACTGTCACTCTTGGCAATGTCACCATGGGCACTATCACTGTGAGCACTGTCAACATGAGCACGTCACCATGGGCACTGTCAACATGGGTACTATCTCGAAGGGCAATGTCACCATGAGCATTGTCAGGAAGGGCAATTTCACCATGAGCACTATCACCAAAGGCACTATCACCATGAGCAATGTCACTGTGGGCCGTGTCACCAGGGGCACTATCACCATGGTTAATGTTCTCATTGGCACTTTCCCCGTGAGCACTGTCACCCTGGGCACTGTCATCATGGGCACGGTCACCGTGAGCACTATCTCCATGAGCACAGCCACTGTGAACACCATCACCATAATCACTGGCCTCATCGGTACTGTCACCATGAGCACTGCCACAATGAGCACTGTCAGCATGGGCACTTCCCCCATGAGCACTGTCACTATGAGAACTGCTAGCATGGGTATTTTCACCATGAGTACTGTCACCCTCTGTATTGTCACCATTTGCACTGTCACCATCAGGACTATTACCGTGAGTGCTATCACCGTGAGATCTCTCACCATGGTCACTGTCACCATGGCACCTTGCACAATGCGTGCTGTCAACATGAGTGCTGTCACCATTGGCACTATCACCGTGAGCATTCTCACTGTGGTCAGAGTCAACATGGGCTCTGTCACCATGAGCACTGTCACCATAGGCAATGTCACCGTGGTCAGTGTCACCATGAGCAATGTCTCCATGGGCACTCCTACAGTGGGCACTGTCACTGTGCGAACTGTCACCATGGTTACTGCCACTATGAGCAGTGTCTCTGTGAGTACTGTCAGCATGGGTTTTTACCGTGAGCACTGTCACCATGAGCCCTGTCACCATTTTTCAGTGCCACCATGTGCACTACCACCATGTGCACTCTCACCATGGGCACTATCACCGATAACACTGTCACCATAAGTACTGTCTGCATGGGCACTGTCACCAAGGGCACGGCCAACATGTGACCTGTAACCATTGTCAGTGTCACTGTGAGAAGTGTCACCATGGGAATTAACAACATAGGCACTCTCATCATGAGCACTGTCACCATGAGCACTGACACCACGAGCACTGTCACCCAGGGCAGTGCCACCATGAGCACTGTCACCATAACTGTTGCTATGAGAATTGTAACCATGGGCAATTTCTCAATGAGTAATGTCACCATGTGTATTTTCACCTTGGGCACTCTCAAAGTAAACAGTATTACCATGAGCACTTTCACTGTGAACACTGTCACCATGGGCACTGGCACAATGTGGTGTGTCACCATGAGCCATGTCACCATGGGAAATGTCACCGTGAGAAGTGTCACCATAGGCAATGTCACCATGGGCAATGTCACCATGGGAACTGCCATTTTGAGCACTGTCACCATGGGTACTGCAACCATGAGTACTGTCACCATGAGTAATTTAACCATTGGCAGTATGACCATGTGCACTGTCACCATGGGCACTATCACCATGACAACTCTCAGCGTGAGCACAGTCACTGTTGGAGATGGCATTGTGTGCAATTCCACCATGGGCAATGTCACCATGGTCATTATCGCTGTGAGCACTGTCAATATGAGCACGTCAACATGAGCCCTGTCACCATGGGCAATGTCACTGTGAGAAGTGTCACTATAGGCAATGTCACCGTGGGCACTGTCACCATGGTCACTGCCACCACTGTCACTGTCATTTTGAGCACTGTCACCATGGGTACTGCAACCATGAGCGCTGTCACCATGAGCACTGTCACCATTGCAAGTATCACCATGTGCACTGTCACCATGGGCACTATCACAATGAGAACTGTCAGCATGGGCACTGTCACTCTTGGCAATGTCACAAGGGGCACTATCACTGTGAGCACTGTCAACATGAGCACGTCACCATGGGCACTGTCAACATGGGTACTATCTCGAAGGTCAATGTCACCATGAGCATTGTCAGGATGGGCAACTTCACCGTGAGCACTGTCACCAATGGCACTATCACCATGAGCAATGTCACTGTGGGCCGTGTCACCAGGGGCACTATCACCATGGTTAATGTTATCATTGGCACTTTCCCCGTGAGCACTGTCACCCTGGGCACTGTCATCATGGGCACGGTCACCGTGAGCACTATCTCCATGAGCACAGCCACTGTGAACACCATCACCATAATCACTGGCCTCATCGGTACTGTCACCATGAGCACTGCCACAATGAGCACTGTCAGCATGGGCACATCCCCCATGAGCACTGTCACTATGAGAACTGCTACCATGGGTATTTTCACCATGTGTACTGTCACCCTGTGTATTGTCACCATTTGCACTGTCACCATGAGGACTATTACCGTGAGCGCTATCACCGTGAGATCTCTCACCATGGTCACTGTCACCATGGCACCTTGCACAATGGGGGCTGTCAACATGAGTGCTGGCACCATTGGCACTATCACTGTGAGCATTCTCACTGTGGTCAGTGTCACCATGGGCACTGTCACCATGAGCACTGTAACCATAGGCAATGTCACCATGGTCAGTGTCACCATGAGCACTGTCAACATGGGCACTCATACAGTGGGCACTGTCACTGTGAGCACTGTCACTTTGGGTACTGCCACCATGAGCGCTGTCACCATGAGCACTGTCACCATTGCGAGTATCACAATGTGCACTGTCACCATGGGCACTGGCACAATGTCGTGTGTCACCTTGAGCAATGTCACCATGGGAAATGTCACTGTGAGATGTGTCACCATAGGCAATGTCACCATGGGCAATGTCACCATGGGAAATGCCATTTTGCACACTGTCACCATGGGTACTGCTACCATGAGTACTGTCACCATTGGCAGTATGACCATGTGCACTGTCACCATGGGCACTATCACCATGACAACTCTCAGCGTGAGCACTGTCACTGTGGGAACTGGCATTGTGTGCAATTCCACCATGGGCAATGTCACCATGGGCACTATCACTGTGAGCACTGTCAATATGAGCACGTCAACATGAGCCCTGTCACTATGGGCAATGTCACTGTGAGAAGTGTCACTATAGGCAATGTCACCGTGGGCACTGTCACCATGGTCACTGCCACCACTGTCACTGTCATTTTGAGCACTGTCACCATGGGTATTGCAACCATGAGCACTGTCACCATTGCGATTATCACCATGTGTACTGTCACCATGGGCACTATCACAATGAGAACTGTCAGCGTGGGCACTGTCACTGTTGGCAAGGGCACCGTGGGCACTTCCACCATGGGCAATGTCACCATGGGCACTATCACTTTGAGCACTGTCAACATGAGCACGTCACCATGGGCACTGTCAACATGGGTACTATCTCGAAGGGCAATGTCACCATGAGCATTGTCAGGAAGGGCAATTTCACCATGAACACTGTCACCAAAGGCACTATAACCATGAGCAATGTCACTGTGGGCCGTGTCACCAGGGGAACTATCACCATGGTTAATGTTCTCATTGGCACTTTCCCCGTGAGCACTGTCACCCTGGGCAATGTCATCATAGGCACGGTCACCGTGAGCACTATCTCCATGAGCACAGCCACCGTGAACACCATCACCATAATCACTGGCCTCATCGGTACTGTCACCATGAGCACTGCCACAATGAGCACTGTCAGCATGGGCTCTTCCCCCATGAGCACTGTCACTATGAGAACTGCTACCATGGGTATTTTCACCATGAGTACTGTCACCCTCTGTATTGTCACCATTTGCACTGTCACCATCAGGACTATTACCGTGAGTGCTATCACCGTGAGATCTCTCACCATGGTCACTGTCACCATGGCACCTTGCACAATGCGTGCTGTCAACATGAGTGCTGTCACCATTGGCACTATCACCGTGAGCATTCTCACTGTGGTCAGAGTCAACATGGGCTCTGTCACCATGAGCACTGTCACCATAGGCAATGTCACCGTGGTCAGTGTCACCAAGAGCAATGTCTCCATGGGCACTCCTACAGTGGGCACTGTCACTGTGTGAACTGTCACCATGGTTACTGCCACTATGAGCAGTGTCTCTGTGAGTACTGTCAGCATGGGTTTTTACCGTGAGCACTGTCACCATGAGCCCTGTCACCATTTTTCAGTGCCACCATGTGCACTACCACCATGTGCACTCTCACCATGGGCACTATCACCGATAACACTGTCACCATAAGTACTGTCTGCATGGGCACTGTCACCAAGGGCACGGCCAACATGTGACCTGTAACCATTGTCAGTGTCACTGTGAGAAGTGTCACCATGGGAATTAACAACATAGGCACTCTCATCATGAGCACTGTCACCATGAGCACTGACATCACGAGCACTGTCACCCAGGGCAATGCCACCATGAGCACTGTCACCATAACTGTTGCTATGAGAATTGTAACCATGGGCAATTTCTCAATGAGTAATGTCACCATGTGTATTTTTACCTTGGGCACTCTCAAAGTAAACAGTATTACCATGAGCACTTTCACTGTGAACACTGTCACCATGGGCACTGGCACAATGTGGTGTGTCACCATGAGCCATGTCACCATGGGAAATGTCACCGTGAGAAGTGTCACCATAGGCAATGTCACCATGGGCAATGTCACCATGGGAACTGCCATTTTGAGCACTGTCACCATGGGTACTACAACCATGAGTACTGTCACCATGAGTAATTTAACCATTGGCAGTATGACCATGTGCACTGTCACCATGGGCACTATCACCATGACAACTCTCAGCGTGAGCACTGTCACTGTTGGAAATGGCATTGTGTGCAATTCCACCATGGGCAATGTCACCATGGACATTATCGCTGTGAGCACTGTCAATATGAGCACGTCAACATGAGCCCTGTCACCATGGGCAATGTCACTGTGAGAAGTGTCACTATAGGCAATGTCACCGTGGGCACTGTCACCATGGTCACTGCCACCACTGTCACTGTCATTTTGAGCACTTTCACCATGGGTACTGCAACCATGAGCGCTGTCACCATGAGCACTGTCACCATTGCAAGTATCACCATGTGCACTGTCACCATGGGCACTATCACAATGAGAACTGTCAGCATGGGCACTGTCACTCTTGGCAATGTCACCATGGGCACTATCACTTTGAGCACTGTCAACATGAGCACGTCACCATGGGCACTGTCAACATGGGTACTATCTCGAAGGTCAATGTCACCATGAGCATTGTCAGGATGGGCAACTTCACCGTGAGCACTGTCACCAATGGCACTATCACCATGAGCAATGTCACTGTGGGCCGTGTCACCAGGGGCACTATCACCATGGTTAATGTTATCATTGGCACTTTCCCCGTGAGCACTGTCACCCTGGGCACTGTCATCATGGGCACGGTCACCGTGAGCACTATCTCCATGAGCACAGCCACTGTGAACACCATCACCATAATCACTGGCCTCATCGGTACTGTCACCATGAGCACTGCCACAATGAGCACTGTCAGCATGGGCACATCCCCCATGAGCACTGTCACTATGAGAACTGCTACCATGGGTATTTTCACCATGTGTACTGTCACCCTGTGTATTGTCACCATTTGCACTGTCACCATGAGGACTATTACCGTGAGCGCTATCACCGTGAGATCTCTCACCATGGTCACTGTCACCATGGCACCTTGCACAATGGGGGCTGTCAACATGAGTGCTGGCACCATTGGCACTATCACTGTGAGCATTCTCACTGTGGTCATTGTCACCATGGGCACTGTCACCATGAGCACTGTAACCATAGGCAATGTCACCATGGTCAGTGTCACCATGAGCACTGTCAACATGGGCACTCATACAGTGGGCACTGTCACTGTGAGCACTGTCACTTTGGGTACTGCCACCATGAGCGCTGTCACCATGAGCACTGTCACCATTGCGAGTATCACAATGTGCACTGTCACCATGGGCACTGGCACAATGTCGTGTGTCACCTTGAGCAATGTCACCATGGGAAATGTCACTGTGAGATGTGTCACCATAGGCAATGTCACCATGGGCAATGTCACCATGGGAAATGCCATTTTGCACACTGTCACCATGGGTACTGCTACCATGAGTACTGTCACCATTGGCAGTATGACCATGTGCACTGTCACCATGGGCACTATCACCATGACAACTCTCAGCGTGAGCACTGTCACTGTGGGAACTGGCATTGTGTGCAATTCCACCATGGGCAATGTCACCATGGGCACTATCACTGTGAGCACTGTCAATATGAGCACGTCAACATGAGCCCTGTCACTATGGGCAATGTCACTGTGAGAAGTGTCACTATAGGCAATGTCACCGTGGGCACTGTCACCATGGTCACTGCCACCACTGTCACTGTCATTTTGAGCACTGTCACCATGGGTATTGCAACCATGAGCACTGTCACCATTGCGATTATCACCATGTGTACTGTCACCATGGGCACTATCACAATGAGAACTGTCAGCGTGGGCACTGTCACTGTTGGCAAGGGCACCGTGGGCACTTCCACCATGGGCAATGTCACCATGGGCACTATCACTTTGAGCACTGTCAACATGAGCACGTCACCATGGGCACTGTCAACATGGGTACTATCTCGAAGGGCAATGTCACCATGAGCATTGTCAGGAAGGGCAATTTCACCATGAACACTGTCACCAAAGGCACTATAACCATGAGCAATGTCACTGTGGGCCGTGTCACCAGGGGAACTATCACCATGGTTAATGTTCTCATTGGCACTTTCCCCGTGAGCACTGTCACCCTGGGCAATGTCATCATAGGCACGGTCACCGTGAGCACTATCTCCATGAGCACAGCCACCGTGAACACCATCACCATAATCACTGGCCTCATCGGTACTGTCACCATGAGCACTGCCACAATGAGCACTGTCAGCATGGGCTCTTCCCCCATGAGCACTGTCACTATGAGAACTGCTACCATGGGTATTTTCACCATGAGTACTGTCACCCTCTGTATTGTCACCATTTGCACTGTCACCATCAGGACTATTACCGTGAGTGCTATCACCGTGAGATCTCTCACCATGGTCACTGTCACCATGGCACCTTGCACAATGCGTGCTGTCAACATGAGTGCTGTCACCATTGGCACTATCACCGTGAGCATTCTCACTGTGGTCAGAGTCAACATGGGCTCTGTCACCATGAGCACTGTCACCATAGGCAATGTCACCGTGGTCAGTGTCACCAAGAGCAATGTCTCCATGGGCACTCCTACAGTGGGCACTGTCACTGTGTGAACTGTCACCATGGTTACTGCCACTATGAGCAGTGTCTCTGTGAGTACTGTCAGCATGGGTTTTTACCGTGAGCACTGTCACCATGAGCCCTGTCACCATTTTTCAGTGCCACCATGTGCACTACCACCATGTGCACTCTCACCATGGGCACTATCACCGATAACACTGTCACCATAAGTACTGTCTGCATGGGCACTGTCACCAAGGGCACGGCCAACATGTGACCTGTAACCATTGTCAGTGTCACTGTGAGAAGTGTCACCATGGGAATTAACAACATAGGCACTCTCATCATGAGCACTGTCACCATGAGCACTGACATCACGAGCACTGTCACCCAGGGCAATGCCACCATGAGCACTGTCACCATAACTGTTGCTATGAGAATTGTAACCATGGGCAATTTCTCAATGAGTAATGTCACCATGTGTATTTTTACCTTGGGCACTCTCAAAGTAAACAGTATTACCATGAGCACTTTCACTGTGAACACTGTCACCATGGGCACTGGCACAATGTGGTGTGTCACCATGAGCCATGTCACCATGGGAAATGTCACCGTGAGAAGTGTCACCATAGGCAATGTCACCATGGGCAATGTCACCATGGGAACTGCCATTTTGAGCACTGTCACCATGGGTACTACAACCATGAGTACTGTCACCATGAGTAATTTAACCATTGGCAGTATGACCATGTGCACTGTCACCATGGGCACTATCACCATGACAACTCTCAGCGTGAGCACTGTCACTGTTGGAAATGGCATTGTGTGCAATTCCACCATGGGCAATGTCACCATGGACATTATCGCTGTGAGCACTGTCAATATGAGCACGTCAACATGAGCCCTGTCACCATGGGCAATGTCACTGTGAGAAGTGTCACTATAGGCAATGTCACCGTGGGCACTGTCACCATGGTCACTGCCACCACTGTCACTGTCATTTTGAGCACTTTCACCATGGGTACTGCAACCATGAGCGCTGTCACCATGAGCACTGTCACCATTGCAAGTATCACCATGTGCACTGTCACCATGGGCACTATCACAATGAGAACTGTCAGCATGGGCACTGTCACTCTTGGCAATGTCACCATGGGCACTATCACTTTGAGCACTGTCAACATGAGCACGTCACCATGGGCACTGTCAACATGGGTACTATCTCGAAGGTCAATGTCACCATGAGCATTGTCAGGATGGGCAACTTCACCGTGAGCACTGTCACCAATGGCACTATCACCATGAGCAATGTCACTGTGGGCCGTGTCACCAGGGGCACTATCACCATGGTTAATGTTCTCATTGGCACTTTCCCCGTGAGCACTGTCACCCTGGGCACTGTCATCATGGGCACGGTCACCGTGAGCACTATCTCCATGAGCACAGCCACTGTGAACACCGTCACCATAATCACTGGCCTCATCGGTACTGTCACCATGAGCACTGCCACAATGAGCACTGTCAGCATGGGCACTTCCCCCATGAGCACTGTCACTATGAGAACTGCTAGCATGGGTATTTTCACCATGAGTACTGTCACCCTCTGTATTGTCACCATTTGCACTGTCACCATCAGGACTATTACCGTGAGTGCTATCACCGTGAGATCTCTCACCATGGTCACTGTCACCATGGCACCTTGCACAATGCGTGCTGTCAACATGAGTGCTGTCACCATTGGCACTATCACCGTGAGCATTCTCACTGTGGTCAGAGTCAACATGGGCTCTGTCATCATGAGCACTGTCACCATAGGCAATGTCACCGTGGTCAGTGTCACCATGAGCAATGTCTCCATGGGCACTCCTACAGTGGGCACTGTCACTGTGAGAAATGTCACCATGGTTACTGCCACTATGAGCAGTGTCTCTGTGAGTACTGTCAGCATGGGTTTTTACCGTGAGCACTGTCACCATGAGCCCTGTCACCATTTTGCAGTGCCACCATGTGCACTACCACCATGTGCACTCTCACCATGGGCACTATCACCGATAACACTGTCACCATAAGTACTGTCTGCATGGGCACTGTCACCAAGGGCATGGCCATCATGTGACCTGTAACCATTGTCAGTGTCACTGTGAGAAGTGTCACCATGGGAATTAACAACATAGGCACTCTCATCATGAGCACTGTCACCATGAGCACTGACACCACGAGCACTGTCACCCAGGGCAGTGCCACCATGAGCACTGTCACCATAACTGTTGCTATGAGAATTGTAACCATGGGCAATTTCTCAATGAGTAATGTCACCATGTGTATTTTCACCTTGGGCACTCTCAAAGTAAACAGTATTACCATGAGCACTTTCACTGTGAACACTGTCACCATGGGCACTGGCACAATGTGGTGTGTCACCATGAGCCATGTCACCATGGGAAATGTCACCGTGAGAAGTGTCACCATAGGCAATGTCACCATGGGCAATGTCACCATGGGAACTGCCATTTTGAGCACTGTCACCATGGGTACTGCAACCATGAGTACTGTCACCATGAGTAATTTAACCATTGGCAGTATGACCATGTGCACTGTCACCATGGGCACTATCACCATGACAACTCTCAGCGTGAGCACTGTCACTGTTGGAAATGGCATTGTGTGCAATTCCACCATGGGCAATGTCACCATGGACATTATCGCTGTGAGCACTGTCAATATGAGCACGTCAACATGAGCCCTGTCACCATGGGCAATGTCACTGTGAGAAGTGTCACTATAGGCAATGTCACCGTGGGCACTGTCACCATGGTCACTGCCACCACTGTCACTGTCATTTTGAGCACTGTCACCATGGGTACTGCAACCATGAGCGCTGTCACCATGAGCACTGTCACCATTGCAAGTATCACCATGTGCACTGTCACCATGGGCACTATCACAATGAGAACTGTCAGCATGGGCACTGTCACTCTTGGCAATGTCACCATGGGCACTATCACTGTGAGCACTGTCAACATGAGCACGTCACCATGGGCACTGTCAACATGGGTACTATCTCGAAGGTCAATGTCACCATGAGCATTGTCAGGATGGGCAACTTCACCATGAGCACTGTCACCAAAGGCACTATCACCATGAGCAATGTCACTGTGGGCCGTGTCACCAGGGGCACTATCACCATGGTTAATATTATCATTGGCAATTTCCCCGTGAGCACTGTCACCCTGGGCACTGTCATCATGGGCACGGTCACCGTGAGCAATATCTCCATGAGCACAGCCACTGTGAACACCATCACCATAATCACTGGCCTCATCGGTACTGTCACCATGAGCACTGCAACAATGAGCAAGGTCAGCATGGGCACATCCCCCATGAGCACTGTCACTATGAGAACTGCTACCATGAGTATTTTCACCATGTGTACTGTCACCCTGTGTATTGTCACCATTTGCACTGTCACCATGAGGACTATTACCGTGAGCGCTATCACCGTGAGATCTCTCACCATGGTCACTGTCACCATGGCACCTTGCACAATGGGGGCTGTCAACATGAGTGCTGGCACCATTGGCACTATCACTGTGAGCATTCTCACTGTGGTCAGTGTCACCATGGGCACTGTCACCATGAGAACTGTCAACATAGGCAATGTCACCATGGTCTGTGGCACCATGAGCACTGTCAACATGGGCACTCATACAGTGGGCACTGTCACTGTGAGCACTGTCACCTTGGGTACTGCCACCATGAGCGCTGTCACCATGAGCACTGTCACCATTGCGAGTATCACAATGTGCACTGTCACCATGGGCACTGGCACAATGTCGTGTGTCACCTTGAGCAATGTCACCATGGGAAATGTCACCGTGAGATGTGTCACCATAGGCAATGTCACCATGGGCAATGTCACCATGGGAAATGCCATTTTGCACACTGTCACCATGGGTACTGCAACCATGAGTACTGTCACCATTGGCAGTATGACCATGTGCACTGTCACCATGGGCACTATCACCATGACAACTCTCAGCGTGAGCACTGTCACTGTGGGAACTGGCATTGTGTGCAATTCCACCATGGGCAATGTCACCATGGGCAAAATCACTGTGAGCACTGTCAATATAAGCACGTCAACATGAGCCCTGTCACCATTGGCAATGTCACCGTGAGAAGTGTCACTATAGGCAATGTCACCATGGGCACTGTCACCATGGTCACTGCCACCACTGTCACTGTCATTTTGAGCACTGTCACCATGGGTACTGCAACCATGAGCGCTGTCACCATGAGCACTGTCACCATTGCAAGTATCACCATGTGCACTGTCACCATGGGCACTATCACAATGAGAACTGTCAGCATGGGCACTGTCACTCTTGGCAATGTCACCATGGGCACTATCACTGTGAGCACTGTCAACATGAGCACGTCACCATGGGCACTGTCAACATGGGTACTATCTCGAAGGGCAATGTCACCATGAGCATTGTCAGGAAGGGCAATTTCACCATGAGCACTATCACCAAAGGCACTATCACCATGAGCAATGTCACTGTGGGCCGTGTCACCAGGGGCACTATCACCATGGTTAATGTTCTCATTGGCACTTTCCCCGTGAGCACTGTCACCCTGGGCACTGTCATCATGGGCACGGTCACCGTGAGCACTATCTCCATGAGCACAGCCACTGTGAACACCATCACCATAATCACTGGCCTCATCGGTACTGTCACCATGAGCACTGCCACAATGAGCACTGTCAGCATGGGCACTTCCCCCATGAGCACTGTCACTATGAGAACTGCTAGCATGGGTATTTTCACCATGAGTACTGTCACCCTCTGTATTGTCACCATTTGCACTGTCACCATCAGGACTATTACCGTGAGTGCTATCACCGTGAGATCTCTCACCATGGTCACTGTCACCATGGCACCTTGCACAATGCGTGCTGTCAACATGAGTGCTGTCACCATTGGCACTATCACCGTGAGCATTCTCACTGTGGTCAGAGTCAACATGGGCTCTGTCACCATGAGCACTGTCACCATAGGCAATGTCACCGTGGTCAGTGTCACCATGAGCAATGTCTCCATGGGCACTCCTACAGTGGGCACTGTCACTGTGCGAACTGTCACCATGGTTACTGCCACTATGAGCAGTGTCTCTGTGAGTACTGTCAGCATGGGTTTTTACCGTGAGCACTGTCACCATGAGCCCTGTCACCATTTTTCAGTGCCACCATGTGCACTACCACCATGTGCACTCTCACCATGGGCACTATCACCGATAACACTGTCACCATAAGTACTGTCTGCATGGGCACTGTCACCAAGGGCACGGCCAACATGTGACCTGTAACCATTGTCAGTGTCACTGTGAGAAGTGTCACCATGGGAATTAACAACATAGGCACTCTCATCATGAGCACTGTCACCATGAGCACTGACACCACGAGCACTGTCACCCAGGGCAGTGCCACCATGAGCACTGTCACCATAACTGTTGCTATGAGAATTGTAACCATGGGCAATTTCTCAATGAGTAATGTCACCATGTGTATTTTCACCTTGGGCACTCTCAAAGTAAACAGTATTACCATGAGCACTTTCACTGTGAACACTGTCACCATGGGCACTGGCACAATGTGGTGTGTCACCATGAGCCATGTCACCATGGGAAATGTCACCGTGAGAAGTGTCACCATAGGCAATGTCACCATGGGCAATGTCACCATGGGAACTGCCATTTTGAGCACTGTCACCATGGGTACTGCAACCATGAGTACTGTCACCATGAGTAATTTAACCATTGGCAGTATGACCATGTGCACTGTCACCATGGGCACTATCACCATGACAACTCTCAGCGTGAGCACAGTCACTGTTGGAGATGGCATTGTGTGCAATTCCACCATGGGCAATGTCACCATGGTCATTATCGCTGTGAGCACTGTCAATATGAGCACGTCAACATGAGCCCTGTCACCATGGGCAATGTCACTGTGAGAAGTGTCACTATAGGCAATGTCACCGTGGGCACTGTCACCATGGTCACTGCCACCACTGTCACTGTCATTTTGAGCACTGTCACCATGGGTACTGCAACCATGAGCGCTGTCACCATGAGCACTGTCACCATTGCAAGTATCACCATGTGCACTGTCACCATGGGCACTATCACAATGAGAACTGTCAGCATGGGCACTGTCACTCTTGGCAATGTCACAAGGGGCACTATCACTGTGAGCACTGTCAACATGAGCACGTCACCATGGGCACTGTCAACATGGGTACTATCTCGAAGGTCAATGTCACCATGAGCATTGTCAGGATGGGCAACTTCACCGTGAGCACTGTCACCAATGGCACTATCACCATGAGCAATGTCACTGTGGGCCGTGTCACCAGGGGCACTATCACCATGGTTAATGTTATCATTGGAACTTTCCCCGTGAGCACTGTCACCCTGGGCACTGTCATCATGGGCACGGTCACCGTGAGCACTATCTCCATGAGCACAGCCACTGTGAACACCATCACCATAATCACTGGCCTCATCAGTACTGTCACCATGAGCACTGCCACAATGAGCACTGTCAGCATGGGCACATCCCCCATGAGCACTGTCACTATGAGAACTGCTACCATGGGTATTTTCACCATGTGTACTGTCACCCTGTGTATTGTCACCATTTGCACTGTCACCATGAGGACTATTACCGTGAGCGCTATCACCGTGAGATCTCTCACCATGGTCACTGTCACCATGGCACCTTGCACAATGGGGGCTGTCAACATGAGTGCTGGCACCATTGGCACTATCACTGTGAGCATTCTCACTGTGGTCAGTGTCACCATGGGCACTGTCACCATGAGCACTGTCACCATAGGCAATGTCACCATGGTCAGTGTCACCATGAGCACTGTCAACATGGGCACTCATACAGTGGGCACTGTCACTGTGAGCACTGTCACTTTGGGTACTGCCACCATGAGCGCTGTCACCATGAGCACTGTCACCATTGCGAGTATCACAATGTGCACTGTCACCATGGGCACTGGCACAATGTCGTGTGTCACCTTGAGCAATGTCACCATGGGAAATGTCACTGTGAGATGTGTCACCATAGGCAATGTCACCATGGGCAATGTCACCATGGGAAATGCCATTTTGCACACTGTCACCATGGGTACTGCTACCATGAGTACTGTCACCATTGGCAGTATGACCATGTGCACTGTCACCATGGGCACTATCACCATGACAACTCTCAGCGTGAGCACTGTCACTGTGGGAACTGGCATTGTGTGCAATTCCACCATGGGCAATGTCACCATGGGCACTATCACTGTGAGCACTGTCAATATAAGCACGTCAACATGAGCCCTGTCACCATTGGCAATGTCACCGTGAGAAGTGTCACTATAGGCGATGTCACCGTGGGCACTGTCACCATGGTCACTGCCACCACTGTCACTGTCATTTTGAGCACTGTCACCATGGGTATTGCAACGATAAGCACTGTCACCATGAGCACTGTCACCATTGCGATTATCAACATGTGTACTGTCACCATGGGCACTATCACAATGAGAACTGTCAGCGTGGGCACTGTCACTGTTGGCAAGGGCACCGTGGGCACTTCCACCATGGGCAATGTCACCATGGGCACTGTCACTGTGAGCACTGTCAACATGAGCACGTCACCATGGGCACTGTCAACATGGGTACTATCACGAAGGGCAATGTCACCATGAGGATTGTCAGGAAGGGCAATTTCACCATGAGCACTGTCACCAAAGGCACTATCACCATGAGCAATGTCACTGTGGGCCGTGTCACCAGGGGCACTATCACCATGGTTAATGTACTCATTGGCACTTTCCCCGTGAACACTGTCACCCTGGGCACTGTCATCATGGGCACGGTCACCGTGAGCACTATCTCCATGAGCACAGCCACTGTGAACACCATCACCATAATCACTGGCCTCATCGGTACTGTCACCATGAGCACTGCCACAATGAGCACTGTCAGCATGGGCACTTCCCCCATGAGCACTGTCACTATGAGAACTGCTAGCATGGGTATTTTCACCATGAGTACTGTCACCCTCTGTATTGTCACCATTTGCACTGTCACCATCAGGACTATTACCGTGAGTGCTATCACCGTGAGATCTCTCACCATGGTCACTGTCACCATGGCACCTTGCACAATGCGTGCTGTCAACATGAGTGCTGTCACCATTGGCACTATCACCGTGAGCATTCTCACTGTGGTCAGAGTCAACATGGGCTCTGTCACCATGAGCACTGTCACCATAGGCAATGTCACCGTGGTCAGTGTCACCATGAGCAATGTCTCCATGGGCACTCCTACAGTGGGCACTGTCACTGTGTGAACTGTCACCATGGTTACTGCCACTATGAGCAGTGTCTCTGTGAGTACTGTCAGCATGGGTTTTTACCGTGAGCACTGTCACCATGAGCCCTGTCACCATTTTGCAGTGCCACCATGTGCACTACCACCATGTGCACTCTCACCATGGGCACTATCACCGATAACACTGTCACCATAAGTACTGTCTGCATGGGCACTGTCACCAAGGGCACAGCCAACATGTGACCCGTAACCATTGTCAGTGTCACTGTGAGAAGTGTCACCATGGGAATTAACAACATAGGCACTCTCATCATGAGCACTGTCACCATGAGCACTGACATCACGAGCACTGTCACCCAGGGCAGTGCCACCGTGAGCACTGTCACCATAACTGTTGCTATGAGAATTGTAACCATGGGCAATTTCTCAATGAGTAATGTCACCATGTGTATTTTCACCTTGGGCACTCTCAAAGTAAACAGTATTACCATGAGCACTTTCACTGTGAACACTGTCACCATGGGCACTGGCACAATGTGGTGTGTCACCATGAGCCATGTCACCATGGGAAATGTCACCGTGAGAAGTGTCACCATAGGCAATGTCACCATGGGCATTGTCACCATGGGAACTGCCATTTTGAGCACTGTCACCATGGGTACTACAACCATGAGTACTGTCACCATGAGTAATTTAACCATTGGCAGTATGACCATGTGCACTGTCACCATGGGCCCTATCACCATGCCAACTCTCAGCGTGAGCACTGTCACTGTTGGAAATGGCATTGTGTGCAATTCCACCATGGGCAATGTCACCATGGACATTATCGCTGTGAGCACTGTCAATATGAGCACGTCAACATGAGCCTTGTCACCATGGGCAATGTCACCGTGAGAAGTGTCACTATAGGCAATGTCACCGTGGGCACTGTCACCATGGTCACTGCCACCACTGTCACTGTCATTTTGAGCACTGTCACCATGGGTACTGCAACCATGAGCGCTGTCACCATGAGCACTGTCACCATTGCAAGTATCACCATGTGCACTGTCACCATGGGCACTATCACAATGAGAACTGTCAGCATGGGCACTGTCACTCTTGGCAATGTCACCATGGGCACTATCACTGTGAGCACTGTCAACATGAGCACGTCACCATGGGCACTGTCAACATGGGTACTATCTCGAAGGGCAATGTCACCATGAGCATTGTCAGGAAGGGCAATTTCACCATGAGCACTATCACCAAAGGCACTATCACCATGAGCAATGTCACTGTGGGCCGTGTCACCAGGGGCACTATCACCATGGTTAATGTTCTCATTGGCACTTTCCCCGTGAGCACTGTCACCCTGGGCACTGTCATCATGGGCACGGTCACCGTGAGCACTATCTCCATGAGCACAGCCACTGTGAACACCATCACCATAATCACTGGCCTCATCGGTACTGTCACCATGAGCACTGCCACAATGAGCACTGTCAGCATGGGCACTTCCCCCATGAGCACTGTCACTATGAGAACTGCTAGCATGGGTATTTTCACCATGAGTACTGTCACCCTCTGTATTGTCACCATTTGCACTGTCACCATCAGGACTATTACCGTGAGTGCTATCACCGTGAGATCTCTCACCATGGTCACTGTCACCATGGCACCTTGCACAATGCGTGCTGTCAACATGAGTGCTGTCACCATTGGCACTATCACCGTGAGCATTCTCACTGTGGTCAGAGTCAACATGGGCTCTGTCACCATGAGCACTGTCACCATAGGCAATGTCACCGTGGTCAGTGTCACCATGAGCAATGTCTCCATGGGCACTCCTACAGTGGGCACTGTCACTGTGCGAACTGTCACCATGGTTACTGCCACTATGAGCAGTGTCTCTGTGAGTACTGTCAGCATGGGTTTTTACCGTGAGCACTGTCACCATGAGCCCTGTCACCATTTTTCAGTGCCACCATGTGCACTACCACCATGTGCACTCTCACCATGGGCACTATCACCGATAACACTGTCACCATAAGTACTGTCTGCATGGGCACTGTCACCAAGGGCACGGCCAACATGTGACCTGTAACCATTGTCAGTGTCACTGTGAGAATTGTCACCATGGGAATTAACAACATAGGCACTCTCATCATGAGCACTGTCACCATGAGCACTGACACCACGAGCACTGTCACCCAGGGCAGTGCCACCGTGAGCACTGTCACCATAACTGTTGCTATGAGAATTGTAACCATGGGCAATTTCTCAATGAGTAATGTCACCATGTGTATTTTCACCTTGGGCACTCTCAAAGTAAACAGTATTACCATGAGCACTTTCACTGTGAACACTGTCACCATGGGCACTGGCACAATGTGGTGTGTCACCATGAGCCATGTCACCATGGGAAATGTCACCGTGAGAAGTGTCACCATAGGCAATGTCACCATGGGCAATGTCACCATGGGAACTGCCATTTTGAGCACTGTCACCATGGGTACTACAACCATGAGTACTGTCACCATGAGTAATTTAACCATTGGCAGTATGACCATGTGCACTGTCACCATGGGCACTATCACCATGACAACTCTCAGCGTGAGCACTGTCACTGTTGGAAATGGCATTGTGTGCAATTCCACCATGGGCAATGTCACCATGGACATTATCGCTGTGAGCACTGTCAATATGAGCACGTCAACATGAGCCCTGTCACCATGGGCAATGTCACTGTGAGAAGTGTCACTATAGGCAATGTCACCGTGGGCACTGTCACCATGGTCACTGCCACCACTGTCACTGTCATTTTGAGCACTGTCACCATGGGTACTGCAACCATGAGCGCTGTCACCATGAGCACTGTCACCATTGCAAGTATCACCATGTGCACTGTCACCATGGGCACTATCACAATGAGAACTGTCAGCATGGGCACTGTCACTCTTGGCAATGTCACCATGGGCACTATCACTTTGAGCACTGTCAGCATGAGCACGTCACCATGGGCACTGTCAACATGGGTACTATCTCGAAGGGCAATGTCACCATGAGCATTGTCAGGATGAGCAACCTCACCGTGAGCACTGTCACCAATGGCACTATCACCATGAGCAATGTCACTGTGGGCCGTGTCACCAGGGGCACTATCACCATGGTTAATGTTATCATTGGCAATTTCCCCGTGAGCACTGTCACCCTGGGCACTGTCATCATGGGCACGGTCACCGTGAGCACTATCTCTATGAGCACAGCCACTGTGAACACCATCACCATAATCACTGGCCTCATCGGTACTGTCACCATGAGCACTGCCACAATGAGCACTGTCAGCATGGGCACATCCCCCATGAGCACTGTCACTATGAGAACTGCTACCATGGGTATTTTCACCATGTGTACTGTCACCCTGTGTATTGTCACCATTTGCACTGTCACCATGAGGACTATTACCGTGAGCGCTATCACTGTGAGATCTCTCACCATGGTCCCTGTCACCATGGCACCTTGCACAATGGGGGCTGTCAACATGAGTGCTGGCACCATTGGCACTATCACTGTGAGCATTCTCACTGTGGTCAGTGTCACCATGGGCACTGTCACCATGAGCACTCTCACCATAGGCAATGTAACCATGGTCAGTGTCACCATGAGCACTCTCAACATGGGCACTCATACAGTGGGCACTGTCACTGTGAGCACTGTCACCTTGGGTACTGCCACCATGAGCGCTGTCACCATGAGCACTGTCACCATTGCGAGTATCACAATGTGCACTGTCACCATGGGCACTGGCACAATGTCGTGTGTCACCTTGAGCAATGTCACCATGGGAAATGTCACCGTGAGATGTGTCACCATAGGCAATGTCACCATGGGCAATGTCACCATGGGAAATGCCATTTTGCACACTGTCACCATGGGTACTGCAACCATGAGTACTGTCACCATTGGCAGTATGACCATGTGCACTGTCACCATGGGCACTATCACCATGACAACTCTCAGCGTGAGCACTGTCACTGTGGGAAGTGGCATTGTGTGCAATTCCACCATGGGCAATGTCACCATGGGCACTATCACTGTGAGCACTGTCAATATAAGCACGTCAACATGAGCCCTGTCACCATTGGCAATGTCACCGTGAGAAGTGTCACTATAGGCGATGTCACCGTGGGCACTGTCACCATGGTCACTGCCACCACTGTCACTGTCATTTTGAGCACTGTCACCATGGGTATTGCAACCATGAGCACTGTCACCATTGCGATTATCACCATGTGTACTGTCACCATGGGCACTATCACAATGAGAACTGTCAGCGTGGGCACTGTCACTGTTGGCAAGGGCACCGTGGGCACTTCCACCATGGGCAATGTCACCATGGGCACTATCACTTTGAGCACTGTCAACATGAGCACGTCACCATGGGCACTGTCAACATGGGTACTATCTCGAAGGGCAATGTCACCATGAGCATTGTCAGGAAGGGCAATTTCACCATGAACACTGTCACCAAAGGCACTATAACCATGAGCAATGTCACTGTGGGCCGTGTCACCAGGGGCACTATCACCATGGTTAATGTTCTCATTGGCACTTTCCCCGTGAGCACTGTCACCCTGGGAAATGTCATCATAGGCACGGTCACCGTGAGCACTATCTCCATGAGCACAGCCACCGTGAACACCATCACCATAATCACTGGCCTCATCGGTACTGTCACCATGAGCACTGCCACAATGAGCACTGTCAGCATGGGCACTTCCCCCATGAGCACTGTCACTATGAGAACTGCTAGCATGGGTATTTTCACCATGAGTACTGTCACCCTCTGTATTGTCACCATTTGCACTGTCACCATCAGGACTATTACCGTGAGTGATATCACCGTGAGATCTCTCACCATGGTCACTGTCACCATGGCACCTTGCACAATGCGTGCTGTCAACATGAGTGCTGTCACCATTGGCACTATCACCGTGAGCATTCTCACTGTGGTCAGAGTCAACATGGGCTCTGTCACCATGAGCACTGTCACCATAGGCAATGTCACCGTGGTCAGTGTCACCAAGAGCAATGTCTCCATGGGCACTCCTACAGTGGGCACTGTCACTGTGCGAACTGTCACCATGGTTACTGCCACTATGAGCAGTGTCTCTGTGAGTACTGTCAGCATGGGTTTTTACCGTGAGCACTGTCACCATGAGCCCTGTCACCATTTTTCAGTGCCACCATGTGCACTACCACCATGTGCACTCTCACCATGGGCACTATCACCGATAACACTGTCACCATAAGTACTGTCTGCATGGGCACTGTCACCAAGGGCACGGCCAACATGTGACCTGTAACCATTGTCAGTGTCACTGTGAGAAGTGTCACCATGGGAATTAACAACATAGGCACTCTCATCATGAGCACTGTCACCATGAGCACTGACACCACGAGCACTGTCACCCAGGGCAGTGCCACCGTGAGCACTGTCACCATAACTGTTGCTATGAGAATTGTAACCATGGGCAATTTCTCAATGAGTAATGTCACCATGTGTATTTTCACCTTGGGCACTCTCAAAGTAAACAGTATTACCATGAGCACTTTCACTGTGAACACTGTCACCATGGGCACTGGCACAATGTGGTGTGTCACCATGAGCCATGTCACCATGGGAAATGTCACCGTGAGAAGTGTCACCATAGGCAATGTCACCATGGGCAATGTCACCATGGGAACTGCCATTTTGAGCACTGTCACCATGGGTACTGCAACCATGAGTACTGTCACCATGAGTAATTTAACCATTGGCAGTATGACCATGTGCACTGTCACCATGGGCACTATCACCATGACAACTCTCAGCGTGAGCACTGTCACTGTTGGAAATGGCATTGTGTGCAATTCCACCATGGGCAATGTCACCATGGACATTATCGCTGTGAGCACTGTCAATATGAGCACGTCAACATGAGCCCTGTCACCATGGGCAATGTCACTGTGAGAAGTGTCACTATAGGCAATGTCACCGTGGGCACTGTCACCATGGTCACTCCCACCACTGTCACTGTCATTTTGAGCACTTTCACCATGGGTACTGCAACCATGAGCGCTGTCACCATGAGCACTGTCACCATTGCAAGTATCACCATGTGCACTGTCACCATGGGCACTATCACAATGAGAACTGTCAGCATGGGCACTGTCACTCTTGGCAATGTCACCATGGGCACTATCACTTTGAGCACTGTCAACATGAGCACGTCACCATGGGCACTGTCAACATGGGTACTATCTCGAAGGTCAATGTCACCATGAGCATTGTCAGGATGGGCAACTTCACCGTGAGCACTGTCACCAATGGCACTATCACCATGAGCAATGTCACTGTGGGCCGTGTCACCAGGGGCACTATCACCATTGTTAATGGTCTCATTGGCACTTTCCCCGTGAGCACTGTCACCCTGGGCACTGTCATCATGGGCACGGTCACCGTGAGCACTATCTCCATGAGCACAGCCACTGTGAACACCATCACCATAATCACTGGCCTCATCGGTACTGTCACCATGAGCACTGCCACAATGAGCACTGTCAGCATGGGCACTTCCCCCATGAGCACTGTCACTATGAGAACTGCTAGCATGGGTATTTTCACCATGAGTACTGTCACCCTCTGTATTGTCACCATTTGCACTGTCACCATCAGGACTATTACCGTGAGTGCTATCACCGTGAGATCTCTCACCATGGTCACTGTCACCATGGCACCTTGCACAATGCGTGCTGTCAACATGAGTGCTGTCACCATTGGCACTATCACCGTGAGCATTCTCACTGTGGTCAGAGTCAACATGGGCTCTGTCACCATGAGCACTGTCACCATAGGCAATGTCACCGTGGTCAGTGTCACCATGAGCAATGTCTCCATGGGCACTCCTACAGTGGGCACTGTCACTGTGCGAACTGTCACCATGGTTACTGCCACTATGAGCAGTGTCTCTGTGAGTACTGTCAGCATGGGTTTTTACCGTGAGCACTGTCACCATGAGCCCTGTCACCATTTTTCAGTGCCACCATGTGCACTACCACCATGTGCACTCTCACCATGGGCACTATCACCGATAACACTGTCACCATAAGTACTGTCTGCATGGGCACTGTCACCAAGGGCACGGCCAACATGTGACCTGTAACCATTGTCAGTGTCACTGTGAGAAGTGTCACCATGGGAATTAACAACATAGGCACTCTCATCATGAGCACTGTCACCATGAGCACTGACACCACGAGCACTGTCACCCAGGGCAGTGCCACCGTGAGCACTGTCACCATAACTGTTGCTATGAGAATTGTAACCATGGGCAATTTCTCAATGAGTAATGTCACCATGTGTATTTTCACCTTGGGCACTCTCAAAGTAAACAGTATTACCATGAGCACTTTCACTGTGAACACTGTCACCATGGGCACTGGCACAATGTGGTGTGTCACCATGAGCCATGTCACCATGGGAAATGTCACCGTGAGAAGTGTCACCATAGGCAATGTCACCATGGGCAATGTCACCATGGGAACTGCCATTTTGAGCACTGTCACCATGGGTACTACAACCATGAGTACTGTCACCATGAGTAATTTAACCATTGGCAGTATGACCATGTGCACTGTCACCATGGGCACTATCACCATGACAACTCTCAGCGTGAGCACTGTCACTGTTGGAAATGGCATTGTGTGCAATTCCACCATGGGCAATGTCACCATGGACATTATCGCTGTGAGCACTGTCAATATGAGCACGTCAACATGAGCCCTGTCACCATGGGCAATGTCACTGTGAGAAGTGTCACTATAGGCAATGTCACCGTGGGCACTGTCACCATGGTCACTGCCACCACTGTCACTGTCATTTTGAGCACTGTCACCATGGGTACTGCAACCATGAGCGCTGTCACCATGAGCACTGTCACCATTGCAAGTATCACCATGTGCACTGTCACCATGGGCACTATCACAATGAGAACTGTCAGCATGGGCACTGTCACTCTTGGCAATGTCACCATGGGCACTATCACTTTGAGCACTGTCAGCATGAGCACGTCACCATGGGCACTGTCAACATGGGTACTATCTCGAAGGGCAATGTCACCATGAGCATTGTCAGGATGAGCAACCTCACCGTGAGCACTGTCACCAATGGCACTATCACCATGAGCAATGTCACTGTGGGCCGTGTCACCAGGGGCACTATCACCATGGTTAATGTTATCATTGGCAATTTCCCCGTGAGCACTGTCACCCTGGGCACTGTCATCATGGGCACGGTCACCGTGAGCACTATCTCTATGAGCACAGCCACTGTGAACACCATCACCATAATCACTGGCCTCATCGGTACTGTCACCATGAGCACTGCCACAATGAGCACTGTCAGCATGGGCACATCCCCCATGAGCACTGTCACTATGAGAACTGCTACCATGGGTATTTTCACCATGTGTACTGTCACCCTGTGTATTGTCACCATTTGCACTGTCACCATGAGGACTATTACCCTGAGCGCTATCACTGTGAGATCTCTCACCATGGTCCCTGTCACCATGGCACCTTGCACAATGGGGGCTGTCAACATGAGTGCTGGCACCATTGGCACTATCACTGTGAGCATTCTCACTGTGGTCAGTGTCACCATGGGCACTGTCACCATGAGCACTCTCACCATAGGCAATGTAACCATGGTCAGTGTCACCATGAGCACTCTCAACATGGGCACTCATACAGTGGGCACTGTCACTGTGAGCACTGTCACCTTGGGTACTGCCACCATGAGCGCTGTCACCATGAGCACTGTCACCATTGCGAGTATCACAATGTGCACTGTCACCATGGGCACTGGCACAATGTCGTGTGTCACCTTGAGCAATGTCACCATGGGAAATGTCACCGTGAGATGTGTCACCATAGGCAATGTCACCATGGGCAATGTCACCATGGGAAATGCCATTTTGCACACTGTCACCATGGGTACTGCAACCATGAGTACTGTCACCATTGGCAGTATGACCATGTGCACTGTCACCATGGGCACTATCACCATGACAACTCTCAGCGTGAGCACTGTCACTGTGGGAAGTGGCATTGTGTGCAATTCCACCATGGGCAATGTCACCATGGGCACTATCACTGTGAGCACTGTCAATATAAGCACGTCAACATGAGCCCTGTCACCATTGGCAATGTCACCGTGAGAAGTGTCACTATAGGCGATGTCACCGTGGGCACTGTCACCATGGTCACTGCCACCACTGTCACTGTCATTTTGAGCACTGTCACCATGGGTATTGCAACCATGAGCACTGTCACCATTGCGATTATCACCATGTGTACTGTCACCATGGGCACTATCACAATGAGAACTGTCAGCGTGGGCACTGTCACTGTTGGCAAGGGCACCGTGGGCACTTCCACCATGGGCAATGTCACCATGGGCACTATCACTTTGAGCACTGTCAACATGAGCACGTCACCATGGGCACTGTCAACATGGGTACTATCTCGAAGGGCAATGTCACCATGAGCATTGTCAGGAAGGGCAATTTCACCATGAACACTGTCACCAAAGGCACTATAACCATGAGCAATGTCACTGTGGGCCGTGTCACCAGGGGCACTATCACCATGGTTAATGTTCTCATTGGCACTTTCCCCGTGAGCACTGTCACCCTGGGAAATGTCATCATAGGCACGGTCACCGTGAGCACTATCTCCATGAGCACAGCCACCGTGAACACCATCACCATAATCACTGGCCTCATCGGTACTGTCACCATGAGCACTGCCACAATGAGCACTGTCAGCATGGGCACTTCCCCCATGAGCACTGTCACTATGAGAACTGCTAGCATGGGTATTTTCACCATGAGTACTGTCACCCTCTGTATTGTCACCATTTGCACTGTCACCATCAGGACTATTACCGTGAGTGATATCACCGTGAGATCTCTCACCATGGTCACTGTCACCATGGCACCTTGCACAATGCGTGCTGTCAACATGAGTGCTGTCACCATTGGCACTATCACCGTGAGCATTCTCACTGTGGTCAGAGTCAACATGGGCTCTGTCACCATGAGCACTGTCACCATAGGCAATGTCACCGTGGTCAGTGTCACCAAGAGCAATGTCTCCATGGGCACTCCTACAGTGGGCACTGTCACTGTGCGAACTGTCACCATGGTTACTGCCACTATGAGCAGTGTCTCTGTGAGTACTGTCAGCATGGGTTTTTACCGTGAGCACTGTCACCATGAGCCCTGTCACCATTTTTCAGTGCCACCATGTGCACTACCACCATGTGCACTCTCACCATGGGCACTATCACCGATAACACTGTCACCATAAGTACTGTCTGCATGGGCACTGTCACCAAGGGCACGGCCAACATGTGACCTGTAACCATTGTCAGTGTCACTGTGAGAAGTGTCACCATGGGAATTAACAACATAGGCACTCTCATCATGAGCACTGTCACCATGAGCACTGACACCACGAGCACTGTCACCCAGGGCAGTGCCACCGTGAGCACTGTCACCATAACTGTTGCTATGAGAATTGTAACCATGGGCAATTTCTCAATGAGTAATGTCACCATGTGTATTTTCACCTTGGGCACTCTCAAAGTAAACAGTATTACCATGAGCACTTTCACTGTGAACACTGTCACCATGGGCACTGGCACAATGTGGTGTGTCACCATGAGCCATGTCACCATGGGAAATGTCACCGTGAGAAGTGTCACCATAGGCAATGTCACCATGGGCAATGTCACCATGGGAACTGCCATTTTGAGCACTGTCACCATGGGTACTGCAACCATGAGTACTGTCACCATGAGTAATTTAACCATTGGCAGTATGACCATGTGCACTGTCACCATGGGCACTATCACCATGACAACTCTCAGCGTGAGCACTGTCACTGTTGGAAATGGCATTGTGTGCAATTCCACCATGGGCAATGTCACCATGGACATTATCGCTGTGAGCACTGTCAATATGAGCACGTCAACATGAGCCCTGTCACCATGGGCAATGTCACTGTGAGAAGTGTCACTATAGGCAATGTCACCGTGGGCACTGTCACCATGGTCACTCCCACCACTGTCACTGTCATTTTGAGCACTTTCACCATGGGTACTGCAACCATGAGCGCTGTCACCATGAGCACTGTCACCATTGCAAGTATCACCATGTGCACTGTCACCATGGGCACTATCACAATGAGAACTGTCAGCATGGGCACTGTCACTCTTGGCAATGTCACCATGGGCACTATCACTTTGAGCACTGTCAACATGAGCACGTCACCATGGGCACTGTCAACATGGGTACTATCTCGAAGGTCAATGTCACCATGAGCATTGTCAGGATGGGCAACTTCACCGTGAGCACTGTCACCAATGGCACTATCACCATGAGCAATGTCACTGTGGGCCGTGTCACCAGGGGCACTATCACCATTGTTAATGGTCTCATTGGCACTTTCCCCGTGAGCACTGTCACCCTGGGCACTGTCATCATGGGCACGGTCACCGTGAGCACTATCTCCATGAGCACAGCCACTGTGAACACCATCACCATAATCACTGGCCTCATCGGTACTGTCACCATGAGCACTGCCACAATGAGCACTGTCAGCATGGGCACTTCCCCCATGAGCACTGTCACTATGAGAACTGCTAGCATGGGTATTTTCACCATGAGTACTGTCACCCTCTGTATTGTCACCATTTGCACTGTCACCATCAGGACTATTACCGTGAGTGCTATCACCGTGAGATCTCTCACCATGGTCACTGTCACCATGGCACCTTGCACAATGCGTGCTGTCAACATGAGTGCTGTCACCATTGGCACTATCACCGTGAGCATTCTCACTGTGGTCAGAGTCAACATGGGCTCTGTCATCATGAGCACTGTCACCATAGGCAATGTCACCGTGGTCAGTGTCACCATGAGCAATGTCTCCATGGGCACTCCTACAGTGGGCACTGTCACTGTGCGAACTGTCACCATGGTTACTGCCACTATGAGCAGTGTCTCTGTGAGTACTGTCAGCATGGGTTTTTACCGTGAGCACTGTCACCATGAGCCCTGTCACCATTTTTCAGTGCCACCATGTGCACTACCACCATGTGCACTCTCACCATGGGCACTATCACCGATAACACTGTCACCATAAGTACTGTCTGCATGGGCACTGTCACCAAGGGCATGGCCAACATGTGACCTGTAACCATTGTCAGTGTCACTGTGAGAAGTGTCACCATGGGAATTAACAACATAGGCACTCTCATCATGAGCACTGTCACCATGAGCACTGACACCACGAGCACTGTCACCCAGGGCAGTGCCACCATGAGCACTGTCACCATAACTGTTGCTATGAGAATTGTAACCATGGGCAATTTCTCAATGAGTAATGTCACCATGTGTATTTTCACCTTGGGCACTCTCAAAGTAAACAGTATTACCATGAGCACTTTCACTGTGAACACTGTCACCATGGGCACTGGCACAATGTGGTGTGTCACCATGAGCCATGTCACCATGGGAAATGTCACCGTGAGAAGTGTCACCATAGGCAATGTCACCATGGGCAATGTCACCATGGGAACTGCCATTTTGAGCACTGTCACCATGGGTACTGCAACCATGAGTACTGTCACCATGAGTAATTTAACCATTGGCAGTATGACCATGTGCACTGTCACCATGGGCACTATCACCATGACAACTCTCAGCGTGAGCACTGTCACTGTTGGAAATGGCATTGTGTGCAATTCCACCATGGGCAATGTCACCATGGACATTATCGCTGTGAGCACTGTCAATATGAGCACGTCAACATGAGCCCTGTCACCATGGGCAATGTCACTGTGAGAAGTGTCACTATAGGCAATGTCACCGTGGGCACTGTCACCATGGTCACTGCCACCACTGTCACTGTCATTTTGAGCACTGTCACCATGGGTACTGCAACCATGAGCGCTGTCACCATGAGCACTGTCACCATTGCAAGTATCACCATGTGCACTGTCACCATGGGCACTATCACAATGAGAACTGTCAGCATGGGCACTGTCACTCTTGGCAATGTCACCATGGGCACTATCACTGTGAGCACTGTCAACATGAGCACGTCACCATGGGCACTGTCAACATGGGTACTATCTCGAAGGTCAATGTCACCATGAGCATTGTCAGGATGGGCAACTTCACCATGAGCACTGTCACCAAAGGTACTATCACCATGAGCAATGTCACTGTGGGCCGTGTCACCAGGGGCACTATCACCATGGTTAATATTATCATTGGCAATTTCCCCGTGAGCACTGTCACCCTGGGCACTGTCATCATGGGCACGGTCACCGTGAGCAATATCTCCATGAGCACAGCCACTGTGAACACCATCACCATAATCACTGGCCTCATCGGTACTGTCACCATGAGCACTGCCACAATGAGCAAGGTCAGCATGGGCACATCCCCCATGAGCACTGTCACTATGAGAACTGCTACCATGGGTATTTTCACCATGTGTACTGTCACCCTGTGTATTGTCACCATTTGCACTGTCACCATGAGGACTATTACCGTGAGCGCTATCACCGTGAGATCTCTCACCATGGTCACTGTCACCATGGCACCTTGCACAATGGGGGCTGTCAACATGAGTGCTGGCACCATTGGCACTATCACTGTGAGCATTCTCACTGTGGTCAGTGTCACCATGGGCACTGTCACCATGAGCACTGTCACCATAGGCAATGTCACCATGGTCTGTGGCACCATGAGCACTGTCAACATGGGCACTCATACAGTGGGCACTGTCACTGTGAGCACTGTCACCTTGGGTACTGCCACCATGAGCGCTGTCACCATGAGCACTGTCACCATTGCGAGTATCACAATGTGCACTGTCACCATGGGCACTGGCACAATGTCGTGTGTCACCTTGAGCAATGTCACCATGGGAAATTTCACCGTGAGATGTGTCACCATAGGCAATGTCACCATGGGCAATGTCACCATGGGAAATTCCATTTTGCACACTGTCACCATGGGTACTGCAACCATGAGTACTGTCACCATTGGCAGTATGACCATGTGCACTGTCACCATGGGCACTATCACCATGACAACTCTCAGCGTGAGCACTGTCACTGTGGGAACTGGCATTGTGTGCAATTCCACCATGGGCAATGTCACCATGGGCAAAATCACTGTGAGCACTGTCAATATAAGCACGTCAACATGAGCCCTGTCACCATTGGCAATGTCACCGTGAGAAGTGTCACTATAGGCAATGTCACCATGGGCACTGTCACCATGGTCACTGCCACCACTGTCACTGTCATTTTGAGCACTGTCACCATGGGTACTGCAACCATGAGCGCTGTCACCATGAGCACTGTCACCATTGCAAGTATCACCATGTGCACTGTCACCATGGGCACTATCACAATGAGAACTGTCAGCATGGGCACTGTCACTCTTGGCAATGTCACCATGGGCACTATCACTGTGAGCACTGTCAACATGAGCACGTCACCATGGGCACTGTCAACATGGGTACTATCTCGAAGGGCAATGTCACCATGAGCATTGTCAGGAAGGGCAATTTCACCATGAGCACTGTCACCAAAGGCTCTATCACCATGAGCAATGTCACTGTGGGCCGTGTCACCAGGGGCACTATCACCATGGTTAATGTTATCATTGGCACTTTCCCCGTGAGCACTGTCACCCTGGGCACTGTCATCATGGGCACGGTCACCGTGAGCACTATCTCCATGAGCACAGCCACTGTGAACACCATCACCATAATCACTGGCCTCATCGGTACTGTCACCATGAGCACTGCCACAATGAGCACTGTCAGCATGGGCACTTCCCCCATGAGCACTGTCACTATGAGAACTGCTACCATGGGTATTTTCACCATGAGTACTGTCACCCTCTGTATTGTCACCATTTGCACTGTCACCATCAGGACTATTACCGTGAGTGCTATCACCGTGAGATCTCTCACCATGGTCACTGTCACCATGGCACCTTGCACAATGCGTGCTGTCAACATGAGTGCTGTCACCATTGGCACTATCACCGTGAGCATTCTCACTGTGGTCAGAGTCAACATGGGCTCTGTCACCATGAGCACTGTCACCATAGGCAATGTCACCGTGGTCAGTGTCACCATGAGCAATGTCTCCATGGGCACTCCTACAGTGGGCACTGTCACTGTGCGAACTGTCACCATGGTTACTGCCACTATGAGCAGTGTCTCTGTGAGTACTGTCAGCATGGGATTTTACCGTGAGCACTGTCACCATGAGCCCTGTCACCATTTTTCAGTGCCACCATGTGCACTACCACCATGTGCACTCTCACCATGGGCACTATCACCGATAACACTGTCACCATAAGTACTGTCTGCATGGGCACTGTCACCAAGGGCACGGCCAACATGTGACCTGTAACCATTGTCAGTGTCACTGTGAGAAGTGTCACCATGGGAATTAACAACATAGGCACTCTCATCATGAGCACTGTCACCATGAGCACTGACACCACGAGCACTGTCACCCAGGGCAGTGCCACCATGAGCACTGTCACCATAACTGTTGCTATGAGAATTGTAACCATGGGCAATTTCTCAATGAGTAATGTCACCATGTGTATTTTCACCTTGGGCACTCTCAAAGTAAACAGTATTACCATGAGCACTTTCACTGTGAACACTGTCACCATGGGCACTGGCACAATGTGGTGTGTCACCATGAGCCATGTCACCATGGGAAATGTCACCGTGAGAAGTGTCACCATAGGCAATGTCACCATGGGCAATGTCACCATGGGAACTGCCATTTTGAGCACTGTCACCATGGGTACTGCAACCATGAGTACTGTCACCATGAGTAACTTAACCATTGGCAGTATGACCATGTGCACTGTCACCATGGGCACTATCACCATGACAACTCTCAGCGTGAGCACTGTCACTGTTGGAAATGGCATTGTGTGCAATTCCACCATGGGCAATGTCACCATGGACATTATCGCTGTGAGCACTGTCAATATGAGCACGTCAACATGAGCCCTGTCACCATGGGCAATGTCACTGTGAGAAGTGTCACTATAGGCAATGTCACCGTGGGCACTGTCACCATGGTCACTGCCACCACTGTCACTGTCATTTTGAGCACTGTCACCATGGGTACTGCAACCATGAGCGCTGTCACCATGAGCACTGTCACCATTGCAAGTATCACCATGTGCACTGTCACCATGGGCACTATCACAATGAGAACTGTCAGCATGGGCACTGTCACTCTTGGCAATGTCACAATGGGCACTATCACTGTGAGCACTGTCAACATGAGCACGTCACCATGGGCACTGTCAACATGGGTACTATCTCGAAGGTCAATGTCACCATGAGCATTGTCAGGATGGGCAACTTCACCGTGAGCACTGTCACCAATGGCACTATCACCATGAGCAATGTCACTGTGGGCCGTGTCACCAGGGGCACTATCACCATGGTTAATGTTATCATTGGCAATTTCCCCGTGAGCACTGTCACCCTGGGCACTGTCATCATGGGCACGGTCACCGTGAGCACTATCTCCATGAGCACAGCCACTGTGAACACCATCACCATAATCACTGGCCTCATCGGTACTGTCACCATGAGCACTGCCACAATGAGCACTGTCAGCATGGGCACATCCCCCATGAGCACTGTCACTATGAGAACTGCTACCATGGGTATTTTCACCATGTGTACTGTCACCCTGTGTATTGTCACCATTTGCACTGTCACCATGAGGACTATTACCGTGAGCGCTATCACCGTGAGATCTCTCACCATGGTCACTGTCACCATGGCACCTTGCACAATGGGGGCTGTCAACATGAGTGCTGGCACCATTGGCACTATCACTGTGAGCATTCTCACTGTGGTCAGTGTCACCATGGGCACTGTCACCATGAGCACTGTCACCATAGGCAATGTCACCATGGTCAGTGTCACCATGAGCACTGTCAACATGGGCACTCTTACAGTGGGCACTGTCACTGTGAGCACTGTCACTTTGGGTACTGCCACCATGAGCGCTGTCACCATGAGCACTGTCACCATTGCGAGTATCACAATGTGCACTGTCACCATGGGCACTGGCACAATGTCGTGTGTCACCTTGAGCAATGTCACCATGGGAAATGTCACTGTGAGATGTGTCACCATAGGCAATGTCACCATGGGCAATGTCACCATGGGAAATGCCATTTTGCACACTGTCACCATGGGTACTGCTACCATGAGTACTGTCACCATTGGCAGTATGACCATGTGCACTGTCACCATGGGCACTATCACCATGACAACTCTCAGCGTGAGCACTGTCACTGTGGGAACTGGCATTGTGTGCAATTCCACCATGGGCAATGTCACCATGGGCACTATCACTGTGAGCACTGTCAATATAAGCACGTCAACATGAGCCCTGTCACCATTGGCAATGTCACCGTGAGAAGTGTCACTATAGGCGATGTCACCGTGGGCACTGTCACCATGGTCACTGCCACCACTGTCACTGTCATTTTGAGCACTGTCACCATGGGTATTGCAACGATGAGCACTGTCACCATGAGCACTGTCACCATTGCGATTATCACCATGTGTACTGTCACCATGGGCACTATCACAATGAGAACTGTCAGCGTGGGCACTGTCACTGTTGGCAAGGGCACCGTGGGCACTTCCACCATGGGCAATGTCACCATGGGCACTGTCACTGTGAGCACTGTCAACATGAGCACGTCACCATGGGCACTGTCACCATGGGTACTATCTCGAAGGTCAATGTCACCATGAGCATTGTCAGGATGGGCAACTTCACCGTGAGCACTGTCACCAATGGCACTATCACCATGAGCAATGTCACTATGGGCCGTGTCACCGGGGGCACTATCACCATGGTTAATGTTCTCATTGGCACTTTCCCCGTGAACACTGTCACCCTGGGCACTGTCATCATGGGCACGGTCACCGTGAGCACTATCTCCATGAGCACAGCCACTGTGAACACCATCACCATAATCACTGGCCTCATCGGTACTGTCACCATGAGAACTGCCACAATGAGCACTGTCAGCATGGGCACTACCCCCATGAGCACTGTCACTATGAGAACTGCTAGCATGGGTATTTTCACCATGAGTACTGTCACCCTCTGTATTGTCACCATTTGCACTGTCACCATCAGGACTATTACCGTGAGTGCTATCACCGTGTGATCTCTCACCATGGTCACTGTCACCATGGCACCTTGCACAATGCGTGCTGTCAACATGAGTGCTGTCACCATTGGCACTATCACCGTGAGCATTCTCACTGTGGTCAGAGTCAACATGGGCTCTGTCACCATGAGCACTGTCACCATAGGCAATGTCACCGTGGTCAGTGTCACCATGAGCAATGTCTCCATGGGCACTCCTACAGTGGGCACTGTCACTGTGCGAACTGTCACCATGGTTACTGCCACTATGAGCAATGTCTCTGTGAGTACTGCCAGCATGGGTTTTTACCGTGAGCACTGTCACCATGAGCCCTGTCACCATTTTTCAGTGCCACCATGTGCACTACCCCCATGTGCACTCTCACCATGGGCACTATCACCGATAACACTGTCACCATAAGTACTGTCTGCATGGGCACTGTCACCAAGGGCACGGCCAACATGTGACCTGTAACCATTGTCAGTGTCACTGTGAGAAGTGTCACCATGGGAATTAACAACATAGGCACTCTCATCATGAGCACTGTCACCATGAGCACTGACACCACGAGCACTGTCACCCAGGGCAGTGCCACCATGAGCACTGTCACCATAACTGTTGCTATGAGAATTGTAACCATGGGCAATTTCTCAATGAGTAATGTCACCATGTGTATTTTCACCTTGGGCACTCTCAAAGTAAACAGTATTACCATGAGCACTTTCACTGTGAACACTGTCACCATGGGCACTGGCACAATGTGGTGTGTCACCATGAGCCATGTCACCATGGGAAATGTCACCGTGAGAAGTGTCACCATAGGCAATGTCACCATGGGCAATGTCACCATGGGAACTGCCATTTTGAGCACTGTCACCATGGGTACTGCAACCATGAGTACTGTCACCATGAGTAATTTAACCATTGGCAGTATGACCATGTGCACTGTCACCATGGGCACTATCACCATGACAACTCTCAGCGTGAGCACTGTTACTATTGGAAATGGCATTGTGTGCAATTCCACCATGGGCAATGTCACCATGGACATTATCGCTGTGAGCACTGTCAATATGAGCACGTCAACATGAGCCCTGTCACCATGGGCAATGTCACTGTGAGAAGTGTCACTATAGGCAATGTCACCGTGGGCACTGTCACCATGGTCACTGCCACCACTGTCACTGTCATTTTGAGCACTGTCACCATGGGTACTGCAACCATGAGCGCTGTCACCATGAGCACTGTCACCATTGCAAGTATCACCATGTGCACTGTCACCATGGGCACTATCACAATGAGAACTGTCAGCATGGGCACTGTCACTCTTGGCAATGTCACCATGGGCACTATCACTTTGAGCACTGTCAACATGAGCACGTCACCATGGGCACTGTCAACATGGGTACTATCTCGAAGGGCAATGTCACCATGAGCATTGTCAGGATGGGCAACTTCACCGTGAGCACTGTCACCAATGGCACTATCACCATGAGCAATGTCACTGTGGGCCGTGTCACCAGGGGCACTATCACCATGGTTAATGTTATCATTGGCACTTTCCCCGTGAGCACTGTCACCCTGGGCACTGTCATCATGGGCACGGTCACCGTGAGCACTATCTCCATGAGCACAGCCACTGTGAACACCATCACCATAATCACTGGCCTCATCGGTACTGTCACCATGAGCACTGCCACAATGAGCACTGTCAGCATGGGCACATCCCCCATGAGCACGGTCACTATGAGAACTGCTACCATGGGTATTTTCACCATGTGTACTGTCACCCTGTGTATTGTCACCATTTGCACTGTCACCATGAGGACTATTACCGTGAGCGCTATCACCGTGAGATCTCTCACCATGGTCACTGTCACCATGGCACCTTGCACAATGGGGGCTGTCAACATGAGTGCTGGCACCATTGGCACTATCACTGTGAGCATTCTCACTGTGGTCAGTGTCACCATGGGCACTGTCACCATGAGCACTGTCACCATAGGCAATGTCACCATGGTCAGTGTCACCATGATCACTGTCAACATGGGCACTCATACAGGGGGCACTGTCACTGTGAGCACTGTCACTTTGGGTACTGCCACCATGAGCGCTGTCACCATGAGCACTGTCACCATTGCGAGTATCACTATGTGCACTCTCACCATGGGCACTGGCACAATGTCGTGTGTCACCTTGAGCAATGTCACCATGGGAAATGTCACCGTGAGATGTGTCACCATAGGCAATGTCACCATGGGCAATGTCACCATGGGAAATGCCATTTTGCGCACTGTCACCATGGGTACTGCAACCATGAGTACTGTCACCATTGGCAGTATGACCATGTGCACTGTCACCATGGGCACTATCACCATGACAACTCTCAGCGTGAGCACTGTCACTGTGGGAACTGGCATTGTGTGCAATTCCACCATGGGCAATGTCACCATGGGCACTATCACTGTGAGCACTGTCAATATAAGCACGTCAACATGAGCCCTGTCACCATTGGCAATGTCACCATGAGAAGTGTCACTATAGGCGATGTCACCGTGGGCACTGTCACCATGGTCACTGCCACCACTGTCACTGTCATTTTGAGCACTGTCACCATGGGTATTGCAACCATGAGCACTGTCACCATTGCGATTATCACCATGTGTACTGTCACCATGGGCACTATCACAATGAGAACTGTCAGCGTGGGCACTGTCACTGTTGGCAAGGGCACCGTGGGCACTTCCACCATGGGCAATCTCACCATGGGCACTATCACTGTGAGCACTGTCAACATGAGCACGTCACCATGGGCACTGTCAACATGGGTACTATCTCGAAGGGCAATGTCACCATGAGGATTGTCAGGAAGGGCAATTTCACCATGAGCCCTGTCACCAAAGGCACTATCACCATGAGCAATGTCACTGTGGGCCGTGTCACCAGGGGCACTATCACCATGGTTAATGTTCTCATTGGCACTTTCCCCTTGAGCACTGTCACCATGGGCACTGTCATCATGGGCACGGTCACCGTGAGCACTATCTCCATGAGCACCGCCACTGTGAACACCATCACCATAATCACTGACCTCATCGGTACTCTCACCATGAGCAATGCCACAATGAGCACTGTCAGCATGGGCACTTCCCCCAAGAGCACTGTCACTATGAGAACTGCTAGCATGGGTATTTTCACCATGAGTACTGTCACCCTCTGTATTGTCACCATTTGCACTGTCACCATCAGGACTATTACCGTGAGTGTTATCACCGTGAGATCTCTCACCATGGTCACTGTCACCATGGCACCTTGCACAATGCGTGCTGTCAACATGAGTGCTGTCACCATTGGCACTATCACCGTGAGCATTCTCACTGTGGTCAGAGTCAACATGGGCTCTGTCACAATGAGCACTGTCACCATAGGCAATGTCACCGTGGTCAGTGTCACCATGAGCAATGTCTCCATGGGCACTCCTACAGTGGGCACTGTCACTGTGTGAACTGTCACCATGGTTACTGCCACTATGAGCAGTGTCTCTGTGAGTACTGTCAGCATGGGTTTTTACCTTGAGCACTGTCACCATGAGCCCTGTCACCATTCTTCAGTGCCACCATGTGCACTACCACCATGTGCACTCTCACCATGGGCACTATCACCGATAACACTGTCACCATAAGTACTGTCTGCATGGGCACTGTCACCAAGGGCACGGCCAACATGTGACCTGTAACCATTGTCAGTGTCACTGTGAGAAGTGTCACCATGGGAATTAACAACATAGGCACTCTCATCATGAGCACTGTCACCATGAGCACTGACACCACGAGCACTGTCACCCAGGGCAGTGCCACCATGAGCACTGTCACCATAACTGTTGCTATGAGAATTGTAACCATGGGCAATTTCTCAATGAGTAATGTCACCATGTGTATTTTCACCTTGGGCACTCTCAAAGTAAACAGTATTACCATGAGCACTTTCACTGTGAACACTGTCACCATGGGCACTGGCACAATGTGGTGTGTCACCATGAGCCATGTCACCATGGGAAATGTCACCGTGAGAAGTGTCACCATAGGCAATGTCACCATGGGCAATGTCACCATGGGAACTGCCATTTTGAGAACTGTCACCATAGGTACTGCAACCATGAGTACTGTCACCATGAGTAATTTAACCATTGGCAGTATGACCATGTGCACTGTCACCATGGGCACTATCACCATGACAACTCTCAGCGTGAGCACTGTCACTGTTGGAAATGGCATTGTGTGCAATTCCACCATGGGCAATGTCACCATGGACATTATCGCTGTGAGCACTGTCAATATGAGCACGTCAACATGAGCCCTGTCACCATGGGCAATGTCACTGTGAGAAGTGTCACTATAGGCAATGTCACCGTGGGCACTGTCACCATGGTCACTGCCACCACTGTCACTGTCATTTTGAGCACTGTCACCATGGGTACTGCAACCATGAGCGCTGTCACCATGAGCACTGTCACCATTGCAAGTATCACCATGTGCACTGTCACCATGGGCACTATCACAATGAGAACTGTCAGCATGGGCACTGTCACTCTTGGCAATATCACCATGGGCACTATCACTTTGAGCACTGTCAACATGAGCACGTCACCATGGGCACTGTCAACATGGGTACTATCTCGAAGGTCAATGTCACCATGAGCATTGCCAGGATGGGCAACTTCACCGTGAGCACTGTCACCAATGGCACTATCACCATGAGCAATGTCACTATGGGCCGTGTCACCAGGGGCACTATCACCATGGTTAATGTTCTCATTGGCACTTTCCCCGTGAGCACTGTCACCCTGGGCACTGTCATCATGGGCACGGTCACCGTGAGCACTATCTCCATGAGCACAGCCACTGTGAACACCATCACCATAATCACTGGCCTCATCGGTACTGTCACCATGAGCACTGCCACAATGAGCACTGTCATCATGGGCACATCCCCCATGAGCACTGTCACTATGAGAACTGCTACCATGGGTATTTTCACCATGTGTACTGTCACCCTGAGTATTGTCACCATTTGCACTGTCACCATGAGGACTATTACCGTGAGCACTATCACCGTGAGATCTCTCACCATGGTCACTGTCACCATGGCACCTTGCACAATGGGGGCTGTCAACATGAGTGCTGGCACCATTGGCACTATCACTGTGAGCATTCTCACTGTAGTCAGTGTCACCATGGCCACTGTCACCATGAGCACTGTCACCATAGGCAATGTCACCATGGTCAGTGGCACCATGAGCACTGTCAGCATGGGCACTCATACAGTGGGCACTGTCACTGTGAGCACTGTCACCTTGGGTACTGCCACCATGAGCGCTGTCACCATGAGCACTGTCACCATTGCGAGTATCACAATGTGCACTGTCACCATGGGCACTGGCACAATGTCGTGTGTCACCTTGAGCAATGTCACCATGGGAAATGTCACCGTGAGATGTGTCACCATAGGCAATGTCACCATGGGCAATGTCACCATGGGCAATGTCACCATGGGAAATGCCATTTTGCACACTGTCACCATGGGTACTGCAACCATGAGTACTGTCACCATTGGCAGTATGACCATGTGCACTGTCACCATGGGCACTATCACCATGACAACTCTCAGCGTGAGCACTGTCACTGTGGGAACTGGCATTGTGTGCAATTCCACCATGGGCAATGTCACCATGGGCACTATCACTGTGAGCACTGTCAATATAAGCACGTCAACATGAGCCCTGTCACCATTGGCAATGTCACCGTGAGAAGTGTCACTATAGGCGATGTCACCGTGGGCACTGTCACCATGGTCACTGCCACCACTGTCACTGTCATTTTGAGCACTGTCACCATGGGTATTGCAACCATGAGCACTGTCACCATGAGCACGGTCACCATTGCGATTATCACCATGTGTACTGTCACCATGGGCACTATCACAATGAGAACTGTCAGCGTGGGCACTGTCACTGTTGGCAAGGGCACCGTGGGCACTTCCACCATGGGCAATGTCACCATGGGCACTATCACTGTGAGCACTGTCAACATGAGCACGTCACCATGGGCACTGTCACCATGGGCAATGTCACTGTGAGAAGTGTCACTATAGGCAATGTCACCGTGGGCACTGTCACCATGGTCACTGCCACCACTGTCACTGTCATTTTGAGCACTGTCACCATGGGTACTGCAACCATGAGTGCTGTCACCATGAGCACTGTCACCATTGCAAGTATCACCATGTGCACTGTCACCATGGGCACTATCACAATGAGAACTGTCAGCATGGGCACTGTCACTCTTGGCAATGTCACCATGGGCACTATCACTGTGAGCACTGTCAACATGAGCACGTCACCATGGGCACTGTCAACATGGGTACTATCTCGAAGGTCAATGTCACCATGAGCATTGTCAGGATGGGCAACTTCACCATGAGCACTGTCACCAATGGCACTATCACCATGAGCAATGTCACTGTGGGCCGTGTCACCAGGGGCACTATCACCATGGTTAATGGTCTCATTGGCACTTTCCCCGTGAGCACTGTCACCCTGGGCACTGTCATCATGGGCACGGTCACCGTGAGCACTATCTCCATGAGCACAGCCACTGTGAACACCATCACCATAATCACTGGCCTCATCGGTACTGTCACCATGAGCACTGCCACAATGAGCACTGTCAGCATGGGCACTTCCCCCATGAGCACTGTCACTATGAGAACTGCTAGCATGGGTATTTTCACCATGTGTACTGTCACCCTCTGTATTGTCACCATTTGCACTGTCACCATCAGGACTATTACCGTGAGTGCTATCACCGTGAGATCTCTCACCATGGTCACTGTCACCATGGCACCTTGCACAATGCGTGCTGTCAACATGAGTGCTGTCACCATTGGCACTATCACCGTGAGCATTCTCACTGTGGTCAGAGTCATCATGGGCTCTGTCACCATGAGCACTGTCACCATAGGCAATGTCACCGTGGTCAGTGTCACCATGAGCAATGTCTCCATGGGCACTCCTACAGTGGGCACTGTCACTGTGCGAAATGTCACCATGGTTACTGCCACTATGAGCAGTGTCTCTGTGAGTACTGTCAGCATGGGTTTTTACCGTGAGCACTGTCACCATGAGCCCTGTCACCATTTTTCAGTGCCACCATGTGCACTACCACCATGTGCACTCTCACCATGGGCACTATCACCAATAACACTGTCACCATAAGTACTGTCTGCATGGGCACTGTCACCAAGGGCACGGCCAACATATGACCTGTAACCATTGTCAGTGTCACTGTGAGAAGTGTCACCATGGGAATTAACAACATAGGCACTCTCATCATGAGCACTGTCACCATGAGCACTGACACCACGAGCACTGTCACCCAGGGCAGTGCCACCATGAGCACTGTCACCATAACTGTTGCTATGAGAATTGTAACCATGGGCAATTTCTCAATGAGTAATGTCACCATGTGTATTTTCACCTTGGGCACTCTCAAAGTAAACAGTATTACCATGAGCACTTTCACTGTGAACACTGTCACCATGGGCACTGGCACAATGTGGTGTGTCACCATGAGCCATGTCACCATGGGAAATGTCACCGTGAGAAGTGTCACCATAGGCAATGTCACCATGGGCAATGTCACCATGGGAACTGCCATTTTGAGCACTGTCACCATGGGTACTGCAACCATGAGTACTGTCACCATGAGTAATTTAACCATTGGCAGTATGACCATGTGCACTGTCACCATGGGCACTATCACCATGACAACTCTCAGCGTGAGCACTGTCACTGTTGGAAATGGCATTGTGTGCAATTCCACCATGGGCAATGTCACCATGGACATTATCGCTGTGAGCACTGTCAATATGAGCACGTCAACATGAGCCCTGTCACCATGGGCAATGTCACTGTGAGAAGTGTCACTATAGGCAATGTCACCGTGGGCACTGTCACCATGGTCACTGCCACCACTGTCACTGTCATTTTGAGCACTGTCACCATGGGTACTGCAACCATGAGCGCTGTCACCATGAGCACTGTCACCATTGCAAGTATCACCATGTGCACTGTCACCATGGGCACTATCACAATGAGAACTGTCAGCATGGGCACTGTCACTCTTGGCAATGTCACCATGGGCACTATCACTTTGAGCACTGTCAACATGAGCACGTCACCATGGGCACTGTCAACATGGGTACTATCTCGAAGGGCAATGTCACCATGAGCATTGTCAGGATGGGCAACTTCACCGTGAGCACTGTCACCAATGGCACTATCACCATGAGCAATGTCACTGTGGGCCGTGTCACCAGGGGCACTATCACCATGGTTAATGGTCTCATTGGCACTTTCCCCGTGAGCACTGTCACCCTGGGCACTGTCATCATGGGCACGGTCACCGTGAGCACTATCTCCATGAGCACAGCCACTGTGAACACCATCACCATAATCACTGGCCTCATCGGTACTGTCACCATGAGCACTGCCACAATGAGCACTGTCAGCATGGGCACTTCCCCCATGAGCACTGTCACTATGAGAACTGCTAGCATGGGTATTTTCACCATGAGTACTGTCACCCTCTGTATTGTCACCATTTGCACTGTCACCATCAGGACTATTACCGTGAGTGCTATCACCGTGAGATCTCTCACCATGGTCACTGTCACCATGGCACCTTGCACAATGCGTGCTGTCAACATGAGTGCTGTCACCATTGGCACTATCACCGTGAGCATTCTCACTGTGGTCAGAGTCAACATGGGCTCTGTCACCATGAGCACTGTCACCATAGGCAATGTCACCGTGGTCAGTGTCACCATGAGCAATGTCTCCATGGGCACTCCTACAGTGGGCACTGTCACTGTGCGAACTGTCACCATGGTTACTGCCACTATGAGCAGTGTCTCTGTGAGTACTGTCAGCATGGGTTTTTACCGTGAGCACTGTCACCATGAGCCCTGTCACCATTTTTCAGTGCCACCATGTGCACTACCACCATGTGCACTCTCACCATGGGCACTATCACCGATAACACTGTCACCATAAGTACTGTCTGCATGGGCACTGTCACCAAGGGCACGGCCAACATGTGACCTGTAACCATTGTCAGTGTCACTGTGAGAAGTGTCACCATGGGAATTAACAACATAGGCACTCTCATCATGAGCACTGTCACCATGAGCACTGACACCACGAGCACTGTCACCCAGGGCAGTGCCACCATGAGCACTGTCACCATAACTGTTGCTATGAGAATTGTAACCATGGGCAATTTCTCAATGAGTAATGTCACCATGTGTATTTTCACCTTGGGCACTCTCAAAGTAAACAGTATTACCATGAGCACTTTCACTGTGAACACTGTCACCATGGGCACTGGCACAATGTGGTGTGTCACCATGAGCCATGTCACCATGGGAAATGTCACCGTGAGAAGTGTCACCATAGGCAATGTCACCATGGGCAATGTCAGCATGGGAACTGCCATTTTGAGCACTGTCACCATGGGTACTGCAACCATGAGTACTGTCACCATGAGTAATTTAACCATTGGCAGTATGACCATGTGCACTGTCACCATGGGCACTATCACCATGACAACTCTCAGCGTGAGCACTGTCACTGTTGGAAATGGCATTGTGTGCAATTCCACCATGGGCAATGTCACCATGGACATTATCGCTGTGAGCACTGTCAATATGAGCACGTCAACATGAGCCCTGTCACCATGGGCAATGTCACTGTGAGAAGTGTCACTATAGGCAATGTCACCGTGGGCACTGTCACCATGGTCACTCCCACCACTGTCACTGTCATTTTGAGCACTGTCACCATGGGTACTGCAACCATGAGCGCTGTCACCATGAGCACTGTCACCATTGCAAGTATCACCATGTGCACTGTCACCATGGGCACTATCACAATGAGAACTGTCAGCATGGGCACTGTCACTCTTGGCAATGTCACCATGGGCACTATCACTTTGAGCACTGTCAACATGAGCACGTCACCATGGGCACTGTCAACATGGGTACTATCTCGAAGGTCAATGTCACCATGAGCATTGTCAGGATGGGCAACTTCACCAAGAGCACTGTCACCAATGGCACTATCACCATGAGCAATGTCACTGTGGGCCGTGTCACCAGGGGCACTATCACCATGGTTAATGGTCTCATTGGCACTTTCCCCGTGAGCACTGTCACCCTGGGCACTGTCATCATGAGCACGGTCACCGTGAGCACTATCTCCATGAGCACAGCCACTGTGAACACCATCACCATAATCACTGGCCTCATCGGTACTGTCACCATGAGCACTGCCACAATGAGCACTGTCAGCATGGGCACTTCCCCCATGAGCACTGTCACTATGAGAACTGCTAGCATGGGTATTTTCACCATGAGTACTGTCACCCTCTGTATTGTCACCATTTGCACTGTCACCATCAGGACTATTACCGTGAGTGCTATCACCGTGAGATCTCTCACCATGGTCACTGTCACCATGGCACCTTGCACAATGCGTGCTGTCAACATGAGTGCTGTCACCATTGGCACTATCACCGTGAGCATTCTCACTGTGGTCAGAGTCAACATGGGCTCTGTCACCATGAGCACTGTCACCATAGGCAATGTCACCGTGGTCAGTGTCACCATGAGCAATGTCTCCATGGGCACTCCTACAGTGGGCACTGTCACTGTGCGAACTGTCACCATGGTTACTGCCACTATGAGCAGTGTCTCTGTGAGTACTGTCAGCATGGGTTTTTACCGTGAGCACTGTCACCATGAGCCCTGTCACCATTTTTCAGTGCCACCATGTGCACTACCACCATGTGCGCTCTCACCATGGGCACTATCACCGATAACACTGTCACCATAAGTACTGTCTGCATGGGCACTGTCACCAAGGGCACGGCCAACATGTGACCTGTAACCGTTGTCAGTGTCACTGTGAGAAGTGTCACCATGGGAATTAACAACATAGGCACTCTCATCATGAGCACTGTCACCATGAGCACTGACACCACGAGCACTGTCACCCAGGGCAGTGCCACCATGAGCACTGTCACCATAACTGTTGCTATGAGAATTGTCACCATGGGCAATTTCTCAATGAGTAATGTCACCATGTGTATTTTCACCTTGGGCACTCTCAAAGTAAACAGTATTACCATGAGCACTTTCACTGTGAACACTGTCACCATGGGCACTGGCACAATGTGGTGTGTCACCATGAGCCATGTCACCATGGGAAATGTCACCGTGAGAAGTGTCACCATAGGCAATGTCACCATGGGCAATGTCACCATGGGAACTGCCATTTTGAGCACTGTCACCATGGGTACTGCAACCATGAGTACTGTCACCATGAGTAATTTAACCATTGGCAGTATGACCATGTGCACTGTCACCATGGGCACTATCACCATGACAACTCTCAGCGTGAGCACTGTCACTGTTGGAAATGGCATTGTGTGCAATTCCACCATGGGCAATGTCACCATGGACATTATCGCTGTGAGCACTGTCAATATGAGCACGTCAACATGAGCCCTGTCACCATGGGCAATGTCACTGTGAGAAGTGTCACTATAGGCAATGTCACCGTGGGCACTGTCACCATGGTCACTGCCACCACTGTCACTGTCATTTTGAGCACTGTCACCATGGGTACTGCAACCATGAGCGCTGTCACCATGAGCACTGTCACCATTGCAAGTATCACCATGTGCACTGTCACCATGGGCACTATCACAATGAGAACTGTCAGCATGGGCACTGTCACTCTTGGCAATGTCACCATGGGCACTATCACTGTGAGCACTGTCAACATGAGCACGTCACCATGGGCACTGTCAACATGGGTACTATCTCGAAGGTCAATGTCACCATGAGCATTGTCAGGATGGGCAACTTCACCATGAGCACTGTCACCAATGGCACTATCACCATGAGCAATGTCACTGTGGGCCGTGTCACCAGGGGCACTATCACCATGGTTAATGTTCTCATTGGCACTTTCCCCTTGAGCACTGTCACCCTGGGCACTGTCATCATGGGCACGGTCACCGTGAGCACTATCTCCATGAGCACAGCCACTGTGAACACCATCACCATAATCACTGGCCTCATCGGTACTCTCACCATGAGCACTGCCACAATGAGCACTGTCAGCATGGGCACTTCCCCCATGAGCACTTTCACTATGAGAACTGCTAGCATGGGTATTTTCACCATGAGTACTGTCACCCTCTGTATTGTCACCATTTGCACTGTCACCATCAGGACTATTACCGTGAGTGCTATCACCGTGAGATCTCTCACCATGGTCACTGTCACCATGGCACCTTGCACAATGCGTGCTGTCAACATGAGTGCTGTCACCATTGGCACTATCACCGTGAGCATTCTCACTGTGGTCAGAGTCATCATGGGCTCTGTCACCATGAGCACTGTCACCATAGGCAATGTCACCGTGGTCAGTGTCACCATGAGCAATGTCTCCATGGGCACTCCTACAGTGGGCACTGTCACTGTGCGAAATGTCACCATGGTTACTGCCACTATGAGCAGTGTCTCTGTGAGTACTGTCAGCATGGGTTTTTACCGTGAGCACTGTCACCATGAGCCCTGTCACCATTTTTCAGTGCCACCATGTGCACTACCACCATGTGCACTCTCACCATGGGCACTATCACCGATAACACTGTCACCATAAGTACTGTCTGCATGGGCACTGTCACCAAGGGCACGGCCAACATGTGACCTGTAACCATTGTCAGTGTCACTGTGAGAAGTGTCACCATGGGAATTAACAACATAGGCACTCTCATCATGAGCACTGTCACCATGAGCACTGACACCACGAGCACTGTCACCCAGGGCAGTGCCACCATGAGCACTGTCACCATAACTGTTGCTATGAGAATTGTAACCATGGGCAATTTCTCAATGAGTAATGTCACCATGTGTATTTTCACCTTGGGCACTCTCAAAGTAAACAGTATTACCATGAGCACTTTCACTGTGAACACTGTCACCATGGGCACTGGCACAATGTGGTGTGTCACCATGAGCCATGTCACCATGGGAAATGTCACCGTGAGAAGTGTCACCATAGGCAATGTCACCATGGGCAATGTCACCATGGGAACTGCCATTTTGAGCACTGTCACCATGGGTACTGCAACCATGAGTACTGTCACCATGAGTAATTTAACCATTGGCAGTATGACCATGTGCACTGTCACCATGGGCACTATCACCATGACAACTCTCAGCGTGAGCACTGTCACTGTTGGAAATGGCATTGTGTGCAATTCCACCATGGGCAATGTCACCATGGACATTATCGCTGTGAGCACTGTCAATATGAGCACGTCAACATGAGCCCTGTCACCATGGGCAATGTCACTGTGAGAAGTGTCACTATAGGCAATGTCACCGTGGGCACTGTCACCATGGTCACTCCCACCACTGTCACTGTCATTTTGAGCACTGTCACCATGGGTACTGCAACCATGAGCGCTGTCACCATGAGCACTGTCACCATTGCAAGTATCACCATGTGCACTGTCACCATGGGCACTATCACAATGAGAACTGTCAGCATGGGCACTGTCACTCTTGGCAATGTCACCATGGGCACTATCACTTTGAGCACTGTCAACATGAGCACGTCACCATGGGCACTGTCAACATGGGTACTATCTCGAAGGTCAATGTCACCATGAGCATTGTCAGGATGGGCAACTTCACCAAGAGCACTGTCACCAATGGCACTATCACCATGAGCAATGTCACTGTGGGCCGTGTCACCAGGGGCACTATCACCATGGTTAATGGTCTCATTGGCACTTTCCCCGTGAGCACTGTCACCCTGGGCACTGTCATCATGGGTACGGTCACCGTGAGCACTATCTCCATGAGCACAGCCACTGTGAACACCATCACCATAATCACTGGCCTCATCGGTACTGTCACCATGAGCACTGCCACAATGAGCACTGTCAGCATGGGCACTTCCCCCATGAGCACTGTCACTATGAGAACTGCTAGCATGGGTATTTTCACCATGAGTACTGTCACCCTCTGTATTGTCACCATTTGCACTGTCACCATCAGGACTATTACCGTGAGTGCTATCACCGTGAGATCTCTCACCATGGTCACTGTCACCATGGCACCTTGCACAATGCGTGCTGTCAACATGAGTGCTGTCACCATTGGCACTATCACCGTGAGCATTCTCACTGTGGTCAGAGTCAACATGGGCTCTGTCACCATGAGCACTGTCACCATAGGCAATGTCACCGTGGTCAGTGTCACCATGAGCAATGTCTCCATGGGCACTCCTACAGTGGGCACTGTCACTGTGCGAACTGTCACCATGGTTACTGCCACTATGAGCAGTGTCTCTGTGAGTACTGTCAGCATGGGTTTTTACCGTGAGCACTGTCACCATGAGCCCTGTCACCATTTTTCAGTGCCACCATGTGCACTACCACCATGTGCGCTCTCACCATGGGCACTATCACCGATAACACTGTCACCATAAGTACTGTCTGCATGGGCACTGTCACCAAGGGCACGGCCAACATGTGACCTGTAACCGTTGTCAGTGTCACTGTGAGAAGTGTCACCATGGGAATTAACAACATAGGCACTCTCATCATGAGCACTGTCACCATGAGCACTGACACCACGAGCACTGTCACCCAGGGCAGTGCCACCATGAGCACTGTCACCATAACTGTTGCTATGAGAATTGTCACCATGGGCAATTTCTCAATGAGTAATGTCACCATGTGTATTTTCACCTTGGGCACTCTCAAAGTAAACAGTATTACCATGAGCACTTTCACTGTGAACACTGTCACCATGGGCACTGGCACAATGTGGTGTGTCACCATGAGCCATGTCACCATGGGAAATGTCACCGTGAGAAGTGTCACCATAGGCAATGTCACCATGGGCAATGTCACCATGGGAACTGCCATTTTGAGCACTGTCACCATGGGTACTGCAACCATGAGTACTGTCACCATGAGTAATTTAACCATTGGCAGTATGACCATGTGCACTGTCACCATGGGCACTATCACCATGACAACTCTCAGCGTGAGCACTGTCACTGTTGGAAATGGCATTGTGTGCAATTCCACCATGGGCAATGTCACCATGGACATTATCGCTGTGAGCACTGTCAATATGAGCACGTCAACATGAGCCCTGTCACCATGGGCAATGTCACTGTGAGAAGTGTCACTATAGGCAATGTCACCGTGGGCACTGTCACCATGGTCACTGCCACCACTGTCACTGTCATTTTGAGCACTGTCACCATGGGTACTGCAACCATGAGCGCTGTCACCATGAGCACTGTCACCATTGCAAGTATCACCATGTGCACTGTCACCATGGGCACTATCACAATGAGAACTGTCAGCATGGGCACTGTCACTCTTGGCAATGTCACCATGGGCACTATCACTGTGAGCACTGTCAACATGAGCACGTCACCATGGGCACTGTCAACATGGGTACTATCTCGAAGGTCAATGTCACCATGAGCATTGTCAGGATGGGCAACTTCACCATGAGCACTGTCACCAATGGCACTATCACCATGAGCAATGTCACTGTGGGCCGTGTCACCAGGGGCACTATCACCATGGTTAATGTTCTCATTGGCACTTTCCCCTTGAGCACTGTCACCCTGGGCACTGTCATCATGGGCACGGTCACCGTGAGCACTATCTCCATGAGCACAGCCACTGTGAACACCATCACCATAATCACTGGCCTCATCGGTACTCTCACCATGAGCACTGCCACAATGAGCACTGTCAGCATGGGCACTTCCCCCATGAGCACTTTCACTATGAGAACTGCTAGCATGGGTATTTTCACCATGAGTACTGTCACCCTCTGTATTGTCACCATTTGCACTGTCACCATCAGGACTATTACCGTGAGTGCTATCACCGTGAGATCTCTCACCATGGTCACTGTCACCATGGCACCTTGCACAATGCGTGCTGTCAACATGAGTGCTGTCACCATTGGCACTATCACCGTGAGCATTCTCACTGTGGTCAGAGTCATCATGGGCTCTGTCACCATGAGCACTGTCACCATAGGCAATGTCACCGTGGTCAGTGTCACCATGAGCAATGTCTCCATGGGCACTCCTACAGTGGGCACTGTCACTGTGCGAAATGTCACCATGGTTACTGCCACTATGAGCAGTGTCTCTGTGAGTACTGTCAGCATGGGTTTTTACCGTGAGCACTGTCACCATGAGCCCTGTCACCATTTTTCAGTGCCACCATGTGCACTACCACCATGTGCACTCTCACCATGGGCACTATCACCGATAACACTGTCACCATAAGTACTGTCTGCATGGGCACTGTCACCAAGGGCACGGCCAACATGTGACCTGTAACCATTGTCAGTGTCACTGTGAGAAGTGTCACCATGGGAATTAACAACATAGGCACTCTCATCATGAGCACTGTCACCATGAGCACTGACACCACGAGCACTGTCACCCAGGGCAGTGCCACCATGAGCACTGTCACCATAACTGTTGCTATGAGAATTGTAACCATGGGCAATTTCTCAATGAGTAATGTCACCATGTGTATTTTCACCTTGGGCACTCTCAAAGTAAACAGTATTACCATGAGCACTTTCACTGTGAACACTGTCACCATGGGCACTGGCACAATGTGGTGTGTCACCATGAGCCATGTCACCATGGGAAATGTCACCGTGAGAAGTGTCACCATAGGCAATGTCACCATGGGCAATGTCACCATGGGAACTGCCATTTTGAGCACTGTCACCATGGGTACTGCAACCATGAGTACTGTCACCATGAGTAATTTAACCATTGGCAGTATGACCATGTGCACTGTCACCATGGGCACTATCACCATGACAACTCTCAGCGTGAGCACTGTCACTGTTGGAAATGGCATTGTGTGCAATTCCACCATGGGCAATGTCACCATGGACATTATCGCTGTGAGCACTGTCAATATGAGCACGTCAACATGAGCCCTGTCACCATGGGCAATGTCACTGTGAGAAGTGTCACTATAGGCAATGTCACCGTGGGCACTGTCACCATGGTCACTGCCACCACTGTCACTGTCATTTTGAGCACTGTCACCATGGGTACTGCAACCATGAGCGCTGTCACCATGAGCACTGTCACCATTGCAAGTATCACCATGTGCACTGTCACCATGGGCACTATCACAATGAGAACTGTCAGCATGGGCACTGTCACTCTTGGCAATGTCACCATGGGCACTATCACTTTGAGCACTGTCAACATGAGCACGTCACCATGGGCACTGTCAACATGGGTACTATCTCGAAGGGCAATGTCACCATGAGCATTGTCAGGATAGGAAACTTCACCGTGAGCACTGTCACCAATGGCACTATCACCATGAGCAATGTCACTGTGGGCCGTGTCACCAGGGGCACTATCACCATGGTTAATGGTCTCATTGGCACTTTCCCCGTGAGCACTGTCACCCTGGGCACTGTCATCATGGGCACGGTCACCGTGAGCACTATCTCCATGAGCACAGCCACTGTGAACACCATCACCATAATCACTGGCCTCATCGGTACTGTCACCATGAGCACTGCCACAATGAGCACTGTCAGCATGGGCACATCCCCCATGAGCACTGTCACTATGAGAACTGCTACCATGGGTATTTTCACCATGTGTACTGTCACCCTGTGTATTGTCACCATTTGCACTGTCACCATGAGGACTACTACCGTGAGCGCTATCACCGTGAGATCTCTCACCATGGTCACTGTCACCATGGCACCTTGCACAATGGGGGCTGTCAACATGAGTGCTTTCACCATTGGCACTATCACTGTGAGCATTCTCACTGTGGTCAGTGTCACCATGGGCACTGTCACCATGAGCACTGTCACCATAGGCAATGTCACCATGGTCAGTGGCACCATGAGCACTGTCAACATGGGCACTCATACAGTGGGCACTGTCACTGTGAGCACTGTCACCTTGGGTACTGCCACCATGAGCGCTGTCACCATGAGCACTGTCACCATTGCGAGTATCACAATGTGCACTGTCACCATGGGCACTGGCACAATGTCGTGTGTCACCTTGAGCAATGTCACCATGGGAAATGTCACCGTGAGATGTGTCACCATAGGCAATGTCACCATGGGCAATGTCACCATGGGAAATGCCATTTTGCACACTGTCACCATGGGTACTGCAACCATGAGTACTGTCACCATTGGCAGTATGACCATGTGCACTGTCACCATGGGCACTATCACCATGACAACTCTCAGCGTGAGCACTGTCACTGTGGGAACTGGCATTGTGTGCAATTCCACCATGGGCAATGTCACCATGGGCACTATCACTGTGAGCACTGTCAATATTAGCACGTCAACATGAGCCCTGTCACCATTGGCAATGTCACCGTGAGAAGTGTCACTATAGGCGATGTCACCGTGGGCACTGTCACCATGGTCACTGCCACCACTGTCACTGTCATTTTGAGCACTGTCACCATGGGTATTGCAACCATGAGCACTGTCACCATGAGCACTGTCACCATTGCGATTATCACCATGTGTACTGTCACCATGGGCACTATCACAATGAGAACTGTCAGCGTGGGCACTGTCACTGTTGGCAAGGGCACCGTGGGCACTTCCACCATGGGCAATGTCACCATGGGCACTGTCACTGTGAGCACTGTCAACATGAGCACGTCACCATGGGCACTGTCAACATGGGTACTATCACGAAGGGCAATGTCACCATGAGGATTGTCAGGAAGGGCAATTTCACCATGAGCACTGTCACCAAAGGCACTATCACCATGAGCAATGTCACTGTGGGCCGTGTCACCAGGGGCACTCTCACCATGGTTAATGGTCTCATTGGCACTTTCCCCGTGAGCACTGTCACCCTGGGCACTGTCATCATGGGCACGGTCACCGTGAGCACTATCTCCATGAGCACAGCCACTGTGAACACCATCACCATAATCACTGGCCTCATCGGTACTGTCACCATGAGCACTGCCACAATGAGCACTGTCAGCATGGGCACATCCCCCATGAGCACTGTCACTATGAGAACTGCTACCATGGGTATATTCACCATGTGTACTGTCACCCTGTGTATTGTCACCATTTGCACTGTCACCATGAGGACTATTACCGTGAGCGCTATCACCGTGAGATCTCTCACCATGGTCACTGTCACCATGGCACCTTGCACAATGGGGGCTGTCAACATGAGTGCTTTCACCATTGGCACTATCACTGTGAGCATTCTCACTGTGGTCAGTGTCACCATGGGCACTGTCACCATGAGCACTGTCACCATAGGCAATGTCACCATGGTCAGTGGCACCATGAGCACTGTCAACATGGGCACTCATACAGTGGGCACTGTCACTGTGAGCACTGTCACCTTGGGTACTGCCACCATGAGCGCTGTCACCATGAGCACTGTCACCATTGCGAGTATCACAATGTGCACTGTCACCATGGGCACTGGCACAATGTCGTGTATCACCTTGAGCAATGTCACCATGGGAAATGTCACCGTGAGATGTGTCACCATAGGCAATGTCACCATGGGCAATGTCACCATGTGAAATGCCATTTTGCACACTGTCACCATGGGTACTGCAACCATGAGTACTGTCACCATTGGCAGTATGACCATGTGCACTGTCACCATGGGCACTATCACCATGACAACTCTCAGCGTGAGCACTGTCACTGTGGGAACTGGCATTGTGTGCAATTCCAACATGGGCAATGTCACCATGGGCACTATCACTGTGAGCACTGTCAATATTAGCACGTCAACATGAGCCCTGTCACCATTGGCAATGTCACCGTGAGAAGTGTCACGATAGGCGATGTCACCGTGGGCACTGTCACCATGGTCACTGCCACCACTGTCACTGTCATTTTGAGCACTGTCACCATGGGTATTGCAACCATGAACACTGTCACCATGAGCACTGTCACCATTGCGATTATCACCATGTGTACTGTCACCATGGGCACTATCACAATGAGAACTGTCAGCGTGGGCACTGTCACTGTTGGCAAGGGCACCGTGGGCACTTCCACCATGGGCAATGTCACCATGGGCACTGTCACTGTGAGCACTGTCAACATGAGCACGTCACCATGGGCACTGTCAGCATGGGTACTATCTCGAAGGGCAATGTCACCATGAGGATTGTCAGGAAGGGCAATTTCACCATGAGCACTGTCACCAAAGGCACTATCACCATGAGCAATGTCACTGTGGGCCGTGTCACCAGGGGCACTATCACCATGGTTAATGTTCTCATTGGCACTTTCCCCGTGAGCACTGTCACCCTGGGCACTGTCATCATGGGCACGGTCACCGTGAGCACTATGTCCATGAGCACAGCCACTGTGAACACCATCACCATAATCACTGGCCTCATCGGTACTCTCACCATGAGCACTGCCACAATGAGCACTGTCAGCATGGGCACTTCCCCCATGAGCACTTTCACTATGAGAACTGCTAGCATGGGTATTTTCACCATGAGTACTGTCACCCTCTGTATTGTCACCATTTGCACTGTCACCATCAGGACTATTACCGTGAGTGCTATCACCGTGAGATCTCTCACCATGGTCACTGTCACCATGGCACCTTGCACAATGCGTGCTGTCAACATGAGTGCTGTCACCATTGGCACTATCACCGTGAGCATTCTCACTGTGGTCAGAGTCAACATGGGCTCTGTCACCATGAGCACTGTCACCATAGGCAATGTCACCGTGGTCAGTGTCACCATGAGCAATGTCTCCATGGGCACTCCTACAGTGGGCACTGTCACTGTGCGAACTGTCACCATGGTTACTGCCACTATGAGCAGTGTCTCTGTGAGTACTGTCAGCATGGGTTTTTACCGTGAGCACTGTCACCATGAGCCCTGTCACCATTCTTCAGTGCCACCATGTGCACTACCACCATGTGCACTCTCACCATGGGGACTATCACCGATAACACTGTCACCATAAGTACTGTCTGCATGGGCACTGTCACCAAGGGCACGGCCAACATGTGACCTGTAACCATTGTCAGTGTCACTGTGAGAAGTGTCACCATGGGAATTAACAACATAGGCACTCTCATCATGAGCACTGTCACCATGAGCACTGACACCACGAGCACTGTCACCCAGGGCAGTGCCACCATGAGCACTGTCACCATAACTGTTGCTATGAGAATTGTAACCATGGGCAATTTCTCAATGAGTAATGTCACCATGTGTATTTTCACCTTGGGCACTCTCAAAGTAAACAGTATTACCATGAGCACTTTCACTGTGAACACTGTCACCATGGGCACTGGCACAATGTGGTGTGTCACCATGAGCCATGTCACCATGGGAAATGTCACCGTGAGAAGTGTCACCATAGGCAATGTCACCATGGGCAATGTCACCATGGGAACTGCCATTTTGAGCACTGTCACCATGGGTACTGCAACCATGAGTACTGTCACCATGAGTAATTTAACCATTGGCAGTATGACCATGTGCACTGTCACCATGGGCACTATCACCATGACAACTCTCAGCGTGAGCACTGTCACTGTTGGAAATGGCATTGTGTGCAATTCCACCATGGGCAATGTCACCATGGACATTATCGCTGTGAGCACTGTCAATATGAGCACGTCAACATGAGCCCTGTCACCATGGGCAATGTCACTGTGAGAAGTGTCACTATAGGCAATGTCACCGTGAGCACTGTCACCATGGTCACTGCCACCACTGTCACTGTCATTTTGAGCACTGTCACCATGGGTATTGCAACCATGAGCGCTGTCACCATGAGCACTGTCACCATTGCAAGTATCACCATGTGCACTGTCACCATGGGCACTATCACAATGAGAACTGTCAGCATGGGCACTGTCACTCTTGGCAATGTCACCATGGGCACTATCACTTTGAGCACTGTCAACATGAGCACGTCACCATGGGCACTGTCAACATGGGTACTATCTCGAAGGGCAATGTCACCATGAGCATTGTCAGGATGGGCAACTTCACCATGAGCACTGTCACCAATGGCACTATCACCATGAGCAATGTCACTGTGGGCCGTGTCACCAGGGGCACTATCACCATGGTTAATGTTATCATTGGCACTTTCCCCGTGAGCACTGTCACCCTGGGCACTGTCATCATGGGCACGGTCACCGTGAGCACTATCTCCATGAGCACAGCCACTGTGAACACCATCACCATAATCACTGGCCTCATCGGTACTGTCACCATAAGCACTGCCACAATGAGCACTGTCAGCATGGGCACTTCCCCCATGAGCACTGTCACTATGAGAACTGCTAGCATGGGTATTTTCACCATGAGTACTGTCACCCTTTGTATTGTCACCATTTGCACTGTCACCATCAGGACTATTACCGTGAGTGCTATCACCGTGAGATCTCTCACCATGGTCACTGTCACCATGGCACCTTGCACAATGCGTGCTGTCAACATGAGTGCTGTCACCATTGGCACTATCACCGTGAGCATTCTCACTGTGGTCAGAGTCAACATGGGCTCTGTCACCATGAGCACTGTCACCATAGGCAATGTCACCGTGGTCAGTGTCACCATGAGCAATGTCTCCATGGGCACTCCTACAGTGGGCACTGTCACTGTGCGAACTGTCACCATGATTACTGCAACTATGAGCAGTGTCTCTGTGAGTACTGTCAGCATGGGTTTTTACCGTGAGCACTGTCACCATGAGCCCTGTCACCATTTTGCAGTGCCACCTTGTGCACTACCACCATGTGCACTCTCACCATGGGCACTATCACCGATAACACTGTCACCATAAGTACTGTCTGCATGGGCACTGTCACCAAGGGCACGGCCAACATGTGACCTGTAACCATTGTCAGTGTCACTGTGAGAAGTGTCACCATGGGAATTAACAACATAGGCACTCTCATCATGAGCACTGTCACCATGAGCACTGACACCACGAGCACTGTCACCCAGGGCAGTGCCACCATGAGCACTGTCACCATAACTGTTGCTATGAGAATTGTAACCATGGGCAATTTCTCAATGAGTAATGTCACCATGTGTATTTTCACCTTGGGCACTCTCAAAGTAAACAGTATTACCATGAGCACTTTCACTGTGAACACTGTCACCATGGGCACTGGCACAATGTGGTGTGTCACCATGAGCCATGTCACCATGGGAAATGTCACCGTGAGAAGTGTCACCATAGGCAATGTCACCATGGGCAATGTCACCATGGGAACTGCCATTTTGAGCACTGTCACCATGGGTACTGCAACCATGAGTACTGTCACCATGAGTAATTTAACCATGGGCAGTATGACCATGTGCACTGTCACCATGGGCACTATCACCATGACAACTCTCAGCGTGAGCACTGTCACTGTTGGAAATGGCATTGTGTGCAATTCCACCATGGGCAATGTCACCATGGACATTATCGCTGTGAGCACTGTCAATATGAGCACGTCAACATGAGCCCTGTCACCATGGGCAATGTCACTGTGAGAAGTGTCACTATAGGCAATGTCACGGTGGGCACTGTCACCATGGTCACTGCCACCACTGTCACTGTCATTTTGAGCACTGTCACCATGGGTACTGCAACCATGAGTGCTGTCACCATGAGCACTGTCACCATTGCAAGTATCACCATGTGCACTGTCACCATGGGCACTATCACAATGAGAACTGTCAGCATGGGCACTGTCACTCTTGGCAATGTCACCATGGGCACTATCACTTTGAGCACTGTCAACATGAGCACGTCACCATGGGCACTGTCAACATGGGTACCATCTCGAATGGCAATGTCACCATGAGCATTGTCAGGATGGGCAACTTCACCATGAGCACTGTCACCAATGGCACTATCACCATGAGCAATGTCACTGTGGGCCGTGTCACCAGGGGCACTATCACCATGGTTAATGTTCTCATTGGCACTTTCCCTGTGAGCACTGTCACCCTGGGCACTGTCATCATGGGCACGGTCACCGTGAGCACTATCTCCATGAGCACAGCCACTGTGAACACCATCACCATAATCACTGGCCTCATCGGTACTGTCACCATGAGCACTGCCACAATGAGCACTGTCAGCATGGGCACTTCCCCCATGAGCACTGTCACTATGAGAACTGCTAGCATGGGTATTTTCACCATGAGTACTGTCACCCTCTGTATTGTCACCTTTTGCACTGTCACCATCAGGACTATTACCGTGAGTGCTATCACCGTGAGATCTCTCACCATGGTCACTGTCACCATGGCACCTTGCACAATGCGTGCTGTCAACATGAGTGCTGTCACCATTGGCACTATCACCGTGAGCATTCTCACTGTGGTCAGAGTCAACATGGGCTCTGTCACCATGAGCACTGTCACCATAGGCAATGTCACCGTGGTCAGTGTCACCATGAGCAATGTCTCCATGGGCACTCCTACAGTGGGCACTGTCACTGTGCGAACTGTCACCATGGTTACTGCCACTATGAGCAGTGTCTCTGTGAGTACTGTCAGCATGGGTTTTTACCGTGAGCACTGTCACCATGAGCCCTGTCACCATTTTTCAGTGCCACCATGTGCACTACCACCATGTGCACTCTCACCATGGGCACTATCACTGATAACACTGTCACCATAAGTACTGTCTGCATGGGCACTGTCACCAAGGGCACGGCCAACATGTGACCTGTAACCATTGTCAGTGTCACGGTGAGAAGTGTCACCATGGGAATTAACAACATAGGCACTCTCATCATGAGCACTGTCACCATGAGCACTGACACCACGAGCACTGTCACCCAGGGCAGTGCCACCATGAGCACTGTCACCATAACTGTTGCTATGAGAATTGTAACCATGGGCAATTTCTCAATGAGTAATGTCACCATGTGTATTTTCACCTTGGGCACTCTCAAAGTAAACAGTATTACCATGAGCACTTTCACTGTGAACACTGTCACCATGGGCACTGGCACAATGTGGTGTGTCACCATGAGCCATGTCACCATGGGAAATGTCACCGTGAGAAGTGTCACCATAGGCAATGTCACCATGGGCAATGTCACCATGGGAGCTGCCATTTTGAGCACTGTCACCATGGGTACTGCAACCATGAGTACTGTCACCATGAGTAATTTAACCATTGGCAGTATGACCATGTGCACTGTCACCATGGGCACTATCACCATGACAACTCTCAGCGTGAGCACTGTCACTGTTGGAAATGGCATTGTGTGCAATTCCACCATGGGCAATGTCACCATGGACATTATCGCTGTGAGCACTGTCAATATGAGCACGTCAACATGAGCCCTGTCACCATGGGCAATGTCACTGTGAGAAGTGTCACTATAGGCAATGTCACCGTGGGCACTGTCACCATGGTCACTGCCACCACTGTCACTGTCATTTTGAGCACTGTCACCATGGGTACTGCAACCATGAGCGCTGTCACCATGAGCACTGTCACCATTGCAAGTATCTCCATGTGCACTGTCACCATGGGCACTATCACAATGAGAACTGTCAGCATGGGCACTGTCACTCTTGGCAATGTCACCATGGGCACTATCACTTTGAGCACTGTCAACATGAGCACGTCACCATGGGCACTGTCAACATGGGTACTATCTCAAAGGTCAATGTCACCATGAGCATTGTCAGGATGGGCAACTTCACCATGAGCACTGTCACCAATGGCACTATCACCATGAGCAATGTCACTGTGGGCCGTGTCACCAGGGGCACTATCACCATGGTTAATGTTCTCATTGGCACTTTCCCCGTGAGCACTGTCACCCTGGGCACTGTCATCATGGGCACGGTCACCGTGAGCACTATCTCCATGAGCACAGCCACTGTGAACACCATCACCATAATCACTGGCCTCATCGGTACTGTCACCATGAGCACTGCCACAATGAGCACTGTCAGCATGGGCACTTCCCCCATGAGCACTGTCACTATGAGAACTGCTAGCATGGGTATTTTCACCATGAGTACTGTCACCCTCTGTATTGTCACCATTTGCACTGTCACCATCAGGACTATTACCGTGAGTGCTATCACCGTGAGATCTCTCACCATGGTCACTGTCACCATGGCACCTTGCACAATGCGTGCTGTCAACATGAGTGCTGTCACCATTGGCACTATCACCGTGAGCATTCTCACTGTGGTCAGAGTCAACATGGGCTCTGTCACCATGAGCACTGTCACCATAGGCAATGTCACCGTGGTCAGTGTCACCATGAGCAATGTCTCCATGGGCACTCCTACAGTGGGCACTGTCACTGTGCGAACTGTCACCATGGTTACTGCCACTATGAGCAGTGTCTCTGTGAGTACTGTCAGCATGGGTTTTTACCGTGAGCACTGTCACCATGAGCCCTGTCACCATTTTTCAGTGCCACCATGTGCACTACCACCATGTGCACTCTCACCATGGGCACTATCACCGATAACACTGTCACCATAAGTACTGTCTGCATGGGCACTGTCACCAAGGGCACGGCCAACATGTGACCTGTAACCATTGTCAGTGTCACTGTGAGAAGTGTCACCATGGGAATTAACAACATAGGCACTCTCATCATGAGCACTGTCACCATGAGCACTGACACCACGAGCACTGTCACCCAGGGCAGTGCCACCGTGAGCACTGTCACCATAACTGTTGCTATGAGAATTGTAACCATGGGCAATTTCTCAATGAGTAATGTCACCATGTGTATTTTCACCTTGGGCACTCTCAAAATAAACAGTATTACCATGAGCACTTTCACTGTGAACACTGTCACCATGGGCACTGGCACAATGTGGTGTGTCACCATGAGCCATGTCACCATGGGAAATGTCACCGTGAGAAGTGTCACCATAGGCAATGTCACCATGGGCAATGTCAGCATGGGAACTGCCATTTTGAGCACTGTCACCATGGGTACTACAATCATGAGTACTGTCACCATGAGTAATTTAACCATTGGCAGTATGACCATGTGCACTCTCACCATGGGCACTATCACCATGACAACTCTCAGCTTGAGCACTGTCACTGTTGGAAATGGCACTGTGTGCAATTTCACCATGGGCAATGTCACCATGGACATTATCGCTGTGAGCACTGTCAATATGAGCACGTCAACATGAGCCCTGTCACCATGGGCAATGTCACTGTGAGAAGTGTCACTATAGGCAATGTCACCGTGGGCACTGTCACCATGGTCACTGCCACCACTGTCGCTGTCATTTTGAGCACTGTCACCATGGGTACTGCAACCATGAGCGCTGTCACCATGAGCACTGTCACCATTGCAAGTATCACCATGTGCACTGTCACCATGGGCACTATCACAATGAGAACTGTCAGCATGGGCACTGTCACTCTTGGCAATGTCACCATGGGCACTATCACTGTGAGCACTGTCAACATGAGCACGTCACCATGGGCACTGTCAACATGGGTACTATCTCGAAGGGCAATGTCACCATGAGCATTGTCAGGAAGGGCAATTTCACCATGAACACTGTCACCAAAGGCACTATCACCATGAGCAATGTCACTGTGGGCCGTGTCACCAGGGGCACTATCACCATGGTTAATGTTATCATTGGCACTTTCCCCGTGAGCACTGTCACCCTGGGCACTGTCATCATGGGCACGGTCACCGTGAGCACTATCTCCATGAGCATAGCCACTGTGAACACCATCACCATAATCACTGGCCTCATCGGTACTGTCACCATGAGCACTGCCACAATGAGCACTGTCAGCATGGGCACTTCCCCCATGAGCACTGTCACTATGAGAACTGCTAGCATGGGTATTTTCACCATGAGTACTGTCACCCTCTGTATTGTCACCATTTGCACTGTCACCATCAGGACTATTACCGTGAGTGCTATCACCGTGAGATCTCTCACCATGGTCACTGTCACCATGGCACCTTGCACAATGCGTGCTGTCAACATGAGTGCTGTCACCATTGGCACTATCACCGTGAGCATTCTCACTGTGGTCAGAGTCAACATGGGCTCTGTCACCATGAGCACTGTCACCATAGGCAATGTCACCGTGGTCAGTGTCACCATGAGCAATGTCTCCATGGGCACTCCTACAGTGGGCACTGTCACTGTGCGAACTGTCACCATGGTTACTGCCACTATGAGCAGTGTCTCTGTGAGTACTGTCAGCATGGGTTTTTACCGTGAGCACTGTCACCATGAGCCCTGTCACCATTTTTCAGTGCCACCATGTGCACTACCACCATGTGCACTCTCACCATGGGCACTATCACCGATAACACTCTCACCATAAGTACTGTCTGCATGGGCACTGTCACCAAGGGCACGGCCAACATGTGACCTGTAACCATTGTCAGTGTCACTGTGAGAAGTGTCACCATGGGAATTAACAACATAGGCACTCTCATCATGAGCACTGTCACCATGAGCACTGACACCACGAGCACTGTCACCCAGGGCAGTGCCACCATGAGCACTGTCACCATAACTGTTGCTATGAGAATTGTAACCATGGGCAATTTCTCAATGAGTAATGTCACCATGTGTATTTTCACCTTGGGCACTCTCAAAGTAAACAGTATTACCATGAGCACTTTCACTGTGAACACTGTCACCATGGGCACTGGCACAATGTGGTGTGTCACCATGAGCCATGTCACCATGGGAAATGTCACCGTGAGAAGTGTCACCATAGGCAATGTCACCATGGGCAATGTCAGCATGGGAACTGCCATTTTGAGCACTGTCACCATGGGTACTGCAACCATGAGTACTGTCACCATGAGTAATTTAACCATTGGCAGTATGACCATGTGCACTGTCACCATGGGCACTATCACCATGACAACTCTCAGCGTGAGCACTGTCACTGTTGGAAATGGCATTGTGTGCAATTCCACCATGGGCAATGTCACCATGGACATTATCGCTGTGAGCACTGTCAATATGAGCACGTCAACATGAGCCCTGTCACCATGGGCAATGTCACTGTGAGAAGTGTCACTATAGGCAATGTCACCATGGGCACTGTCACCATGGTCACTGCCACCACTGTCACTGTCATTTTGAGAACTGTCACCATGGGTACTGCAACCATGAGCGCTGTCACCATGAGCACTGTCACCATTGCAAGTATCACCATGTGCACTGTCACCATGGGCACTATCACAATGAGAACTGTCAGCATGGGCACTGTCACTCTTGGCAATGTCACCATGGGCACTATCACTGTGAGCACTGTCAACATGAGCACGTCACCATGGGCACTGTCAACATGGGTACTATCTCGAAGGGCAATGTCACCATGAGCATTGTCAGGAAGGGCAATTTCACCATGAACACTGTCACCAAAGGCACTATCACCATGAGCAATGTCACTGTGGGCCGTGTCACCAGGGGCACTATCACCATGGTTAATGTTATCATTGGCACTTTCCCCGTGAGCACTGTCACCCTGGGCACTGTCATCATGGGCACGGTCACCGTGAGCACTATCTCCATGAGCACAGCCACTGTGAACACCATCACCATAATCACTGGCCTCATCGGTACTGTCACCATGAGCACTGCCACAATGAGCACTGTCAGCATGGGCACAACCCCATGAGCACTGTCACTATGAGAACTGCTAGCATGGGTATTTTCACCATGAGTACTGTCACCCTCTGTATTGTCACCATTTGCACTGTCACCATCAGGACTATTACCGTGAGTGCTATCACCGTGAGATCTCTCACCATGGTCACTGTCACCATGGCACCTTGCACAATGCGTGCTGTCAACATGAGTGCTGTCACCATTGGCACTATCACCGTGAGCATTCTCTCTGTGGTCAGAATCAACATGGGCTCTGTCACCATGAGCACCGTCACCATAGGCAATGTCACCGTGGTCAGTGTCACCATGAGCAATGTCTCCATGGGCACTCCTACAGTGGGCACTGTCACTGTGCGAACTGTCACCATGGTTACTGCCACTATGAGCAGTGTCTCTGTGAGTACTGTCAGCATGGGTTTTTACCGTGAGCACTGTCACCATGAGCCCTGTCACCATTTTTCAGTGCCACCATGTGCACTACCACCATGTGCACTCTCACCATGGGCACTATCACCGATAACACTGTCACCATAAGTACTGTCTGCATGGGCACTGTCACCAAGGGCACGGCCAACATGTGACCTGTAACCATTGTCAGTGTCACTGTGAGAAGTGTCACCATGGGAATTAACAACATAGGCACTCTCATTATGAGCACTGTCACCATGAGCACTGACATCACGAGCACTGTCACCCAGGGCAGTGCCACCATGAGCACTGTCACCATAACTGTTGCTATGAGAATTGTAACCATGGGCAATTTCTCAATGAGTAATGTCACCATGTGTATTTTCACCTTGGGCACTCTCAAAGTAAACAGTATTACCATGAGCACTTTCACTGTGAACACTGTCACCATGGGCACTGGCACAATGTGGTGTGTCACCATGAGCCATGTCACCATGGGGAATGTCACCGTGAGAAGTGTCACCATAGGCAATGTCACCATGGGCAATGTCAGCATGGGAACTGCCATTTTGAGCACTGTCACCATGGGTACTGCAACCATGAGTACTGTCACCATGAGTAATTTAACCATTGGCAGTATGACCATGTGCACTGTCACCATGGGCACTATCACCATGACAACTCTCAGCGTGAGCACTGTCACTGTTGGAAATGGCATTGTGTGCAATTCCACCATGGGCAATGTCACCATGGACATTATCGCTGTGAGCACTGTCAATATGAGCACGTCAACATGAGCCCTGTCACCATGGGCAATGTCACTGTGAGAAGTGTCACTATAGGCAATGTCACCGTGGGCACTGTCACCATGGTCACTGCCACCACTGTCACTGTCATTTTGAGCACTGTCACCATGGGTACTGCAACCATGAGCGCTGTCACCATGAGCACTGTCACCATTGCAAGTATCACCATGTGCACTGTCACCATGGGCACTATCACAATGAGAACTGTCAGCATGGGCACTGTCACACTTGGCAATGTCACCATGGGCACTATCACTTTGAGCACTGTCAACATGAGCACGTCACCATGGGCACTGTCAACATGGGTACTATCTCGAAGGGCAATGTCACCATGAGCATTGTCAGGATGGGCAACTTCACCATGAGCACTGTCACCAATGGCACTATCACCATGAGCAATGTCACTGTGGGCCGTGTCACCAGGGGCACTATCACCATGGTTAATGTTCTCATTGGCACTTTCCCTGTGAGCACTGTCACCCTGGGCACTGTCATCATGGGCACGGTCACCGTGAGCACTATCTCCATGAGCACAGCCACTGTGAACACCATCACCATAATCACTGGCCTCATCGGTACTGTCACCATGAGCACTGCCACAATGAGCACTGTCAGCATGGGCACTTCCCCCATGAGCACTGTCACTATGAGAACTGCTAGCATGGGTATTTTCACCATGTGTATTGTCACCCTCTGTATTGTCACCATTTGCACTGTCACCATCAGGACTATTACCGTGAGTGCTATCACCGTGAGATCTCTCACCATGGTCACTGTCACCATGGCACCTTGCACAATGCGTGCTATCAACATGAGTGCTGTCACCATTGGCACTATCACCGTGAGCATTCTCACTGTGGTCAGAGTCAACATGGGCTCTGTCACCATGAGCACTGTCACCATAGGCAATGTCACCGTGGTCAGTGTCACCATGAACAATGTCTCCATGGGCACTCCTACCGTGGGCACTGTCACTGTGCGAAATGTCACCATGGTTACTGCCACTATGAGCAGTGTCTCTGTGAGTACTGTCAGCATGGGTTTTTACCGTGAGCACTGTCACCATGAGCCCTGTCACCATTTTTCAGTTCCACCATGTGCACTACCACCATGTGCACTCTCACCATGGGCACTATCACCAATAACACTGTCACCATAAGTACTGTCTGCATGGGCACTGTCACCAAGGGCACGGCCAACATGTGACCTGTAACCATTGTCAGTGTCACTGTGAGAAGTGTCACCATGGGAATTAACAACATAGGCACTCTCATCATGAGCACTGTCACCATGAGCACTGACACCACGAGCACTGTCACCCAGGGCAGTGCCACCATGAGCACTGTCACCATAACTGTTGCTATGAGAATTGTAACCATGGGCAATTTCTCAATGAGTAATGTCACCATGTGTATTTTCACCTTGGGCACTCTCAAAGTAAACAGTATTACCATGAGCACTTTCACTGTGAACACTGTCACCATGGGCACTGGCACAATGTGGTGTGTCACCATGAGCCATGTCACCATGGGAAATGTCACCGTGAGAAGTGTCACCATAGGCAATGTCACCATGGGCAATGTCACCATGGGAACTGCCATTTTGAGCACTGTCACCATGGGTACTGCAACCATGAGTACTGTCACCATGAGTAATTTAACCATTGGCAGTATGACCATGTGCACTGTCACCATGGGCACTATCACCATGACAACTCTCAGCGTGAGCACTGTCACTGTTGGAAATGGCATTGTGTGCAATTCCACCATGGGCAATGTCACCATGGACATTATCGCTGTGAGCACTGTCAATATGAGCACGTCAACATGAGCCCTGTCACCATGGGCAATGTCACTGTGAGAAGTGTCACTATAGGCAATGTCACCGTGGACACTGTCACCATGGTCACTCCCACCACTGTCACTGTCATTTTGAGCACTTTCACCATGGGTACTGCAACCATGAGCGCTGTCACCATGAGCACTGTCACCATTGCAAGTATCACCATGTGCACTGTCACCATGGGCACTATCACAATGAGAACTGTCAGCATGGGCACTGTCACTCTTGGCAATGTCACCATGGGCACTATCACTTTGAGCACTGTCAACATGAGCACGTCACCATGGGCACTGTCAACATGGGTACTATCTCGAAGGTCAATGTCACCATGAGCATTGTCAGGATGGGCAACTTCACCGTGAGCACTGTCACCAATGGCACTATCACCATGAGCAATGTCACTGTGGGCCGTGTCACCAGGGGCACTATCACCATGGTTAATGGTCTCATTGGCACTTTCCCCGTGAGCACTGTCACCCTGGGCACTGTCATCATGGGCACGGTCACCGTGAGCACTATCTCCATGAGCACAGCCACTGTGAACACCATCACCATAATCACTGGCCTCATCGGTACTGTCACCATGAGCACTGCCACAATGAGCACTGTCAGCATGGGCACTTCCCCCATGAGCACTGTCACTATGAGAACTGCTAGCCTGGGTATTTTCACCATGAGTACTGTCACCCTCTGTATTGTCACCATTTGCACTGTCACCATCAGGACTATTACCGTGAGTGCTATCACCGTGAGATCTCTCACCATGGTCACTGTCACCATGGCACCTTGCACAATGCGTGCTGTCAACATGAGTGCTGTCACCATTGGCACTATCACCGTGAGCATTCTCACTGTGGTCAGAGTCAACATGGGCTCTGTCACCATGAGCACTGTCACCATAGGCAATGTCACCGTGGTCAGTGTCACCATGAGCAATGTCTCCATGGGCACTCCTACAGTGGGCACTGTCACTGTGCGAACTGTCACCATGGTTACTGCCACTATGAGCAGTGTCTCTGTGAGTACTGTCAGCATGGGTTTTTACCGTGAGCACTGTCACCATGAGCCCTGTCACCATTTTGCAGTGCCACCATGTGCACTACCACCATGTGCACTCTCACCATGGGCACTATCACCGATAACACTGTCACCATAAGTACTGTCTGCATGGGCACTGTCACCAAGGGCACGGCCAACATGTGACCTGTAACCATTGTCAGTGTCACTGTGAGAAGTGTCACCATGGGAATTAACAACATAGGCACTCTCATCATGAGCACTGACACCATGAGCACTGTCACCCAGGGCAGTGCCACCATGAGCACTGTTACCATAACTGTTGCTATGAGAATTGTAACCATGGGCAATTTCTCAATGAGTAATGTCACCATGTGTATTTTCACCTTGGGCACTCTCAAAGTAAACAGTATTACCATGAGCACTTTCACTGTGAACACTGTCACCATGGGCACTGGCACAATGTGGTGTGTCACCATGAGCCATGTCACCATGGGAAATGTCACCGTGAGAAGTGTCACCATAGGCAATGTCACCATGGGCAATGTCACCATGGGAGCTGCCATTTTGAGCACTGTCACCATGGGTACTGCAACCATGAGTACTGTCACCATGAGTAATTTAACCATTGGCAGTATGACCATGTGCACTGTCACCATGGGCACTATCACCATGACAACTCTCAGCGTGAGCACTGTCACTGTTGGAAATGGCATTGTGTGCAATTCCACCATGGGCAATGTCACCATGGACATTATCGCTGTGAGCACTGTCAATATGAGCACGTCAACATGAGCCCTGTCACCATGGGCAATGTCACTGTGAGAAGTGTCACTATAGGCAATGTCACCGTGGGCACTGTCACCATGGTCACTGCCACCACTGTCACTGTCATTTTGAGCACTGTCACCATGGGTACTGCAACCATGAGTGCTGTCACCATTGCAAGTATCACCATGTGCACTGTCACCATGGGCACTATCACAATGAGAACTGTCAGCATGGGCACTGTCACTCTTGGCAATGTCACCATGGGCACTATCACTGTGAGCACTGTCAACATGAGCACGTCACCATGGGCACTGTCAACATGGGTACTATCTCGAAGGGCAATGTCACCATGAGCATTGTCAGGAAGGGCGGTTTCACCATGAACACTGTCACCAAAGGCACTATCACCATGAGCAATGTCACTGTGGGCCGTGTCACCAGGGGCACTATCACCATGGTTAATGTTATCATTGGCACTTTCCCCGTGAGCACTGTCACCCTGGGCACTGTCATCATGGGCACGGTCACCGTGAGCACTATCTCCATGAGCATAGCCACTGTGAACACCATCACCATAATCACTGGCCTCATCGGTACTGTCACCATGAGCACTGCCACAATGAGCACTGTCAGCATGGGCACTTCCCCCATGAGCACTGTCACTATGAGAACTGCTAGCATGGGTATTTTCACCATGAGTACTGTCACCCTCTGTATTGTCACCATTTGCACTGTCACCATCAGGACTATTACCGTGAGTGCTATCACCGTGAGATCTCTCACCATGGTCACTGTCACCATGGCACCTTGCACAATGCGTGCTGTCAACATGAGTGCTGTCACCATTGGCACTATCACCGTCAGCATTCTCACTGTGGTCAGAGTCAACATGGGCTCTGTCACCATGAGCACTGTCACCATAGGCAATGTCACCGTGGTCAGTGTCACCATGAGCAATGTCTCCATGGGCACTCCTACAGTGGGCACTGTCACTGTGCGAACTGTCACCATGGTTACTGCCACTATGAGCAGTGTCTCTGTGAGTACTGTCAGCATGGGTTTTTACCGTGAGCACTGTCACCATGAGCCCTGTCACCATTTTCCAGTGCCACCATGTGCACTACCACCATGTGCACTCTCACCATGGGCACTATCACCGATAACACTGTCACCATAAGTACTGTCTGCATGGGCACTGTCACCAAGGGCACGGCCAACATGTGACCTGTAACCATTGTCAGTGTCACTGTGAGAAGTGTCACCATGGGAATTAACAACATAGGCACTCTCATCATGAGCACTGTCACCATGAGCACTGACATCACGAGCACTGTCACCTAGGGCAGTGCCACCATGAGCACTGTCACCATAACTGTTGCTATGAGAATTGTAACCATGGGCAATTTCTCAATGAGTAATGTCACCATGTGTATTTTCACCTTGGGCACTCTCAAAGTAAACAGTATTACCATGAGCACTTTCACTGTGAACACTGTCACCATGGGCACTGGCACAATGTGGTGTGTCACCATGAGCCATGTCACCATGGGAAATGTCACCGTGAGAAGTGTCACCATAGGCAATGTCACCATGGGCAATGTCACCATGGGAACTGCCATTTTGAGCACTGTCACCATGGGTACTGCAACCATGAGTACTGTCACCATGAGTAATTTAACCATTGGCAGTATGACCATGTGCACTGTCACCATGGGCACTATCACCATGACAACTCTCAGCGTGAGCACTGTCACTGTTGGAAATGGCATTGTGTGCAATTCCACCATGGGCAATGTCACCATGGACATTATCGCTGTGAGCACTGTCAATATGAGCACGTCAACATGAGCCCTGTCACCATGGGCAATGTCACTGTGAGAAGTGTCACTATAGGCAATGTCACCGTGGGCACTGTCACCATGGTCACTGCCACCACTGTCGCTGTCATTTTGAGCACTGTCACCATGGGTACTGCAACCATGAGCGCTGTCACCATGAGCACTGTCACCATTGCAAGTATCACCATGTGCACTGTCACCATGGGCACTATCACAATGAGAACTGTCAGCATGGGCACTGTCACTCTTGGCAATGTCACCATGGGCACTATCACTGTGAGCACTGTCAACATGAGCACGTCACCATGGGCACTGTCAACATGGGTACTATCTCGAAGGGCAATGTCACCATGAGCATTGTCAGGAAGGGCAATTTCACCATGAACACTGTCACCAAAGGCACTATCACCATGAGCAATGTCACTGTGGGCCGTGTCACCAGGGGCACTATCACCATGGTTAATGTTCTCATTGGCACTTTCCCCGTGAGCACTGTCACCCTGGGCACTGTCATCATGGGCACGGTCACCGTGAGCACTATCTCCATGAGCACAGCCACTGTGAACACCATCACCATAATCACTGGCCTCATCGGTACTGTCACCATGAGCACTGCCACAATGAGCACTGTCAGCATGGGCACAACCCCATGAGCACTGTCACTATGAGAACTGCTAGCATGGGTATTTTCACCATGAGTACTGTCACCCTCTGTATTGTCACCATTTGCACTGTCACCATCAGGACTATTACCGTGAGTGCTATCACCGTGAGATCTCTCACCATGGTCACTGTCACCATGGCACCTTGCACAATGCGTGCTGTCAACATGAGTGCTGTCACCATTGGCACTATCACCGTGAGCATTCTCTCTGTGGTCAGAATCAACATGGGCTCTGTCACCATGAGCACCGTCACCATAGGCAATGTCACCGTGGTCAGTGTCACCATGAGCAATGTCTCCATGGGCACTCCTACAGTGGGCACTGTCACTGTGCGAACTGTCACCATGGTTACTGCCACTATGAGCAGTGTCTCTGTGAGTACTGTCAGCATGGGTTTTTACCGTGAGCACTGTCACCATGAGCCCTGTCACCATTTTTCAGTGCCACCATGTGCACTACCACCATGTGCACTCTCACCATGGGCACTATCACCGATAACACTGTCACCATAAGTACTGTCTGCATGGGCACTGTCACCAAGGGCACGGCCAACATGTGACCTGTAACCATTGTCAGTGTCACTGTGAGAAGTGTCACCATGGGAATTAACAACATAGGCACTCTCATCATGAGCACTGTCACCATGAGCACTGACATCACGAGCACTGTCACCCAGGGCAGTGCCATCGTGAGCACTGTCACCATAACTGTTGCTATGAGAATTGTAACCATGGGCAATTTCTCAATGAGTAATGTCACCATGTGTATTTTCACCTTGGGCACTCTCAAAGTAAACAGTATTACCATGAGCACTTTCACTGTGAACACTGTCACCATGGGCACTGGCACAATGTGGTGTGTCACCATGAGCCATGTCACCATGGGAAATGTCACCGTGAGAAGTGTCACCATAGGCAATGTCACCATGGGCAATGTCACCATGGGAACTGCCATTTTGAGCACTGTCACCATGGGTACTGCAACCATGAGTACTGTCACCATGAGTAATTTAACCATTGGCAGTATGACCATGTGCACTGTCACCATGGGCACTATCACCATGACAACTCTCAGCGTGAGCACTGTCACTGTTGGAAATGGCACTGTGTGCAATTCCACCATGGGCAATGTCACCATGGACATTATCGCTGTGAGCACTGTCAATATGAGCACGTCAACATGAGCCCTGTCACCATGGGCAATGTCACTGTGAGAAGTGTCACTATAGGCAATGTCACCATGGGCACTGTCACCATGGTCACTGCCACCACTGTCACTGTCATTTTGAGCACTGTCACCATGGGTACTGCAACCATGAGCGCTGTCACCATGAGCACTGTCACCATTGCAAGTATCACCATGTGCACTGTCACCATGGGCACTATCACAATGAGAACTGTCAGCATGGGCACTGTCACTCTTGGCAATGTCACCATGGGCACTATCACTGTGAGCACTGTCAACATGAGCACGTCACCATGGGCACTGTCAACATGGGTACTATCTCGAAGGGCAATTTCACCATGAGCATTGTCAGGAAGGGCAATTTCACCATGAACACTGTCACCAAAGGCACTATCACCATGAGCAATGTCACTGTGGGCCGTGTCACCAGGGGCACTATCACCATGGTTAATGTTCTCATTGGCACTTTCCCCGTGAGCACTGTCACCCTGGGCACTGTCATCATGGGCACGGTCACCGTGAGCACTATCTCCATGAGCACAGCCACTGTGAACACCATCACCATAATCACTGGCCTCATCGGTACTGTCACCATGAGCACTGCCACAATGAGCACTGTCAGCATGGGCACTTCCCCCATGAGCACTGTCACTATGAGAACTGCTAGCATGGGTATTTTCACCATGAGTACTGTCACCCTCTGTATTGTCACCATTTGCACTGTCACCATCAGGACTATTACCGTGAGTGCTATCACCGTGAGATCTCTCACCATGGTCACTGTCACCATGGCACCTTGCACAATGCGTGCTGTCAACATGAGTGCTGTCACCATTGGCACTATCACCGTGAGCATTCTCACTGTGGTCAGAGTCAACATGGGCTCTGTCACCATGAGCACTGTCACCATAGGCAATGTCACCGTGGTCAGTGTCACCATGAGCAATGTCTCCATGGGCACTCCTACAGTGGGCACTGTCACTGTGCGAACTGTCACCATGGTTACTGCCACTATGAGCAGTGTCTCTGTGAGTACTGTCAGCATGGGTTTTTACCGTGAGCACTGTCACCATGAGCCCTGTCTCCATTTTGCAGTGCCACCATGTGCACTACCACCATGTGCACTCTCACCATGGGCACTATCACCGATAACACTGTCACCATAAGTACTGTCTGCATGGGCACTGTCACCAAGGGCACGGCCAACATGTGACCTGTAACCATTGTCAGTGTCACTGTGAGAAGTGTCACCATGGGAATTAACAACATAGGCACTCTCATCATGAGCACTGTCACCATGAGCACTGACACCACGAGCACTGTCACCCAGGGCAGTGCCACCGTGAGCACTGTCACCAAAACTGTTGCTATGAGAATTGTAACCATGGGCAATTTCTCAATGAGTAATGTCACCATGTGTATTTTCACCTTGGGCACTCTCAAAGTAAACAGTATTACCATGAGCACTTTCACTGTGAACACTGTCACCATGGGCACTGGCACAATGTGGTGTGTCACCATGAGCCATGTCACCATGGGAAATGTCACCGTGAGAAGTGTCACCATAGGCAATGTCACCATGGGCAATGTCACCATGGGAACTGCCATTTTGAGCACTGTCACCATGGGTACTGCAACCATGAGTACTGTCACCATGAGTAATTTAACCATTGGCAGTATGACCATGTGCACTGTCACCATGGGCACTATCACCATGACAACTCTCAGCGTGAGCACTGTCACTGTTGGAAATGGCATTGTGTGCAATTCCACCATGGGCAATGTCACCATGGACATTATCGCTGTGAGCACTGTCAATATGAGCACGTCAACATGAGCCCTGTCACCATGGGCAATGTCACTGTGAGAAGTGTCACTATAGGCAATGTCACCGTGGGCACTGTCACCATGGTCACTGCCACCACTGTCACTGTCATTTTGAGCACTGTCACCATGGGTACTGCAACCATGAGCGCTGTCACCATGAGCACTGTCACCATTGCAAGTATCACCATGTGCACTGTCACCATGGGCACTATCACAATGAGAACTGTCAGCATGGGCACTGTCACTCTTGGCAATGTCACCATGGGCACTATCACTTTGAGCACTGTCAACATGAGCACGTCACCATGGGCACTGTCAACATGGGTACTATGTCGAAGGGCAATGTCACCATGAGCATTGTCAGGATGGGCAACTTCACCGTGAGCACTGTCACCAATGGCACTGTCACCATGAGCAATGTCACTGTGGACCGTGTCACCAGGGGCACTATCACCATGGTTAATGTTATCATTGGCAATTTCCCCGTGAGCACTGTCACCCTGGGCACTGTCATCATGGGCACGGTCACCATGAGCACTATCTCTATGAGCACAGCCACTGTGAACACCATCACCATAATCACTGGCCTCATCGGTACTGTCACCATGAGCACTGCCACAATGAGCACTGTCAGCATGGGCACATCCCCCATGAGCACTGTCACTATGAGAACTGCTACCATGGGTATTTTCACCATGTGTACTGTCACCCTGTGTATTGTCACCATTTGCACTGTCACCATGAGGACTATTACCATGAGCGCTATCACCGTGAGATCTCTCACCATGGTCACTGTCACCATGGCACCTTGCACAATGGGGGCGGTCAACATGAGTGCTGGCACCATTGGCACTATCACTGTGAGCATTCTCACTGTGGTCAGTGTCACCATGGGCACTGTCACCATGAGCACTGTCACCATAGGCAATGTCACCATGGTCAGTGTCACCATGAGCACTGTCAACATGGGCACTCATACAGTGGGCACTGTCACTGTGAGCACTGTCACCTTGGGTACTGCCACCATGAGCGCTGTCACCATGAGCACTGTCACCATTGCGAGTATCACAATGTGCACTGTCACCATGGGCACTGGCACAATGTCGTGTGTCACCTTGAGCAATGTCACCATGGGAAATGTCACCGTGAGATGTGTCACCATAGGCAATGTCACCATGGGCAATGTCACCATGGGAAATGCCATTTTGCACACTGTCACCATGGGTACTGCAACCATGAGTACTGTCACCATTGGCAGTATGACCATGTGCACTGTCACCATGGGCACTATCACCATGACAACTCTCAGCGTGAGCACTGTCACTGTGGGAACTGGCATTGTGTGCAATTCCACCATGGGCAATGTCACCATGGGCACTATCACTGTGAGCACTGTCAATATAAGCACGTCAACATGAGCCCTGTCACCATTGGCAATGTCACCGTGAGAAGTGTCACTATAGGCGATGTCACCGTGGGCACTGTCACCATGGTCACTGCCACCACTGTCACTGTCATTTTGAGCACTGTCACCATGGGTATTGCAACCATGAGCACTGTCACCATGAGCACTGTCACCATTGCGATTATCACCATGTGTACTGTCACCATGGGCACTATCACAATGAGAACTGTCAGCGTGGGCACTGTCACTGTTGGCAAGGGCACCGTGGAAACTTCCACCATGGGCAATGTCACCATGGGCACTATCACTGTGAGCACTGTCAACATGAGCACGTCACCATGGGCACTGTCACCATGGGCAATGTCACTGTGAGATGTGTCACTATAGGCAATGTCACCGTGGGCACTGTCACCATGGTCACTGCCACCACTGTCACTGTCATTTTGAGCACTGTCACCATGGGTACTGCAACCATGAGCGCTGTCACCATGAGCACTGTCACCATTGCAAGTATCACCATGTGCACTGTCACCATGGGCACTATCACAATGAGAACTGTCAGCATGGGCACTGTCACTCTTGGCAATGTCACCATGGGCACTATCACTGTGAGCACTGTCAACATGGGCACGTCACCATGGGCACTGTCAACATGGGTACTATCTCGAAGGTCAATGTCACCATGAGCATTGTCAGGATGGGCAACTTCACCGTGAGCACTGTCACCAATGGCACTATCACCATGAGCAATGTCACTGTGGGCCGTGTCACCGGGGGCACTATCACCATGGTTAATGTTATCATTGGCACTTTCCCCGTGAGCACTGTCACCCTGGGCACTGCCATCATGGGCACGGTCACCGTGAGCACTATCTCCATGAGCACAGCCACTGTGAACACCATCACCATAATCACTGGCCTCATCGGTACTGTCACCATGAGCACTGCCACAATGAGCACTGTCAGCATGGGCACTTCCCCCATGAGCACTGTCACTATGAGAACTGCTAGCATGGGTATTTTCACCATGAGTACTGTCACCCTCTGTATTGTCACCATTTGCACTGTCACCATCAGGACTATTACCGTGAGTGCTATCACCGTGAGATCTCTCACCATGGTCACTGTCACCATGGCACCTTGCACAATGCGTGCTGTCAACATGAGTGCTGTCACCATTGGCACTATCACCGTGAGCATTCTCACTGTGGTCAGAGTCAACATGGGCTCTGTCACCATGAGCACTGTCACCATAGGCAATGTCACCGTGGTCAGTGTCACCATGAGCAATGTCTCCATGGGCACTCCTACAGTGGGCACTGTCACTGTGCGAACTGTCACCATGGTTACTGCCACTATGAGCAGTGTCTCTGTGAGTACTGTCAGCATGGGTTTTTACCGTGAGCACTGTCACCATGAGCCCTGTCACCATTTTTCAGTGCCACCATGTGCACTACCACCATGTGCACTCTCACCATGGGCACTATCACCGATAACACTGTCACCATAAGTACTGTCTGCATGGGCACTGTCACCAAGGGCACGGCCAACATGTGACCTGTAACCATTGTCAGTGTCACTGTGAGAAGTGTCACCATGGGAATTAACAACATAGGCACTCTCATCATGAGCACTGTCACCATGAGCACTGACACCACGAGCACTGTCCCCCAGGGCAGTGCCACCATGAGCACTGTCACCATAACTGTTGCTATGAGAATTGTAACCATGGGCAATTTCTCAATGAGTAATGTCACCATGTGTATTTTCACCTTGGGCACTCTCAAAGTAAACAGTATTACCATGAGCACTTTCACTGTGAACACTGTCACCATGGGCACTGGCACAATGTGGTGTGTCACCATGAGCCATGTCACCATGGGAAATGTCACCGTGAGAAGTGTCACCATAGGCAATGTCACCATGGGCAATGTCACCATGGGAACTGCCATTTTGAGCACTGTCACCATGGGTACTGCAACCATGAGTACTGTCACCATGAGTAATTTAACCATTGGCAGTATGACCATGTGCACTGTCACCATGGGCACTATCACCATGACAACTCTCAGCGTGAGCACTGTCACTGTTGGAAATGGCATTGTGTGCAATTCCACCATGGGCAATGTCACCATGGACATTATCGCTGTGAGCACTGTCAATATGAGCACGTCAACATGAGCCCTGTCACCATGGGCAATGTCACTGTGAGAAGTGTCACTATAGGCAATGTCACCGTGGGCACTGTCACCATGGTCACTGCCACCACTGTCACTGTCATTTTGAGCACTGTCACCATGGGTACTGCAACCATGAGCGCTGTCACCATGAGCACTGTCACCATTGCAAGTATCACCATGTGCACTGTCACCATGGGCACTATCACAATGAGAACTGTCAGCATGGGCACTGTCACTCTTGGCAATGTCACAATGGGCACTATCACTGTGAGCACTGTCAACATGAGCACGTCACCATGGGCACTGTCAACATGGGTACTATCTCGAAGGTCAATGTCACCATGAGCATTGTCAGGATGGGCAACTTCACCGTGAGCACTGTCACCAATGGCACTATCACCATGAGCAATGTCACTGTGGGCCGTGTCACCAGGGGCACTATCACCATGGTTAATGTTATCATTGGCAATTTCCCCTTGAGCACTGTCACCCTGGGCACTGTCATCATGGGCACGGTCACCGTGAGCACTATCTCCATGAGCACAGCCACTGTGAACACCATCACCATAATCACTGGCCTCATCGGTACTGTCACCATGAGCACTGCCACAATGAGCACTGTCAGCATGGGCACATCCCCCATGAGCACTGTCACTATGAGAACTGCTACCATGGGTATTTTCACCATGTGTACTGTCACCCTGTGTATTGTCACCATTTGCACTGTCACCATGAGGACTATTACCGTGAGCGCTATCACCGTGAGATCTCTCACCATGGTCACTGTCACCATGGCACCTTGCACAATGGGGGCTGTCAACATGAGTGCTTTCACCATTGGCACTATCACCGTGAGCATTCTCACTGTGGTCAGTGTCACCATGGGCACTGTCACCATGAGCACTGTCACCATAGGCAATGTCACCATGGTCAGTGGCACCATGAGCACTGTCAACATGGGCACTCATACAGTGGGCACTGTCACTGTGAGCACTGTCACCTTGGGTACTGCCACCATGAGCGCTGTCACCATGAGCACTGTCACCATTGCGAGTATCACAATGTGCACTCTCACCATGGGCACTGGCACAATGTCGTGTGTCACCTTGAGCAATGTCACCATGGGAAATGTCACCGTGTGATGTGTCAACATAGGTAATGTCACCATGGGCAATGTCACCATGGGAAATGCCATTTTGCACACTGTCACCATGGGTACTGCAACCATGAGTACTGTCACCATTGGCAGTATGACCATGTGCACTGTCACCATGGGCACTATCACCATGACAACTCTCAGCGTGAGCACTGTCACTGTGGGAACTGGCATTGTGTGCAATTCCACCATGGGCAATGTCACCATGGGCACTATCACTGTGAGCACTGTCAATATAAGCACGTCAACATGAGCCCTTTCACCATTGGCAATGTCACCGTGAGAAGTGTCACTATAGGCGATGTCACCGTGGGCACTGTCACCATGGTCACTGCCACCACTGTCACTGTCATTTTGAGCACTGTCAGCATGGGCACTTCCCCCATGAGCACTGTCACTATGAGAACTGCTAGCATGGGTATTTTCACCATGAGTACTGTCACCCTCTGTATTGTCACCATTTGCACTGTCACCATCAGGACTATTACCGTGAGTGCTATCACCGTGAGATCTCTCACCATGGTCACTGTCACCATGGCACCTTGCACAATGCGTGCTGTCAACATGAGTGCTGTCACCATTGGCACTATCACCGTGAGCATTCTCACTGTGGTCAGAGTCAACATGGGCTCTGTCACCATGAGCACTGTCACCATAGGCAATGTCACCGTGGTCAGTGTCACCATGAGCAATGTCTCCATGGGCACTCCTACAGTGGGCACTGTCACTGTGCGAACTGTCACCATGGTTACTGCCACTATGAGCAGTGTCTCTGTGAGTACTGTCAGCATGGGTTTTTACCGTGAGCACTGTCACCATGAGCCCTGTCTCCATTTTGCAGTGCCACCATGTGCACTACCACCATGTGCACTCTCACCATGGGCACTATCACCGATAACACTGTCACCATAAGTACTGTCTGCATGGGCACTGTCACCAAGGGCACGGCCAACATGTGACCTGTAACCATTGTCAGTGTCACTGTGAGAAGTGTCACCATGGGAATTAACAACATAGGCACTCTCATCATGAGCACTGTCACCATGAGCACTGACACCACGAGCACTGTCACCCAGGGCAGTGCCACCGTGAGCACTGTCACCAAAACTGTTGCTATGAGAATTGTAACCATGGGCAATTTCTCAATGAGTAATGTCACCATGTGTATTTTCACCTTGGGCACTCTCAAAGTAAACAGTATTACCATGAGCACTTTCACTGTGAACACTGTCACCATGGGCACTGGCACAATGTGGTGTGTCACCATGAGCCATGTCACCATGGGAAATGTCACCGTGAGAAGTGTCACCATAGGCAATGTCACCATGGGCAATGTCACCATGGGAACTGCCATTTTGAGCACTGTCACCATGGGTACTGCAACCATGAGTACTGTCACCATGAGTAATTTAACCATTGGCAGTATGACCATGTGCACTGTCACCATGGGCACTATCACCATGACAACTCTCAGCGTGAGCACTGTCACTGTTGGAAATGGCATTGTGTGCAATTCCACCATGGGCAATGTCACCATGGACATTATCGCTGTGAGCACTGTCAATATGAGCACGTCAACATGAGCCCTGTCACCATGGGCAATGTCACTGTGAGAAGTGTCACTATAGGCAATGTCACCGTGGGCACTGTCACCATGGTCACTGCCACCACTGTCACTGTCATTTTGAGCACTGTCACCATGGGTACTGCAACCATGAGCGCTGTCACCATGAGCACTGTCACCATTGCAAGTATCACCATGTGCACTGTCACCTTGGGCACTATCACAATGAGAACTGTCAGCATGGGCACTGTCACTCTTGGCAATGTCACCATGGGCACTATCACTTTGAGCACTGTCAACATGAGCACGTCACCATGGGCACTGTCAACATGGGTACTATGTCGAAGGGCAATGTCACCATGAGCATTGTCAGGATGGGCAACTTCACCGTGAGCACTGTCACCAATGGCACTGTCACCATGAGCAATGTCACTGTGGACCGTGTCACCAGGGGCACTATCACCATGGTTAATGTTATCATTGGCAATTTCCCCGTGAGCACTGTCACCCTGGGCACTGTCATCATGGGCACGGTCACCATGAGCACTATCTCTATGAGCACAGCCACTGTGAACACCATCACCATAATCACTGGCCTCATCGGTACTGTCACCATGAGCACTGCCACAATGAGCACTGTCAGCATGGGCACATCCCCCATGAGCACTGTCACTATGAGAACTGCTACCATGGGTATTTTCACCATGTGTACTGTCACCCTGTGTATTGTCACCATTTGCACTGTCACCATGAGGACTATTACCATGAGCGCTATCACCGTGAGATCTCTCACCATGGTCACTGTCACCATGGCACCTTGCACAATGGGGGCGGTCAACATGAGTGCTGGCACCATTGGCACTATCACTGTGAGCATTCTCACTGTGGTCAGTGTCACCATGGGCACTGTCACCATGAGCACTGTCACCATAGGCAATGTCACCATGGTCAGTGTCACCATGAGCACTGTCAACATGGGCACTCATACAGTGGGCACTGTCACTGTGAGCACTGTCACCTTGGGTACTGCCACCATGAGCGCTGTCACCATGAGCACTGTCACCATTGCGAGTATCACAATGTGCACTGTCACCATGGGCACTGGCACAATGTCGTGTGTCACCTTGAGCAATGTCACCATGGGAAATGTCACCGTGAGATGTGTCACCATAGGCAATGTCACCATGGGCAATGTCACCATGGGAAATGCCATTTTGCACACTGTCACCATGGGTACTGCAACCATGAGTACTGTCACCATTGGCAGTATGACCATGTGCACTGTCACCATGGGCACTATCACCATGACAACTCTCAGCGTGAGCACTGTCACTGTGGGAACTGGCATTGTGTGCAATTCCACCATGGGCAATGTCACCATGGGCACTATCACTGTGAGCACTGTCAATATAAGCACGTCAACATGAGCCCTGTCACCATTGGCAATGTCACCGTGAGAAGTGTCACTATAGGCGATGTCACCGTGGGCACTGTCACCATGGTCACTGCCACCACTGTCACTGTCATTTTGAGCACTGTCACCATGGGTATTGCAACCATGAGCACTGTCACCATGAGCACTGTCACCATTGCGATTATCACCATGTGTACTGTCACCATGGGCACTATCACAATGAGAACTGTCAGCGTGGGCACTGTCACTGTTGGCAAGGGCACCGTGGAAACTTCCACCATGGGCAATGTCACCATGGGCACTATCACTGTGAGCACTGTCAACATGAGCACGTCACCATGGGCACTGTCACCATGGGCAATGTCACTGTGAGATGTGTCACTATAGGCAATGTCACCGTGGGCACTGTCACCATGGTCACTGCCACCACTGTCACTGTCATTTTGAGCACTGTCACCATGGGTACTGCAACCATGAGCGCTGTCACCATGAGCACTGTCACCATTGCAAGTATCACCATGTGCACTGTCACCATGGGCACTATCACAATGAGAACTGTCAGCATGGGCACTGTCACTCTTGGCAATGTCACCATGGGCACTATCACTGTGAGCACTGTCAACATGGGCACGTCACCATGGGCACTGTCAACATGGGTACTATCTCGAAGGTCAATGTCACCATGAGCATTGTCAGGATGGGCAACTTCACCGTGAGCACTGTCACCAATGGCACTATCACCATGAGCAATGTCACTGTGGGCCGTGTCACCGGGGGCACTATCACCATGGTTAATGTTATCATTGGCACTTTCCCCGTGAGCACTGTCACCCTGGGCACTGCCATCATGGGCACGGTCACCGTGAGCACTATCTCCATGAGCACAGCCACTGTGAACACCATCACCATAATCACTGGCCTCATCGGTACTGTCACCATGAGCACTGCCACAATGAGCACTGTCAGCATGGGCACTTCCCCCATGAGCACTGTCACTATGAGAACTGCTAGCATGGGTATTTTCACCATGAGTACTGTCACCCTCTGTATTGTCACCATTTGCACTGTCACCATCAGGACTATTACCGTGAGTGCTATCACCGTGAGATCTCTCACCATGGTCACTGTCACCATGGCACCTTGCACAATGCGTGCTGTCAACATGAGTGCTGTCACCATTGGCACTATCACCGTGAGCATTCTCACTGTGGTCAGAGTCAACATGGGCTCTGTCACCATGAGCACTGTCACCATAGGCAATGTCACCGTGGTCAGTGTCACCATGAGCAATGTCTCCATGGGCACTCCTACAGTGGGCACTGTCACTGTGCGAACTGTCACCATGGTTACTGCCACTATGAGCAGTGTCTCTGTGAGTACTGTCAGCATGGGTTTTTACCGTGAGCACTGTCACCATGAGCCCTGTCACCATTTTTCAGTGCCACCATGTGCACTACCACCATGTGCACTCTCACCATGGGCACTATCACCGATAACACTGTCACCATAAGTACTGTCTGCATGGGCACTGTCACCAAGGGCACGGCCAACATGTGACCTGTAACCATTGTCAGTGTCACTGTGAGAAGTGTCACCATGGGAATTAACAACATAGGCACTCTCATCATGAGCACTGTCACCATGAGCACTGACACCACGAGCACTGTCCCCCAGGGCAGTGCCATCGTGAGCACTGTCACCATAACTGTTGCTATGAGAATTGTAACCATGGGCAATTTCTCAATGAGTAATGTCACCATGTGTATTTTCACCTTGGGCACTCTCAAAGTAAACAGTATTACCATGAGCACTTTCACTGTGAACACTGTCACCATGGGCACTGGCACAATGTGGTGTGTCACCATGAGCCATGTCACCATGGGAAATGTCACCGTGAGAAGTGTCACCATAGGCAATGTCACCATGGGCAATGTCAGCATGGGAACTGCCATTTTGAGCACTGTCACCATGGGTACTGCAACCATGAGTACTGTCACCATGAGTAATTTAACCATTGGCAGTATGACCATGTGCACTGTCACCATGGGCACTATCACCATGACAACTCTCAGCGTGAGCACTGTCACTGTTGGAAATGGCATTGTGTGCAATTCCACCATGGGCAATGTCACCATGGACATTATCGCTGTGAGCACTGTCAATATGAGCACGTCAACATGAGCCCTGTCACCATGGGCAATGTCACTGTGAGAAGTGTCACTATAGGCAATGTCACCGTGGGCACTGTCACCATGGTCACTGCCACCACTGTCACTGTCATTTTGAGCACTGTCACCATGGGTACTGCAACCATGAGCGCTGTCACCATGAGCACTGTCACCATTGCAAGTATCACCATGTGCACTGTCACCATGGGCACTATCACAATGAGAACTGTCAGCATGGGCACTGTCACTCTTGGCAATGTCACAATGGGCACTATCACTGTGAGCACTGTCAACATGAGCACGTCACCATGGGCACTGTCAACATGGGTACTATCTCGAAGGTCAATGTCACCATGAGCATTGTCAGGATGGGCAACTTCACCGTGAGCACTGTCACCAATGGCACTATCACCATGAGCAATGTCACTGTGGGCCGTGTCACCAGGGGCACTATCACCATGGTTAATGTTATCATTGGCAATTTCCCCTTGAGCACTGTCACCCTGGGCACTGTCATCATGGGCACGGTCACCGTGAGCACTATCTCCATGAGCACAGCCACTGTGAACACCATCACCATAATCACTGGCCTCATCGGTACTGTCACCATGAGCACTGCCACAATGAGCACTGTCAGCATGGGCACATCCCCCATGAGCACTGTCACTATGAGAACTGCTACCATGGGTATTTTCACCATGTGTACTGTCACCCTGTGTATTGTCACCATTTGCACTGTCACCATGAGGACTATTACCGTGAGCGCTATCACCGTGAGATCTCTCACCATGGTCACTGTCACCATGGCACCTTGCACAATGGGGGCTGTCAACATGAGTGCTTTCACCATTGGCACTATCACCGTGAGCATTCTCACTGTGGTCAGTGTCACCATGGGCACTGTCACCATGAGCACTGTCACCATAGGCAATGTCACCATGGTCAGTGGCACCATGAGCACTGTCAACATGGGCACTCATAAAGTGGGCACTGTCACTGTGAGCACTGTCACCTTGGGTACTGCCACCATGAGCGCTGTCACCATGAGCACTGTCACCATTGCGAGTATCACAATGTGCACTCTCACCATGGGCACTGGCACAATGTCGTGTGTCACCTTGAGCAATGTCACCATGGGAAATGTCACCGTGTGATGTGTCAACATAGGTAATGTCACCATGGGCAATGTCACCATGGGAAATGCCATTTTGCACACTGTCACCATGGGTACTGCAACCATGAGTACTGTCACCATTGGCAGTATGACCATGTGCACTGTCACCATGGGCACTATCACCATGACAACTCTCAGCGTGAGCACTGTCACTGTGGGAACTGGCATTGTGTGCAATTCCACCATGGGCAATGTCACCATGGGCACTATCACTGTGAGCACTGTCAATATAAGCACGTCAACATGAGCCCTTTCACCATTGGCAATGTCACCGTGAGAAGTGTCACTATAGGCGATGTCACCGTGGGCACTGTCACCATGGTCACTGCCACCACTGTCACTGTCATTTTGAGCACTGTCACCATGGGTATTGCAACCATGAGCACTGTCACCATGAGCACTGTCACCATTGCGATTATCACCATGTGTACTGTCACCATGGGCACTATCACAATGAGAACTGTCAGCGTGGGCACTGTCACTGTTGGCAAGGGCACCGTGGGCACTTCCACCATGGGCAATGTCACCATGGGCACTGTCACTGTGAGCACTGTCAACATGAGCACGTCACCATGGGCACTGTCAACATGGGTACTATCACGAAGGGCAATGTCACCATGAGGATTGTCAGGAAGGGCAATTTCACCATGAGCACTGTCACCAAAGGCACTATCACCATGAGCAATGTCACTGTGGGCCGTGTCACCAGGGGCACTATCACCATGGTTAATGTTCTCATTGGCACTTTCCCCGTGAGCACTGTTACCCTGGGCACTGTCATCATGGGCACGGTCACCGTGAGCACTATCTCCATGAGCACAGCCACTGTGAACACCATCACCATAATCACTGGCCTCATCGGTACTGTCACCATGAGCACTGCCACAATGAGCACTGTCAGCATGGGCACAACCCCATGAGCACTGTCACTATGAGAACTGCTAGCATGGGTATTTTCACCATGAGTACTGTCACCCTCTGTATTGTCACCATTTGCACTGTCACCATCAGGACTATTACCGTGAGTGCTATCACCGTGAGATCTCTCACCATGGTCACTGTCACCATGGCACCTTGCACAATGGGGGCTGTCAACATGAGTGCTGGCACCATTGGCACTATAACTGTGAGCATTCTCACTGTGGTCAGTGTCACCATGGCCACTGTCACCATGAGCTCTGTCACCATAGGCAATGTCACCATGGTCAGTGTCACCATGAGCACTGTCAACATGGGCACTCATACAGTGGGCACTGTCACTGTGAGCACTGTCACCTTGGGTACTGCCACCATGAGCGCTGTCACCATGAGCACTGTCACCATTGCGAGTATCACAATGTGCACTGTCACCATGGGCACTGGCACAATGTCGTGTGTCACCTTGAGCAATGTCACCATGGGAAATGTCACCGTGAGATGTGTCACCATAGGCAATGTCACCATGGGCAATGTCACCATGGGAAATGCCATTTTGCACACTGTCACCATGGGTACTGCAACCATGAGTACTGTCACCATTGGCAGTATGACCATGTGCACTGTCACCATGGGCACTATCACCATGACAACTCTCAGCGTGAGCACTGTCACTGTGGGAACTGGCATTGTGTGCAATTCCACCATGGGCAATGTCACCATGGGCACTATCACTGTGAGCACTGTCAATATAAGCACGTCAACATGAGCCCTGTCACCATTGGCAATGTCACCGTGAGAAGTGTCACTATAGGCGATGTCACCGTGGGCACTGTCACCATGGTCACTGCCACCACTGTCACTGTCATTTTGAGCACTGTCACCATGGGTATTGCAACCATGAGCACTGTCACCATGAGCACTGTCACCATTGCGATTATCACCATGTGTACTGTCACCATGGGCACTATCACAATGAGAACTGTCAGCGTGGGCACTGTCACTGTTGGCAAGGGCACCGTGGGCACTTCCACCATGGGCAATGTCACCATGGGCACTATCACTGTGAGCAGTGTCAACATGAGCACGTCACCATGGGCACTGTCACCATGGGCAATGTCACTGTGAGAAGTGTCACTATAGGCAATGTCACCGTGGGCACTGTCACCATGGTCACTGCCACCACTGTCACTGTCATTTTGAGCACTGTCACCATGGGTACTGCAACCATGAGCGCTGTCACCATGAGCACTGTCACCATTGCAAGTATCACCATGTGCACTGTCACCATGGGCACTATCACAATGAGAACTGTCAGCATGGGCACTGTCACTCTTGGCAATGTCACCATGGGCACTATCACTTTGAGCACTGTCAACATGAGCACGTCACCATGGGCACTGTCAACATGGGTACTATCTCGAAGGTCAATGTCACCATGAGCATTGTCAGGATGGGCAACTTCACCGTGAGCACTGTCACTAATGGCACTATCACCATGAGCAATGTCACTGTGGGCCGTGTCACCGGGGGCACTATCAACATGGTTAATGTTATCATTGGCACTTTCCCCGTGAGCACTGTCACCCTGGGCACTGCCATCATGGGCACGGTCACCGTGAGCACTATCTCCATGAGCACAGCCACTGTGAACACCATCACCATAATCACTGGCCTCATCGGTACTGTCACCATGAGCACTGCCACAATGAGCACTGTCAGCATGGGCACTTCCCCCATGAGCACTGTCACTATGAGAACTGCTAGCATGGGTATTTTCACCATGAGTACTGTCACCCTCTGTATTGTCACCATTTGCACTGTCACCATCAGGACTATTACCGTGAGTACTATCACCGTGAGATCTCTCACCATGGTCACTGTCACCATGGCACCTTGCACAATGCGTGCTGTCAACATGAGTGCTGTCACCATTGGCACTATCACCGTGAGCATTCTCACTGTGGTCAGAGTCAACATGGGCTCTGTCACCATGAGCACTGTCACCATAGGCAATGTCACCGTGGTCAGTGTCACCATGAGCAATGTCTCCATGGGCACTCCTACAGTGGGCACTGTCACTGTGCGAACTGTCACCATGGTTACTGCCACTATGAGCAGTGTCTCTGTGAGTACTGTCAGCATGGGTTTTTACCGTGAGCACTGTCACCATGAGCCCTGTCACCATTTTTCAGTGCCACCATGTGCACTACCACCATGTGCACTCTCACCATGGGCACTATCACCGATAACACTGTCACCATAAGTACTGTCTGCATGGGCACTGTCACCAAGGGCACGGCCAACATGTGACCTGTAACCATTGTCAGTGTCACTGTGAGAAGTGTCACCATGGGAATTAACAACATAGGCACTCTCATCATGAGCACTGTCACCATGAGCACTGACACCACGAGCACTGTCACCCAGGGCAGTGCCACCATGAGCACTGTCACCATAACTGTTGCTATGAGAATTGTAACCATGGGCAATTTCTCAATGAGTAATGTCACCATGTGTATTTTCACCTTGGGCACTCTCAAAGTAAACAGTATTACCATGAGCACTTTCACTGTGAACACTGTCACCATGGGCACTGGCACAATGTGGTGTGTCACCATGAGACATGTCACCATGGGAAATGTCACTGTGAGAAGTGTCACCATAGGCAATGTCACCATGGGCAATGTCAGCATGGGAACTGCCATTTTGAGCACTCTCACCATGGGTACTGCAACCATGAGTACTGTCACCATGAGTAATTTAACAATTGGCTGTATGACCATGTGCACTGTCACCATGGGCACTATCACCATGACAACTCTCAGCGTGAGCACTGTCACTGTTGGAAATGGCATTGTGTGCAGTTCCACAATGGGCAATGTCACCATGGACATTATCGCTGTGAGCACTGTCAATATGAGCACGTCAACATGAGCCCTGTCACCATGGGCAATGTCACTGTGAGAAGTGTCACTATAGGCAATGTCACCGTGGGCACTGTCACCATGGTCACTGCCACCACTGTCACTGTCATTTTGAGCACTGTCACCATGGGTACTGCAACCATGAGCGCTGTCACCATGAGCACCGTCACCATTGCAAGTATCACCATGTGCACTGTCACCATGGGCACTATCACAATGAGAACTGTCAGCATGGGCACTGTCACTCTTGGCAATGTCACAATGGGCACTATCACTGTGAGCACTGTCAACATGAGCACGTCACCATGGGCACTGTCAACATGGGTACTATCTCGAAGGTCAATGTCACCATGAGCATTGTCAGGATGGGCAACTTCACCGTGAGCACTGTCACCAATGGCACTATCACCATGAGCAATGTCACTGTGGGCCGTGTCACCAGGGGCACTATCACCATGGTTAATGTTATCATTGGCAATTTCCCCTTGAGCACTGTCACCCTGGGCACTGTCATCATGGGCACGGTCACCGTGAGCACTATCTCCATGAGCACAGCCACTGTGAACACCATCACCATAATCACTGGCCTCATCGGTACTGTCACCATGAGCACTGCCACAATGAGCACTGTCAGCATGGGCACATCCCCCATGAGCACTGTCACTATGAGAACTGCTACCATGGGTATTTTCACCATGTGTACTGTCACCCTGTGTATTGTCACCATTTGCACTGTCACCATGAGGACTATTACCGTGAGCGCTATCACCGTGAGATCTCTCACCATGGTCACTGTCACCATGGCACCTTGCACAATGGGGGCTGTCAACATGAGTGCTTTCACCATTGGCACTATCACTGTGAGCATACTCACTGTGGTCAGTGTCACCATGGGCACTGTCACCATGAGCACTGTCACCATAGGCAATGTCACCATGGTCAGTGGCACCATGAGCACTGTCAACATGGGCACTCATACAGTGGGCACTGTCACTGTGAGCACTGTCACCTTGGGTACTGCCACCATGAGCGCTGTCACCATGAGCACTGTCACCATTGCGAGTATCACAATGTGCACTCTCACCATGGGCACTGGCACAATGTCGTGTGTCACCTTGAGCAATGTCACCATGGGAAATGTCACCGTGAGATGTGTCACCATAGGCAATGTCACCATGGGCAATGTCACCATGGGAAATGCCATTTTGCACACTGTCACCATGGGTACTGCAACCATGAGTACTGTCACCATTGGCAGTATGACCATGTGCACTGTCACCATGGGCACTATCACCATGACAACTCTCAGCGTGAGCACTGTCACTGTGGGAACTGGCATTGTGTGCAATTCCACCATGGGCAATGTCACCATGGGCACTATCACTGTGAGCACTGTCAATATAAGCACGTCAACATGAGCCCTGTCACCATTGGCAATGTCACCGTGAGAAGTGTCACTATAGGCGATGTCACCATGGGCACTGTCACCATGGTCACTGCCACCACTGTCACTGTCATTTTGAGCACTGTCACCATGGGTATTGCAACCATGAGCACTGTCACCATGAGCACTGTCACCATTGCGATTATCACCATGTGTACTGTCACCATGGGCACTATCACAATGAGAACTGTCAGCGTGGGCACTGTCACTGTTGGCAAGGGCACCGTGGGCACTTCCACCATGGGCAATGTCACCATGGGCACTGTCACTGTGAGCACTGTCAACATGAGCACGTCACCATGGGCACTGTCAACATGGGTACTATCACGAAGGGCAATGTCACCATGAGGATTGTCAGGAAGGGCAATTTCACCATGAGCACTGTCACCAAAGGCACTATCACCATGAGCAATGTCACTGTGGGCCGTGTCACCAGGGGCACTATCACCATGGTTAATGTTCTCATTGGCACTTTCCCCGTGAGCACTGTTACCCTGGGCACTGTCATCATGGGCACGGTCACCGTGAGCACTATCTCCATGAGCACAGCCACTGTGAACACCATCACCATAATCACTGGCCTCATCGGTACTGTCACCATGAGCACTGCCACAATGAGCACTGTCAGCATGGGCACAACCCCATGAGCACTGTCACTATGAGAACTGCTAGCATGGGTATTTTCACCATGAGTACTGTCACCCTCTGTATTGTCACCATTTGCACTGTCACCATCAGGACTATTACCGTGAGTGCTATCACCGTGAGATCTCTCACCATGGTCACTGTCACCATGGCACCTTGCACAATGGGGGCTGTCAACATGAGTGCTGGCAGCATTGGCACTATCACTGTGAGCATTCTCACTGTGGTCAGTGTCACCATGGCCACTGTCACCATGAGCTCTGTCACCATAGGCAATGTCACCATGGTCAGTGTCACCATGAGCACTGTCAACATGGGCACTCATACAGTGGGCACTGTCACTGTGAGCACTGTCACCTTGGGTACTGCCACCATGAGCGCTGTCACCATGAGCACTGTCACCATTGCGAGTATCACAATGTGCACTGTCACCATGGGCACTGGCACAATGTCGTGTGTCACCTTGAGCAATGTCACCATGGGAAATGTCACCGTGAGATGTGTCACCATAGGCAATGTCACCATGGGCAATGTCACCATGGGAAATGCCATTTTGCACACTGTCACCATGGGTACTGCAACCATGAGTACTGTCACCATTGGCAGTATGACCATGTGCACTGTCACCATGGGCACTATCACCATGACAACTCTCAGCGTGAGCACTGTCACTGTGGGAACTGGCATTGTGTGCAATTCCACCATGGGCAATGTCACCATGGGCACTATCACTGTGAGCACTGTCAATATAAGCACGTCAACATGAGCCCTGTCACCATTGGCAATGTCACCGTGAGAAGTGTCACTATAGGCGATGTCACCGTGGGCACTGTCACCATGGTCACTGCCACCACTGTCACTGTCATTTTGAGCACTGTCACCATGGGTATTGCAACCATGAGCACTGTCACCATGAGCACTGTCACCATTGCGATTATCACCATGTGTACTGTCACCATGGGCACTATCACAATGAGAACTGTCAGCGTGGGCACTGTCACTGTTGGCAAGGGCACCGTGGGCACTTCCACCATGGGCAATGTCACCATGGGCACTATCACTGTGAGCACTGTCAACATGAGCACGTCACCATGGGCACTGTCACCATGGGCAATGTCACTGTGAGAAGTGTCACTATAGGCAATGTCACCGTGGGCACTGTCACCATGGTCACTGCCACCACTGTCACTGTCATTTTGAGCACTGTCACCATGGGTACTGCAACCATGAGCGCTGTCACCATGAGCACTGTCACCATTGCAAGTATCACCATGTGCACTGTCACCATGGGCACTATCACAATGAGAACTGTCAGCATGGGCACTGTCACTCTTGGCAATGTCACCATGGGCACTATCACTTTGAGCACTGTCAACATGAGCACGTCACCATGGGCACTGTCAACATGGGTACTATCTCGAAGGTCAATGTCACCATGAGCATTGTCAGGATGGGCAACTTCACCGTGAGCACTGTCACTAATGGCACTATCACCATGAGCAATGTCACTGTGGGCCGTGTCACCGGGGGCACTATCAACATGGTTAATGTTATCATTGGCACTTTCCCCGTGAGCACTGTCACCCTGGGCACTGCCATCATGGGCACGGTCACCGTGAGCACTATCTCCATGAGCACAGCCACTGTGAACACCATCACCATAATCACTGGCCTCATCGGTACTGTCACCATGAGCACTGCCACAATGAGCACTGTCAGCATGGGCACTTCCCCCATGAGCACTGTCACTATGAGAACTGCTAGCATGGGTATTTTCACCATGAGTACTGTCACCCTCTGTATTGTCACCATTTGCACTGTCACCATCAGGACTATTACCGTGAGTGCTATCACCGTGAGATCTCTCACCATGGTCACTGTCACCATGGCACCTTGCACAATGCGTGCTGTCAACATGAGTGCTGTCACCATTGGCACTATCACCGTGAGCATTCTCACTGTGGTCAGAGTCAACATGGGCTCTGTCACCATGAGCACTGTCACCATAGGCAATGTCACCGTGGTCAGTGTCACCATGAGCAATGTCTCCATGGGCACTCCTACAGTGGGCACTGTCACTGTGCGAACTGTCACCATGGTTACTGCCACTATGAGCAGTGTCTCTGTGAGTACTGTCAGCATGGGTTTTTACCGTGAGCACTGTCACCATGAGCCCTGTCACCATTTTCCAGTGCCACCATGTGCACTACCACCATGTGCACTCTCACCATGGGCACTATCACCGATAACACTGTCACCATAAGTACTGTCTGCATGGGCACTGTCACCAAGGGCACGGCCAACATGTGACCTGTAACCATTGTCAGTGTCACTGTGAGAAGTGTCACCATGGGAATTAACAACATAGGCACTCTCATCATGAGCACTGTCACCATGAGCACTGACACCACGAGCACTGTCACCCAGGGCAGTGCCACCATGAGCACTGTCACCATAACTGTTGCTATGAGAATTGTAACCATGGGCAATTTCTCAATGAGTAATGTCACCATGTGTATTTTCACCTTGGGCACTCTCAAAGTAAACAGTATTACCATGAGCACTTTCACTGTGAACACTGTCACCATGGGCACTGGCACAATGTGGTGTGTCACCATGAGCCATGTCACCATGGGAAATGTCACTGTGAGAAGTGTCACCATAGGCAATGTCACCATGGGCAATGTCAGCATGGGAACTGCCATTTTGAGCACTCTCACCATGGGTACTGCAACCATGAGTACTGTCACCATGAGTAATTTAACAATTGGCTGTATGACCATGTGCACTGTCACCATGGGCACTATCACCATGACAACTCTCAGCGTGAGCACTGTCACTGTTGGAAATGGCATTGTGTGCAGTTCCACAATGGGCAATGTCACCATGGACATTATCGCTGTGAGCACTGTCAATATGAGCACGTCAACATGAGCCCTGTCACCATGGGCAATGTCACTGTGAGAAGTGTCACTATAGGCAATGTCACCGTGGGCACTGTCACCATGGTCACTGCCACCACTGTCACTGTCATTTTGAGCACTGTCACCATGGGTACTGCAACCATGAGCGCTGTCACCATGAGCACCGTCACCATTGCAAGTATCACCATGTGCACTGTCACCATGGGCACTATCACAATGAGAACTGTCAGCATGGGCACTGTCACTCTTGGCAATGTCACAATGGGCACTATCACTGTGAGCACTGTCAACATGAGCACGTCACCATGGGCACTGTCAACATGGGTACTATCTCGAAGGTCAATGTCACCATGAGCATTGTCAGGATGGGCAACTTCACCGTGAGCACTGTCACCAATGGCACTATCACCATGAGCAATGTCACTGTGGGCCGTGTCACCAGGGGCACTATCACCATGGTTAATGTTATCATTGGCAATTTCCCCTTGAGCACTGTCACCCTGGGCACTGTCATCATGGGCACGGTCACCGTGAGCACTATCTCCATGAGCACAGCCACTGTGAACACCATCACCATAATCACTGGCCTCATCGGTACTGTCACCATGAGCACTGCCACAATGAGCACTGTCAGCATGGGCACATCCCCCATGAGCACTGTCACTATGAGAACTGCTACCATGGGTATTTTCACCATGTGTACTGTCACCCTGTGTATTGTCACCATTTGCACTGTCACCATGAGGACTATTACCGTGAGCGCTATCACCGTGAGATCTCTCACCATGGTCACTGTCACCATGGCACCTTGCACAATGGGGGCTGTCAACATGAGTGCTTTCACCATTGGCACTATCACTGTGAGCATACTCACTGTGGTCAGTGTCACCATGGGCACTGTCACCATGAGCACTGTCACCATAGGCAATGTCACCATGGTCAGTGGCACCATGAGCACTGTCAACATGGGCACTCATACAGTGGGCACTGTCACTGTGAGCACTGTCACCTTGGGTACTGCCACCATGAGCGCTGTCACCATGAGCACTGTCACCATTGCGAGTATCACAATGTGCACTCTCACCATGGGCACTGGCACAATGTCGTGTGTCACCTTGAGCAATGTCACCATGGGAAATGTCACCGTGAGATGTGTCACCATAGGCAATGTCACCATGGGCAATGTCACCATGGGAAATGCCATTTTGCACACTGTCACCATGGGTACTGCAACCATGAGTACTGTCACCATTGGCAGTATGACCATGTGCACTGTCACCATGGGCACTATCACCATGACAACTCTCAGCGTGAGCACTGTCACTGTGGGAACTGGCATTGTGTGCAATTCCACCATGGGCAATGTCACCATGGGCACTATCACTGTGAGCACTGTCAATATAAGCACGTCAACATGAGCCCTGTCACCATTGGCAATGTCACCGTGAGAAGTGTCACTATAGGCGATGTCACCATGGGCACTGTCACCATGGTCACTGCCACCACTGTCACTGTCATTTTGAGCACTGTCACCATGGGTATTGCAACCATGAGCACTGTCACCATGAGCACTGTCACCATTGCGATTATCACCATGTGTACTGTCACCATGGGCACTATCACAATGAGAACTGTCAGCGTGGGCACTGTCACTGTTGGCAAGGGCACCGTGGGCACTTCCACCATGGGCAATGTCACCATGGGCACTGTCACTGTGAGCACTGTCAACATGAGCACGTCACCATGGGCACTGTCAACATGGGTACTATCACGAAGGGCAATGTCACCATGAGGATTGTCAGGAAGGGCAATTTCACCATGAGCACTGTCACCAAAGGCACTATCACCATGAGCAATGTCACTGTGGGCCGTGTCACCAGGGGCACTATCACCATGGTTAATGTTCTCATTGGCACTTTCCCCGTGAGCACTGTTACCCTGGGCACTGTCATCATGGGCACGGTCACCGTGAGCACTATCTCCATGAGCACAGCCACTGTGAACACCATCACCATAATCACTGGCCTCATCGGTACTGTCACCATGAGCACTGCCACAATGAGCACTGTCAGCATGGGCACAACCCCATGAGCACTGTCACTATGAGAACTGCTAGCATGGGTATTTTCACCATGAGTACTGTCACCCTCTGTATTGTCACCATTTGCACTGTCACCATCAGGACTATTACCGTGAGTGCTATCACCGTGAGATCTCTCACCATGGTCACTGTCACCATGGCACCTTGCACAATGGGGGCTGTCAACATGAGTGCTGGCACCATTGGCACTATCACTGTGAGCATTCTCACTGTGGTCAGTGTCACCATGGCCACTGTCACCATGAGCTCTGTCACCATAGGCAATGTCACCATGGTCAGTGTCACCATGAGCACTGTCAACATGGGCACTCATACAGTGGGCACTGTCACTGTGAGCACTGTCACCTTGGGTACTGCCACCATGAGCGCTGTCACCATGAGCACTGTCACCATTGCGAGTATCACAATGTGCACTGTCACCATGGGCACTGGCACAATGTCGTGTGTCACCTTGAGCAATGTCACCATGGGAAATGTCACCGTGAGATGTGTCACCATAGGCAATGTCACCATGGGCAATGTCACCATGGGAAATGCCATTTTGCACACTGTCACCATGGGTACTGCAACCATGAGTACTGTCACCATTGGCAGTATGACCATGTGCACTGTCACCATGGGCACTATCACCATGACAACTCTCAGCGTGAGCACTGTCACTGTGGGAACTGGCATTGTGTGCAATTCCACCATGGGCAATGTCACCATGGGCACTATCACTGTGAGCACTGTCAATATAAGCACGTCAACATGAGCCCTGTCACCATTGGCAATGTCACCGTGAGAAGTGTCACTATAGGCGATGTCACCGTGGGCACTGTCACCATGGTCACTGCCACCACTGTCACTGTCATTTTGAGCACTGTCACCATGGGTATTGCAACCATGAGCACTGTCACCATGAGCACTGTCACCATTGCGATTATCACCATGTGTACTGTCACCATGGGCACTATCACAATGAGAACTGTCAGCGTGGGCACTGTCACTGTTGGCAAGGGCACCGTGGGCACTTCCACCATGGGCAATGTCACCATGGGCACTATCACTGTGAGCACTGTCAACATGAGCACGTCACCATGGGCACTGTCACCATGGGCAATGTCACTGTGAGAAGTGTCACTATAGGCAATGTCACCGTGGGCACTGTCACCATGGTCACTGCCACCACTGTCACTGTCATTTTGAGCACTGTCACCATGGGTACTGCAACCATGAGCGCTGTCACCATGAGCACTGTCACCATTGCAAGTATCACCATGTGCACTGTCACCATGGGCACTATCACAATGAGAACTGTCAGCATGGGCACTGTCACTCTTGGCAATGTCACCATGGGCACTATCACTTTGAGCACTGTCAACATGAGCACGTCACCATGGGCACTGTCAACATGGGTACTATCTCGAAGGTCAATGTCACCATGAGCATTGTCAGGATGGGCAACTTCACCGTGAGCACTGTCACTAATGGCACTATCACCATGAGCAATGTCACTGTGGGCCGTGTCACCGGGGGCACTATCAACATGGTTAATGTTATCATTGGCACTTTCCCCGTGAGCACTGTCACCCTGGGCACTGCCATCATGGGCACGGTCACCGTGAGCACTATCTCCATGAGCACAGCCACTGTGAACACCATCACCATAATCACTGGCCTCATCGGTACTGTCACCATGAGCACTGCCACAATGAGCACTGTCAGCATGGGCACTTCCCCCATGAGCACTGTCACTATGAGAACTGCTAGCATGGGTATTTTCACCATGAGTACTGTCACCCTCTGTATTGTCACCATTTGCACTGTCACCATCAGGACTATTACCGTGAGTGCTATCACCGTGAGATCTCTCACCATGGTCACTGTCACCATGGCACCTTGCACAATGCGTGCTGTCAACATGAGTGCTGTCACCATTGGCACTATCACCGTGAGCATTCTCACTGTGGTCAGAGTCAACATGGGCTCTGTCACCATGAGCACTGTCACCATAGGCAATGTCACCGTGGTCAGTGTCACCATGAGCAATGTCTCCATGGGCACTCCTACAGTGGGCACTGTCACTGTGCGAACTGTCACCATGGTTACTGCCACTATGAGCAGTGTCTCTGTGAGTACTGTCAGCATGGGTTTTTACCGTGAGCACTGTCACCATGAGCCCTGTCACCATTTTTCAGTGCCACCATGTGCACTACCACCATGTGCACTCTCACCATGGGCACTATCACCGATAACACTGTCACCATAAGTACTGTCTGCATGGGCACTGTCACCAAGGGCACGGCCAACATGTGACCTGTAACCATTGTCAGTGTCACTGTGAGAAGTGTCACCATGGGAATTAACAACATAGGCACTCTCATCATGAGCACTGTCACCATGAGCACTGACACCACGAGCACTGTCACCCAGGGCAGTGCCACCATGAGCACTGTCACCATAACTGTTGCTATGAGAATTGTAACCATGGGCAATTTCTCAATGAGTAATGTCACCATGTGTATTTTCACCTTGGGCACTCTCAAAGTAAACAGTATTACCATGAGCACTTTCACTGTGAACACTGTCACCATGGGCACTGGCACAATGTGGTGTGTCACCATGAGCCATGTCACCATGGGAAATGTCACTGTGAGAAGTGTCACCATAGGCAATGTCACCATGGGCAATGTCAGCATGGGAACTGCCATTTTGAGCACTCTCACCATGGGTACTGCAACCATGAGTACTGTCACCATGAGTAATTTAACAATTGGCTGTATGACCATGTGCACTGTCACCATGGGCACTATCACCATGACAACTCTCAGCGTGAGCACTGTCACTGTTGGAAATGGCATTGTGTGCAGTTCCACAATGGGCAATGTCACCATGGACATTATCGCTGTGAGCACTGTCAATATGAGCACGTCAACATGAGCCCTGTCACCATGGGCAATGTCACTGTGAGAAGTGTCACTATAGGCAATGTCACCGTGGGCACTGTCACCATGGTCACTGCCACCACTGTCACTGTCATTTTGAGCACTGTCACCATGGGTACTGCAACCATGAGCGCTGTCACCATGAGCACTGTCACCATTGCAAGTATCACCATGTGCACTGTCACCATGGGCACTATCACAATGAGAACTGTCAGCATGGGCACTGTCACTCTTGGCAATGTCACAATGGGCACTATCACTGTGAGCACTGTCAACATGAGCACGTCACCATGGGCACTGTCAACATGGGTACTATCTCGAAGGTCAATGTCACCATGAGCATTGTCAGGATGGGCAACTTCACCGTGAGCACTGTCACCAATGGCACTATCACCATGAGCAATGTCACTGTGGGCCGTGTCACCAGGGGCACTATCACCATGGTTAATGTTATCATTGGCAATTTCCCCTTGAGCACTGTCACCCTGGGCACTGTCATCATGGGCACGGTCACCGTGAGCACTATCTCCATGAGCACAGCCACTGTGAACACCATCACCATAATCACTGGCCTCATCGGTACTGTCACCATGAGCACTGCCACAATGAGCACTGTCAGCATGGGCACATCCCCCATGAGCACTGTCACTATGAGAACTGCTACCATGGGTATTTTCACCATGTGTACTGTCACCCTGTGTATTGTCACCATTTGCACTGTCACCATGAGGACTATTACCGTGAGCGCTATCACCGTGAGATCTCTCACCATGGTCACTGTCACCATGGCACCTTGCACAATGGGGGCTGTCAACATGAGTGCTTTCACCATTGGCACTATCACTGTGAGCATACTCACTGTGGTCAGTGTCACCATGGGCACTGTCACCATGAGCACTGTCACCATAGGCAATGTCACCATGGTCAGTGGCACCATGAGCACTGTCAACATGGGCACTCATACAGTGGGCACTGTCACTGTGAGCACTGTCACCTTGGGTACTGCCACCATGAGCGCTGTCACCATGAGCACTGTCACCATTGCGAGTATCACAATGTGCACTCTCACCATGGGCACTGGCACAATGTCGTGTGTCACCTTGAGCAATGTCACCATGGGAAATGTCACCGTGAGATGTGTCACCATAGGCAATGTCACCATGGGCAATGTCACCATGGGAAATGCCATTTTGCACACTGTCACCATGGGTACTGCAACCATGAGTACTGTCACCATTGGCAGTATGACCATGTGCACTGTCACCATGGGCACTATCACCATGACAACTCTCAGCGTGAGCACTGTCACTGTGGGAACTGGCATTGTGTGCAATTCCACCATGGGCAATGTCACCATGGGCACTATCACTGTGAGCACTGTCAATATAAGCACGTCAACATGAGCCCTGTCACCATTGGCAATGTCACCGTGAGAAGTGTCACTATAGGCGATGTCACCGTGGGCACTGTCACCATGGTCACTGCCACCACTGTCACTGTCATTTTGAGCACTGTCACCATGGGTATTGCAACCATGAGCACTGTCACCATGAGCACTGTCACCATTGCGATTATCACCATGTGTACTGTCACCATGGGCACTATCACAATGAGAACTGTCAGCGTGGGCACTGTCACTGTTGGCAAGGGCACCGTGGGCACTTCCACCATGGGCAATGTCACCATGGGCACTGTCACTGTGAGCACTGTCAACATGAGCACGTCACCATGGGCACTGTCAACATGGGTACTATCACGAAGGGCAATGTCACCATGAGGATTGTCAGGAAGGGCAATTTCACCATGAGCACTGTCACCAAAGGCACTATCACCATGAGCAATGTCACTGTGGGCCGTGTCACCAGGGGCACTATCACCATGATTAATGTTCTCATTGGCACTTTCCCCTAGAGCACTGTCACCCTGGGCACTGTCATCATGGGCACGGTCACCGTGAGCACTATCTCCATGAGCACAGCCACTGTGAACACCATCACCATAATCACTGGCCTCATCGGTACTCTCACCATGAGCACTGCCACAATGAGCACTGTCAGCATGGGCACTTCCCCCATGAGCACTTTCACTATGAGAACTGCTAGCATGGGTATTTTCACCATGAGTACTGTCACCCTCTGTATTGTCACCATTTGCACTGTCACCATCAGGACTATTACCGTGAGTGCTATCACCGTGAGATCTCTCACCATGGTCACTGTCACCATGGCACCTTGCACAATGCGTGCTGTCAACATGAGTGCTGTCACCATTGGCACTATCACCGTGAGCATTCTCACTGTGGTCAGAGTCAACATGGGCTCTGTCACCATGAGCACTGTCACCATAGGCAATGTCACCGTGGTCAGTGTCACCATGAGCAATGTCTCCATGGGCACTCCTACAGTGGGCACTGTCACTGTGCGAACTGTCACCATGGTTACTGCCACTATGAGCAGTGTCTCTGTGAGTACTGTCAGCATGGGTTTTTACCTTGAGCACTGTCACCATGAGCCCTGTCACCATTCTTCAGTGCCACCATGTGCACTACCACCATGTGCACTCTCACCATGGGCACTATCACCGATAACACTGTCACCATAAGTACTGTCTGCATGGGCACTGTCACCAAGGGCACGGCCAACATGTGACCTGTAACCATTGTCAGTGTCACTGTGAGAAGTGTCACCATGGGAATTAACAACATAGGCACTCTCATCATGAGCACTGTCACCATGAGCACTGACACCATGAGCACTGTCACCCAGGGCAGTGCCACCATGAGCACTGTCACCATAACTGTTGCTATGAGAATTGTAACCATGGGCAATTTCTCAATGAGTAATGTCACCATGTGTATTTTCACCTTGGGCACTCTCAAAGTAAACAGTATTACCATGAGCACTTTCACTGTGAACACTGTCACCATGGGCACTGGCACAATGTGGTGTGTCACCATGAGCCATGTCACCATGGGAAATGTCACCGTGAGAAGTGTCACCATAGGCAATGTCACCATGGGCAATGTCACCATGGGAACTGCCATTTTGAGCACTGTCACCATGGGTACTGCAACCATGAGTACTGTCACCATGAGTAATTTAACCATTGGCAGTATGACCATGTGCACTGTCACCATGGGCACTATCACCATGACAACTCTCAGCGTGAGCACTGTCACTGTTGGAAATGGCATTGTGTGCAATTCCACCATGGGCAATGTCACCATGGACATTATCGCTGTGAGCACTGTCAATATGAGCACGTCAACATGAGCCCTGTCACCATGGGCAATGTCACTGTGAGAAGTGTCACTATAGGCAATGTCACCGTGGGCACTGTCACCATGGTCACTGCCACCACTGTCACTGTCATTTTGAGCACTGTCACCATGGGTACTGCAACCATGAGCGCTGTCACCATGAGCACTGTCACCATTGCAAGTATCACCATGTGCACTGTCACCATGGGCACTATCACAATGAGAACTGTCAGCATGGGCACTGTCACTCTTGGCAATGTCACCATGGGCACTATCACTTTGAGCACTGTCAACATGAGCACGTCACCATGGGCACTGTCAACATGGGTACTATGTCGAAGGGCAATGTCACCATGAGCATTGTCAGGATGGGCAACTTCACCGTGAGCACTGTCACCAATGGCACTGTCACCATGAGCAATGTCACTGTGGACCGTGTCACCAGGGGCACTATCACCATGGTTAATGTTATCATTGGCAATTTCCCCGTGAGCACTGTCACCCTGGGCACTGTCATCATGGGCACGGTCACCATGAGCACTATCTCTATGAGCACAGCCACTGTGAACACCATCACCATAATCACTGGCCTCATCGGTACTGTCACCATGAGCACTGCCACAATGAGCACTGTCAGCATGGGCACATCCCCCATGAGCACTGTCACTATGAGAACTGCTACCATGGGTATTTTCACCATGTGTACTGTCACCCTGTGTATTGTCACCATTTGCACTGTCACCATGAGGACTATTACCATGAGCGCTATCACCGTGAGATCTCTCACCATGGTCACTGTCACCATGGCACCTTGCACAATGGGGGCGGTCAACATGAGTGCTGGCACCATTGGCACTATCACTGTGAGCATTCTCACTGTGGTCAGTGTCACCATGGGCACTGTCACCATGAGCACTGTCACCATAGGCAATGTCACCATGGTCAGTGTCACCATGAGCACTGTCAACATGGGCACTCATACAGTGGGCACTGTCACTGTGAGCACTGTCACCTTGGGTACTGCCACCATGAGCGCTGTCACCATGAGCACTGTCACCATTGCGAGTATCACAATGTGCACTGTCACCATGGGCACTGGCACAATGTCGTGTGTCACCTTGAGCAATGTCACCATGGGAAATGTCACCGTGAGATGTGTCACCATAGGCAATGTCACCATGGGCAATGTCACCATGGGAAATGCCATTTTGCACACTGTCACCATGGGTACTGCAACCATGAGTACTGTCACCATTGGCAGTATGACCATGTGCACTGTCACCATGGGCACTATCACCATGACAACTCTCAGCGTGAGCACTGTCACTGTGGGAACTGGCATTGTGTGCAATTCCACCATGGGCAATGTCACCATGGGCACTATCACTGTGAGCACTGTCAATATAAGCACGTCAACATGAGCCCTGTCACCATTGGCAATGTCACCGTGAGAAGTGTCACTATAGGCGATGTCACCGTGGGCACTGTCACCATGGTCACTGCCACCACTGTCACTGTCATTTTGAGCACTGTCACCATGGGTATTGCAACCATGAGCACTGTCACCATGAGCACTGTCACCATTGCGATTATCACCATGTGTACTGTCACCATGGGCACTATCACAATGAGAACTGTCAGCGTGGGCACTGTCACTGTTGGCAAGGGCACCGTGGAAACTTCCACCATGGGCAATGTCACCATGGGCACTATCACTGTGAGCACTGTCAACATGAGCACGTCACCATGGGCACTGTCACCATGGGCAATGTCACTGTGAGATGTGTCACTATAGGCAATGTCACCGTGGGCACTGTCACCATGGTCACTGCCACCACTGTCACTGTCATTTTGAGCACTGTCACCATGGGTACTGCAACCATGAGCGCTGTCACCATGAGCACTGTCACCATTGCAAGTATCACCATGTGCACTGTCACCATGGGCACTATCACAATGAGAACTGTCAGCATGGGCACTGTCACTCTTGGCAATGTCACCATGGGCACTATCACTGTGAGCACTGTCAACATGAGCACGTCACCATGGGCACTGTCAACATGGGTACTATCTCGAAGGTCAATGTCACCATGAGCATTGTCAGGATGGGCAACTTCACCGTGAGCACTGTCACCAATGGCACTATCACCATGAGCAATGTCACTGTGGGCCGTGTCACCGGGGGCACTATCACCATGGTTAATGTTATCATTGGCACTTTCCCCGTGAGCACTGTCACCCTGGGCACTGCCATCATGGGCACGGTCACCGTGAGCACTATCTCCATGAGCACAGCCACTGTGAACACCATCACCATAATCACTGGCCTCATCGGTACTGTCACCATGAGCACTGCCACAATGAGCACTGTCAGCATGGGCACTTCCCCCATGAGCACTGTCACTATGAGAACTGCTAGCATGGGTATTTTCACCATGAGTACTGTCACCCTCTGTATTGTCACCATTTGCACTGTCACCATCAGGACTATTACCGTGAGTGCTATCACCGTGAGATCTCTCACCATGGTCACTGTCACCATGGCACCTTGCACAATGCGTGCTGTCAACATGAGTGCTGTCACCATTGGCACTATCACCGTGAGCATTCTCACTGTGGTCAGAGTCAACATGGGCTCTGTCACCATGAGCACTGTCACCATAGGCAATGTCACCGTGGTCAGTGTCACCATGAGCAATGTCTCCATGGGCACTCCTACAGTGGGCACTGTCACTGTGCGAACTGTCACCATGGTTACTGCCACTATGAGCAGTGTCTCTGTGAGTACTGTCAGCATGGGTTTTTACCGTGAGCACTGTCACCATGAGCCCTGTCACCATTTTTCAGTGCCACCATGTGCACTACCACCATGTGCACTCTCACCATGGGCACTATCACCGATAACACTGTCACCATAAGTACTGTCTGCATGGGCACTGTCACCAAGGGCACGGCCAACATGTGACCTGTAACCATTGTCAGTGTCACTGTGAGAAGTGTCACCATGGGAATTAACAACATAGGCACTCTCATCATGAGCACTGTCACCATGAGCACTGACACCACGAGCACTGTCCCCCAGGGCAGTGCCACCATGAGCACTGTCACCATAACTGTTGCTATGAGAATTGTAACCATGGGCAATTTCTCAATGAGTAATGTCACCATGTGTATTTTCACCTTGGGCACTCTCAAAGTAAACAGTATTACCATGAGCACTTTCACTGTGAACACTGTCACCATGGGCACTGGCACAATGTGGTGTGTCACCATGAGCCATGTCACCATGGGAAATGTCACCGTGAGAAGTGTCACCATAGGCAATGTCACCATGGGCAATGTCACCATGGGAACTGCCATTTTGAGCACTGTCACCATGGGTACTGCAACCATGAGTACTGTCACCATGAGTAATTTAACCATTGGCAGTATGACCATGTGCACTGTCACCATGGGCACTATCACCATGACAACTCTCAGCGTGAGCACTGTCACTGTTGGAAATGGCATTGTGTGCAATTCCACCATGGGCAATGTCACCATGGACATTATCGCTGTGAGCACTGTCAATATGAGCACGTCAACATGAGCCCTGTCACCATGGGCAATGTCACTGTGAGAAGTGTCACTATAGGCAATGTCACCGTGGGCACTGTCACCATGGTCACTGCCACCACTGTCACTGTCATTTTGAGCACTGTCACCATGGGTACTGCAACCATGAGCGCTGTCACCATGAGCACTGTCACCATTGCAAGTATCACCATGTGCACTGTCACCATGGGCACTATCACAATGAGAACTGTCAGCATGGGCACTGTCACTCTTGGCAATGTCACAATGGGCACTATCACTGTGAGCACTGTCAACATGAGCACGTCACCATGGGCACTGTCAACATGGGTACTATCTCGAAGGTCAATGTCACCATGAGCATTGTCAGGATGGGCAACTTCACCGTGAGCACTGTCACCAATGGCACTATCACCATGAGCAATGTCACTGTGGGCCGTGTCACCAGGGGCACTATCACCATGGTTAATGTTATCATTGGCAATTTCCCCTTGAGCACTGTCACCCTGGGCACTGTCATCATGGGCACGGTCACCGTGAGCACTATCTCCATGAGCACAGCCACTGTGAACACCATCACCATAATCACTGGCCTCATCGGTACTGTCACCATGAGCACTGCCACAATGAGCACTGTCAGCATGGGCACATCCCCCATGAGCACTGTCACTATGAGAACTGCTACCATGGGTATTTTCACCATGTGTACTGTCACCCTGTGTATTGTCACCATTTGCACTGTCACCATGAGGACTATTACCGTGAGCGCTATCACCGTGAGATCTCTCACCATGGTCACTGTCACCATGGCACCTTGCACAATGGGGGCTGTCAACATGAGTGCTTTCACCATTGGCACTATCACTGTGAGCATTCTCACTGTGGTCAGTGTCACCATGGGCACTGTCACCATGAGCACTGTCACCATATGCAATGTCACCATGGTCAGTGGCACCATGAGCACTGTCAACATGGGCACTCATACAGTGGGCACTG